>NC_090933.1:642384515-643028978 GCF_040938575.1 Ambystoma mexicanum
TGGGCAATAACAAGTTCTTGCAATTCTTTACTTGGCAGAAACAACCGCTCCTGGAAGTAGGGTAAATCATCCTTAACGGTGTAATGAGGACCCTTTTGACTCCATTCCAGTAAGGCTGAAGAGTCTAGAAGTTGTTTTACTTGCGTTTGGATGTCCTCAATAGTTTGCAATGAAGTTAGGCCTAAGATTCTTTGTTCAGGTATGATTGGCAGAGGTTCTAAACTCGAATTGGGTTCTTCCATGCCAATCCGGGATAAGGCGTCTGCTTTACCATTCTTGCAGCCAGGCGATAGGTAATTACGAAATCAAATTCCGCAAAGAATAGAGCCCATCGGAGTTGTCGTGAGGATTGAGCTTTGACCGTCTTTAAATATTGTAAATTTCTGTGGTCCGTAATTACAGTGATGGTGTGTCTTGCCCCGAGAAGATAGTGACGCCAAGCCTTGAAAGCAGATTTAATAGCCAGTAACTCCTTGTCTGTAATTGCGTAGTTGATTTCAGGAGGAGAAAATTTCCTGGACCAAAAGGCCACAGAGTGTAGTTGGTTAGTTTCTGGGTCTCTTTGCGACAAGACAGCTCCCATGGCCGAACTGGATGCGTCGGTTTCCACAATGTAAGGGAGATCTGGGTGCGGGTGCTTCAATACAGGTGCAGAGGTGAATTTGGTTTTCAGGTCCTGAAAGGCTTGTTCGGCCTCAAGAGTCCATTCAAAGCGTTTGTTTTTCTTTAGGAGAGCTGTGATGGGTTGGACTGTTCGGGAAAATTCCGGAATGAATCTTCGATAGAAATTGGCGAAGCCGAGCATGCTCTGAACTCCCTTCACCGAGCTAGGAGGTGGCCATTTGAGGATGGCGTCCACCTTTCGCGAGTCCATTCGGACTCCTTGAGGTGTCAGGATGAATCCGAGAAACTCAACTTCTGTGGTATGAAAGACGCATTTTTCGAGCTTTGCAAATAGTCTGTGCTGGCGCAATTTCTCAAGAACTGCCCTAACATGTTTTCTGTGATCGGATTCTGAAGAAGAGTACACCAGGATGTCGTCAAAATAAACAATGACACAGACATCGATAAGTTCCCGAAGAACATCATTCATAAAGTACTGAAAGGCGGCAGGTGCATTGGACAAACCGAAGGGCATCACCTGATATTCGAAGAGCCCAAATTTGGTGCGAAATGCAGTCTTCCATTCGTCGCCTTCTTTTATACGCACCAGGTGTTAAGCTCCTCGGAGATCTAACTTGGTGTACACACAAGCGTCTTTCACCTGGTCGATAAGCTCAGGGATCAGGGGCAGAGGATAACAATTCTTAATCGTTATTTGATTTAGGGCGCGATAGTCTATACATGTTCTAAGGTCGCCCTCTTTTTTCGGCACGAAGAACAGAGCTGAGGAGACAGGAGACTTGGACGGGCGAATAAAACCATTGGCTAGGTACTGATCTAAATACTGACGCAAATGCAGGTTCTCAGGCTCCGTAAGAGCATAAATTCTACTACAAGGTAGTTGAGCATTGGGTACCAGATCGATTTGGCAATCATAAGACCGATGGGGAGGTAACGTGTTAGCCTGTTCCTTCTGAAAAACGTCTTGGAATTCTTGGTATTCTGACGGTAGCTGTACAGGGGTGGATCTACTATCTGAGCTAGAACATCCTTAAACTCTCCGCGCAGGCCTCGATGAAACAATGTGATCCTATTGTTTTCTGGCCATCCAGTTTCCACAACCAGTCTATTAAAGGTGGCAACGTAGGACAGGAGATCCTGATTACCTTGTCGTAAGGATAGCAGTTCGTTATCAAGGGCCTGTCCTTGAGAGTGTCGAGCAAACAATCTTTCCATGCTGGCCTGGAAGCCCTAAAAATCCTGGAGAATTGGATCATCCTGATTTACCAATGGAATAGACCAATCGGCAGCACTGCCACTGAGGTAAGATAGTATAAAGGCTACCTTGGTCTGGTCGTTAAGGAAGGCCCCGGGTCTGCATAGAAAGTGTAAACGACATTGGTTCATAAAGACGGCATATTTCTTGGGATCCCCCGCAAAACATTCAGGCGGGGCCAAAGGCATGTGTCCAGGTAGATTGATTTGTACCGGGTTATTCAAACCCATTCATGTGGAAGTACCTCCGGAATTAGGTAAAGGAGTGTGCCCTGCCTGGGCCTGCAATAACCTTTTGGCCAGGTCATCAGTTCTTTCCTTGGATAGGATCAGTTCTCTTTTGAGAGCGTTAGTCTCCTGGCGGGCTGAGTGTACTTCTGCCCGTAATTCCCCCAAAAGCTGGGCCAGCTGATCTGTCTCGGAAGTCTCCATAGCGCCCGGGTGGGAGATTGTGGGTAGGCTTCGCGTTCTGTCACGCTCACCTGATTCCCACGGAGGCGCAGGTCTGGCTTCGAGTGCTGATGCTTCTTCAATGGTGAAGCGCAGGACTCTGATGATGGACAGGAAGGGCCCCTCTACTCTGGCTTTTCTGGCTCGCAGGAATATTCCCCTGTGCGTGAAAAGGGAGTATTACCTACTGACGGAATAATGCTCAAGCCTCCCACTCCCTTCCAACCCTCCTCGATACCCTTCCACGATTCCCTGTGAAGTCTCACCTTAGGGTTTGGAAGGATGAGCTCTCCATCCTGCTTCTGATGCAGGGGCGCGTTGAAACCCAGTTACTTCACTGGATTGAGGTTTGATGGGAGTTCAATATAAGCTTGACTATTCAGGTGAGGCGCTGTAAGAGTTCTGTTGCAAGTTCAAAAGTTCAAGCTTAATGATAATGTTCATTGTCTTATTGCAGCAAGCGCTAATGCTTATGTCTTTTTCCCCTTAGGGGCCGGGGTTCGGAATGCCGGAGATATGGCGCCGACCCGAAGTGTAAGTTCTGGATGAGCGTTCAGGTAATGTCTTTGCATTCGCTCATTCAATGGCCCTCATTTTGACCCAGGCGGTAAGTTACCGCCTGGGTCGTACCCTTACCACCATGGCGTAAACTAAGTTTACGCCATGGTGGTTGGTGGATTTACCGCCCCATTCCAAGGTGAGTGGGGCGGTAAATCCCCATTTCCCATTTTACCCTTCCCCATTCCCATTTTCGCCCCATAGGGCATAATGGGAATGGGGAAAGGCGATAATTACGGCACCGTAAATTACGGTGCCGTAATTATCGCCAAGGTCCCTTTGCGGCATGGATTTTAACGGCTGCAAAAAAGCAGCCGTTAAAAGCCATCCCGCAAAGGGAACCTTGTAATCAGGCGTTAAGGGTCGGCGCCGTTTAGAATGAGGGCCAATGTCTTTGTCTTTTTTCCCCATTGGGGCCGGGGTCCGGAATGCCTGGAAGCGGCAGGACCCGAAATGAAATGGGAATGACCCAACAGGTAAGTCTTAGAAGGTAACTGAGCTTTTCCTTTTTCCCTTCCTTCTCTCACCTTGTTTTCTTATCTTTTCTCTCTAGGCTCTGGGAAGTGGGTGCGGATCCGGATGATCGCTGCTGAAGATGGAGGCGCCCAGGAAAGGTGAGTGAAATGCAGCGCTGCAGCGGTCGAAACGAAATGCTTTTAAAATGATGTCTTCCCTTTCAGGATCGTCGGTGTGATGTCCCCGTGATGCAGCTTTAGCAGGTAAGGTCTTCTTTCTCTCCAATTCCTTCTTATTTCCTTTTGCAGGCGACCCAGGATGCTGACAGGCGTGGCTAAAGTCCAGATGCAGGAGCTGACACGGTGAGCGGCCAGCTGCGAGGAGCAGAACAACGCAAAGCGTGAGCTGCTGATTGGGCGTGGTTTAAATAGCTTTGGAAGAAGTTCCAGGCATGTACCCTTCCACCGATCAGTTATGTATCCTTCCCCGACCACACCCAGGTGGAAAGTAGTCCCACAGGTAAAGTAGTTCCATTCATGCCTCAAGAGGGCCTGGATGTGGCAGCATGGTCTGCATCAGGTACGTGCACATTAAAACACTTGAACACATGTCTAGCTTTATGAGCCTGGCGCCTAAGGCGCCAGGACAGGGGTCCAACATGAGCCTGGCGCCTAAGGCGCCAGGACTGTGTCCAAAGGGCCCCAGCTTGGGCCCACTGGCACTTCCCTGGGGGGAATGATGCCTGCCTCTGGGGTTGCTGGGTCGGACCTGGCTCCTTGGAGGTAGGCATCATGGCAATATGACACACTTTGAAGTGAATAGAACATGCAATGGAATGAATATGACACCCATTGAAATTAATATGACACACGTTGAAGTGAATATAACATGCATTTGAATGAATATACCATGCATTGGAATGAATAGGACATGCGTTAAAATGAATAGGACATGCATTGAAATAAATATGAAACCCATTGAGATGAATATGACGCATGTTGAAGTGAATACGACATGCAATGGAATGAATATGACACCTATTGAAATGAATATAACACACGTTGAAGTGAATAGGACATGTAATGGAATGAACATAACATCCATTGAAATGAATATCAAACAGGTTGAAGTGAATATAACATTCATTGGAATGAACATAACACCCATTGAAATGAATATGAAACAGGTTGAAGTGAATATAACATTCATTGGAATAAATATGACACCCATTGAAAGGAATATGACACACATTGAAGTGAATATAACATGTATTGGCATGAATAAGACACACATTGAAATGAATAGGACATGCATTGAGATCATTATGACATCTATTGAAATGAATATGACACACTTTGAAGTGAATAGAACATGCAATGGAATTAATATGACACCCATTGAAATGAATATGACACACGTTGAAGTGAATATATAACATGCATTTGAATGAATAAGACATGCGTTAAAATGAATAGGACATGCATTGAAATAAATATGACACCCATTGAAATGAATATGACACATGTTGAAGTGAATAGGACATGCAATGGAATGAATATGAAACCCATTGAAATGAATATTGCACACATTGAAGTGAATGTAATATGTATTAAAATTAATTTAACATCCATTTGAATGAATAAGTCATTACCTCCTGTCCCCATTCCTCTTCCCAGTACTTACCTTTGAGTACGTTCCGTGCTCACTGGAACTCTTTTCTTTTCAAGCTGCCCTCCTCCAATTGGAAGGAGTTATCAGGTGTTCTAGGGCTTTGGTGGTCTTCAGGTCTTCGATCTAGTGGAATGATGTTATGGTTCGGAAGACAACACCTTGGCTCTTGCTTCCATCAACCATCAGGGGGCTACGGGGTCCTGCTCCCTGGAGGATCTGGCTTTGTCCATTTGGACCTGGGGCACGGCACACCTGGTCTCCTTGAGAGCGGTCCATATCCGGGGGGTGGACAATGTGACTGTGGACCGGCTCAGCAGGGTGTTTCCGGTCTCAGCGGAGATGTCTCTTTGTCCCAAGGTTTTTCAGGATGTGTGTCGGTGGTTCGGCATCCCTAGATGGACCTCTTTGCCTCCCCCTGCAACTCTCAACTTTCCTGGTTTTGCTTGAGGACTCTGCCCCCCAGGGGTTTGTGGGGGGGTAGACGCTCTTCCCTTGACTTGAGCCCTCAGAGCTTCTTTATGCCTTTCCTCCAAATCCCCTGATTCTGCAGGTCATCAGCACAATCAGATCATCTCCACGTGTGTTTATCCTGGTGGTCCCTTACTGGCCTCAGAGGAGGTGGTTCCCGGGCCTTCTGGAGATGCAGTTAGCTTCTCCTTGGGTGTTGCTCAGGTGGCCGTCTACATTGCGGGTGGTCAATGTCCCCCTTCTCCTCTCATCCATTGTGGGTTCTGGAAACAGAGAGGAGGGATGTCCTGGCATTAGGCCTTTCAGCTGCAGTGGCTGGGATGGTTCAGAGGGCGCGTCAGTCCTCTACACTTAAGTTCTGACCGTCATTGGGCTAATTTTCTGGCTTGGTGTCACCTGAAGTGTGTCCTGGCACTGGAGTGTGGCATCCCAGACATTTTGCAATTTCTTCATGAAGGGGCGGAGAAGGGGTTGGTGGTCTCTACTTTCTGTTCTCAGTGGTCTGCCATTCGGGCTTTCCAGGTTTCCTGGTCCTCTCCGGTAGGGGGCGAGGCTCTGGTCTCAAAGCTCTTGAAAGGGGCAGCAGGTACACATCCTTTGGGCCCAGTTGGGTTTCCCCGTGGGACCTTCCTTTGGTCATGTCCATATTGCAGAAGCCTCCATTTTAGCCCCAGGAGGAGATGGAGATGAAATAGTTGTTGCTGAAGACTACCTTCCTGATTGCCATTACTTTGGCTCAGCATTTGGGGGAAATCAGGGCCCTCTTGTGTAGGCCACTGTTTCTAGTGGTCGAGGAGGAGGCTTTAGTGCTGAGCTGTGACCCCTCGTTTGTGCCCAAGGTCGCCTCTTGGTTCAATCGGTCTCAGGAAGTGGTTATCTCAGCTTTCTTTCTTGCTCCGTCCTCTCCTAGGCGGGAGGCTTGGCATTGTCTGGATGCCAAGCAGGCGGTCTTACATTATCTGTCCCAGAGAGAGTCCTTTTGTCTCACTGAGCAGGGGGCAGGGGACTGTGGTTGCCAGGCTTCCATTCCAACGATTAGCCGGTGGACTAATCTTTGATTCTATGAGTCTGTGGGCCTCTGTACTGCAGCTTGGTTCCAGGGTCGGTCCACAAGAGGGGTGACCGTCTCCTGGGCAGGCCTGCGGGGGCTACCTTTGTTGGATATTTGCCGAGCTGCCACATGAGCTACACCTAATACATTCATTCTGCATTACCAACTCAACATGGAGGGGCTCCAGTGTACGTCCTTTGGTGTGGGTCTCTGGAGGCTGTGTCTGGTTGAGGTGGTGATAGGAGTCATGGTCAGCATGCCTTTAGCTTTTTGCTGTATCTTGAATAAATTGGTGCTGGGTGGGTTTCGCATTACCGTTGGTGTCTGTGTCTTTTGTGGTGGGCATGGGCGTCCTTCCTGTTTCTGCTTTGGTACAACTCAAAGGTAAGTAACTGGACGAGAAAGAGGGACGTGGAGGTAATACTCAAATTAGTTACTGGTAATCTTGAATATTCCCCCTCCTCCTCCTCCTCTGTCACACCCACCCAGGACCTTTGCACTTCACTGAAAAAACCCAAGACATCCTTTTCTCTCTCACTTCCACACCACATCATACACCAACACTTCTGGAGCCTCCCTTTGCCACTCTACCACTTCTCCTCTCTTCTCTCATTCCCATTACACCGTATGAGGTGGCCAGACAAGTCCGATCTATGAAGGCCTCATCCAAACAGGTGGACCCCTGCCCCTCCAAAACCATTAAGTACAACATTGACTCTCTTTCTCCAGCCTTGGCTGATCACTGCAATCTCTCTTTTGCCACTAGAGTTTTCCCATCTTCTCTTAAGCACTCCATTGTGCACCCTCTGCTTAAGAAACACTCTGCCGACCCCTCCATTCCAGCAAACTACCACCCTATCTCTATCACCCCCTTCCTGGGCAAACTCTTAGAGAAGCTGGCTATCCCTCAGCTCACCCTCAACACTGAATCTGAGTTGCCTCCACGACCATCAGTCTGGCTAGAGAGCATCCAGAGGAACGGAAAACGCTTTTCTGAATACCTGTGAAGACCTGCTCTTAAATCTCGACACTAACACCCCTCTGTCCTCATTCCTCTTGACCTCTTCTCTGCCTTTGACATGGTAAACCACAACATCCTGATTGCACGTCTCGGTGACACCCTGGGAATCACAGGTCAGTATCTGGCGTGGGTAACCTCATTCTTTTCCGGTCGTCCATCCCAGGTGGAACTTGGGTCATTTCTTTCTACTCTCACTCTTTCAACCTGTGGTGTTTCCCAGGGTTCTAACTTAGCCCCCTGATTCTTCAAGGTCTACATGGCTGCGCTGGCATGTGTGATTGTCACTTTCATCTCTAATTTCCAGTGTTACGCTGATGACATGCAACTCTCCTTCAGGCTACCCTGAGCAACCTCTTATACCTTTCTTATATCTGACAGTCTGTCCGCAATTCAGCCATGGTGTCCTGCAAACTACCTCTGCCTCACTGCCAGTAAGACTGAGAACTTTCACATCAGGACTCCTGCACCCACGTTCTCACTCTCTTTCTGGTCAGCCTCCATTGGCCCTGCACCTGCAACCAGCTGTGAGGCAGAAAACCTTGGGGTCATCTTCGACTGCACTCTCTCCTTATTCACTCACATTTCGGACATCTCTAAAAAGTCCAACTACCAGCTGCACCTCCTCAGTGATACTTTTCCTTTTCTCACCTTCCCACAGCGACTCACTGTCTCCATAGCCCTGGTTCTCTCTAGGCTGGACTACTGCAACTGCCTCTTCCTCAACCTCCCTGCCTCTGCTCTGCGCCCTCTGCAACTCATCCAGAACATAAACGCAAGACTTATCCTTGGCCTCAAGCCCACAGACCGCATCTCTCCAGCGCTGAAATTCCTCCACTGGCTCCCTGTGTCTGCAAGGATCAAGTTCAAGACCCTCTGCATTGTCCACAAGGCTTTCTGGGGCATGGGACCTACCTATCTGCAAAAACGCCTACCTAATTACTGTCCTTCCCGAGCCCTCTGCTCATTTACCTCCAACCTTCTGCGAGTGAGCCGGTTCTCCAAGCAGAGATTTGGAGGGAGATATTTATCCTCAGCAGTGGCCTCCCTATGGAATAGCCTCCCTGCTGCCCACCGTCTTGAGCCTGAAATCCTTAAGTTCCGGAAACTCCTTAAGACATTCCTCTTCTCCTCTTCCTTCTCTATCCCGCTACCCTGCTAACCACTTTCTCCGCTCTATCCCTCTCTCCCTCCTTTTCCGCACAGTTTGCTGACTGGCCGCCAGGTGTACCTCAGAGTCTCACAGGTCCCGGGCAACCTCGCCAGTCCTCTCGCACTTGCCTCTGGGCCTTACACTTGCCTCATTGTTACTGCACTTGGTCAATGACCCATGAGAGTGCCATCTCTCAGCACTTACCTCAGCTTCTTACTGACTGGGTGCACTTGGACTCCCCCTGCCCCCTGCACTTTTCCTCCCCCACCCACCTCCCCTCTCCTGTACTGTCTTGCACTTGCATGATCTGAACGTACCATGCCTTGAAAATTTGTCTATCTTCCCTTGTCCCCTCCTTGCATGGTGGCGCCTCAATGCACTTGGAAAAACTGCAGAATCCTTGTCAGACCTATTTTCTGTCATCTACACTGTTAATTGTGTTATATGCACTTACTCTGCCTGTGCAGATTTGTATCGTTCAGAAATTCAACGCCTCTGAAGGCTGTTGCTTTTTCCCCTTGTCCGCTCCCTCCTTGAGTGCTTTGAAACACATGCTTTGTGTATAGGCGCTTTACAAATAAACATTACCATACTATACCATACCATACTAGCCTTACCCTCCTCGCCCCAGTACAGACTTCCCTTCCCTCCTGCCTGTTGAATGAAGGTTCCCATGCCCAGGCTTTGGATTACTGCCGTGGGCTGGTTAGTTGGGAGGTTATACCTCCTGGGAGGGGAGGGGCGGCCAGTGGAGGGCTTGAAAAGAGAAGAGTTCCACTGAGCACGGAACATAGATAGATGAATCTTCAAGGCATGGTACGTTCAGATCATGCAAGTGCAAGACAGTACAGGAGAGGGGAGGTGGGTGGGGGAGGACAAGTGCAGGGGGGAGGGGGAGTCCAAGTGCACCCAGTCAGTAAGAAGCTGAGGTAAGTGCTGAGCGATGGCACTCTCATGGGTCATTGACCAAGAGCAGTAACGATGAGGCAAGTGTAAGGCCCAGAGGCAAGTGCGAGAGGACTGGTGAGGGTGCCCAGGACCTGTGAGACTCTGAGGTACACCTGGCGGCCAGTCAGCAAACTATGCCGAAAAGGAGGGAGAGAGGGAGAGAGGGATAGAGCGGAGAAAAAGGTTAGCAGGGTAGAGGGATAGAGAAGGAAGAGGAGAAGAGGAATGTCTTAAGGAGTTTCTGGAACTTAAGGAGGTCAGGCTCAAGAGGGAGGGCAGCAGGGAGGCTATTCCATAGGGAGGCCGCTGCTGAGGATAAAGATCTTCCTCCAAATCTCTGCTTGGAGAACCGGCTCACACGCAGAAGGTTGGAGGTAGATGAGCAGAGGGCTCGGGAAGGACAGTATTTAGGTAGGCATCATTGCAGATAGGTAGGTCCCATGCCCCAGAAAGCCTTGTGGACAATGCAGAGGGTCTTGAACTTGGTCCTTGCAGACACAGAGAGCCAGTGGAGGAATTTCAGCACCAGAGAGATGCGGTCCGTGGGCTTGAGGCCAAGGATAAGTCTTGTGTTTATGTTCTGGATGAGTTGCAGAGGGTGTAGAGCAGAGGCACAGAGGTTGAGAAAGAGGCTATTGCAGAGTACAGCCTTGAGAGAACCAGGGCTATGGAGACCGTGAGTCGCTGGGGGAAGGTGAGAAAAGTATCACTGAGGAGGTGCAGCTGGTAGTTGGACTTTTTAGAGATGTGCGAAATGTGAGTGAAGGATAGAGTGCAGTCAAAGATGACCCCAAGGTGTTTTGCCTCACAGGTGGGCGCAGGTGCAGGACCAAGGGAGGCTGACCAGAAAGAGAGTGGGAATGTGGGAGCAGGAGTCCTGATGTGAAAGTTCTCAGTTTTGCTGGCACTGAGGAAGAGGTAGTTAGCAGCACACCATGGCTGAATTGCGGACAGACAGTCAGATATAAGAAAGGTATAAGAGGTTGTTCAGGGTAGCCTGCAGGAGAGTTGCATGTCATCAGCGTAACACTGGAAATTAGAGATGAAAGTGACAATCACACATGCCAGCGCAGCCATGTAGACCTTGAAGAACCAGGGGGCTAAGTTAGAACCCTGGGAAACACCACAGGTTGAAAGAGTGAGAGTAGAAAGAAAAGACCCAAGTTCCACCTGGGATGGACGGCCGGAAAAGAATGAGGTTAACCACGCCAGACCCTGACCTGTGATTCCCAGGGTGTCACGGAGACGTGCAATCAGGATGTTGTGATTTACCATGTCAAAGGCAGAGAAGAGGTCAAGAGGAATGAGGACAGAGGGGTGTTAGTGTCGAGATTTAAGAGCAGGTCTTCACAGGTATTCAGAAAAGCGTTTTCGGTTCCTCTGGATGCTCTCTAGCCAGACTGATGGTCGTGGAGGCAACTCAGATTCAGTGTTGAGGGTGAGCTGAGAGATAGCCAGCTTCTCTAAGAGTTTGTCCAGGAAGGGGGTGATAGAGATAGGGCGGTAATTTGCTGGAATGGAGGGGTTGGCAGAGGGTTTCTTAAGCAGAGGGTGCACAATGGAGTGCTTAAGAGAAGATGGGAAGACTCTAGTGGCAAAAGAGAGATTGCAGTGATCAGCCAAGGCTGGAGAAAGAGAGTCAATGTTGTACTTAATGGTTTTGGAGGGGCAGGGGTCCACCTGTTTGGATGAGGCCTTCATAGATCGGACTTGTCTGGCCACCTCATACGGTGTAATGGGATTGAGAGAAGAGAGGAGAAGTGGTAGAGTGGCAAAGGGAGGCTCCAGAAGTGTTGGTGTATGATGTGGTGTGGAAGTGAGAGAGAAAAGGATGTCTTGCGTTTTTTCAGTGAAGTGTGCAGCCAGGGCCGAGCAAAGGTCCTGCGTGGGTGTGACAGAGGAGGATGAAGATGGGGAATATTCAAGATTACCAGTAAGTAATCTGAGTATTACCTCCACGTCCCTCTTTCTCGTCCAGGTACTTACCTTTGAGTTGTACCAAAGCAGAAACAGGAAGGACGCCCATGCCCACCACAAAAGACACAGCACCAACGGTAATGCGAAATCCACCCAACACCAATTTATTCAAGATACAGCAAAAAGCTCCCCCCTTATCAGTGAGACAAAAGGACTCTCTCTGGGACAGATAATGTAAGACCGCCTGCTTGGCATCCAGACAATGCCAAGCCTCCCCCCTAGGAGTGGACGGAGCAAGAAAGAAAGCTGAGTGAGATAACCACTTCCTGAGACCGATGGAACCAAGAGGCAACCTTGGGCAGAAACGAGGGGTCACAGCCCAGCACCAAAGCCTCCTCCTCGACCACTAGAAACAGTGGCCTACGCAAGAGGTCCATGATTTCCTCCAAATGCTGAGCCAAAGTAATGGCAATCAGGAAGGTAGTCTTCAGCAACAAGTATTTCATCTCCACCTCCTCCTGGGGCTAAAATGGAGGCTTCTGCAATATGGACATGACCAAAGGAAGGTCCCACGGGGAGCCCCAACTGGGCCCAAAGGATGAGTACCTGCTACCCCTTTCAAGAGTGTTGAGACCAGAGCCTCGCCCCCTACCGGAGAGGACCAGGAAACCTGGGAAGCCCGCATTGCAGACCACTGAGAACAGAAAGTAGAGTCCACCAACCCCTTCTCCGCCCCTTCATGAAGAAATTGCAAAATGTCTGGGAAGCCACAGTCCAGTGCCAGGACACACTTCAGGTGACACCAAGCCAGAAAATTAGCCCAATGACGGTCAGAACTTGAGTGTAGAGGACTGACGCACCCTCTGAAGCATTCCAGCCACTGCAGCTGAATGGCCTAATGCCAGGGGATCCCTCCTCTCCGTTTCCAGAACCCACAATGGATGAGAGAGGAGAAGGTGGACATTGACCACCCGCAATGGAGACGGCCACCTGAGCAACATCCAAGGAGAAGCTAACTGCATCTCCAGAAGGCCCGGAAACCACCCCCTCTGAGGCCAGTAAGGGACCACCAGGATAAACACACGTGGAGATGATCTGATTGTGCTGATGACCTGCAGAATCCGGGGATTTGGAGGAAAGGCATAAAGAAGCTCTGAGAGGCCAAATCAAGGGAAGAGCGTCCACCCCCCACAAACCCCTGGGGGGCAGAGTCCTCAAGCAAAACCAGGAAAGTTGAGGGTTGCAGGGGGAGGCAAAGAGGTCCATCCACGGATGCCGAACCACCGACACACATCCTGAAAAACCTTGGGACAAAGAGACATCTCCGCTGAGTCCGGAAACACCCTGCTGAGCCGGTCCACAGTCACATTGTCCACCCCCTGGATATGGACCGCTCTCAAGGAGACCAGGTGTGCCGTGCCCCAGGTCCAAATGGACAAAGCCAGATCCTCCAGGGAGCAGGACCCCGTAGCCCCCTGATGGTTGATGGAAGCAAGTGCCAAGGTGTTGTCTTTCCGAATCATAACATCATTCCACTAGATTGAAGACCTGAAGATCACCAAAGCCCTAGAAGACCTGATAACTCCTTCCAATTGGAGGAGGGCAGCTTGAAAAGAAAAGAGTTCCAGTGAGCACGGAACATACTCAAAGGTAAGTACTGGGAAGAGGAATGGGGACATGGAGGTAATGACTTATTCATTCAAATGGATGTTAAATCAATTTTTAATACATTTTACATTCACTTCAATGTGTGCAATATTCATTTCAATGGGTTTCATATTCATTCCATTGCATGTCCTATTCACTTCAACATGCGTCATATTCATTTCAGTGGGTGTCATATTTATTTCAATGCATGTCCTATTCACTTTAACGCATGTTTTATTCATTCCAACGCATGGTATATTCACTCAAATGCATGTTATATTCACTTCAACCTGTGTCATATTAATTTCAATGGGTGTCATATTCATTCCATTGCATGTTCTATTCACTTCAAAGTGTGTCATATTCAGTTCAATAGATGTCATAATTATCTCAATGCATGTCCTATTCATTTCAATGCCAATCCATGTTTTATTCACTTCAACCTGTTTCATATTCATTTCAATGGGTGTTATGTTCATTCCATTACCTGTCCTATTCACTTCAACGTGTGTCATATTCATTTCAATGGGTGTCATATTTATTTCAATGCATGTCTTAATCATTTTAACGCATGTCTTATTCATTCAAATGCATGTTATATTCACTTCAACGTGTGTCATATTCATTTCAATGGGTGTCATATTCATTCCATTGCATGTTCTATTCACTTCAAAGTGTGTCATATTAATTTCAATGGATGTCATAATTATCTCAATGCATGTCCTATTCATTTCAATGTGTATCTTATTCATGCCAATACATGTTATATTCACTTAAATGTGTTTCATACTCATTTCAATGGGTGTTATGTTTATTTCAACGTGTGTCATATTTATTTCAAAGTGAGTCATATTTATTTCAATGGGTGTCATATTCATTCCATTGCATGTCCTATTCACTTCAACATGTGTCATATTCATTTCAATGGGTCTCATATTTATTTCAACGTGTGTCATATCTATTTCACCGTGTGTCATATTTATTTCAATGGGTGTCATATTTATTCCATTGCATGTCCTATTCACTTCAACGTGTGTCATATTCAGTTCAATAGATGTCATAATTATCTCAATGCATGTCCTATTCATTTCAATGCCAATACATGTTTTATTCACTTCAACCTGTTTCATATTCATTTCAATGGGTGTTATGTTCATTCCATTACCTGTCCTATTCACTTCAACGTGTGTCATATTCATTTCAATGGGTGTCATATTTATTTCAATGCATGTCTTAATCATTTTAACGCATGTCTTATTGATTCAAATGCATGTTATATTCACTTCAACGTGTGTCATATTCATTTCAATGGGTGTCATATTAATTCCATTGCATGTTCTATTCACTTCAAAGTGTGTCATATTAATTTCAATGGATGTCATAATTATCTCAATGCATGTCCTATTCATTTCAATGTGTATCTTATTCATGCCAATACATGTTATATTCACTTAAATGTGTTTCATACTCATTTCAATGGGTGTTATGTTTATTTCAACGTGTGTCATATTTATTTCAACGTGAGTCATATTTATTTCAATGGGTGTCATATTTATTCCATTGCATGTCCTATTCACTTCAACATGTGTCATATTCATTTCAATGGGTCTCATATTTATTTCAACGTGTGTCATATCTATTTCACCGTGTGTCATATTCATTCCAATGCGTGTCCTATTCACTTCAACGTGTTTTATATTAATTTCAATGTCTGTTATATTTATTTCAACGTGAGTCATATTTATTTCAACGTGTGTCATATTTATTTCAATGCGTGTCATATTCATTTCAATGGGTGTCATATTTATTTCAATGGGTGCTATATTTATTTCAACGTGAGTCATATTTATTTCAACGTGTCATATTTATTTCAATGCGTGTCATATTCATTTCAATGGGTGTCATATTTATTTCAACGTGTGTCATATTTATTTCAATGCGTGTCATATTCATTTCAATGGGTGTCATATTTATTTCAACGTGTGTCATATTCATTTCAATGGGTGTCATATTCATTCCATTGCATGTCATATTCACTTCAACGTGTGTCATATTCACTTCAATGTATGTCTTATTCATTGAATTTCAGTGTATGTCATACTCATTTCAATACATGTCATACTCATTTCAATACATGTTATACTCATTTCGATACGTATTATAGTCATCCCAGTGTATACCTTACTCATTTCACTGCATGTTGTATTCACTTCAATATGTCACATTCACAAAGGTGTAATTTTGACTTGAACGGCCTCCCATAAACCAGCCCCTAGGTTGCAATTGCACAGCTTTCCCGCGCATTTATTCCGATGAAACCAATGAGTCAGACAGTTTATCATTTTCGTGATCATAGCAGTTCAGGGGTCAGAACTTGGACTGAGGAAAGGGCAGGGTGCTGGCAGCCAGAATTGCGTGTGTGAAGTTGAACACTGATGTTGCTAGCCGGTGCACAGAATGCAGACAGGCCCGACAAGCTGAGTTTGCCAATGTATATTTTAGCAGCATGCTTTGTGCAGTGAGAGTGAGCAGGGTGCAGGTGCCAGGAGACTGCTTTTTTGGCGCCATCGAGCACTCACGAGCTCGTCCAGTAACAGAGAGGCACTCGCTCGCGCAATCCATGAAGTAGACTACCGAGGCCTGCAGGCCGAAGACAACTGTTCTGTCCTGGGGAGAAAGGGACAGCTTCAGAGAAGGGGAGTGACTTACCAGCTTTTGTCATCATGCTCAGGCGTCCGTGGGGGTCACTTTTCTGGTGATCAGATCGTTTATCAAAGTGAGTTGTGCTGTTCACCCTCAGTAGAGGCCGGATGCTTAATTTGACAGACGTTGCTGTTTGTTTAATTTGATAGAAAATGAATTTCGCTGTCTGCGTTCAAATACCGGCTCGGTGCACTGAATGATATGATTGGTATATGTGAGACTAGGACCAAAAAAAGTTCATGTATTAACAGAACAATGATCAGCCACCCTAAACCCGAGACACACTCAAAGGCAATGGGGTAATTGGGACCGACTGGCACCGACTGGTCAAGAGCGAAACGCACAACGCACGGAGACTGGAGGAATCTGGGGTTTGCAGTAGACTGTGGCATAATGTACTGAAAAGGGGGAGAGAAGCTGGAATCAGGTCTTTATTGTGCAGGAGCACAAAAAGAAGATAAGGGAGTAAGGTAGGCACACATATTAGTTCTGAGCAGAGAAGTGGTACCATGAACAGCTTCTCTGTCTGTGGACTAAGTCATTATTTATTTATTTTGTAGCTTGTATAGCGCGCCCAGCCCAGAGGCATCTGGGCGCTGTCCTACAGAGAAAAAGTTACAGTGGTTTCCACAAGGATCACTTTCTGATCAAGGCACCTGCGTAATGGATCTGCAATCGGAGGCAGGAGCCCGGTGGATAGATCGGTTGGCCAAGTGCTGATCCTGTAAGATCAATGTATCCGGATAGCTCTGAAACACTTGTGTACGAGCGCTATAAAAATAAAATATCAATATCAATTGATGGCTCTGCTGCCTGAGGTTGAAAGATCCTAGCAAGGCAAGATCAGCAGTTGAACGGTTTAAGTCTATGAAATGTGTAACCTGGGCGATATAGCCCACCTCCATCCCTTCATTCCCACCAGTATCTGGTTGGTGGCAGCGGGAGAACAGACAGCATCCATCTAAGAAAACCTTTGGGGCATGGCACTTATTTCTTTACACATGAAGCACCGAGAGAGTGTCAGCTGCGACAATCAGAAATGAAAACAAAACAGGCAGAATAGCATGTTTGTGGGCTCCCCTCCAATGCCCCAGCCCAGAAAAGAGCGCCACATCCTCGTACACTCGCCTTATTCTAACCCAGGGATGGACAGCCTGCTCACGGATGGCTGTGCTTGCACTATGGTTTAGATTCACTTTCAGAAAAATGAAAATACCAGATCAAACTAAAAAACTCCAAGGTATCAGGTGGGGAAGAGATCCAGTCTTGATTTCACATGTCTTCGTTTCCCATGACTACACAAGTTAAACATGAAAGGTTAAGTTAACAGGGAAACAACAAGCATTAGCAGAGCAGGGCTAGGCTCTGTGCTGCAAATGACCTCAACATGGCTTCCACAGCTACCCATGCAAGATCCGTACTCTATCATTAAACAGTAGCGAGAAGTGCTTGTTTTTAAATTAAAATTGGAGTGTTTTGAAGTTTAAATTAGTCATAGGAAGACACTGTTTATAAATGAAATGACTGAAGGCGCACTTGGTTAAGACATGTTTTTATTACACCAAGAGCTAATTACCAGCTGAAATTAAATCATTACCTTTCAGAAGACATAGGAACTCATTACGAGTTTGGTGGCAAAATATTGGTAAATTTGTGATTTACTGCTAAAATCATTTATCGTTGTCACCACTTGGCCCTGTGGAATAACCATGGGATTAGGAGTGGTGTTATGATGGTGTCAATCCCAATTTCTGGAGTTCAAAGGACTCCATGGGAAGTTTTGGCAGATTTAACATCAGCAGTAAATTCCATATGGTAAATCCTCTGATTTTTAGAGGTAAAGTGAATGTTAGGTACGTTTTTCTAAAGTCAAAATGGGATTGGACTCTACAAGACCTATCCCTTGGTTTAAGGGCCCCAACTTAATATAGACCTGTACGACCCAAGGTTGGTAGAGTGGCAGAGCAGCCAGTCTCATTTTATGAGGAGGAATGTGAATTGTAAATCAGTACACAGAAATCAGACCATACATAAACCCAACGAAACACTTACACAGTTAGAGTTGTATCAAAAATAGTGATTTATTTTATATATACATGAGGCAGTTAGAAACTAAGCTAGCAACATCAAGCGTACATCAGGATAAAGAGGAGTAATAAAGCAGATGAGTAAATTGTTATGTACTTGTTCTATCCACACACGGAGTGAGTCAGTCAGGTAAGTAAAAGCACTAATTTGAATTAACTGAGCATAATTATGTTATAGGTACGTTCAAGAATGCAAACAAGCAATATTAACAGGTAAGCAACACTGTAGCAGTTTTTTGTAAGGTTTAAGTAGACTTTCCTTAACTAGAAAATATTCCGTCAGTTCAGGTTCGGGAGGGAAGCAAGCAATGCCAAAGCCAAGAGGATTGGAAGATTTAATGTAAGGGAAACACCAATGCCAAAGTCAAGAGGAATGCAACTGTTCTGATTAAAAGCTTCTTAGTACAGGCATGTAACAGGTTAATTGTTCTTTGTAAAGACACAGGAGCATAGAAGAAGCCTTGCTGTAGGGGAACAAGCTGTTAGATCTTGGCTACTAGAAACGGGTGAACACCCAAAAAGTAGAAACCGTCCTGCAAAAACAAAGACATATTGGCTCAGGGTAAATTTACCAAGAGCCTCACAGTATCTTGAGAGTGAAGAAGATGATGCAGCTGGATGCCTTCTGGATGCACAACTGCAAGCCTGTTCTCCTAGTCCTTGGTCGTGGTGACAAAAGGGGGGACCCTGGTTGGGCTCCTGCAGCAGCAGTCAAGAGAGGTACTCACCAGCAAAGAATTATTCTTACTCCTGTGTTGGTTTGTGGTCTTGGCACCTTATCAGCACCAGGAGAAAATGGTCACCTCTGGTTGGAATCTTCTACTTTTCTCCGTCCTGCACTCTAGTGAGGGGACTCTGAGGAGGGAATTTGTGCTTCTGGAGGTGGACACGATGTCACTGAAGTTCCAGCAGAATTCGTCAATGGCAAGATGATGCACTCCAAGTTGGTCCAGGTACCCTGGGTATTGGGATTCTTCAGCTCTAGAAGGTCACAGTATGACGGGGGATGGCTCAAATTGAGGATTGTCTTAATACTGGCTATGCCCACCAGCCCAGAGGAGGAAGTCATCCTTGGCAGAGCTTTCCTGTCAATGTAAAAACAGGGGAAGGGCAGCAGCGGCACTTCAGCTGTGCTTCTGCTGTGACTGGAGGTGCTGCAGGCATCTCTGTTCATCTTCTTCTTTGTAGCTTAAGCTCCAGTGGTTGACTTCTGTCCCAAAAGCCTTGCCTTTTATGCAGGCACCCATTCATTGAGTCCTATGGACCTGTCAATCACCTAGGAGTGGCTGCCCTTGCAGGTTAGCCAGCTACCCAGTTCAAACTGGTTCCAGACAGGCATACCCTCAGAAAAAGGCCAGGGAAGTTCCTGGCTCCTCCCTCAATTCCTGCCTCAGCAGACAAACTGAAGCCTTGGCGGGCTTCACAAAGGGATCCTGCCAAAGGCAAAACTCTAAGAGGACCCACCTTCACCTGGAATGGTAGACGAAGGGCCAAAAAGGAATACACAAATGGAAAATGCCAATACAAGAAGACTGGGACCATTTGGGAAAATGGTCACCCATGGGTGCTTTAGTGAAGCTGTGAAAACAGCCTGCGAGTAACTTACACATACATGGTTGAAAGATGTATTCACGGCCACCAGCCATTTAGGTTTGGGAGTTACTGTAACTAAAAAAGTTACGGTAGAAGTGGGAAAGGAGTTACTGTCTAGTCCCTCAGCACTCAGTGGTCTGTGCTGATCCCACAAAAAGAAAGGTATGTCAATTAAATCCCAGGGGACCCCATAGCAACACTGTGCATAGGGTGCTGCGTGCTGCAACAATAACAGATCCCTGTAATAAAATACATGGAGGAAAGCATGACTCAATTCACGTAAAAAGAAATTACAGTAGCATTGAAGCAGGGTTCTCAAGTCAGAGCACTAAGAATGAGTGAGTTGCAAAAAGTCCCACTCACTCAGGAGAATAAATCAGAACAATCTCAGAAGTCCAGCAAAAGTGCTGGGTGTCTCTCAGGTTGAGGGGAATTGGCACAAGAGATAAAAATTCTCCCTAACACTCTTCGCCCCAGACTAAGGACATGATATGATATGGCATTCATAACGAGCCTGTACACAAGTGTTTCTAGGCATGTTAGGAGGAATTAATCTACTCCTGTATGAATCACTTGTTCCAGTCGGTCATGCTTCCTGGAGCGACCATCAGCATTCTTATGGTTGGTAGCTGACCGATGCTCAATAGTGAAGTCAAAGCCTTGAAGGCTTATGGACCACCTGATAAGTTTAGGATTCTCCCCCTTCATCTGCATTAACCATCTCCAAGGCTGGTGGTCAGTTTGGATTTGGAAAGTATTCCCATACAAGTATGGTGTAAACTTCTTCAAAGCCCACACAATGGCAAAGCACTCACGATCAATGGTGTCCCACCTTGTTTCTCTAACTTTTAATGTTATACTAATGAAGCAGGTGGGCTGCTCCTTGCTTTGCTCATCCATTTGGCTAAAGACTGCCCCAACACCTGTATTAGAGTCATCAGTCTGCACTATAAGGTCTGAGTATAATCTGGAGCTCTCAGTACTGGAGCTTTACAGAGGGCATCTTTCAACCCCTGAAATGCTTTCCCACAATATTCAGTTCACTTCACTTTCACAGGGAATTTTGGAGGAGATATGACATTCAGAGGAGAAGCTATGGACCCGTAGTCCCCAATGAAGTTTCTGTAGTAGCCTGTGAGGCCCAAAAAGGCTCTCACCTGTGCTTGAGTAGTAGGTGTGGCCCAGTCTTGTAAAGCTTGTACTTTGCTGGGTAAGGGCTTGATCTCTCCTCCTCTTACCTCATGCCCAAGGTAGACCACTTTAATCTGACTAACTTGACCTTTGCTAGCCTCGATGTTCAGATGGGCCTGGTGTACAGGATGCAACACTTGTCCAAGGTGATAATGATGTTATCCAAAGTGGAGCTGGCCACTGCAATGTCATCCAAGTATGCTGTGCAGAAGTCCTCTAGCCCATTCAGAACATTATTTACCAGATTCAAGTTTGTCCACCAGCTCATCTGTCCTATGTAATGGATGGGCATCAGTATTGGTGACTGCATTTAAAGCCCCATAGTCCACACAGAACCTTAATTCTTTGGTACCTGCTTTTGGCACTAGTACAACTGGACTAGCCTATGGACTGGTCGAGTGTTCAATGACTCCAAGGTCAAGCATCTTGTTGACTTCCTATTTGATGTGATTCCTCACTTGGTCTGACATTCTGTAGCCTCCGCCTTTGACAGAGACACTGTCACAAGTATCAATATCATGCTGACCTCAAGGGGTGAAGCCAGGTGTTCATGAGAACAGAGGGGAAAACTGAGTTAACAGAGCTTTGCACTCCTCCTGTTGCTGCAGTGTCAGGTTAGAAGAGAGTTGGACTCCTTCTATAGACCCATCTGAAGGGTGCCACCTAAGAAGATCAGGGAAAGGTTCACTCTCCTCCTTTTATTGTTCAGGGGCTAGAAGCAAAGCTCCAATCTCTGGTCTGAAGACATAAGCCTTCAGGCTGTTGGTGTGGAAGACCCTAGGGGCCTCCTTGGGGTTGCCCAAGCCCACTGCATAGTTAACCTCTCCAAACATGCCTACAACCTTGAAATGACCTATCCATTTGTCCTGTAAAACATATTATTATTTTGGAACTAGTTGGTCTGGAGTGAACTCCACCATGTTAGCTTTCTGGTCATGCCAATGCTTGACTAGGGCTTGACGAGCCTTCAGGTTTTGTGAAGCTTCAGTCATCATTTGTGCCATCCTCCGTCTGTGGCCTAGCACATAGTCAATAACTCGGACTGGCTTTAAGGGAGGAGCCCTCTCCACCCCTTCTTTAATCAGGGTCAAAGGGTCTCTGACTGAATGACCATAGAGGAGCTCAAAGGGGCTAAATCCCACTCCAGTTTCAGGCACCTTTCTGTAAGCAAAAAGAAGGCATGGCAGTAGAATGTCCCACTTTCTTCGAAGGGGTTCCTCTAAAGCTCCTATCATGCTCTTCATGGTTCTATTAAACCTCTCCACCAACCCATTGGTTTGGGCATGTAGGATGTTGCGAACTTGTTGGTGACCCCACAGTTTCTCCACATGGCCTGCATGCAGTGGGACATCAAAGTTGAACCTCCTGTCGAATACTACTTCCTTATGAAAACCTACTCTGGTGAAAATACCATGTAGGGCCTTGGCTACTGCCTGAGCAGTAACCATCATCATAGGTATGGCCTCAGGGTATCTAGTAGCATGGCCTACAACAACCAATATAAACTGGTTGCCTAAGTAGGTTGGAGGGTCAAGGGGAGCAACAATGTCAATCCCCACCCTCTCAAAAAGAACTCCCACCACTTGGAGGGGCACTAAGGGTACCACATTCTTAGAACTGCTTTTGCCACAGATCTAGCAAGTATGGCAGCTCCTACAGTACTTGTCTACATATGCACCAATCTTGGACCAGTAGAAGTACAAAGGGATGCTCTATCTGGTCCTCTTGGTGCTCAAGTGACCAGCCAGAGGTATTTCATGGACTAACTGTAGATGCCTGGGTCTTATCTCCTGGGGTACCACCAGTCTCCTGAGGCCCCCTGATATAGTCTCTGTAGGCTCATTGTAGAGTAACCCATCCTCCCAGTAGAGTCTATTCTTCACTGGCTCTTGCCCTTCCAGCTGGGAAGCTGCCTGGTGATGCAGACCTTCAAGAGAGGGGCACCCTCTTTGAATTCTGCTGAAATCTTCCCTTGAGGGTCCTCCTTCTGCAAGCAAAGTCTGCAGCTCAGGATGGTCTCTAGGAACCAGATCCTCTATGCAAGGGAGAATCACCTCCACCTCTGTTTCACCAGTAGGTGGTTCTTCAGGGGATTCCTCTTCCACCAACTCAGCCTTAGCTGGCCGTGGGGTGACTGGGGTGACCTTGAGTTGTCCTCTGGGAGAAACACTTTTCTTTTAGGAAGGTTTAGGCTTGAGACCCTTGGATTTCTGCATGGCCTCTTTCTCCTCGTTGAGAGAAGTGGCTTACAGATCTGATTGTCCACTGGCGATACTGGATTCCTCCTTGATCTCAAAGGGGAAGTCTCTTAAGGTTATTTCCCTGGCCAATCTAGTAAGTTCTCTTTTCTTCTTACTTGGAGGGCATGCAGTGCTGGAAACTACACTGAGTTTTCAGATCATTAACCAGAAGTACCTTACCAGACACTTCAGACTGGACACTAACAGGGATTCTGACAATCATATTATTGCACTTCATGAGAGATTACATGATGGCACACACTTGGAGAAGGCCTCCTGCAAGATTGGTTGGCCCCTTGGTTGCCTTAGATACATCCTCAAGGTTGAAGAAACTTTCATCGACCACAGTTATGCTGGCCCCATTGTCTCAATGACAGGGGTCTCCTGACCATTCACAAGTACACTGTTCTTGTAATATTCTTTTGTGTTATCAGGGATGGTATTGTAGACTTCTACATTCTGTTGCTCCCACAGAGCCTGGGACACTGGAAGTAACTCATCAAACTGGCCCACATTGGCCAAAAAGGTGGCCCATTTTGACTGGCCCACACTAGCATTTTGTATTTTTGGCACAGGCATTGCCCTATTGCCCTATAGGCCAGTCCGAGCCTGTCAGCTCTTCCATAATGGCGAGGGGGCACCCACCTTGTGGCCCCCTCAACCATTATGGAGAAGCTAAGGAGCCAGCCCAGTGAAACAGTGAGCACTCCCCCAGCTGAGGGAGTGCTCCTGGGCTGGCTGAACTGTCAAAGGGAAACACTATTTCCCTTTGACAGTTCAGTTCAGTTCCCCAACCGCACATGCTCACTGAGCCATGCAAGGCTGGAGCGTTTTGCTTCGCCAGCATTGCATAGCTCATTGGAAATGCTGGTTGGGGCATTGCATGTCTGTATGTGCGAGGGAGAGCACCTGCGCCTCCTCGCACATACGGACAGAGCAGCCTGGAGCAGGGCATTTCAGCACCCACACGCAGGCCAATGCAGAAGGTACGTTTATTTTCATTTTATTTTATTTAAACATGTGTATGGATACGTGTATGTTTGTGTTATGAGTGAGTATATGGTGATGGATGCTCGTGTGAATGATAGAGTGATTGCTGTATGAATGCGTGTGTGTGTTTGTTAGTTTGTTTTGGTCCGTTGAGCTGATTTTGGCAAGTGGTGGATAGAGGGGGGAAGGAGGGTTGTACAACAAAGGCATTTTAAAAATGCCTAAATGCCTTTGTTGCACAATCCCCCTACCCACCTGCCAAAATCAGCTCTCCTTCTGAGGCGCTGTGGAGCCCAGGGGACAGGGATTGTATTTTCTTTACTGGATTTCTATCATAGATATCCAGTCAAAAATACCATGCTCTCCCCCTTGGCACACCAGAGCCTTGCATACACACATAATTATGTTGATTGTGTTAGGCCCTGTGGGGTCAAAGCGACAGGGATGGTATCTTTTTGCTGGACATCTATCATAGATGTCCAGTAAAACATGTCATGCTTGCCCCCTATGCCCCCCAGCACCAATTGCAAACTGTTTGGCTATTTACCCATTCCTTTTTAAAGTATGCTCTACAATGCAACATTTTAACCCATTATTTTTTTTTTTAAAACACGGGTAACTCCACCCCTCACCCTCGAACCTCCCTTGATTGGTTCGGGCTCCCTCACTGCGCTCGGTTGCTATGGCATTTTTGGGGAAATAGTTACGCCCCTCCACTTAAAAAATTCATCAGCCGCCACTGGCATTCAGACTTTGTTGGGAACGGGATGGGGGGAGCACAGGACTGTGGTGGAAGCAGGATGGGCGGGAACCATGGGAGAGTGGTGGGAGCAGGGTGGGGAGATTCCAGGGTCTATGATAGTGTGCGGAGATCCCAGGGACTGGGTAGGAGTGGGATGAGGGAGCCCAGCGACTGTGATGGGAGCAGGTGACAGCACGCAATACATACTGTCCATTTGGCATTTTTGGGGGGGCCCGGCCTGCCCAAATTTTGCTCAGCAGGGGCCCCAGGCCAAAAAAGTTTGAAGACCACTGCTCTAGAAGATGGGAAAGAAATGTGTTTACTTTACTGCGAGAAAAAGGCCTGAAGCTTAAATGTGACCGAATATATTCCAGAATAGCATGAAAAATGTTATTTTCTTTCAATTGTGTATGATTTAAGGATAAACAAGATCAACAAGAAAAGTTTTCCACAGAAGAATTGCGCAGATGTTTCTTTTAGTACGGATAGACGGGGTACACTCATTAAATATTTGTTCAGACATGATATACGTCAGCCTAATAGATCAAATTCCCCATTAAAGAGATCACATGGCCACATTACATAGACTCGACAGGTGTCAAAATGTCCAAGAATCCTGGCACTACAAAAAAGACAACTGGTGTCATGAATTCAACTGTCATAGTGTATTCTAGATACAACGGAAGTGCAGCGGCCAAACAGGACCAACGCAAATGAAAGGATGCGCACTGTTTCGGCTGCTTTATTGTAGATGTTGCGTGAACTGTGCAGCCGTCCTGTTGGTGGCCTACTGACAGTGGAGTAACTTTGCTGAAAATGTTGGGGGGGGGGACATGACATCTGAAGATAAGGTGCCCCAGCCAAATGAATGGGGTCAAAATGGTGTGCCATGAAAGTTAGGGGGGACAGACACCCCCGTCTCCCCTAAAATTACGCCCATGCTACTGAGGTGGACCCTCAGAGAGTGGAGTGCGACCGCTATTGTATAAGGGAGAACCTCTGACACTGACCTAGGTATGACCTTCACGCTCTGTACTGCTGCCTTGCTCAGGTGCAATGCCACTACCTTCAGTGCAGCCATTCCCTTTGAGGACTGAACAATGGGTGTGGTATGTGTGCCCACAGGTCATGTCCTGCAGACACTGTGCCCTGGCTGGTTTGTGTTGTGGTGGGTGCCAGCACACCGTTGGTAATAGACAGCACGTGCAGTGCCAATCCGCAAACGAACACGGTGTGTGCAAGCAACTGGTCCGCGTAGCTGTGCCACACCCTTGGCAGCCAGAACCCTTTTATTTGTTCTGGCATAGTGATATTACGTGCATCACTAAGCCAAGTTCTGAGAAACCACCTGTAACTTGAAAGGCGAGTCCTTGTTAAAGCTTGAGATAGGGATGCACTCAAAGGGCTCGATTCACAAAGGGACTCATGATCCTAAAATGAGTAATTTGATGGCGCAGGAGAGCCATTACGTTCGCAAAGCAACGTAAGCAGCTGCCCGCTGCCAAATGTTTGCCATTTATACTGCCAGGCGCAAATGTAAAGGTGCAAAAGGCAGCATACAAGCGTGTACGCAGCCTTTTGCCTTTCACATTTGCACTCCGCAGTGCGAAGTGAGCGAAGTGAGCAAAAGCCGCCTGGCATGGATGCATGCCAGGCAGCGTTTACTTTTAATTGTGAGCGCCGCTTACCATGCGCGCATGGCAAGCAGCGCTCATAGTCAGGGTAGGTTTAATTGTAATTGTTCACGCTGCCTGCCATGTTCGGTACACTGGCTGCCTACGGGGTCCGCCTGCTTTATGCTGATAATCTCCAGGTTTTACGCCCGCACTAAAATGCATGCCAGCGCTGATGCTGGAGCATTTGTATGGGGGAGAGGAAGGGAGCAGCGGAATGCAAGTACCGCCCCTTCTCTCCGCCAGAAAAATGAATGAAATTCAAGGCTTTAAAGCCCTACGCAAGGCTTTTACACCTTGCATTTACGTTACAGCTCAATGGGAAATGAGCCCCATAGTGTTTTTCAATGGGATGTACCCATTGGAAAACGCGTTGTGAATCCGACCCAAAATGTCTAATCAAAACCCAAGAATCTTTGTTTGCTCAGATACTTCCTAATGGGAGCTGCCACCTGACCCTGTCCCAGACTATACCTGGGGTTCACATGGGATTCACATTGGCTTTCACACTATACAGTGGATTTCTGTCAAACGCTTACCTTTGAATGTAGTAGGAAAGCTGGGGCCTGGGCCAAACTGACAAGTGTTCAGGGAACATGGCAACCAGTATTCTCGTGCCATATGCCACCATTCTAATCACTTCCTCACCAGGATAGATTAACCAGATCATCACAGGAAGTAGACACTGACTTGAGGCACTTGGACCCACCTGACTTTCCCCACAGGTGGAGCAGTTCTGGATCAAGCACCCAGACCCAAGAACAAGAACCCTGTAGTCGCCGGAGACCAAACTTGCCCTCCAAATCTCCAAATCTCCAACTGACAGAGGGGGTCATCACGAGTTGGGTGGAGCGGTAAAATGCAGCGGTAATGCTATTACCGTTCCGCCCAATCCCGTGTCCTGGAGCATTCACCTCCAGCTTTAAGCTGGAAGTGAATGCGCCGGCTTTAAGGCCATTTTCAGCACTATTACCGCCAGCGCTATTATATGGGGACTTGTTGGGTGTCCTGACCCACGTTTGGACTATTAAGCTGCAACATTTGGTGCTGTGGGTTTAGAAAATCCAAGATGGTGGAAAAGCCCACAGTTGCGCTAGAATCCGGGAAAACCGCGCAGTTTGTGTGCACACCAAAATGGTTGCCTAACCTGCCACCCACCAGTGCAAGCATGATGGGCCAGGAGTGCCATGAGTGAAATGTGTGCCAAAGGAAAAACAGCAGTCCCGGTTGGCTAAAAAAAAAGCGCTTTAAAATCACCTTTGTTTCCCTGAATGCAAGCTCAAAATGCCTATTTTAAACATCACAAGATATTCAAAAATCTCAATGAACACCAGCAGACATTTGGCAGAATGTATTCTTGCGTGCATACTAAATCTGGAAAGATGAAGAGCCCAAAACAATGTTTATAACAAAACTGGCTGAGCTGTGGATGTCAGCAGCTTAAGTTAAATGGACAGAAAGCCACTAAAATCGAAATGTTTAAAATAAATGAGTGACCTACTTTTGAGTTTAACATAGTTTGCAACTGTTGAAATGTCATAGTTTTGAACTTAGAATCAGCGTTCTAGCTGCATGTGTAAAAATTGTCAGTGTGATTTGAATGTAGAAAACTGGGAACTAAAGTGACATTTAGCTGAAGCCTGGCTTGAAGAGAGTGGATTCTGCCTGACAACTACCCCTGACAGGAGAGGGAATTCAGCAGCTGTGTTCCCAGGCCTGGCTGCATCCTGCTGCCCCTGCCAAAAGGAGATGACACCTCTCTGATTGAATTAGGGGAGTAGCACCTGGGGACTACAGGAAACTAAACAAAGCACTGTCCCTGGCTCAGGCAAATGTTATATTAGGGGGGTCGTAAATGGCTTCCTCTTGGGAGAAACTGGGAGGGGCAGTGACTGTGAGAGGAAGCTGAGCTTGGGGGAAGTGGATAAACCAGAAATTCCACCATGTGCTTTGGAAAACCACACCCCTTTGGGGCCAGAGCATGATTTTAAAAAGATGGATAATTCACAGTGCGGACTTGTCAAAATTATATAAATAACATCATCATTCTTGTGATTTTTCTGTGCACATTTTAAGAGGTGTTAGGACCCTGTGGTATGTTCTTGGGGATAGTAGCAGAAAAAAAGGTTGTTACTCCAAATGTATGCATGTTAAAAATCTGACACTTTATCATCTGAAACCCATATCCCTGGTGCACATTTGTGTAAAATCTGGAAAGGTTTAGAGGTCGTTATCTGGATGAAAAGGGGAGAATTCTGTCATAAGGGGACACGACATCGTACAAAGACAGGGATCGGATGGTTTGGTGCTACAGAAAATATGTTAACTGGACCTATAATATTAGAAAAATGGTACATAGATAAATATGTATTTGGGTCAGAAATAGATTTGTGTGCAATTTGACAAGGGGAGGTTCCTCTGTCCATAAAACCTACAGCATCACTCTGACACTCCATTTCTTTCCCCCAATCTAGGGAGAGAGGAAAGCTTGGCCAATGATAAGTGAGAGCGGCAGGCTTAGCTAGGCCAGGGACACACCCATTTTCAAAACACATAAAAAGAGCCACTGGAACTCAGGTAGGGACATTCACTTTCCACTTTCTTGCGGGACGCTTTGCCGGGAGACTCCAGACTTCAAATCCATCTATCTCCAGAGACCAGAGATCCAGAGAGACCAGAGATCCAGAGAGACCAGAGATCCAGAGAGACCAGAACTGTGCAGTGCTGAGAGCAGAACCAGAGACCAGACCGCTGTGAATAACCGCTAGCAGAAGTCCAGCCAATCCTGAACCGATCGGTGACGAAGCCACATTCCTGTCTAAGTTCATAGTGTGAGTACCCAGTCAGGACTGTGAAAACCCAATCTCTTAGTTTAAAATAATCTAATCCAAACTATTTTAGCCTATTAGAACTGCCTCCTCGAATCGTGTAATTCTGTCATCTTTAAAACTGAAACTGTCATCTGTCATTCTGAGCTTTAAAATTTCAAATCTGAAAAACTACCTTTACTAAATCGGCCGTATCTCCCCGGAACCGTTTGTGCTAGGAGCGAGTTTTATGTCATCTTAAAGCTAAGATTCTAAGCTTTCCAACGAGCCTAGAACCGACTTCCTACTCCTCATACTCCCTCCGTAATTGCGCTCGACGCACGCGACTAAATTTGCAGCGATTTGACATTTTGCTTAATTTCAGCCACGTGTAAAAAGATTTGTCCTTGCTTTCCTTTGCTGAAATTCGTTTGCAACCTGACAATAATTCATAGAGCATTGCTAAAGTGATCCTGAACTAATACAAAGTAGCTGTCACCCACTCTGAACCTCTAGAGGGAATTAAAATCATTTTAGCATATTTCTCACTTCTTTGCATACCACATCAAAGTATATTGCCTGTGTTTAAAACTCCTACCTGTTTTCCTCTAAGCTTGCTAGTGGGGAACTGAATTATACTTGATTGCATTACTGAGAACTGTGTGCTTTCCTTCCATTTCTTTACCTTGCATAAAGGGGGGGGGGTGAATTGTCAAAGAAAAGTGATTACATTGTCTTTTGTTGAAGTCATATCAAGTTTATTTTCTGTACTGCATTTTTATTCATCATGCATTGTCCTTGAAGCCATAAAAGCATTCTCAGCTACTTTATCCTCTCTGTATCACTTCTAAGCCATCAAAAAGAGTTCACCACTGTAACATTATCCATTGTTGATCACTATCATCCTCACAAGTGTGCCATCAAATATTAATTTACTATAAAAGTGTGATAGATATATATTGTTTAATTTTCAAATAAACCTTTTAATTTGCAAAACAAACCTACTTCTTGGCTCAGTGGGGTCAGGGGGATTCTAAGAGAGGGGTGTTATATAAGGGTTGTCATCCAGAGTAAACGAACTGGACATAAAAATATATCAATAAGGGTTTCCCTCAGCATCCCAGACTAGGCATTGACTTAGCTGTAGTGTTGAATTGAATCCGCTTACAGACTTACCGCTCTCCCTGCAACTCTTGATCCGGCGCTAATAGCAACGGTATTACTCATGATAGAGCCCAGAATGGTGACTTACTCCAGTGCTCCAGCTGGGCATGAAGGGGCACTACAGGGTCCAGGAAGTGCCCGCCAAACCTTAACTTGCAGGGACATAACTGTCAGAACCCGTAATTGTGACTGTACAAAAAGAGCAGTGAGGTGCAGATAGTGGATGACTTATTGTGAAAAAGGGTTCTTCACTTTCAATACCTGGTGTTCACTTTTTAACTGTAAAGCAGTGCTTCAAGAACTTCCTTTCTAAGGTCTTGCGTCTAAGCAAGCCGCTGAGCACGTTCAGACCATGTTTTTCTTTTAGCCAATAGCTTAGTAGGGTAGAGGGCCATAATACTACTGGGAGAACAAGTAGAACAAAACAAAAACACCAATTTCTAGTGAACTCTCTATCCTAATGGTAACACAACTAATAATTATGTTCCAGAATGCAATTTCTGTGATGTGTTATTGTTTAACTACCTAATGCCCAGCATATTAAACATAACTAGTGTGGATAATAATAACTGCATATAAAGTATAATGTGGAGTGTATCTAGGGATGTTTTATTAGGGTTGCACGATTCCTGATTCCATCAAGGGAAGGGACTATTTCAGGCCATGTCATCTAGGTCCAGACTCAAGCTAATAGCCAAAATAGGATTGATGGCAGCCCAGGCACAGGCTGGCTATGGACATCTCGGTAAAAAAGGTCCAGGTAGCTTTATTGTACATATATAGAGTTGCTTTATGGTTCCAGTTACTCTTAAGCTCTATACAGGGGAGACCACCCAACGGTAATGCTCCATGTGACTGCGAGATACACATTCCTGTGTCTTCATATTTATACACACCGCAAATACCCTTGTCACAGATACTGATCCAATCATGCGCTTCACCAGACGATGCGTGCACACAGATAGCATGCACCAGACTCTCATACATTATCCAGATGCCAACAAGCATGTTCTACCTCCAGGAATGGCACTTGGACTAAAACAAACATGTAACTTAGGAACAAAAATCAATCCCATGGTAGCCTAACAGTTTTCAACGATTAACAACTGTCTGCTATAATTACGTGAGCTCATATTTTCACTGAGGGCTGTCCCCTAGACGTATAGTTGTAAGACCTGTTCCTAGAGGTCTATGCATAAAACCTACACAAGTAATGCATTCTTTGGAGGCTACAGTTCCGACCTCTATTTGTGAAAGTGTGCCTACAATCCTTATGCTTAAAAGCAGAGGTACAATAAGACTAAAGCTACAGACATGACCTGAAATGACAAGTCTGGCCCAACATTACTGACATGTTCCCTCGAGGCCACAACATGTGACATGAAAAAGTCTCCTGAAGTAGACAACAGCTTTGCGACATCTACAATATGAAAGCAGAAGGAGCTAATAACACCCGCACAGTATTCAAAGACCATGTAGGCCTCTTGCCTGAATAGAGTGCAATAGGATTGCAATATCCTGGCATAGAACCCCGAACCATAAACCGCGAGCACAGGGCATGAAACACTGCGAAACCCACCAGTCTCGTATACCTGCCCCTAGTGTTCCAGATATGATTTAGAAGTGGGAGTATTTTACTCCCTATTTTTTAAAGTTGGGAGTAAAATGATTTTTTAGGTCCGCTTCTATCTTTCATTGTTATATTTGCATTTCATTCCCATGATTTCTCCCTGTCGCCCTGTGGGCACTTTGAAGCACAATTTACTTGTTCTATAAGCTCCTTACAAATGCACAATGAACAAATAAAAAAAAAGAATTCCAATTCCCAACGTGAGTGTTTCATAAGCGAGTAAAGATGTGTTTCAACTGAAAAACGGAAATGTTTTTGTAAAATGTATCTCTTTGCACCGAGCTATTCATGCACATTAAAAGATACATGTTTACTTCTTCCAATAGGACAGTTAAAATTGTCGTTTCTTCCTGTGGTACTATATGCACTACTGGTTGAAACATATCCATGGAGCTGTGAGGGTGAAAGCAGGGATGCAAGACTCGACATTGTCTTTTTCCTTTTTTTTATTGGGACTATCTTTACTCCCTATTTTTATTTTTTGGGAGTATTTGTCAATTTTTAGGGAGCAAAAGTGGCCGATTCACCCCTTATCTCTAGGGCTTCCTGCTCCTATCCACTGGTAAGAAAGTATGAATTCAGAGATTGCGCTCCTGTGATCTACAGCATCGTGGCCAGGGCAGGTGCAAAAGTACTAACCGAGGGTGAAGTTCCCCAGCGTTCACTAGCGATTTCAGCTTCAGTGCCCATCCAACAGTACATAGGAGGAGGATAAAACATGTTGGGATCCCCCTGTTAATGGCAGAAACTTACTGATGGTTCGCCAAGCGTTCTCATGCACCATGCGGGTCTGTGGAGGTAATGACTGAGCGGTACGGGCATAACCTGTGGAAGATACATTCCTGGCACTGAACTATGACCCTTCTACATAGACTTATGTGCGATGCCCTCCTAACCTTAAGGTTTGTATGCTTCCCATACCTTTAAAATACTCAAAGAAGTACATTGGCATGTAGGACTCCATGAATGTCATGTCGTCACAGCAGTGACAGTGGCCATGATCGGCCTGCCTTCAAAGCCAGTCTCCAGAGTTGAGGAAAATACCTCTTACCGCACAGGGCAAGGCTTTTTGAGCTATTGTTGTATTCTGCTTGCCTCTCCCCCCTTCACTTTCTTCTCTTCTCCCACCCCTTCTCCTCTGGGGACATGGGATATGGAGTGTGTACCAGAGCATATTGTTTCGGGGACACATTTCTCTGGTGTAACCTTTGGGGTGTTGTGGTTTTGTTTGATGATGCTGTTCTCACAATTATGATATACTTGGTTTCCTGAAAACCAATCAAAAAAGGTAGGAAAAATATGCATCTTTTCAAACCCAAAAGCATTGTTAGTCATGTTTTAGCCTCTTGCTGAAGGTTGATGCTAACGTTATCATCATCTGTTCTAGTGACCACTTAGTGCGGTTAAGGCAGCTTAGATCCTACTTTTATCTGAAGACCATTGTACTGTCATCACCTGTATGTTTAATGGGACAAGGTTTGATTATTGTGACATGGGCGTATCTCAATGAGTGTTGCAAAGCCTCCCAGGTCAAACTTCATGCGGTTGCCAATTAGTTACAAATACGGCCAAAGTAGAGTTTATTAGATTTCTTTTTTAAAAGAAAAATCCCCCAGTGGCTACCTATTAAGCTGAGAATGACCCTTTGAACTCCGAGTGAAGTCCAAAAGGCTCTCTCTGGGCAACAGCCTTTTTATCTGCAGTTAAAAGTCACTTGGGGTCAGATTACTTCAAATGTGCACGTATGCAAAACAAATGAGCAAATTTACCCAGAAGTAGTATTTCTTCATAGATAATATGTGATGGAGCAAACAGGTTTTGTCACATTCCATGTTATCTAAAAATGTGTTCACTAGGGCAGACATGCATCAGCCTGTGCTTGCTGCATAGCACAAAAAGAAATGCAGAAAAACAAGTGTTTTTGTGTTGCTCAGCAAAGATAGTACAAAAGAGCAGTCTGACTCACATTTGCCATCGTGCAAACATTCGTAGATTATATGGATTGGAACAAACTCTGTTTGCTCCATTCCATATTATATAAGCAGAAACACCAGTGCTAAGTGAATTTGCTAAATTTTAATAAACAGGAACTTGTCAGATAATCTGGCCCAAGGTGTGACTTTACAGGGGGCTATATAAAAGAAAATGTGTAGTCTACTATGATGACCCGGTGGGGAGCCTGATGCAGTATCGGACATGCCTGGGTGGCGCCTCAGTGTGTCATCTGCCTCACATTGCTAGCGGGCAGGAAAACTGTGTATGAAAATCGGTTGTGCTGTGAGACTATTTTTCCAGAGACTGGCCCACGTTTGTGGACTAGTGGGATAGGGCAGGCTTGCCTAGCCCCACAGAGCAGGTGCTAGTCCCTTCCGGTGCACCCGAAGTTGTGGTCTTCTAATGTCCTGCGTGTAATGCTCCTTGTTTCCCATACAGCTGGCTGACTCCTACCCATAAAGTGATACAGGAGCTTCGAGAGAATCACCATCTTCAGGACGTTAATCCTTCCAATCCAAGATATTTTTAAAGGACCGCAGTAGGTCAACAACTTCTTGATAGCCTCTAATAAGGGGGGATAGTTGGCCGAGAATGATGCATCAATATTCTTTGCAATCTTGACTCCTAAATATGTTGTAGAATTGCCTGCCCAGCTATATGGAAGGGTACCTTTGAGCTTCTGTTCCCTTACTACTGGAATCATCTGGTTCGTGAGGTGGTGAATTTTCAGACCTGCCACTAACCCAAACTGACTCAGCATTCTGTTAATTGCTCCTACGGATTTTTTCGGCTCAGTATTTGCCTATTTATAGGGAGTAAAAGTGCCTGATACATCCCTTATCTGTAGGGCTGCAAACATGGTTCAATTATTTTACTCATTCATGTGTCAGCTGGCCAAAGTATCTGAAGAGGACAGAGTTTTAGTAATGCATTGTTATAATAAGTAAGGACATTTACGGAAATATTATTTGCATGGTGGCAGCAAAACACAAACCTTGCATGTATAAAAATAAGCTAGCTGGAACCATAGCAGGCTTATTGGCTAACATTCTTGCACAGTCCAGGACTCTGTCCTGGCTATAATGCTACTCAGGTCTCATCGCTTCAGCACCTCCTTCTAGGCCTCCACACGATGGCTCAGATCAACTGGCGAGCAGCAATTTATGGTGCTGCGAGCAACATGTTGCTTCCGACCTACACGTTGGGGATCACTGTTCATGGACACTTCCTCTTTGGCATCATTCAAAGCTGCAATACTACCACAGTTAATGCATGCACAACATGTTTATAGTAAAATGTATTGATAACAACACCTTTAGACCAATCAGCAGATCTGGAAATGTCCAAGAAAACCAACAAACACAACAAGAGGTTGAGGGAGAGGGGAGCCCACTTCTAACCTACCCTCATTAAGGCACATCACCTTTAGAAACAAACACAAGGGGTTACAAGGGCAATACACTCTATTGTAGCCAGATGTTTGCCAAAACTTAACCAGTGTTCCACGAAAGCAGATGTTTCTTTGTCAATTAAATTATGAAGCAGATTCAAATCAATCAAGAAGTACAAAATTTTATTCATATACAAAACAACATCACATAATAATTACAAATGTTAAAAGTTGGTTGAGGCAGATTTTGGCATAACAGTACAGATATGTTAAGTTCACAGTATGTATATATCCAACTTGATTGTCTGCTCAACGCTGAAGAGACAGTGCAAAGTGGTATCAGACAGTAATTTAGTACAATTTATGGGCAGAGACTAGGCTCTATAAAGTTCTGTGGTGTCAAAAAAGTGTCTTGTGCTGTGCAAATACGCAATTCAAACTACATCCAACACTCCAGTCTTTCTCACCATCACTAATTCATCCACATACTATCAACAAAATACATCCAACATGTTTCTTTCAAAAAAAAGTGCAAGAGTGCAAGGAAATTTGTCAGGGACTGTCTGGGGTAAAAACTAAGCACTGGAATATGCAAAGTACACAATAATAGATGCTAACCAGAAGGTATCGTTAAATGAAGACACAAACTAGAATGCAAAAAACACTTGCAAAGTGCTCAAAAAGCACTACAGAGAACACAAAAGTAGATGCAAGGTTGGGAAAGCGTTCACGACGCGACAACTGGTAGCTCGACGTGTCACCTGCAATAGAGGAGACAATGGGGTCAATGTCCATTGTCTTTTGAGCGACTGTTGAAACATCAACACTCTATCACCCCAAATTGGCTAGTCATACAGGGTGATGTAGAATGAGGGCAGCCTAGTTACCCATCGAGTTTGCATATATAGAGACCAGTAGAGGAAATTGAGAGAGAAACCAAAAAGTACATAGGGCACGGGGCTCAATCATAGCTCATGAGGGATGGTTTGCAAGAGCTTGATCAAATCGGAAGATTTGTAAAACAATGACCCTCATGCCCTGTGATAAGATCATCTGTGTTTGGGAATCAAACGTACCTACAGTTACGCCTTATAAAGCTAAAGAGTACAGAGTACCGCTTACCATCAATAATGCGGACCACAGAGGTTCTTAGGCGGTCTTTCTGTAGAGTGGTGGAAGTGCGGAAATCCACCTTTCGGTTTAGAAACGGGACATCACAGGATGGCCGCGGAATGTAAGGAGGAAGCCCACCGGAAGTTGGTGCCGAAAAAATCTGTGAGAGAGCACATGAGACGCCGGTAAGTCAGGGATGCTAAATGGGACTAACATGGGTTATAATATACTAATGCACATCAAAGGCACAGCCCTTTTAATGTAGCCAAACTAGACTACCTTATTGCTACTGCAGCGATGCTTCCTTCTGGAGTTATAAGTATTCCATCCTCTGCATGCTGCCTGGAGTAGCTGCGCGGCACTAGCGTAGCTGAGGGTTATGGAGGCTCAATGTGATAAGCAGCTACGAGCGGCGTATGGCTAAAACAAGAGGGAGTATGTCGAACTAATTGGCAGCTGAGTCAACAACTCTATACCGCAGGTCTAGTTCCTAAAGTAGCACAGGCCGGTTCTACGTGCCCGATCGACAATGTCATGGGCTACACTAGACAGGTGGTTACCGTGGTTGCATTAGCTGACTCCCATCGAACCGAATTCAATTTGTCCGTGTGCCGAGGTGTGCGGTCATGTGATCCGTACACTGCCTGAAATACTGCGTCGTGAGTAACGCGACGTGGTTCTCAGTGGGCGGAAACGGAGTAGTGCGTGCACATCATCAAAGATACTGGCCATTCCTTCTCGGGAATAGCCAATCCTAAGTGTGGACGTCATTCCCGTCTGAGAGATATCGCTCCCTACAAGCTGGCAAGGCAGAACAGCACGGGGCAAAACAACCGTCACTAGGTACTGCATCGTGTGACATATGTCTGCAGCCAAGGACTGCTGGACAGCGGATAGTGCTTTAGATATGCCAATATATGCACATCTCTTACAGGTCACAGGATATCAGAGATGTTACTCGACAACGGATAGAACCTTAAGGATGTCATTGTGTACACGTATATTGAAGGTCTCAGGACATCAAAGGCATTGCTGATAGAGGTGGTTTATCAGGTCTTGACCCAGTTAGGGTAATTATATATATCTATTGTTTTACTGTGTCAAGAGCTCCAAATAAGGGGTTACTAAATGGTGAACTGTGAAGCCCATTAGTAGACCCCTGTCTTCTATAAGGCGAGACAGGAATGGTAGGTTAACTGGATTACTCTTAACCCATGTTGTGACTCTTACCTTTGTACCACATGCAACCAGTCAATTTTTTCATTGAGGCCAGAAATTGTGCTTTTGGTTAAGAAAATGATTTGTTGTTCTTTACGCAATAACGTACTTTTATCTCTATTTGTATCCATACTGGGTAATAGTTTGTAAGAGGTCGTCAGGTGTGTGCATGTTTTCAACCCAATGTTCTACCAGTGGGGCTTTGTTGGTTCTGTTTTTGAGGAAGCTTTTATGTTCCCCGATTGTTAGTTTCACCTTTCTGTCAGTTTTTCCTATGTATACTTTCGAGCACGGACACCATATAGTGTAAATTACCATAGTGGAATTACAATTGGTGTGTTTGTTTTGTCTCCATGGTGAACGAAGACCCAGGTCCACTTCCGTGCTTCTACTGGTGAATTGGCAATATGTACAGTGGCCACATGAAAAATGACCTATTACAGGGGGCATATTCCATGTCTCTGTTATTTTTATCCAACAAAACACCTTGGAAGCCATTTCCCCCTACAAGTGTGTGGCCAAAACCTTGGCAAAGCTATTCCTGCATGTTGAACGATCTACCCAAACCATGTAAGTAGGGCAGGGATAGAAACTGCATGAAATGTCTTATGGTAGGATAAAGAAATAGCAAGGGGTATTTTCAAGTCTCTGGTAACCATCTCACATGGTCTTAAACAACAAACCACACATAACTTCAGGGCATCAATAGATTTTGGAAACTCAATGGGCCTCATTATGACCCTGGCGGTGATGGTATGAACGGTTTTGGTAAGGCACCGGCACCATTCATACCGTCCGGCTGCATTACGAGTTCTGCTCGTGGGTTCCTGACAGCCCGCCAGCTTTTACCTGGCGGGCTGTCCGGCACCCGCGAGCATAACTCGTAATTGCACCGGCACCGTTATCAACGGTGCCGGCGCAACCATGCTCCCCACCCCCATTATGCCCTATGGGGTAGAATGGGGATAGGGAGCCTGGCAATACCGCCACACGCGAATGGCCAATTACCACCCCATTCCTCTCGTAATCGGCCAGTTATTGCCCAATCACGGGAGGCGGTTCCGGTAGCAAGCATGGCGGTAGCTGTGCCTGCCATACAGGCTACCACCATGCTCGTAATGAGGCCCAATGACCTTTGACCCTGTTTGAGTCCTTCTGGTGAAGCATTTATATGGCACCAATCACCACTGTAGTGGTCATGCGGTACTGGCACCTTGTTTGTGAAACTGGAGAATGTTATGTCTGCCAGAGGTAAAACATACAGTAGTCTGTAGTGGGATGAGAAAGGAAAATAGGACGAGATTGGGTAGGAAGGGAGAAGCTGGAATAGCAAAGAGAAGAACAATACTAGCAAGGTCAGAAGATAGAACAGGGGGGGATAAAATGAAAGTGTTTGTATAAGTGGGGGTGCATATGTGATTATAGGTGGTGGATCAGATGGTATACTGATACAAGAGAGGGGAAATAAGACATCTGAAGATAATGAGTATTTACCAGTGATGGAAGTTTACAGTATCCTGGAGGGTTGTACTACAATTAGTGGGAGAGTGAGTGTGCGAGAGTCGAAGATGTACTTGGGGAAGACCTTGAAGTGTGGAGGTTGCAATTGTCAGGTAGTGTAATTTTGGTATCCTCTGCAAACTCCCTGTAATCTGGGATTTCCAGGTCAAATGTCATTGGGGACAGAGTGGGCTGTGTGAAACAGGTGAATGCGGGCAACCATAAAAGGAGAAAGGGAATCACGTAAAGGTGAAAACCATGTAATTATCGGTCAGACCCAGGACCGCTGTGATTACCTCTCCTCTTTATTTACTAGAAAAACTGAGATATTCAGAAAGAATATTGCCCCAATGCTCTCCTTTAACAACCCATTTGACCTCTTTCTTCGCTGCTCAATCAGCTGTGCACCACTGCCCACATTCGACTTCCAATGGGTCACTGTGGACAATACCTCTCAGCTGCTCAAAGCACTCAGAACAGATTGAGAATCTGATGACTCCCTGTCCTTCTGCCATTGCGGCTTTCCATGATGATATTTCTGCTCCCCACGTCTGTGACTTCATCAATAGTTCCATTTTGACTGGTTCAGTACCAATTGCCCTAAACCCACCATGCTTTTAAAACCATCCCTAGATGCCAAAGAGCCCACACATTTGTACGTTTGATTATTGGGCTGAGAAGGAATCAAACAGTCCCTAAACACTGAAAAAGTCTGCACTGGCTCCTGATTGCATCCAGGATCTATTTCAAGATGTTGTGTCTCATTGCCAAACGTATCCATCCTCAATACTTGCAAAGTAAAATCCATTGCTGCCAGCCTAGGAGATCTTTTCGCTCTTTGCACTCCACCCTCCTTTCCATCCCATCCTCCACATGCAGGGTTTTTAGAGGCAGATTCTTCTCATTTGTTGACCACCATCTTTGGAACTAACTTCTGCCTCACCTCAGACCATTGACTCCCTCTTATATTTCAGAACAGGAATTCCTCTCTTCTGTTTGTCTGCATATGCCCTCATATACCCTATCCCTCCTTTGTTATGCCTGTCTCCCTCCTGCCAACTCTAGTACCAAGAGGACATTCAATTTGCGGTGGGTGCTATACAAACGCCAAATAAATAAATACACATTCCTGGGGAAACGTAAGGAACAAACGTAGTTTCATAAGGATTTTCAGGTGTCTGGAAGCCTGTCTCACTCCTGAGGACACTTGCAAAGCTCAGAGTCCCTGATTATACCCAGAGGTTTTACTGTGGTTGAGGCATTGAGTGTGAATGTGGGGTTACTGATGCCTCTCAGAAAAACAGGCATGAAGGCTTGATTAACCAAATGCCAGAATGTTCTGTTTTTTCTAGGTTTAGAAAGAGGTTGGATGCATTCAATAGTGCTGAACTACGGTGGTTAATTGTTTGTAATATTAAGGATCAACTATGCATTTTGTGCATCGTTATAACAGAAAAGATGTATTGACCTAATTAAGGCCAGGAGATGGGAAAGGTACAGATTAAATGGTAGGATGGGAGAGATGAACTTTCCTTGGGGAACCCGAAAAACAAACATTTCTTGAAATGTTTTCGAATTGAAACCCTTCAGAAGCATTTGGAGTCATCTTTTAGAAAGGGTGAGACCTAGTCTAGCGCCTGATCTCTAATACCTAACTCAAAAGATAGTCTTTAAGTACATTCTGGTCCACCAGCTCCAAAACCACGCACATGTCCAGCAAAATTGATGCAGTGACAGTGTTTTGGTTTGCAATTAACTTGAGGTCATTCCACATAGGGTATGACTGATTCAGGGTTTTGCTTATGTCTAAATGTGTATTGTCCCAATTCTAGAAGTCATTTTGCTAAGCTGAGGAAAGTGTCTGGAGCAGCACCCCAGGATTCAGAAACCACCTGAATGGTGGTTGCAATGGTGCTGGCAGAACAATGTCATTGCCGAACCACAATCCCCAGAAAGGCATGCATCGGATGTCGTTGTGTTCAATGTTAGACTGCTATGCAATGCCCTGTCACTCAGAGGCCAAACGGCTCTTATGAATGAAATGATTCAGACATTTACCCTGTGTATGCCACATGGCGCTTCTCAATGTGTTTGCTGTGTCTGATGTTTTGGAATTTGGGATTCTGGTTTGCCGTTGGACTTCCCTTTTTGCATTATTATCTGTGCCTCTATATGTGGTTTGAGTGGACCATCTTGAAATGGTCTGGCCTGCTGCATGGACCCTTCTTTTTGGCTAAGTCTGTGGTTTGCGTGGTCTGTCTGTGCATGACAAAGCCTGTTTCACGGATCTTGTTTATTGCTTGATCCAGTGATTTGGTATCTGGCCTTTCAATATGCTGACTCGCCTCGGATTATTCCATGGCATCTGTTGAAGTGCCTCTCTTTGCTTTGGACCTGTACACCTGCACCATACTGCAAGGGTGACCAAATTTGCACCCCCTTGTTTTATTATGTCATTGGTGAAACCACTGTCCCTTTACTACACCCAAGTTTACTGTGTTTTTATAGCACACTTGTGCCATGAGGCTTATGCCCTTTGATAACTCTTTGTACCCATTAAGGCAACCATATGTTGAGTGGGTTCTCTAGCATATGGACCAATTTGTCCTTCAGGTAGGAGGTATCCTTCTGTTTGCTCACTGTTTTGACTACATTTTTTAGGTGGCTGTTGTGAAAAGGGTTATTGAACTGAGCTTAGGGCCCTTGGCGGGTAGCACGTCATGCAGTAGATGTGATGCAGAGTAACTCTTTACACTAAATAATCAAACTAACTCAAGAAGATGGCAAAGTACGTTTACTGTTTTGTTATCAATTGTCTAAAACAGGGAGTTACAACGGACATCAACGGATGTTGCACAGCATTATCTCTCAAAGCATTTCATAAAAAAGTATACCTGTATGGTAAAAACTCAACATACGTGATGTCATACTACGTGGCAAATAAGAAAAACCTACGGGGGTGTGGTTGACTCAAATTGAACATCTAAGTATACTTTCTATAAGGGGTCAGGTTGTGATTGGGTCTCTACAGTCAGTTAGACAACTCATGCCCACCCCTAGTGCAAGTCATCTTCATCAGTTATTAGAAACACGCTACACCATTGGCTCTAAAACTATAAGGCACTTTGTTATATGGCCCTCTACAATTGGTTAGCATGCTTGTGCCCTTCTGGAACATTCGGCTCACTAGCAGCACGTAAGCCTATACCTCAGGAGGTGGCTATGACTTTACCTTTACATTTTCTGCAGTGCTCTTCACACGTGCAATCTTTGTCTCACATATGAAAGTTTACGCGATTCTTTACTTCCTCATCAGTTTCTATAAGGAACATACATTCTTTAGAACCAGTCTTCTCAGTGCGTTTCTTGTGATGTCACCAACTTCTTTTTCTCGCATGTTCATATTACTCGGATATATCGCCTCCAAGAGACTGTTATCTCTTCGGGAATACATTTGATAGGGTTTTCTTAGTGGATACCTTTTCTCGAAGATTCAGTGCGGAATAGTCACAACTGCTGTTGTCAAGCATGGCACTATTTCAGGCTTCCAGCATATAGGTGGGAGGTGGTGGGTCTTCCTGCAGGGGCAGTTGCCTGCTCCTCTACAGAACAAAACGTGCTATGCATACTAATATTGACTTCTCCTTGTTTAGCCCACCTTGTGTTGTTTATTGCAGTTTGGGAGGGAACCAGGTGCCATTTATCTTGCCTTTTTATCCAAGACCTCCGAATCTGTGTGGTCCTTATTTACACAGGTGCAGTGCCCTTTGGACGAAGTCTTATACACCCTCCCACTCTTGGAGGGCCCCCATCTTGGGCTGAATGCAGGCTTAGCAGGCTGCAAACCTGACAAAGGAGGTCATTACAACCTTGGTGCTAAGTGCACCAACTTTACCACCATGGTGTAAACTATGTTTACACCATGGTGGATGGCGGATTTACCGCCCCATTCCAAGGTGAGTGGGGCGGTAAATCCCCATTTCCCATTTTCCCTTCCCCATTCCCATTTTTGCCCCATAGGGCATAATGGGAGTGGGGAAGGCGCTAATTACGCTGCCGTAAATTACGGCGGCGTAATTAGCACCATGGCGGGTTAGCGCCATGGACATTAACGCCTGCCAAAAGCAGGGGTTAAAGTGGGAATCCGGCGTTAAGGGTTAACGCCGTCGTTAACCCTTAACGCCGGGGTTGTAATGACCTCCAAATACACCCTAACTTGTCAACATTGTCAGAAATTTGCACTTGGAAATGGCGCAGACATGATTTGGATTTGATTGATGGAGGCCCAGTTTCTTTAGAGGTGGTTTGAACAAAGCTACTTCAAACTATGGGGCTACAATTCCTGATTGAAATGGCGTGTTGATCATCAGTCTACCAGCTTCTGCATGAATGGGACCTCCAACAGAGTTTTGAAAAAACCTACTGGTGAGACTGTCTGCCCTTTGCTAGATACATGCATGGCAAATTCCTCAGTGGAAAAGGGAGATAAGGAGCGAAAGGCCTAGTTAGATGAAGTGGTGGTTGTAGAGATTGCAGTGGAGAGAGCACCACATGTGAACAGCCATCCCCATTGGAGAGAAACGTTGTCCAAACCACATCCAAAACCTTTAAATCTTACTTTCCAACATGCAACCAGATACATGAGCATCATTAGTTTAGCGAATAGCGCATGTATAGAGTGATCAGAGTGCCAGGCCAGTCCTCAAAAAGAGATTAGACCATATATACATCCCACGTGACTGAGGGGGAACACTAACATTTAACCGATTCAGAGGTCAACAGACATGGGGATGTTCTTCAGCCAGAAACCCATTCACCAGAGCATGTCCAGTAGAAATTGCTGATCAATACGGATGAAATGTACAATAAGTAAAAACAGATTCTAAGTGAGCAAAGAAATGTACCATGTGTATGATGTCTGATGTAATGTGATACGTTTCCTTTGCAGATGCCAGTGGACTCAGGACTGCTAAGCATAACTTAGGCCATGAGATTTCTGGAACCACAGCGCTTGTATGAGTGAACACTCCATATCTGAAAGATCTATGGGTGCTCCTCTATCCCTGAGACCAGCCATGCCATGAGCTAAAGTGTGCCTGTTAATACCAGAAGATGCTGTGATCGATGAGGATCTTATACAGATCCCTATACAGTGGTAGAAGGAAGGAATTACATTTCTATTGCCACTTCCAGAAAACCAAAATGATATTTGGTCGAATTATTTTAGTTCTAATTATTCTGCTAAAATTGTGCCTGAAAAATGTAGATGGTAAATTGGGGTTAGGCAATATTTCTAAACTAAATGGTACATTGTCAAAGGCCCACTGAAATGTTTCTTATTGCAAAGTAACCTGCAAGAATTTCAAAGCAATGTATGATATGCTAAGTGTTGCAATGAACATTGTTACCCACACATCCACATGCTCCTAATATATCAACACCCAGAGACCAGTAGAGTCTTCATCAAAGTCTAAACCAGGGTTGTCCAACTCCAGGCCTCGAGGGCTGGATTCCTGACAGGTTTTCAGGCTATTCCTCAGTAATATTCATGAGAAGAAAATTGCATAAATTAGAATTATTGCATCCAAATTTATCCCATAAATATTAATGAGAGGTATCCTGAAAATCTGGCATGCTTCCAGCCCTCGAGGCCTGAAGTTGGATAACCGTGTTCTAAACCCAATAGAGCATACACTGAAACCCTCAAACAAAACAATAATTCTTTTTTTTTTTATAACTCTGTTTATTGAGTTTGAACAACACAACATAGAGAAACAAACATGGATCATCGGCATACATAGGATGAAGGTAGCATAGCATTAATAACAGCTAGAAGGGGCCCACAGGGCCAAGGACCGTAAGACAGTAATAAGACAAAACAGGCAACCAATGCGAACAGTAATATTGATCCACCCCACCAGCGGATCTCAGTGGGCATCTAGCCATTTACCCCATATTTTTTCGAATTTACGGGGGCAGCCCCGTGCATTATAAATTCGGCGCTCTGAAGCTGCGCACCTGTCCAGCTCGTTACTCCAACGGTTCAGGCACAGTGGGTCGGCAGATCCCCAGTTAGCTGCAATAAGTCTTTTGCCTGCCCCCAACGCAATTGTCAGAAACATTTTCTCATATTTTGACAGGTCTACTTCACCCAGGATGCCTAAAAGTACCATTTTGGGATCCCTGGGGATTGGTGCCACCAGGGCGGCAGAGATTGTACTAATACAGTCCTCCCAGAAGGCCCGTAACACCCGACAGTCCCATATCATATGGTAGAAGGTGGCAGGTGCATTTTTGCATCGGACGCATGTCCCGTCTTCTAGTCCACCCCATCTGGCCATTACAGCACGTGAGTGGTATGAGCGATGAAGGATTCTCAACTGTAGTAGCCTAAGCTTGGGTTCTATACCAATTTCTCTTGGAGACATTAATGCATCAACCCAATCTTCAGGTTCCAGGTGACCTACATCCCTTTCCCACTTTGCTTTGAGCCCATCTAGCTGTGTAGCCCCGAAGGAGTTAAGGGCCTGGTAGAGAGTGGAGATGACCTTAGAGGAGATGCGTTGCGGGAGGATATTGGTCTCGATGGGGGAGAAAACAATCATTCTTGATGTCTTCAATGTAAGCTTTCATGATGGCTCTCAGATCTTTCCAACCTAGCTTTATGACGAGCACTTAGGAATCTTGGTTTTAAACATAAGATTACCTTTGCTACACATGCTAAACGCCATTGAGAAATGATTTAATTAGAAATATTTATTGTTAAAACATTGAATGGTCTGATCATCTGTGCATCTCATTTAATGTTGATGTTTCTAAAGCAGTGAACAATGGGCCACTAAAACAGTTACTGCAGAAAATATGACGTGTTCAAACGAGGCTGCGAATGAACTACAGACTAGTTTCAACGCTTTCGACAATAATGCGCCACTCGCTGATTGAGGTAGTGCCCGTAACACTTCGATCACTTCTGTTATGGACCCACTTCCCCTATAAAACCCCAGTGCCTCAGAGGCCCCAAGGCATGGTATACCAAATATGTACATGCTCTCAAACCCCAAGTACATGCGCTGAGAGGAAATTACAAAACTCCCCCTGATTTGTGCAAACTTTGGTGCTTAAATCTATGCAGCAAAAAGTATAAGTTGGCAGTCCTAGATACAAAGAAAATGTATTATAATACGCAGATCACCTGTGTGGCAAACTCTATGAAGATGCTCCTTAAAAGTCTCAAGCAACTTTGTATCCCCAATTTCGCATTGCTACATCTCCATCCCCCAAAAGCCTGGTGTGATGACCTTCAGTATTTATTTAACAAATAAGATTGCAAAGATTCACAAAAGAATTGCCAAGAAACCCGTAAACTCAAAAAACACTATCCTCTTCCAGGACGGTCTCTGAAATCCACAATTGCTTCTCAACTTCACGTTCTGTCCTGTCCTCACAAATGATATATGCTCAATGGTAAATACGCTGATGCCAACCTCAGATCCGGGTTACCCATGCGCCTCTGTGGTAACAAAAACTCACCTTGAAATCTTAGCTCCCCTTTTTGCAAACATCATGAACTTGTCCTTCAAGGAGGGCTCCAGTGTTGATTCCCTAAAAGAAACCCTGGTTCACAAAGCTTTTAAAAAAAGAAAGACTCCAGATACCGTACTCTGTGCAAACTACAAACCAATATCCAACTGTCCCTTTTTGTTACTAGTCCCAAATAAGAGACTTCACTGAGGAAGTGAAGTACCTATGGGTCCGCTAGTCAGTTTTTAGGCCAAACCGCAGCACTAAAACTGTGCTACTTGGTGTAAAAATAGAGCGTCTCCAACTGATGGAAATGGATGGGTTGGTATCGTCATGCTGCTTGAGCTGTCAGCAACTTTTGACATGATCGGTCATCATATCTTGTTAGATGGACTGACCATCGCCTTAGGGCTTGCCCTACCACAGGTAAATGGCTTCAATATTTCAACCTCTCCTAGACTGGCACCCACAAATCCTTCTCTTCTACACCTAATTGTGATATAACGCATAGCTCCTGCCGCTTACCTATTCTAGTAAATATATATGGCTAGCCTCTGCAACTCACTGCAAGACCCGTCCCAGAGTGACATTTCACAACTACTGGGATGATACAGTTTAGAGAATGCCAGTCCATTCCAGCCCTTTTCTCAATTCTGTTCCCCTGGTTTCAGTCTGGGTTTTCTTAGTAGCTCCAGGTGGCTTTTGAGAGTTGTAGTTCTGAAACAAAAAAGAGAACACTGGCCAGAACATGTACTGGAAGGCAATGAGTGGCCAATGGTGTTATCCACATCAGCATTCAAGGCACATGATGGGGTTTTAGCGACAGAGCTCTCCTTCTATGACACGGCCCAATCATGGACCCTGTCACATACCTCTACACCTTCTTCTGACCCCCATTTTCTCCAGGCTTTGTAGCTGACTGAAGATATCAAGACTGGCTTGTTTGGGGCTTGGAGAGTTTTTAGGCAATAGTTAAATGGGGGAAGTCTGTCCCCAGTAATACATTCTCCGATAAGTACAATACAGTTTTTAGAGGATTTTTGTGTTCCCTTTGCTCCGATGCAGCCATTTCTCAGTCTAAGTTTGTTTTTTGTTGCCACACCATTCCCAGGATGGTCCTTTTGAGGTTGGCAGGTCTGGTGTTAGATTGTCTCATCTCTTTTTGACAGGAAGACACACACATTCCACTCTAGTACTTTTCTGAATTCCGGTCCCCTGGTTCCAGTCTGGGTTTTCTTAGTGGCGGCCAGGTGCTTTTTAGGAGTTGTGATTCTGAAACACAAAAAAGAGAACAATGGCCAGAACACATACTGGGAGGCATCGGGTGACAAAGGGTGTACCCACACCAATGCAAGGCACGTTGGAGGGGGGGGGGGTTTAGCGACAAGAGCCCCTTCTTTGAGAGTGTCCCTTACTGGACCCTGTCACAAACAGGCAGAAAATGACATTTAAGTCCATTACGAAGTCATTAGGCTTATTTACAAGTTCAGCGGTGTGGTAACAGAAATACTGCCACTTTATATCATTTTCAGTTGTTGAACTCTGAGGTTGAAAGTGAAGTGGAGGATTTACCGCCAGCATATAGCTTTGTTCTAAATAATTCCCCTCCACAGGGACACATCAGCTCTGCTTCAGATATAGATGGACTGGACTTTCTCGTGGACTCTGAAACCTTTGATTTAAAATAATGAAATATGATGTTCATAAGAAATTTGAGGATACTGTTTAGCCATTTAATTATTAGGTGGAGCAAATTAAAAACACAAGTTAATAGAACAAAGATTAATATATTTAGCACAAACATAGGCTCCACTGGTGGTCATATGAGTTCTGAAGTGTTTGAGACCTGATTCGTTCTGCGGCTTTTCAGCTTTAACTGTCCATGGTGGGGTCACTAAAGTCAACTTTCAAGAAAAAGGAAGATATTCTAATTGGTGCATATGGGGGAGATGAAAGAACTGTTAGATTTCAGCAGCTTGGCAGCAAGTACCTGTCTTGTGAGTCTATTGCAGGGAAGCTCTGGTGGATAAAATTAGTGTGTGTGTGTGTGTCTGTCTGACAGGAGAGGGATGATTCACTCATAAGCCAAAGAAAATGGTGCTTTAATGCGTATGCTCAGGGCTGATTGGTCATTTAAGAAGGCGAGCTAACGCCCTGCTGATCTGCAGCATCAAAGCTTCCAGGATGTGTCCTCTGCTTGTATTGGGCTGCTCTCCGCCTTTCCACATCAAGCCAAGGGCTGCCTCACCAGACACAAAACAATGCAATCACGCATTATTAGCATAACTAAAGTACCTGTGACATTTTCTGAAGCAGTCCTGTCCAACAGTCACTGCTAATCAGCAACATCTTGAAAGCTGATGCTCACTTACAATATAAAAAGCTCACTGTGTGTTGCACGGATCTCAGAAGCTTCTTATTGAAGCAGAACTTCATGCAGCCGCTACCTCATTTCTGGTTTGCAATCCTCTAAAGCTTTTTCTTTCTGGTTTCTTTTTAGTGTTTGAAAAAACTCACACCAATGCCTCTGTTGAACCAATCGTGTCGGTACTGTAAGTAAATGACCAAATCTCTGTTACAGCTGCTTAACGAGGGCCCTCGTTAAGCAGCTGCATTAAGTTCAGCTGTAATAAGAAGCCCCAGATCTTTTTGTGACCATGAAGTCTTTGTACTTTGGATAAGATTCACCAGTTGTCAAGAGAATCTGTGTGCGATGAATAACACATATAGAACAACATTCGCTGCATTGAACAGTGAGAGCTACTAAGAGTCCCAAGGGTAGACTTTTGAGGTGAGAAGGGTCTACTTGTGACATTTATACATTTCAGTTTCATCATGGGGACCCACCTGCTATCTGTCTTGATGAAGGCCTAGCCAAAATTGAGGGGCGGTGAAGATAGAACCTCCCCCATAAGAGGCCAAAACAGACGTCTGTTGACACTGTTTTGTTTGTATATTACACAGTGCATCAAAATAAATATATGCATGCCTGAGACGGAACACATGGGGCCTCATTACACGGTAGGTGGTGAGCCATGGCGCTATTAGCGCCATGGCTCATGCCGGTAAAATACCGGCACCGCCTTGGCGGAAAGGGGATTTACCGCCCCATTCCAAGGTTGGAGGGGCGGTAAATCCCCTTTCCGCCATTGCCCTTCCCCATTCCCATTTCTGCCCCATAGGGCTCTATGGGACTGGGGAAGGCGCTAATTACGCCACCGCAATTTTGCGGTGCCGTAATTAGCTCCGAGGTCCCTTAGCGGGTTGGATTTTAACGCCTGCAAGAAGCAGGCGTTAAATCCTCCAACCCGCAAAGGGACCTCGTAGTACGGCGGTAAGGGTTAACGGTCACCGTTGCCATTAACGGTGACCGTTAACCCTTACCGCCGTCCGTGTAATGAGGCCCATGACCTTTTATTTTAGATTTCCATGGCTTTTCCATTATCATTTGGCTATAAGGAAATATTGAAATAGGTTGTGAACACTGTAAGTGGCCAGAGGAAAGGCATTGAGGCAATAAGTCCAGGCTGATGTCTGTGGATTAAGAAAATGGAATCGTTTGTTAAAAATAATATTTGAGTTTTTACCGAGTCGCTCTTACTACCCCCATCAGTTATTTTTGTGAAAAATAATCCACCGAGAGTGGATTTGAGACTGATATATGGTGCTATTGAGTTGTTTTTACATGTTTATACAATAAAAACATAGATTTTGTACATTTAACTATTAAGCACAGAAATTGTTCTGCAGGAAGAAAATGTGGTGAATGGAGTGTGACACTGAGAATGATGACGATAGATGTTTGGTCAGAGTAGTGAGAAACACATGTGTCTCCCACAGTGGCAGTTGGTGGAATGTGGATGGAATTGCGCTAAACACCATTAGACTATATGACAACAATAAGAGTACAGTATTTTAATGGAATGAAGAACAGCCAACATCTTTTTGATCTGGAAAGGTACTGAAGATGATTTGAATGACTTTCTTATTTTTGCAAATACTAACTCATTCGGGATCAGTCTAACCAGTACGTGTGACTCCAAACAAATCGATTTCCTAGATTTACATATTTTTGTTGAAGGTCAACAGCTTCTGACCAGTACTTATAGGAAGCCTACTGAGGTCAATTCCATGTTAGCAGCACAGAGCAACCATCAGCGTATGACTATTAATAATATCCCAACTGGAGAATTTCATAGGGCAAGACGCAACTGCAAGCGTCCAATAGATTGTGACATGGAATCTAATATCATCAATCAGCGTTTTCTGAACAGAGGCTACACAAGCTCAGTCATAGATGAAGCATTAACTAAATTTACTAATGTCACTCAGCTTGACCTCTTGAACAAGGTGCCTAAATCCAAAGATTTCCTCCAACATATTTCCCTGGTTACCCCATTCACAACTGACTCCTCCATGTTGTATAGAATGGTAGCTAAACATTGGCACATCCTGAGACTGGACAAGGATCTCGAGCCTTTTTTAACACCTAAGCCAAAATTTACTTTTTTGAGATCACCTACTATCAAATCACAGGTTAGTCCGTCATTTTTTGAAAATAAGGTGGCCAATCCCTCTTGGCTACAACAACCGGCAGGTTTTCACAAATGTGGCAATTGCAATCAGTGCCCCTGGGCCCATTCTAAATGTCAAACCTTCACAGACAAGTTTGGATCTCAAGTGGTTATACAGGACTTTATTAACTGTAAAACCACCTATGTGGTGTATGCCATCATATGTGTATGTGGCAAACTCTACGTGGGTAGTACTATACGCCAACTCAGAATCCGGATCAGAGAACACTTGACCAGTCTCCGGGTGTGTGAACCCAAATCTCCTTTGGCAGTTCATTGGCAGACTGAACATCAACTGGATCTGACATCTGATTTGCGCTTTATTGGTTCAATGAGAGCGCAAAAGGGGAAAAGGGGCAGGAATCTTCAGTTGAAATTGCGACAGATGGAAGCCAAACTCATCTGTCTACTACGATGTACCACTCGTGGATTAAATTCTGACCACGAGATGCCCGTCTTTCTATGACACTGGCCTGATTAATTGTTACATTTTTGTTGTATAAGTGGGCCAATACTTCTACTAATTAATCTTCAGATACTGTCATTAATTATGCTAATGTTCCCCTTATTTGCATCTTTGCAACTCCAACATGCTTTTCGCTTACCGGCATTTATGTGTGTTTAGGGTTGACATTAATGATATGATTACCACACATTATTTCCTCCGCACGTGATTCTTGATTTCACGTTCTCGGGTTACTGGTAAATTGAGAGAATCACGTTTTTTACTGTTCTCCCGCCATTTCGTGAGAACTACTGAGCCAGTAAATATGTTTGCAGTACAATTCTCCTTCTCTGGCCTTGACACCGGTCTTTGAACATACGAACTTTGTTATATTGCCGTAGTGTTCGCTTGTGTCACAATTAACTACACATGTTATGAGTCTTTAATCTTGCTTAATTGCCTAATCAGTTGTTTAATTTGGGATTCATTTACTATCATCAGTCATTGAGCCACACTAGTGTGGCGAACGTAACTTTGCATTGATTACCTTAATGCCATGTCAGGATCTCGTGTGGACAGTCAATCGCGCCTACGTCACATTGTTGACAATATAAGTCACTTACGTGACATAATGTCGTCGCGCCGCAGCCACCGTCACTCCCATGACGTGTACGGCAGTTTTCTCTATTTAGATTCACTGAGAACGGTAGCCACTGGATTTGTTTCACTATATTCGTACCTGACTCGATTTGCCGAGTGAGTGAGTACATTATCTTCTCTTGTGCTCGTGAATGCCTTCTGTCATCATTTTGTCTTTGTTTCTCTGATACTTTTTTGCTATTGATTGCAGGCGATATATGCGTGCTAGCCATTTGGCTTTTGATATTGGATAAGGATATATACTTCTCAACGGGTATTCACCCTTTAAAGCCCAGTGTGGTAAGTCCCTTGCTATTGAACTAATTGATTTTTTATGTCACTTAGTTGCTTTCGGTTTGTTCTGGTTGAAGATCTTTTAATTTACCACTGGAAATTTTCCAACAGGCTTCTTGTATTTACTGGTCATTTCAAATTCTTTTTTGGTAAGCGTTTTCTTCATTGTGTACACTTTTCCGGAATGTGGTTTCTGGTATTATTTGGAATTCATGTTAGGTGCGGCTGTGCATTAATCACTACAATGGATTGACTTTCGATTTTGATCAGTCTCTTGCCTTGATAATATTATGTTGCATTAACACCCTACACACGTGGCATGGTGTTGGGTGCGTGATCTGCATGGTGGTCTTGCGAGGGTGCAATGGGACATCACAAGAGTATGCACAAACATATCATGTCAAACTCAGAAAACGTAACAGTGCCCGTCACACTACCAGGGGCTTTGCCCTAAGGTAACAAGATAATATTTCCATGCAACTATATACTCACTTTTATCTTTGCAAAACCAGCAACCAGGTGGAGATGGTGGGTGAGGGATTTTTATGTTTGATCCGGGCTATAGGCTGCTCAGATGAAAAGAAACACAGTCTGCTGACGTTGGCTTTAGGTCTGAATGTGCGTGACATTGTGGATGAGTTCCCTGCAGGATCAACTGAATCATATGTGGGTCCATACAGAATACTTCATGGTCTACACCAATGTGGACTATGAACGTCTTGTATTCCAAACGAAACAAAGCAAAGGTGAATCAATGGACTCTTTTGTAATGCACCTCTGTATCCGTCTAAAACATTGTGATTTCAGCAACTACTCCAATGAGGAGGCCCTGCGGTCCCAAATCATTACAGAATGCAAATGTACCGACTTCAGGAAAAGACTGATCCAAAAGCCTTGATAGCTGGAGGAAATACTGTGCCTGGCACAATCAGATTTGGCACTGGTATTACGAGTAGAGGTCATGAGCAACATCAAAGTCTACAATGTACAGTCTGAGGGGATGAACAAAATGGAGGCCACACCACCTCACTAAGGCAACAGGGAACGTGTCTGCTACTGATGCGGATATGAGTTTCTACATGAAGGTGCATGCCTTGTGCTTGGCCAACAGTGCTCAGCGTGTGGGGGAGACTACCATTTCAAAGCAGGTTGTTGCATGTCGCGCAGTCAAGCACGAGGGGAAGGTAGTGGTAGTATGATGGCACGCATGAGAGAAAAACCCCACGGACCCCCAACGGGAACTAGTAACTTCTATGAGACCCATCCACCAAAACACTGGGAAGGGAGAGAAGAAGGGAGGACATGCGAAAGAACACCACCGGAATGGTGATCAAGACGCTCATCTACAGCACAGCCTAAGAGAGGGCCAAAGAGATATGTCTGCTGCCTGATAGAGCAGTCTCAATCAGACAGTGGGTCCAGCCAAACGTCGGCGGAAAAGCCAAGAAAGAACGGAAATACCCATGAAGATCTAAGAAATAAAGGATATCTTTATGCCCTGGGGAATCCCACTGCAAAGGCGCAGAGCCCCATGCTACTACTCCAGGTGAATAACATGCCCGCTGCGTTCCTGGTTGACACAGGGTGCACCGTAAATGCCATCAGTGAGGAAGGTTATGGCAACATTCCAAACACCCCGAAACTGAGACCTGCGGCGGTGAACAGGTCAAAGACCCCACTGCCATGCAAAGGATACTTTATGGCCCAATGCAAATACAAGACTCAATCCAAACAGATACCCATGCACGTGTTAGAGGCTGCCACAGACAGCGGCTGCATTCTAAGCTTTAATGCTGCCTTGGACATGGGATTGATACACATGCTTTACCAACTCATGGCCCATAAGTATTTTGACCCATCAGCAAAAATGGAGCAATTTTTCCCCTTTTCCCCACACTCTTTAAATGTCTAGGTAAGCTGAAGGAACAGCAGATCTCCCTGCATATCAAACAGGAGGTACACCCAGTGGCCCAACACTACAGCGGAATCCCTGTGCACATACAGTGGCAAGTACAAGAACTGCACAAGTTGTTGGAGCAGGACATTATTGAGTAGGCAGTAGGGCCCCCCTGTGGGTGTCACCGATAGTCTTGGTTCCCAAGAAGTACTCAAATGACATCAGACTATGGGTAGACATGTGCTTCCCAAACAAGGGCATTCTGAGGGAACGGCACCAAGCCCTGAGTATCACCAATATGGTCCACCTGCTAAATGGGGCTACAGTATTTTCCAACCTGGATTTAAACAAGGGTTACCATGAGCTGGAACTCAGTGAAGAGTGTAGGTATATCACAACCTTTGTCAAGCACTTGGGCCTTTACCGATATAAGTGCCTCAGCTTCGGTTGTCGTCGGCTGCAGACATTTTCCAAGCAAAGATACATAATGTCATCAAGCATATTCCTAACTGCCTCAACTACAGCAAGGATATTCTGGTGTTTGGGAAAGTCCAAGAAAAACCTGACAACACGCTGGCGTATGCATGGCTCTGGAAGTGGCTCATCTCACGCTCAACAGAGAAAAGTGCAAGTTCAGGAAGGGGACCATTTGGTTTTTTGGACCCGCGTTCTCAGCTCAGGGCATGACCCCGGGCCCTGACAAGGTAGCTGCACTCAACAGCACAAAGCCCCCATCCAACGTATCAGACCTGTGCTCATTCTTGGGACTCGCCAGCTACTGCACCCAGTACATCCAGGACTTTGCGTAGGTGAGCGAACTACGGAGAGCCCTCACGAAAAAGCATGTACCATTCGTGTGGTCCAAGCCCTGCCAACAAGCATTTGAGGAAATGCGGCAGTGCATCTCATTGGCAGAGAATATGGCATATTTCAACACCGCAAGGGAGACAGAGCTCATTGTCGAAGCCAGCCCCGTAGAGCTGGGCACAATCTTAACTGAAATTGACCCAGTGGATCAAGGAAAATGACACATTGGGCCTCATTACGAGGTGGGCGGTAAGGGATTACTGGCACCGGTAGGGACACCGGTGCCGGTAATCCCTTACCACCCTATTCTGAGGTCCCTTCGTGGGTCCCATCCTCAACGCCTGGTTTTACCCGTTATTAGCTCCATCCCCATTCCCATTCGAGCCCTAAGGGGGCTTGAATGGGAATGGGGAATGGTTCCCAGAATGGGGATTTACCGTGTCCACCAAGGTCGGAATGACCTGGTAAGTCCCTATTCCGGGAACACGGACCCGGAATGTGGTAAGGGGGTATCCATGGCGCTAATAGCGCCATGGCTACCTCTTACCTCGTAATGAGGCCCATTGTCTCATATGCCGGCTGGAGCCTCTCAAAACTGAACAAGCTTATTTACAAGCCGAGAATGAAGGGCTGGCTGTAGTATGGGCTTGTGAACACTTTCACTTGTTCCTATATGGAAAACCGTTCACAGTGGTCACAGACCATCAGGCACTGTTATTTATTTATGGAAACCTGCAGGCCCATATGCCCCCCAGGGTCATGCAATGGGTTTTATGGCTTCAAGATTACTGTTTCAGGATCATCCATCAACCGGGCAAGGAAGAAAACCCAGCAGACTTTCTGTTCCGCCATCCCTTTGCATCAGCGGCCTCGAGCCCCTCAATTGCAGATCAATACATACACTACATTGTCCAGGTGGCGGCCCCGCAGAGAGTTGACCTATCACACATTGTGCAGGAGAGGGAAAATGACTAGGCAATTCAAATAATACTCAGATGCATTGAATCTGGCCGCAGGAAACAGGCCAAACTGTCTGAGAGGGCGGCAGGCCCGAAGTACAGCAAGACATTGGAGGTCTGAGCTTGATGAAGGAGGAATTGACCTGGGCAGAAGACGGCATGTTACTAAAAAGAACCAAAATTGTCATTCCCCGGATGCTGCAAAGGAGGGTACTAGAGTTGGCTCATGAAGGCCACTGAGGGATTGTGCCCACAAATAGAATGCTGAAACAAAAGGTGTGGTTTCCCTAACTGTATGCTCAAGTGGAAGCTCTCCTCAAGAACTGCCCCACCTGTGCTGTCATCCACCCTCACACCAGCCCTGAAGCATTACGCATGACAGGCCTACCAGAGAAAGCCTGGGATGAGATAGCCATTGACTTCTTCAGTTCCATTGAAGGATGGGAATATATATTTGTAGCTATGGATGAATACTCTCGCTTCCTAGACATCCAACTGGTGAGTTTGACTGCTGCATATCACACAATCCCGGCATTGGATAGGATGTTCACTGCCTATAGGATACCAAGAATCGTCAAGTCAGACAATGGACCGCCATTCACGGGGCAAGATTTAAAAACATTTTCTGAATACATTGGGGTCAAACATCGGCGGACACTCAGACCAAAGAGACCATGAAACACCATGCAGATGTAAACTGGAGAGCATGCGAGAGTAACATGCTTCCAGGGGATGTTGTGGTTGTACAACAACCTCAGACTCACAAGCACACAGAAGCATTTGGCAGCGTCCCACTGACTGCCACCAAAGTAAAGGGTTCCCTCATCACTGCAGAGGTTGAAAGAAGAAATGTGACTCAAAATTCCTCACACCTCAAGAAGATGCCAGGGCTCATCCTGAGAAGATCCCGAGTAGAGGAATCGGATCCAGATTAGTGGGAAGCCTCATACGAAGGTGATGGGGAGGCCTTGAGTGACGAGCTGGTTGCTTCCCCTAAGGAAATGGGTCTTAATTGAGGTCAGGTGAGTGACACTGGCAGGCCTCAGAGTGAGAAATAGACCACATAGAGTATTTGAGGAGATGGACTAATAAGTGACATTATGTTTAAAAAATGAGGAAGGTTGTAACATTATAATTGAAGCTGTGATCGTGAACCACTTGATAATGGAAGGAGCCTCAGTGCATGGGGTGTGGGGCAGGCAGAAAGGGAGGAGAAAGGGAAGTGGTGGCAGTGCTTGCTGTAACGGTGTAGAATAAAGATATGGCATGATATGATAGTTTATTTATATAGCGCCTATACACAATGTGTTTCAAAGCGCTTCAAGGCAAGGGAGGAAACAAGGGAAAATACAATGACAATCTTACAGGCCATGAACAGTAAGGATGTGAAATTAACTATCGTACTCGGCCTGACGACATTTCAGATAGTGCAAGAGCTAAGACATAGATAAGGAAGGGAGGGGGAGAGTGGGAAGGAAATGGAAACAGACAGACGACTACCGTACTAGGCCTGACGACATTTCAGATAGTGCAAGAGCTAAGACATAGATAAGGAAGGGAGGGCGAGAGGGGGAAGGAAATGGAAACAGACAGGCGACTACCGTACTAGGCCTGACGACATATCTGGTAGAGCCGGATAAAAACAAGAGGTGAGGGAGAGGGGTGCAGAAAGATAGGGGAGGAACAAAACAAGCGACTATCATACTAGGCCTGACAACATTTCAGATTATGCTGGAGGGGAGGAGGTGGGGAGGAAAAACCAGTGAGGGGAGTGGGGAGGAGACAAACGAGGTTGCTATCATACTAGGTCCAGGGACAAATCTGATAGAGTAAGTGCATAGAAGAAAGTAAGGGGGGAGATAGGAAAGGGGAGAAGGGAAAGGGGGAGAGAACAGAGTTAGCACTCAAAAGAGTGGAGAAGCAAGAGGGGAGAGTGAATACAATTGCAGAAGTCAGTAGTAACACATAATGTTGCAAGTCAGGATACAAGATGAAGATGGGAACAGAATGATTCAGGGCCACCATGAGTACAAGATGCAGAGGACGTCCAGCATGAGAGTTAAGAAAGGGTGATGCACCGTGAATGAATGGAGTCCATAAAAGTCAATTCCAGCATTGGCCACAAGACGGTGATGGTGAAACCAGAATTTATCAGGACAGACTCCTGCAGAAGTAGGCTTGAGGGGGGTGGGAGGGGAGTAGGGTAAAAGAATCAAGCAAAACAGGCAACACCTGTGTGCGAGAATGGTGGGGGCACAAGTGAACATCACAGGGGGACTAGAGGGGGGTGGGGATGGACTGTGGGGACAGAGGGAGTAACACATGTTGGTGCATGCTTACCTGCTGTCCTGCTTACCCTTAGTAATGTAGCCAGCGTTAATGCGACTTTGTCACCCCTGCGGTCCCCTTTGTGAGATGTACGCTCCATTGACGTCTCATCCTGTGGGAGATTCGTTTGTAGTATATATTCAAATAGGTCTTGCCTGCTTTGCCACCCCCCCCCCCACCAGCCCTCGAGGATGATGCCGTTTCTTCCCCCAAACTGGTTACAGCAACATCAGGGGTGTCCGGGAAGTCAGAAGTGACCAGCAAACGCTGGTTTAAGTTCAAGCCCTAAAATGGTGAGGGTGATACAGTGGGCATAGCAGTCATGTTAGTGTAATTTTCCATTGGGTCCCCTCAGAACCGCTTCTGGGGAGAGTCCATCAAAGATCATGGGCAGACTCCTTATCTAACCCCAGTGGCAGCTCTAGACTGGCAGTGACATTGACGGTGCCATATATAACCCTCTATGTGGGACTCCAGCAAGTGGTACATAAAACATTCATCTTCTCATATTCCCACCCGAGGGATCATGTTCCATATGAGTATCAATTGGGCTGAGGAATTGATGAATCTCTTACCGAGATGTTAGCCTCCCCCACGGGACCTGTTGGACTGGGAGGGGAAGGTTTGCCAGCACATGGTAGGGCGAGAGCTGTTGGAATCTTCCAGCTTACAGTAAGTATTTTCGTTTTTTGCATAGCGGCTGACATGGCGCATGCTTGGTGGTGCTTAGTGGTCCATATGTGCTCCTGAGCTCTGTGTCTGCACCTGATTCATATTAATTGGGTTGCCGTGTGGATAGGTACCCAAGATAACTTAATGTGTACCATTACATTGCTAATAACATTGTTCTGGTGCCTTGAATCAGGGTAGCACATGCAATAAAAAGACATATCAGCCTCATTACGAGTTTGGTGGTAACCCGCCGGTGCTACCAGCGGGTAGCTGCAAAACTCAGAACACCCTTCCGCCGCTTGATATCCCAGTGCTACCAGGACATTACAAGTCCCGATGGCCCGGGGTAGCCGGTGGTGGAAAGTGTAAGTCCTCACTCCCGTGGAATCCCATAGGACTCCATGGGAATAGGGACACGGAAGAACCGGCATCGTTGATAACGGTTCGGGTGCTTCCGTGAACACCGTGTCTGCAGAGGCCGGTGCCCCGGCAGGTCAGACCTGCCGGGATCAGCAACCCCTGTAGGCATACTCGTAGTCTGCTAGTTCGGAAAGGGTGCTGGTACGTTGTTACCGGCACCCTTATTTCTGCACAGACTGGATTGTAATGTGGCCCATAACACTTTTACCAACATTATGCATCCTTTCTACATTGTCTCCCAGATCAAAGAGCACTGGTACACATTAATTCATTACCTGGCTAGAACCTTTTTTCTCAATGGGTGTAGAAGTCTTCCTATGATCGTACTTCTGAAGGCAGAGGCGCTCACAATGTGTGTATGTGTGGGAGTGGAGTATTTTAAGTGTTTTGAAAGTGTGCTGCAGTCTCATACCTCCACGGGCTGCTGGTGGCCTCCTAATCCACCACCCTGTGCTTGCTAGATTTCAAATACACCCCATATTCCCAGCTCCCTCGCTGCTCACAGTGGAGCTCAGAGAGGAGATCTTTTAAGGAGGGCCGACTCATGGGACCGGTTGCATCCTAGTTCTTGTGACAGACCATACCGGCGCTCATCACTGGGATTGCAGATTGCATTATTATTATATTGTTATTCTGCTTTGACAACTTCAGATTTGAGCACCACTGTGTCAAAAACCTTTAGGGTTATGGGTGTCTTCCACTGAAAGATTACTGCAACAGTAGCAGACGTCCCCTGTAAATAACCAGGCCTGCCACAACTGATGGGCGGTGGCATCAAAATGGGGAGAAAAAGAGACAGGCTTGTACAAATAGGTCCGGCTTTATAAATGTAGAGAATAAATAATGGAAGGGCTTCCCTCAAAACATGGATCATGGGACAGCACTCTAACAATAAGAAAATGGATCCATGGAACAATGAATATAAACAAACGTTAGCTATATATCCGGAACAATCAGGGTTAACACAATTTTATTTTCTATCACATACACTGAACATGAATTTCAGGAAAATAAATGTACAGCATATATTTTCATTAAATAGAGCCGCTCTGGACATTTTTCAACACTCACAGGGATTATTAAGTACACAATCAAACATTACTACATTGGGCAATGGAATTATGACAGCAACTGTGGGATCAACATAACAAATGAAGAAGGACAATGACATAAAGACATGAATGATAGCATGCAATTTTAAATTCATCAACTTCTTGAATCAGTCCAAAGCTGCTCTGTAATAAAGCATACATGTTACAATGGACCAAAGACTGGCCATCACAGGGCTTCTCCCAGTCTTTCTGTTTTGCGCTATGGGGTACTTACAAAGGGCCTAGACGATATGCAACAAGGATTTTCATAATGCGCATGTGAGGAAGGGGACTTGTCATGGAAAACCTGCTATGAAGAAGACAGACAATTATTTTTTTAACATGCATGCACACTGATACACATATATGGGGAATTTACAAATCTATATGCACGGTGCTCTTTTTATAAAATTGTTAAACTCTGCAGTCAGGGGTTCGCGACGGGAATTTATATGACTTGGGAACATTAGTTTTGCAGGGTTTCAGAGGCAAGCAGAGAGGTAATGAGTAACTATGACATTACAAGATGGTTAGCCAACCAACCGGCCAGGTTTTCTATAGCTTGACAGTATTGCAAAGGTGGATGTCATCTTTTCTAAGTGCATGGGATCTTGCAGAGGGATTCGTCCATTTGCTTTTGACCAACGATAAATGTGGGAGTCAGGATCCCAGGCAGGATTCAGGTGAAATGTACACCTCGAAGGAAATCTCGGCGTGAGTCAACCACATTCTGTACAAGGCGGCAATAATCCTGGTTGCAGATTTCCGCTGCTTCACGTTTTAATCAACATACAAGCTACCGCAGGCTCCGTGGTTGCTGGCGGTTACCTTGGAGACAATGGCGTCCCCTGCACAGGCGCTGGACGACGAGTCTGTGAATGTCATGTGACTTAGGGTATATTTGCTCCTCCTACTCAAACCTCGCTGCTTCTGAATCTCTCTATGAGCCTCTGTGTTATTGTTATTCAAGTTGCCAGCCTTTTGTTTTCTCTCTGACTCAACCTCGTCTTTGCCCAACCCTTGTCTGCCTTGGTGAATTCTGCTTTGCTTACGACCTGGACAGTTTTGTGGATTTTGACTTGCTTTCGTTTTTGTCCCATCACCACCCGACACCTGCCGACCCGGACCGCCTACTGGATTGCTCTGCTAATGCTTGGTAGTTTATTGCTCGGCTCCTTACGACCCGGACCATATACTGAAATACTGGATTGCTCTACTAACGCTTGGTACTTTATTGCTTGGCTCTTTACGACCTGGACTGCTTTTGGATTTCCTTTTCCATCTGCCTGCCTCACACCAATTAATGCTGCAACAACATGAAAAGACAACTCCTTCTGTTTCATCTCCAACACCGGACACACAGTATTAACACCACAGGATTGCTGGAATATGAACTTATCACAGACCACACGGGCTAGAGACTGCCTTTGTGTGCCTCAACTTTAGGCATCCGTGTGCCGTCATGATAGATGGCTGGAATTTAGGCGTCTTCGTGCCGGCGGTATAGGCATTTGGATTCTACTCGGCACATTGAAGACTCATCTTTAAGAACTCTTCAGGATCCAGTATGGTAAGAACCATTCTTCTCATCTTAGTTATTCAGTCTTGCTATTTTTCTGGTACTTATCTGTATTTCTGTAACTTGCAGACTCCTTCTGATACCGATTAGATCTGTGCCCTATGAACTCCTGAATCATTGTGCTCCTATGTAGATTGGCACAGGTTTGTTTGGGTGTTGGTAGTCCTGTGTACTGTTACTCCATTTCAAAGTACTAAGGGGCTGATTCATGGAATTACTTGCGCTGAAAATCGGGGATTTGTGCGCCATTCTGCCCGCAAATCCCCATTTGTTAAACAGGGATTTGCGGGCAGAATGGCGCACAAATCCCCATTTTTCTGCGCAAATAATTCCATGAATCAGCCCCTAAATCGTGTATTGCCTTCCTTTGCAGCCATTTGTGTCTCGTCTGGATCTGGTCTTTCACTTAATTGATCTCTCTGTATGTTGGTTTATCCATCCATAGAGGTACATTAGTGGGAAGAATTCTTCTTCTTCACTACGTGTTCAACAGCTTGAAGGAGCATTCTGACAGTGGGGTGAAGTGACACTCGAGACCAGAGTGAATGATACTCAGGGGTTTTGATTGTTTTCTTAGGATGTGCTATGCATGCTGAATTGGCAGTCGTTTAGATTAGAATGTTCTGGAGAAATCAGTAAGTCGGGGTGGATGAGATATTTATCGACAGTTCAAAGGGAATCTGTTTATTCTGCCCCTCCCCATGTTGTTTGAAGTACTTGTGCAAGCCATGTGCAATTACATTTAGGGTTAAGAGGATGTAATGAATTATGTTTGTATGTGAATGTATAACTGTATGATGATGCCATGACCTGCCACGGACAAATCCTAAAAAGGGGTGTGTTGTACACATGAGCTGAAGATGGTAGTTAAGATAACTGCAACCAATGAGAATGGGTGAATAGGATTTCTTTTGTATAGGTCATGACCAATCACATGTGTGGGGTGGATTCTAATATAATATATGGGAGTGTTTTTGCAAAAATGTATATAATGTGCCAACTTGTGTGGTTCGGAGAGACTGAGGTTAGTTTGACTCTACAGCATCATCTAGCCCCTCCCCGGATGATTGTACAATAAATTTGCTTTACGTACAACATGCAGTCGCATCTTAAGTGGTGGACCTGCTTGGATTAAGGTGGTTAAAGGCCCATCCGCACAGGTCAAACTGTATTCTTTAAGCAAATGTGACGCTGAGTCTGAAAATGCAGGTAAATATAATAAATACAATAAATCGCATAGATCACATAGATTTACCTATCACTTATCAACAGGGGCAATGCTAGGTTTGTAAAAGATCCAGGGCTAAAGCCCATGGCAAGTTTTGAAGTCACATAACTAAATCATATAAACGCATGCGCCACATCGCGCTTTCAACTGTTAATATTGCATACTATACTGCTCATACTAATTTAGAATACTGCGCTAACATGTAGCTATAATGCCACTTCAAAGTGTGAACATTCATCCAATAATGCTAGGCAATACTTTATGAGGTTATACAAAACAAAGAAAAGCCTTTGGACAGGACAGCCAAAGACTTGCTGTGGCTTGAAAAAATGTATTTAAGCAGCAGCTGTTTGTGAGCTACCTGTTTGTCACATTAGCCATACAGTCACTTACTGATGGTTGTTGGGCTGACAAATTGACAGGGGCTAGCTAGTGGGCTTAAGAAGTGATGGGACATAATTAATTTAATTATACAAGGTAGCTGGTGCAGCGGGCAAGCCTGAACTTGACTAGGGGTAGTGGGTGGCAGAGGGGTATTGCCATGTGAGAACACATTTCAAAAACCCTGTCAAAATCACACATATTTCACTATTTTCCCAAAAAAACCAGAAAAGTATATATATTTCTTAGTGATCTAAAGGCCCACCAACTACTCTAATGCTAATAAGCTGTGTCCAATGGCAAGCGGGAGGGATACAAATACCCCACCTAGCATAACATAACATAACAAATGAAAAGCATTTCCAATTCCAACATAGCTCTTAAAACAATGAAATGTGTGGATTTATTCCATTACCGTGTGAGTTGCATTTAGTAGGAATTGAAGTATGGACAGAGCACACTGTAGTAAAAATGAAAGATCCATTTTCAATTCCAACATAGATTAGCCAATTGTTGTTCATACATTTAAATTCAAATATACATAATACAAAACAAATATGATTTCTTTGCAACAATTGTGAACGTAACACTGATACTGGATTGGGTTCCTATAGAAACCAATTAAAACAAACCATGTTAAATATAATTTAACAACTGTATAATATCAAAATATAAAATATATTTATTTACCATTTTAACTAGTAAAAGTAAGTGCTTGCCTTCGGGCATGCATGCCAGCAAAACGATCAACAATAGCATCATCAGAAACCGATTGTAGCACCCTTCTCTCTGCTGAAAGTACAGCAAGGTCCTGTTCTCTAGATTGCCACATTGTACATCTGAGCCAGTTGTGACGTCTCCATAACGCACTGAAAGATCTCTCACAGGACAGAAAACCTGGACTGGAATTCCCTCACTGTTCTCGCAGGATGCAGGCTAGACTAGTGGCAGATGCCATCCACTGTGTTTTTTCGATTGTTGGTTTAGGCTATTAGGGGCAGGAAAATAACTGTCCAATTGTGCTTTGCAACAGAGATGTCCAATATGATGCATTTATACTGTGTTTAATTGAAATGTGAGGTGTTAATGAGATGCCAAAATTGTTTGATTCCCTTTTGTCTATTATATGTAGTATCTCCTGTCAATCTCTGTTTTCCCGTATTTTTCTAATTTGCAATCCATTTTTAGTTTGGGCTATTATGTTGTAGCACTTTAGCACCACCTGAAAACCTAACCTATTGTGTTAGAGTACAGATAGGGAGAAAAGCAGTGGTCGAAGTGAGCGGGAGCGGTCGGGAGCGGTGCTCCTCTACTTTTTTAAATTACCTTTTACAGCTCCTATACTTTTATTTTAAAAAGAAACCTTTCCGGAATGGTTTCGTTCTAAAATAAAAGTGTAGGAAGCAGTTGAAACCTGCCCTTTCAGTGCACTGCACTGAACATTTCCCTTAAACAGCAGGTGCAAGTGTTTGGTGGTGTGTATTGTGTGTGGGAGGGGGCGTGATAATGGGGTTTGTGGGGAGTGGGTGCAGGCCAGTAGGGAATATAGCTCCACTACTTCTTTTCGTACACTTCGACCACTGAAGAAAAGGCATATGAGGAGGGACACACAGCTTGTAGGCGTTGTTTGGTTATTTGTCCACCCATTGACCGACCATGGCCATGCTAATCCCTATGGCTATTCCCACCCAATTCTTGCCCCATCCCACCCAAAACATATCCTCATGGGAACTCTTTGAACTTGCTTTAATTAAGCCTTGCCATCAAACGTTGCTCTCGAAGTGACTACCAGTGTTTTTTCAAAGAAGTCTTCTGAGAGTTATGTTATGTAAACTTTATAAGCGCACTGTCACTAGAGGTATCTTGGCGCTAAGAAGGAGAGAGGGAGGAATACCAAAAAAAGGCCAAAGCAGAGTTAGAATAGCAGTTCATGACTTAATAGGAGCTGCAAACACGCTACTGGCGTAATACAAATCTCTTAACCAGGTCTGCCTTCAGCCACTCGATGTATAAGCATTATACGTCTCCTTCACTAAAAGTCCTGTGAAAACAAACATTGCCAAAGCCAACAGTTTTGACATTTGCAGGCACTGCTATTAGTTGCTCAGCTACTCACACCATTTAACACCTGCTACCATCATGCCTTTCCCTTGACTACACAAAAGCTCAATCTGTTAGCATTGGCAATGATTATTTTGTACTCTTGCAGTGTGCGCACACGTTCATTTAGTGAAACAGCTGCATTTGTGTTTTGAGACTCATATACTTGTACATTTCGCACCCACATTTGCCCATGGTGGGATGTAAGACAGACACACACGGGATGTAAAGCAACGTATCTTGTGAACATTGTGTAATGAAACTAAGTGCACGTGTACAGAGAAAGAGAAACCTCAGTCACGCGTGCGTCATGCCAGTCTTCTGGAGGTGCAAGGGAAGAACAAGGTCACTTAGAGCCACCATTGCAAATGCTCCGGATGTAAACGGGAAGCAGGGATGGGAATAACGTTCACCACTTTATTCTCCACATGTTGATGTCTGCTTTTGCCTACCTGTCCAAAACCACCAGATAGTGGTAGGAGTTTTATCTGCACTCCATAGTGTTTACTCTTAAAAACAGGCTGCCAACCCCAAAAACCTCCCATCAGTTTACAATTGCCGTGCACTGTGCTTGGCATCAAGGATGGGTGCAAAACTCGCCATCAGCGGTGCAAATATGCAACATGCAATGATAGATCATTGCATCCAACGGACTACGCTTCTGTCAGGTCTTTGCTGATTACCTCGGCAAGTCAATACATTTTATTTGCTGAATTAAATTGGACGTTTACATTGGAAAAAGCAATCTGGAGGATCCTTGTAAAGCGTAGGATTTATTCGCTGATTATCTTTAAAATTGAATGTGTGTAGATAGCAAGTGTTTACCCCATGCAGGAGATGGTATGCTCCAATAGTGTCACCCTGTTAATGCCTTGATTGCACTAACAGCGGTGAGTTGTTGACAGCCATCTAGAATCTTCTGGCAGCTGCACCTCTTGCTGTGGGCCTCCATCAAGAGCCTTCCTTGACAATATTACCATCATTTAAACCCGAAGAAGGGCGTTCAGTCTTAATCTTGAAACCATCCACAGATAATGGCTGGAGGTTTGCCACCAGTCCCCCTTCTTCAGTGATCGAAGTGTATGAAATGAAGAAGTGGAACTATAGTCCCTGCTGCCCTGCCCCCACTACCCACAAACCCCATCGTCACGTGCCCTGCCACACACAATACAAACCCCCAAATAAATGCTCCTTCTGTTTAAGGGAACGTTCAGTGCAATGTACTGAAGTGCAAGTTTTAACTTCTTCATACACTTTTATTTTAAAACAAAACCATTCCGGAATGGTTTTTACAAAAAATAAAAGTATTGGAACAGTAAAACTTAATTAAAAAAAAGTAGAGGGGCACCGCTCCCAACCGCCCCCGACCACTTCGAACACTGCTCTTTTTATCTGCTAAGTACGCATGCCGGGACTCGGGGCTAGCATTTGGTTGTATCCTATGATTGTCTAGCCGGGGCTATAGCTCCCCCATTGCCCCCTAGCGACGCCCCTGCTTACCAAGTTCTTGAGCGCACTCTTTCGCATGGGCCTTTCTTCAATTTTAGCCTTCTGTCTCCTAATGCTTGCTATTTTAGGGAAGAACCGCAGACTTAATTTGTATATGCAAAGTTTTGGGAACTCAACGAGCCTCATCCCAGCTCTTACATTTCCATTGCATAAACTCTTTTATGTGTTTCATGACTTTTTGTTCTCGGGCTCCATTGCACAGCTTTATCCTCGGATGTCTGTGTTACAGTGCTCGTGTCTCCTTAAGAGACCGACACCGTGTCACGTGGGTCACGTGACGGGGAAGAGATGGGGGAGGGAACGTTTGAGGCAGTTAAAATTGTGCATATCATATGAATAAAGAAGACGTGTGCATAAATCTCGGCGTGTCTGTCTTTCTTCCACGGGCCCATCTGGGCTCAACAACTGGCGACGAGGGGACCCCTGATACCGCCGAGTCCTCCTCCTCTTCCTCCATCAGCGATCCCGCTCCGAACAACACTGCAGGGTTTTCCAGCCCGCCGGCGCACGTGCCTGACCCCAGGCCCGCCTTCCTCCTTCCACGCTCAACGGACCGATCCCGAACCCGCTCCACAGTGTCGGTGCGCGTCCGATCCCGGACCCGCCCTTCTCCTCCTTCACACTGCGGCCGGATCCAAGCCTGCAGCAGCGGCTGCCTGAACACGGACCCGACGAGGTGCACTGAACTACAGTGACGACATTCTCGTATATGGGCGGTCGAAAGAGGCACATGACGTCGCCCTTCGTGCCACGTGCAAGGCCATCCAAGATGCAGGCCTCACTTTAAATGTTGACAAATGCCAATTCAGCAAAGCCAAACTGAAATTCTTTGGACATATTTTCTCCGCAGACAGAATGACCCCAGACCCCGACAAAGTTGCCACAATCTTCAACCTTCAAGAACCAAGACAAATAGCGGACGTTCGGTCATTCCTTGGCATGGCTGGATACTGCGCGAGATACTTACCGCATTACGCCACGATCACCGAACCACTCCGGAAGCTACTCCAGAAGGATGTGTTTTTGCTTGGACAGCAGAATGCCAGGAAGCATTCAAAACCATCAAACAGTCCTTAGCGGAAGCCAGGAAACAAGCCTATTTCGATCCGGACTGGCATACCGAAATAGTGGTTGACGCAAGCCCAGTAGGACTGGGAGCCATACTCGCCCAAACCAACGGAGTTGACACCCACCCGAGACACGTAGTGGCATATGCCAGCAGGGCACTGGCACCCCCTGAGTCTGCCTACTCCCATGCGGAAAAAGAGAGCCTAGCGGCATTTTGGGCATGTGAGCACTTTCACAATTTCATAATAGGGAAAAGATTCACCCTTATCACCGACCATCAAGCCCTACTGTCACTGTTTGGGAACCCACGAACGAAGATGCCCCCCAGAATTGAACGATGGGGCATTCGCCTACAAGAATACGATTACCGGATCATCCATTGTCCGGGGGGTGAACACAACCCAGCTGACTATTTGTCCAGACACCCCTCAGGAAAACCAAGACCAGGTGATATGGAATACATAAGCTACGTCACCACAAACGCACTAGCCCCAGCGATATCACTGGAAGCCATCGTCAGCTGCCGATCCGTCCATGGCCCTGGCGATTGACCTCACTGAGCACAACAAGTGGAAGGACTACAGCAGATCACTGACGGCACATCCAGGTGCAAACAAAGAAGAACTAGGGAGGCTAGCAAAAGTCCACACGGGGTTAGCTGTTAAAGACAAAACCATACTCCTCAGAGGTTGCAGAATAGTAGTTCCAGCAGCCCTACGGTCAGACATAATCAAGACAGCCCACGAGGGACACCGCGGAGCGGATAACACCAAACGACAACTACGGTGCCACGTGTGGTTCCCCTTCCTTGACGCCTTAGTGGACCGGTGGGTAAGAAATTGCATGGCGTGCCAATGCATGGCCAGAGCCGAAGCACCGACACCCCTACAGCCAACACAGATACCGGACCACCCGTGGGAAAAAGTGGCAGTAGACTTTTAACGACCCCTCGAATACAGGGAGTACCTACTTTTATTCATTGACGAACACTCAAGGTTCCCAATAGTAAAGAGATCATCGTCCACAGCTTTCGCCCAAATAGCGATGAAGTTGTGAGCGAATGGGGTATACCAGATGTCATCAAGTCAGACAATGGCCTGCCATTCTGCGGTCATAATTTCACAACATTCGCCAAGCATTCAGGGTTCAAGCACCAGAAAATAACACCTCGATGGCCGCAAGCCAATGGAATGGCCGAGAGATTTATGCCATCTATCAAAAAGACACTGCAAAGAGCCCGAATAGAAAACATCGACCCACACCAGGCCCTATGCAGGATACTCCGAGATTATCGTAACATGCCACACGAACCCATGAACAGGACCCCAGCTGAACTCATGGTAAAGTACCAAGTTCGCACACGAATCATACGACATCCAGCAAAGAAACCAGAAACGGATCCGGAAGTCCTAAAGAGAGATGCGGAGTGGAAAGAACGGGCCCGCACACAGACAGATGAAAGAAGAGGAGCGCGCCCAAAAGAGCTTCAAGAGGGAGATGAAGTGTTGGTGCAACAGACAGCAGTCAAGAAGACCGATTCTCGATTTGCCCCACAGCCACTACAAGTGACGGCAATAAAAGGGACTATGGTGACCGCTGAAAATGAAGAGCGAGAATTAACCCGGAACAGTTCACAGTTCAAGCTAACAGCGACAAATGGAAGTGAGAGACTTCAGCCCCCAGATCCCGAACCGATCTCACAAGACCCTCGAGATACACTATGGACCCCTCCAAGATTCTTGCCCCGTCCAGGAGCGAAGAGAATTGAGAGGCCAGAAGAAGAACCAGAAGAAGCCGCCAGCAGCCGGCCTCAATGAGCCGTGAAGAAACCAGCACGCCTGGTTGAAGAATGTTGACAACGTCATAAGGACATTCGTCCGGGGGTGATGTTACAGTGCTTGTGTCTCCTTAAGAGACCGACACTGTGTCACATGGGTAGCGTCACGTGATGGGGGAGAGATCAGGAGGGAACGTTTGAGGCAGTTAAAATTGAGCATATGAATAACGAAGACGTGTGCCTAAATCTCGGCGTGTCTGTCTTTCTTCCACGGGCCCATCCGGGCTCAACAGTCTGATAGTATAGTATAATTTATTTGTGGCATACTCTCTTACATCAGGCAATCAAATTGTCATATGTTTCTTGTTTTTTCTGTACTTGGCTTTCATGGCTTTGCCCTTGGATGTTTGTTGGTATAGGATCATTCATATGTGGCTTATTCGCTTACATCAGGCATTCAGCCTATAGTGGTGGAGGTCATTTCGCACAGTGGTTAAGTTATGCCAACTCATCCGCGCCACATCTCCCACTGTTCGCATTAGTGCTTGTTGGGTGGTTTTAACTTTCTTCTTCATCATTATATGTGGCTCCTTTTGGTTGCACATATTCAACTTTTTACGCAGCCAATCCTACTGGATACCGACATTACAGGGAATTGATCGCTAAACCAAATCTTCTCATTCTCCTAATTACTGTCCTACTTACACAATCATATTCCCTCTTCCTCGATCCCATCGTATTTTCGCAATCTGTAAGGCCCTATCCTACTCCTGCTTCACTCCCAAGGACTGTTTGCCCTGTTTTTCTTTCTCCTTCCTCCACACCATTTTCTTGAATAATGTATCTGAGCCGTAACACCGCCGTGGTGGTGATTGGTGTAGTATAAAAGCTTTCCAACATAACATTTTATATTTTCCAGAGACAGGGTGCATTGCAGGAAAAGGCATGTTTCCTGGTGTTTGCCCCAATGATGTTCCAGCGCAGCGATGTTGTGGTTTCTGGTGGTGTGCTGGCAATCTGATATGGTGAAATGCAGGCAGTCCTTGACATTACCTGTGCTTGATGGAGTAGCCAGTGCAGTTCCTTGAGAATGGGAGTGATGTGGTTGAATTTTCTCAGGGCTGTGATGAGGTGTGATGAGCTGTGCTGCCGCATTCTGGATGGCCGTCAGGGACCAGATTACAGAAATGTACACCGGTGAAAGTGCAACATTTCTGTAATCTGCACCTGTGCAAGTGCAAAGTTTGTGTGGTATATTAGCTCCGGGGCAAGGTTTGCCCTATTTTTTTTAAAACACTTGGACATATTAAAACACTATTGCACCATGTCAAGTCCAGTTTGTCATGGTATAAGCACCAGGGCAAAAATTACCCTTGGGCAAATGAGATACATTTTCACTCTATTATTGCACCATGGCAAAGTTTGCTCTAGTGCTAATACATGGCATTAGCAATAGGGCAAACTTTGCCCTGGTGAAAAAAACACATTGCAAATGCATCTTTTTTGCACTATGGCAATTTTTTTCCTGTTCCTTATACTATGCCAAACTGCACTTGTCATGGTGAAATAGTTTTCTAATATGTCCACGTGTTTTTAAAAACAGGGCAAACTTTGCCCTAGTGCTAACACCGTGCAAATTTAGCACTTGCACCGGTGCAACGTTTCTGTAATCTGGCCCCGGAGTGGCCAAGGTGGCATCTGGGAGTCCTGCGAGCAGGATGTTGCCACCGTCCAGGTGGGAGATGACCAGGCCTTTGACAAAATGTTCTGGGACTCGGGGCAGGGGTGAAAGCCTTTGTGGATAAGTACAAGGGCGAATGTGTCCTGGGATTGCAACCTGCAGCCCTACGAGTATGCAAACCATGCACCCGAGTTGCCTATCTGGCTGTATATGCTGCCAAAATGATCCACGTGTAACGTGCTGTGCCACTGTATGCAGTCAGCATTAAAGCTGCCAAGGCACTGCGGCTACAGCCCTGTGTCACGTGCGTCATGTCAGCTGAGCAGGTGAGGTGGCGCGTGTGCACCATTTATATTCTAATTCATGTCTAAACTGTACAATACTGTTATCAGGTAGCGGCCACAGAAAAGGAGGACGCGCACACGGGAATCGTGGACACTTCTTTATTTCACTACAGACATCCGAAAACTGGCGCTTGCGCGCCTTACCCATAAACCCCTTTTCCCAGCCTTCCGCCGTAACATGGCTCTGCCCCCACAATGGAGGGGGCAGCACTCCTTAACCCCTGAGTGCTCGGCAACATCACCCCCGAACAATATATTCAAACATCAAATCAACATTCTTCAACAAGTCTCATAGGTTTCCTTACGACTCTCCGTGGCCTCTCCTCTTGGTCACCTGCCTCTTGCGGTTCCGTGGTTCTCCCTTCTCTGCTTGTCTCCCCCGGGTTTCCTCCCGGAGGGGTCCACAGGTCATCCCGCAGTTCTCGTGGTTCTGGAGAGGTCGACCGCTGAAACGGCTCTGTTCCCTCTCGTCTGGTGTAGTGTCTGAATTGTTGACAGTTCCTGGTGACAGATCTGCTCTGATCCTCGGCTGTCACCATCGTGCCTTTCACGGCGGTTACTCTCATGGGGCTTGGAGCAAACCGCGGATCTGTCTTTCTGGGCGTTGGTTGCTGGACAAGTACTTCGTCCCCAATGTGGAAATCTTGTATCACCGCGTGGCGGCGAGCATCTGTCTCTCGTCTTGCTCTCTCCTTGGGTTCCGCGTCCCTTCGGAGCACGTCCATGTCAGGCAGCTCCTCATCAGATGGATTGCACGGTATACGGGTTCGCACTTTGTATCGAAACATTAGCTCGGCAGGTGTCTTGTTGGTGGCTTCGTGAGGAGTGTTTCTGTAGTCCCGTAGGAGTTGGCACAGTGCCTGGTGTGGATCGACTGCTTCTATTCTGGCTCTTTGTCTTGTTTTCTTGATCGACGCCATAAAACGTTCCGCCATCCCATTTGCTTGTGGGTGACGAGGAGTTGTCTTCATGTGTGCAAACCCTAGGTGTTCTGCTAGTGTTCCAAACTCGTATCCACGGAACGGGGGTCCGTTGTCGGACTTGACTATTTTGGGGATCCCCCACTCGCTGAACACTTCCTCTATTGCCGCTGCTACTTGAGGGAATGCGGTGGTGGTGACTGTTTTGACGATCGGGAAACGTGAGTGTTCGTCTATTATGAGCAGGAGGTAGTCACCCTCCTCCGTGGGCCCATAAAAGTCCATGGCTACACGCTCCCACGGCCGTTCAGGTATCTGTGTGTGTTGGAGCGGGGGTGGATGTTCCGCAGGAGCCGTGCACTGGCAGGCATGGCAGTTCTTCACCCATTCTTCTACCGCTGCGTCTAGAAACGGGAACCAGATATGGCACCTCAGCTGTCTTTTGGTGTTCTCCGCTCCTCTGTGTCCCTCATGGGCCGTGCTGACTACTTCGTTCCTGAGCGTGGCAGGGATGACGACTCTGCAACCTCTGAGAAGGATGTCATTGTCCTTGACGGCCAGTTCACTATGTATCCTGGCTAGCCTTTCAATTTCCTGTTTGCACATTGCCCTGTGGTGATCTCTCCATTTGTTGGTCAATGTGAGGCTGATGGCGAGAGCCATGGTGGGGTCGGCCGCTGATGCGGCGGCAACTCTCTCCAGGGATAGCGCCGGTGGTAGCGAGTTGGATGCAATGTATTGTACATAGGCGATGTCTCCTTCGCGGGTTAGTGGAGCCCCGACCGGGTGTCGTGACAGGTAGTCCGCGGGGTTAAGGTCACGATGTCGTAGTCGTATTCTTGTAAACGGATTCCCCACCGCTCGATTCTAGGGGGCATCTTGGTGTGCGGGTTGCCAAAGAGCGAAAGCAAGGCCTGGTGGTCCGTAATCAAAGTAAACTTTTTTCCAATAATGAAGTCATGGAAGTGTTCGCACGCCCAGACGGCGGTTAGACTCTCTTTTTCCGCCTGGGAGTAAGCCAGTTCTGGGGTGGACAGGGCTCTGCTCGCATAGGCAACCACGTGTCTCGGGTGGACGTCCGCCCCGCTGGTTTGGGCTAGGATGGCACCAAGGCCCACTGGGCTAGCGTCCACCACTATTTCAGTGTGCCAAGAAGGATTGAAATACGCCAGGCGATGTGCTTCCATCAGGGCGCGCTTGATGTTGGGGTCCATTCGAAGATCGTTTCCTTCTGAAGGAGCTTCCGCAGAGGGTCGGTAAGGGACGCGTAGTGTGGTATGTACCTCACACAGTAGCCAGCCATGCCGAGAAACGAGCGAACGTCTGCAGCTTGCCTCGGTTCATCCAAGTTGGTAATGGTGTCAACCTTGTCGGGATCCGGCATCATTCCTTCGCTGGAAAAGATGTGTCCGAAAAATTTCAGCTTTGTCTTGCTGAAACGGCACTTGGCGATGTTGAGGGTGAGGCCCGCTTCCTGGAGTGCTGCACACGCGGCAAGTAGAGCTTTGTCATGAGACTCCTTAGACTCCTTAGATGATCCAAAAACGAGGATGTCGTCACTGTAGTTCAGTGTGCCCTTGATGGGTCTGATCACCTGCTGGATGGCCTCCTGGAAGATTTCCGCGGCTGATGAGATTCCAAAGTTCAACCGCCGGTACCTGTAAAGACCGTCGTGGGTCGCAAACGTCGTGATGGGCCTGGATTCCGGATGCAGTTCTAGTTGATGGTATCCTTGGTTGAGGTCGAGTTTGGAGAACATCCGAGCATTGTTCAGTTGCACAATCATGTCCTCAATGCACGGGCCCGGATGGGAGGGGCCTTGAGTTTGCCCAGCCCTGTGCAGAGGTTGGGGAATTCCCTCGTGATGTCAGACTGTGTGACCAGGTTCTGCAGCTGGTGGCATGCGATGGAGCCAACTGTGTTTCTCGTGATTACGCTCTCGGAGGTCGCTGTGATGGAGTCTCCCGGCCTCACGTGTATTTCAATCAAGCCTAGGCGAGATGCCGTGTGATAGCTGAGTAGGCATCGGCTTCTGGCAAGTGACCGGATAATGTGTATTGTTGTATCGACTTTCCGGCCATTTAGGAGAAGGCGTTGTGTGAAACATCCTACCGTCGGTAGGGGGGTGGTAGCTCCCCACTGAAATATCCTTGAGCGAGAGTGTTCGAGTGCCGGTGGATCCGGTAGTGCGGCATAGTCCTGCTCGCCCATAATGTTGACGGTAGCGCCGGAGTCAATCATGAACTGGAATTGTCTGTTTCCCATTTTGATGGGGATCTTTGGGGCTTCTCTGGCCTCTTCAGTGTCAAGTATGAGGTTGACAAACTCGTCATGGTCATATAGGTCGTATGGCATGTCATATGCGGCTCCCTGATCCTCCTGGTAGAGAGTCTCAGGTCCATATTCCTCTGGTGGATGATCATATTCGTCCGTGAGGTATCTGGTTCGGTCAGCTTGCTCCGGCTGTAGTGGATACCCCGGTGTTTGGTATTCGTCGATGGCCCTGACGTATCGCCTTTGCCCCTGGCCTTGTTGGTAGTATCTGGGTTGAAAGTATGGTGGAGGTGGCGGACGGAAGGCCGGCCTGGCAGGCATTTTGGGCCTCGCAGGAGGAAATGGTATGCCTTCCCGGCATACTGAGTGGAAATGTCCTTCTCTTCCGCAGTTCGTGCACCGTTGTGATAGAGCCGGACATGAGCCTGCATGCGGAAAAGACATCCCACAACGATAACACTGTCTCTGTTGGCGGGGAGTTTGGATGGTTTGAGTTCTGTATGACTGTGGCCCTCTGTCACCTGGGCGAGATGGTTGAATAGTTGCGACCAGTTCCGCTGTGTCCTGCTTGGTGTTACTCGGGTTTCCCATGGATGTGGCTTGGGCATCAACCCTTTCATGTATGCGGGCGAGTTCGCTCACTTCCTGAATGGTGAGGGGTTTCTTCAGGAGCTGTTTTTTGAGAACAGGAGATAGGCAGCCTTCAATAACCCTTAATCTTATGGCTTCCTCCAACGAGAATGCGTCAAATTGGCAATTTGCACCTTTCACTCTTAGGCGGGTTATGAATTCGTCAACTGTCTCCTGTGGCATTTGGGTGCATTTGTTGAAAAGATAGCGTTCATAGTCACAATTAACTTCTATGATGAGGAGTCTATCTAGAGCATTGATCAAGTCCTTGAAAGTATTCTGTTCAGCTGCAGGGATGGTCTTGACCACCGTCTTTATCTCACCCCCTACCAGGTTGAGGAAAATGTCCCTAATATTGGGGGAATTACCATCACCAGACCCCCTGACGTAGTGCTGGAAATCTTCCATCCAGTCAGTCCATCTGGGCCCCTTCGTGGCTTGTGGAGTCATGGTGAAGGGTGGTGGAAGTCGCAGCTGAATTGGCTGTACGATATGGGCTGGTGTAGGTGACCCAGGGTTGGACCCTGAGGCAGATGCCGGCGTGCTCATGGTGCCAGGAGATGTGTTCGGCACTTGCGTATGGATAGGTTATGCTGACGGAGCGTGGCCTGCCTGGTGTGGAGAGGGATGGCACACGTCCCTGCTTCAAAACTGTCAAAGTGTCCTTATTGGGGTTTTTTTTTTTTTTTTTTGAGGGCGTGGGCAGGCTATGCCAGCACGCAATGTAGGGGGGGGGGTCCGCAGTAGAAAGCTGGGGCTCCCCTGGGCAGTTCCTGGAGCGCTCGTCGTAGTGTGATCAAACAGGCGAGCTGCCAGGATCCAGCGTCGTGATTGTAGATATGGCGCAGCTGCAGCGTACCTGGAAGGCGGCCTGTAGTCGCTGCCCGTGTAGGAGGTGAGCAGGCAGAGGGAGGCACAGGAACGTCTTCAAATGCACTTGCAGCGCGGAGGCGGCAGGAGACCAACGGAGGAAAGCGGCGGATTGCCGAATATGCCTCGGACGCGCTTGCAGCGCGGGAGGTGGCGGAAAGCCACAGAAGGACGGCGGACTGCCGGAAGGAGGACTCCGTGGGCGCACAGGAATGACCTCGTCGCCAGTGTTATCAGGTAGCGGCCATGGAAAAGGAGGACGCGCACACGGGAATCGTGGACACTTCTTTATTTCAGTACAGGCATCCGAAAACTGGTGCTTGCGCGCCTTATCCATAAACCCCTTTTCCCAGCCTTCCGCCGTAACATGGCTCCGCCCCCACAACGGTGGGGGCAGCACTCCTTAACCCCTGAGTGCTCGGCAACAAATATTTTGATCATCAGCCACCCATTCCGCAAACAAGCACCACGAAGTAGGATTCGCAGTATCAGCGATACATGAGCACATCACCCGAAGGGAAAGGGAAAGCACGCACATGCGAGTGCATACATTACACAACCAAATCATACATGACGAAATCATTGCCCTCTTGGCTTACACTTTGACTGCTGCACCCTTTCTTGCTTCCCGTCTTGTTTTTGTTTTCTGTGCGCCTTGAGGCCCACGGCGAGTAGCGCTATATAGAAATTACAAATAAGAAACAGCAACATGACAACACAGGGGGACACCAGGCTTCTGCCCCTATATTTGGTAGAAGACTTCGCAGCGGTGGGCTTGCTTAGTGGTTTAATGTAGCGCCAACTTGCCAACAGAGCTATAGCTTAAACAGTAGTAGCGGGTTGTGTGATTTTCTTCCAAGCACTGGGGTGTACCCTACTAAAAAGGATCGCCGGCAGGTGGCCCATTATGAACATCTAAATGGAAACATTGCTATGTTGCTGCAATCGATGTCCCTTCTCGTCTTTTCCATAATATCACCCAGGCTTGACAGCCCCTTAGTCAATATCAGTCATGCTTGAAGCAGTTTCAGTGAAGCTCATGTCACCCGAATTTCGGGTGGTCGACGCGTCTGTATTTTCAATTTGTTTCGATTTATAACCAAAAAGTTTCAATGGTTCAAAGAAGGCCAGCGCGCTGTAGTGGAGAGCAGGATTGACCTCCCACACTGTCTTGTCTTGTTTCTATTTCGAGTACATTCTTGCCCTAGAAATAGAAACATGGGGGAATCGTCGTTCAAATACCACTAGCCAGAATCACATTCTCTCATGCCACCTGCACAGAATTGTGCATGTGACCCTCCAAGCCCCTCCCACCCACCAAGCACTATAGTATCCTGTACTTCACATATCTGTGAGGAAAGAGCCAGGACTCAGACGTGACTTGCAGTTAGTGCCCTTTAGAGATGACTGGTCAATGCATTACATAACTGGTCAATAGGCATTGTGAGAACATGCAGGGGGTCAGTCTTTTTATATAGTGCACACTTAAAAAAATTACGTCCAAGTGATCCAAATTTTGGCGGGGAAGGGACATAATTCACAGCATATGAAGTTAGGTGCCCAGGATCACATAGTTTGGGATGCAAGCCCGTGTTTCTTGGCTCCACGCTGTGCAATTTAAGTAGCAACCTAGACCACTCCCATCACATCATCCTTAGTTTAACACCAAGGCAGGATTATTTCTGTATAATTCTCTTTTAAAGCTAAACTAGTATTCTGTGTTCAGTAAAGCACCTAAAAACACTAAACCACACTGTAAATCAAATGACAATACATTAGCTCTTTTTTTGTAGCAACGTTGGAGGCAAAAAAGTATCATTCAATCTGGAAGGTGAAAAGAGCACAGCAAAGCGTGTATATCTGCAAAATGGTAATGGAAAATGCAACACACTGTGGATTAAACATGATTGTAATTCGTTCTACACAGTGCAATGTCAAATACAGGGAAGTCAAACAAATGTCTATATATGTTGAAATCAGTAAACTCCGCTAATTTATCACAAGACGTACACATATTTGATCAAAATTTACTTTCAAATATGATTTAGTGATTGATTAAGTTGGTTTTCTCAGATGTGGGAGTACATAGAGATGCACTCTAAGATGCAGGGCACAAGGCTCATTGGATTGAATTCCTGCTGCACAGATGAGTGTAATGTCTATGTCACAGGTTTGACGCTTGGTAGTTCTGACATGGTTTTTCATTATTCAAGGTCAATCAAATGATCACTATTATGTCTGGTAAAAATAACACCTATTAATAACATGGATAGATAAGGACTCGGGGCCTGTTTACAAGAAAACATTTTGGCACTGTCCACCTGCAAAAGGGACACTTTACGCCATCTACTAGATCCAATCCCTTGTGCTCGATAAAAAAAATGAAATGCATATTCTGGTCAACTGGGCAAAGAACTACTCTCAGGGTCATAACTTAGCCAGGGTTGTAAATATAATGATATTTCCCAGCTACCAATCTGGGGCAGTGGTATAACTCGGATTGTGTAGCTACTGTGTCGAATTGCAGGAGTTCACCCCTCCTCCCCAAGGGGGAGTCCCGCCCCCTGTAAGGCTACGGAGGTGAGCCCGCTCCACAACACTGTCCCTATGGGTCGAGGCAAGTGGGTCCTCACTGGGAGAGACTCCCCCTTTGGGAACAAGGACACCCCTTCCTGTGAGGAACTCCCTAGGGAACATTCCAACAATACCTCTGTAAACCTACCTCATAAAGATGTATATGATGAAAATACCAGCATATGTTATTTTCAACAGCAAACTGTGAATATTCCTTTAAATGAAAACTCCCCCTTAACTGAGTTGAGGAGGATGCCATGCAGAGGAGAGGAGAGGAGAAGAGAAGCTGCTGGAGACTGAGAAATTGAAACACAGCACTCCACTGGGGAAGTCCCGTGGTTATGTAATATATGAAAGGGGAGGAGACGGGAGACGAGGGAGATGAGACCCTGAGTTACAAATTGGCTTGCATGCTGACAGAGGAGAGGCTGGACACATGGAATCCTGCTGTTAAGAGAATGTGAGGAGCTGATATAGACACGCTGCGCCTGGTAGCATACAGAAGGAGAAAAACGGAGCAGGACGCGTGGCATCCCAAAACCTGGAGAGAGAGAGAGAGAGAGAGTGGTGGCATAAACACAATAAACTTGTGGGGGACCTGGTGTCCCGAAAACAACACTGATACCATTCCCCAACTGTCAAAGCAGAAACAAGTCGGTATCTGAAGTACCGAGGAGTCATCCTATACATGAGAGATTGAACAAACACAAGAAGCCAATCTAATGAAATGACGAGACAATCTCGAACAAATAGGATACCCAGTTTCGTTATCCCTAACAGCAACAGGTAAAAGGGAAAACAGCAGTCCCAGGATCATTATTTGAATGCTCAGAACCGTCCCAGTCAAGATAAAGAGACTGTCTTATTAAAATACAGGGAAACCAACGAGAATCATTATTAGAAGAGACATATTCTGCCCAGTCAAGATAAATTATTGACACACAGAAGAGTGAATGAGCATCATTATTGGAGTCCTCATACTCGTCCCAGTAAAGGAGAAAAGTTTATCAGAGCAATTCATAGAAGAGTGAATGAGAATCATTGTTGGAGTCCTCATACTCGTCTCAGTCAAGGAGAAAAGTTTATCAGAGCAATTCATAGAAGAGTGAATGAGAATCATTGTTGGAATGATAATACTGATATACGTCAAGACAAAGCAAGTCTAGTTAAAGAAGAAAGTGCGGATATAAAAAAAAGGCCTGAAGATAAGGTTGGAACAGAGAATAGGTTGAAGGACAAGTCACAGAGAGAGACCAGAGACTGTGAACTGTATAAAGGGGAAATGAGTGGCCAAGTAGAGAATCATAAGTATTGCATCACTTTACCATGGGAAACGAGAAGAACGACTAATAAGAAAGTAAGCCAAAAGGAAAACAAGATAGTAAGGGAATCCAGTACCAAAGAAAGCAGGAATCAAAGCCCAATAAAGGATTGAAGGAACTACACAAATTTATAAAAACAGTCACCAGAGACTATTTGAAGATACATAATTTAAGTGAAGTTTGCAAGATGCAAGAACCCCAGTGGAAGGGAGAAGGGAGTCATTCTCTTGTCTTTAATTATTAAGTTAGTGATAGGGTTAGAAAGGGTTAGTTTGGATGGTGGACTGATTCTGTTAAGACATTGACTGATGAGCACCTCAGTTATTTTTGCCAGGTAGGGACACCTCAAGGCATAGGGATAGATAGACATTTACCTTTTTCTTTAAATAAATACTTCAGTGAAATGGATTATCAGAGCCTGGATCCTTCTTCTGACCCACCACACTACACAATAGTAATCAACATTCAAATTAACTGTTTGGTAATAACCGCCTTGGGATGCTATCTTTTGCCCGCAATCTAAAGATTGCAGCAAAAACCGGCCTCATTCTAATGGTCCAACCCGCAGAGACTGGCCAAGCCCCGCCCCATGCTGCACACGTGTGCACAGAGGTTGACAGATGCCAGCGATCTGCTAAAGAAGAAAGACGTAGGCTGCAGCTGTGTGTATGTATGTATATACAGTGCTGGTCATTGGGCCGGCTCTCGGCGGATCCGAGATCCGGCACCAGATGTGTAGCCGGATCTCGGGATCCGGCCAGAGTCAGCCGCCCAAGCCCATGAACCGCGCTGTAAAAAAGAAAAAGAAAAAAAAAAGCGTCCGCGACGGCAGCATTTGCCGTTTACCGCGGCTTTGGCACTGATGTGTAATGCACAATGCTCACTACATGTACGACTGAAAAGAATCAGTTGTACATGTAGCGAGCATTGTGCTTTACACAACAGTGCCAGAGCCGAGTAAAAGGCAATGCTGCCCTCGCGGGCGTTTTTTTTGTTCTTTTTCTTTTTTTCGCACAACAAAATGAGCCAGGGCTCATCAAGGGGGTCTGGCCTAACTGCAGGGGTCCTGCGGGCCCGTCATGCCACGCCCCCCTGACGAGCCCCGGCTCAATGGGCTACTGGCACCCCTGCCAGGCAACCTTTTGTAGTGATCAACACCCTCTCCCCTTTGGGGAGAGGGTGTTGATCCCTGCATTTATATTCTATAGGCTTGCCTGGCAGGGGACAGGGCCTCGCCTATTCAGCCTTAATGGTGGCGCTGCCCCTTGCCAGCTGGTAGGGGCAGCGTCACCATTAAGGCTGAAAGCGTGAGGCTTCTGGAAGCTGAGGCCGTTTTCGTGAAAACTGAAACTCCATGAGTTTCAGTCTCCAGGAAAACGGCCTCAGCTTCCAGCGGCCTCACGTTTTCTCCATAATGGCGGCGCCGGCCCACAGGCTTCTCCTGCTTACGGCTGAAAGGCATTTTTTTCTGGAGCCTGAAGCTTTTGCACACGAGCGAGAGCTTCAGGCTTCAGAAAAAAATCCTTTTGTGTAGTGGCCGGGGCTGGCAGGAGAGATTAGTGGGCCCCACAGGGCCCCACCAGGCCCCGTCCCACTTAAAGCCCTGGCGGGCGGTAAAAGGCAATGTTACTGTTGTGGGCGCTTATTTTTCTTTCTTTTTTTTTAAGTATTCATCTGATCGGATGGCCACTACCAGCCCCGCCCCCTCTAGACCACGTCCCTCTGCCCCCCAACTCCTCCCCCACCCCAGCACTTGTGGGATCCCCCACCACATTTTTTCCATTTCCACCACTGTGTATATATGTGTCTGTGTGTGTCAGTGTTTATGTGTATGTGTGTGTTAGGAGAAGGGGCACGCTATGTGTGTTTATGTGCAGAAGGGGGAACACTATGTGGGTTTGGCGAGAAAGGGAACAGTGAGGGGGAGCAAATGGGTGAGAGGACGCGAAAGCCCCCGATTTTGAGTGTATGCCGCTAATGTGGGAGAAAATGGGAATGGGCAGTGGCTGATGGTGGTGGAGGGTTCGGCCTATTTTCCCACAATTTGTAGGCCACACTAAATCGGCATAAAAAATGCTGCCTTTTTGCTACGCGCCCTTTAATTGGTGGCCAACATACATAGAACCTTTGAAGGTAAATAAGGCTAGTAAAGTTGACTAACGAATGGCCACTTTTGCTCTCAAACACAACTCCTACATTAAAACTCATGTCGCAAAAGTATGTAGGAACAGTGCTCCTGCGTTGTCCCCTGCAGGATCTGAGCTGTTCTGCCACTCTTCGTGATTTTTCGCCCATTCCACTTCTCTATTGGCTAAAAAGCAAAGACCGGCAACTTGCATCTACTTTCCTACCAATAATAGGCGCACAATTCATGTAAAGGAGGCATGGTTGGGTGCAATCTATTTACACTCCTGTGTTGGATTATCAAGGGAGCATCAGCTGCTTTTATCATTGTGTTAAACAGGCTTGCAGTTTAGTGTGCGCTTCATGTAAAGTGCACAGCTCCACAATAAACGTAAATGATTTTCCACTTGTAAAACAGGAAGGCAGCTTTGTAATCCTTTATAGGTATTTACTCTATACTTTATTTCACAAAGTTGTGAGCTGTAGGGTGCAGAAGAAATTTGGTTTATATCACAGAGATGACCCATCTCGCAGGGCGCATGATCACTTTCAAGGAAGATTTGGGAGGAACACGTAAAAGGGTCACTGAAGGTAACCTTGCACTCCCACTCATTTCCCATTACTTGGTGCCTGCTGTGAAGCCTTTGCTTGACAAAAAATAAAACATATTGTAACGCCAATAGAGGCCCACCTAAGCAACATGACGCACGTGAAATCAGAGCCTCATAAACCAAGCAAGGCTCCTGTGAAGATATCATAAGAATGACTCCAGAGCCACTTCTGGTAAGTTACAGTACACTCGTTGATTCTGCTTAACACATAACATCCAGGTCACGCTCTAGCCCTCACAAGAATGCCCAACCGCGCCGTGCCAACGTATCTTCCCCTTTAAACAACACAAAATGATAACAATGCAACAATAGTTATTGGTCATAAATTAATACTGATAGAACAACAATACAGCATTACTAGTAAATACATCAAGAAACCACGGAATTTCCTTGAGGAACCTGCAGATCTGTGATGTTGAGTCTCCATCGTTTCATCAGCAAGATTTCCACCACTGGTATGTACAATCTGGCACCCTCCTGCAATTCCCCCATTGAAATCTAGGTTCACTCAGGAAGAACAAGGTGTTACATTGGAAGGAGCTGATTGTGGGGAGATATTCAGTGGAGCGTGCACCTGCACATTGCTTCCAGACATCTGAACTGTTCCCACTATCACCACTCTTGCAATATTCCACCTTGATTCATCTTCCAAGCATACTTGAGAACATATGTTATAATACTCCACAATGTCTACTCAGTCGCTACCTCTACCAACTTATTGTTCCTGATGGCTAATTAAACAGTTTCAACCAACACTCTGTTACATCTCTCCACAGAGCCATTGGTTTGTGGCTGATAATTGGCCAAAAACTTCCATTCAATGCAAACAGACTTTGCATAACTCACATCTCGCTACTCCTGAATTGTACACCATTGTCACTAATCACCTTCTTAGGGTAACCTTCCCTCCTAAACACACACTCTAAGAACTTTATGACATCAGATGTATCCACCTTACATACAAGCCTGATCTCAAGCCATTTGGAACAGTAATCCACCATAACAATCAAAAATCTGTTCTCCTTTCCAAGATTACTATATGGGCTAACAATGTCAATACTAACATGCTCCTATGGAGCCTCTGGCCTACGTATGACCACTGGGTCCGATTTATGTACCCTACAACTCTTGGCTGAGTTCTGACAAGGCCTACAACCCCTAAGAAACCTTTCAAGCTTGAGATCTACACCAGGACACCTGTACTTAGATCTGACATTCCGCTTAGTGCCTGTTGACCCCGGGTGTCCTTGGTGCGCTCTCTGAATGAGCTCTTGCCTCAGACTCTCAGGCGGTATCAACTTGTCGCCCCTCAACAACTCAATGTTCTACAGAACACTCTTCCCTAACTTCCCAAAATGGAAGATAAGCTTCATCCAAGACACCTTTATTATGCCAACCTCTCATCATGTAATTCATCACTTCCAGCTTGAAGTTGCTCAATTCATTTCTCCCTAGGAATAACGTCCAAAACTACAGCAACCACATCTAAATCTTGATCCTCAACCCTTCCACTACACTTCAATGGTAGGCTTGAAAGAAAATCATCCACTTTGTTCTTAATTCCAGACACATATTTAACATCAAAGTGGTAACCCTGCAGTTTTACCTCGCGAGCCTAGGTGTCACTTTGCATATGCCCTTCACGCTCACTTTCTCTACTAAAGCTTGTTATTGGTGCAAATTGTAAATTTGTGACCCCACACATATTTTCTGAAATAATTCACTGCCCAAGCACAGGCCAACAACTCTCTTTCTATTACAGAATACATGCTCACCCCCTCTGTCCCAGCTCTAGACTCATGGAAAATCACCCTGTCATGCCCATCCACCACCTGGTATAAGACCGCCCCAAGCCAATCCCACTGGGATCCACTGTGAGTTTGGTCTTTATCCCAACCACAAAGCCTCCAAGATTGAAAGTATCATATAAGATGTTCTTTATACACTCTGCAGCTTTCTCACATTCATTATTCCACTAAAACTTGATAGCTTTCTTAAGTAATTTTCTCATGGGCTCTGTCAAACTGGCAACATCTTGTACAAATGTATTATAATATTCACATAATCCTAGGAATTACCTACGCTCCTTCTTGTTCTTAGGATCAGGCCCACCCTTAATGTCCTCCATGGCATAAATATTCGGTCTATAACCTTTGCCACTCACCACATGGCCCAAATATTCAACTTTAGACTCATTAAACCTGCATGTACTCCTCTCGACCTTCAAGCCCTCATCACCCAACCTGTGCAGCACATCATTCAAGCTTTCATCATGTTCACCCTCTCCTTTCCCAAACACCATGATATCATCCTGAAATACCACAGCCACAGACGCTAGGCCAAACGGCATCCTTTTGTAGTGGTACATCCCAAAGAGTGCAACGAAGGCTGTTAAGTCCCTGCAGTCTTCCGTGAGATTGATTTAGTGATAAGCGTTGATAAGTCCAACGTAGTGAACAAATCTGCTTCTTCAGCGGAATTTAACATCTCTGAAATTATCGTCAAAGGAAACATGTCTACCAGTATGTTCTTATTTAGGTCCCTGAGGCCTGCACAAATTCTAAATTTTCCATTTTTCTTGATTGCCACTACCATGGGGCTCACCCACTGTGATCTTTTTAATGATTCCTTCACTTTCTAGCCTGTTGCGTTTTTGCTCTACTCTCCCTACTAATGCGAATGGAATGGGCCTCACTTTGCTGTGTAGAACTGGAATTGCCCCAGGCTTTAGTGTAATCCTATGAGCATAATTTCTAAGAAGGCTTAGCTCCTGATGGAATATGTCAGAGGCATTCTTCTTCACTTCACTCTTATCACCAAGATTGCTCAACGTGATTCTTTCTACCGCTTTTCACCAGCAACACAGGCTCGTCCTCACATGGATCCAATCTAATCTTCAACACAGCCTGATCTCTCCAACCCAAAACATTTACACGCTTCTTTGCTATGCACACCTTTATCTCTGCACAACAGCCCTTAAACTCTACCATGCTCTTGATTCATCTAACAATATGGATTCTTGATCCCTCAAACCCTCCAGGGTTTTTTATGTCGGTACGATGAACTTTGGCCATGAGTCCTTGGAATTTTAGCTTCTCCCATGTCTTGAAAGTTATCATGGTCTAAGGAGAACAGCTGTCAATCATCACAGTCAATTTCCAATTTCAAATCATTATTTCACATATGGGACACTTCAATTCTTTATTGCCTGGTTCATGATCCACCACAACTCGTTCTTCTTCAGAATGTGTGTCATCCTGCAACAAAGACACCTTCTTATGTCTCCAAACTACAGCAAAATTTCCTTTCATCTTGCATATGGCACATGTCTTATTTATAGCAGGGCAATTCTTCCAATTGGCACAGTGACCTACTTTACCACACATGAAACACTTGTCCTTTTCCCTGTTTTCATATTTGTACAGAACCTTCTTCATCTCATTCTTAAAATCCTTGCGGTCACGTTCTTTTGGTTTTGGGTGCTTCTCACTTGCCATTGCATCGTCACTTTCAGTACTATCCTTGTTGCTCCTCACCACACACATGTGAGATTATTCTCCCGCCTCTTTCTCACCATGAGCTCCAACTTGTGTCTGTTGAGCCTCCTTCTTCTTGCTTTTAATTTTATTCCCACAAAGATGAGTATGCTCGACTTTTTTTGCTACAGTGAAGGATTTCCTAAGATGCACAACCGATCATGAATCACTGAGTCCTTTGTGGATGATTATTTGATCTCTTATCAGCTCTTCCATTGTGGCACCTGATCCAAAATGAAATGTTTGAGCCAATGTCTTAAGGGCCGATACATACTCCTTTACAGTTTCATATTCTTTCTGGAGCCTCGCATAGAAATCATATATATTAATGGCGACATTAATTTCAGGGGCATAATACTTGTCCAATTGTCTCAAGGCATGTTCATGCTCGTCAAGATCCCCTGCTTCATCACCAGTCAACTCTGGAAATTCCCTGTACCTGCGCTGACCTTCTAGCCCCAAAGTGTGCAATAAGAGTAATTTCTTTTTCTGCGGAGTCAAAACTTCTTGCTCAACTGTCTTTACGTAATTCATCCAGTGCTCTTTCCATTCTGGCCACAATATAGCTGGTCAACCAGGATTTGGCAGAAAGCTCTCTGGTGGGTGCACAATAATTCATTGCAAGTCCCAAACAGATACAACTCAAATGTAGTATTCCTTTTATATTGCTTGACTTGCTGTTATAATTGTCTGCTTACTTCTTATTTTCAAAAATACTGAGACTAAAATGGTTGGCGCAAGTAGTACTGATAACTGGCAAAGTACTGTGACCAAAATGAGCACTGCGAGTAATGGCAATTAATGCTGGGTTAGAGACCTCGTAGTAGGCCTCCACTAGGTCTTATGCCCACACTAGGGTGACCTGATTTCCAAAACAAAAAACCGGCACGCCCAACAACATAAAAGAGGGACTACGCCATCACAAGTCTCGGGAGGATAGCTCAGGGGTGACGTGCTCGCCTTGAAAGCAAGACGACACGCAGCAACATGGGTTTGATCCCGGGGTCCGCGCTTAGAAACCTCTGGGTATTAAGTTTGTTATAAATAACCACTCATATCATATTGTAACCCACCAATTACCACCCTTCTCCCCACAACCACCACCCTATCATATTTCCAGCACTTCTCCTTTCTATAAACTGCACATGATCTCATTTGTGCAGTTTTGTCTGTGAATCTTCGCATGTTAATTCAAAACACGCTTTTGCTCTAATTGATATTACATGGATTGCTGTTTTTTCTTGTTATAAATGTCCACTTGCGACAATCCGTTTTTTGTTTTAATTCCTATTTGTGAGTACCAAGAAATAAATGTTTTCACACTTTTTCAAATTTCCTTTCAAACCTTTGTCTTTTTAACCTAGATTTGCATACATAACTCTTATTGCACACCAATTGTCACTCTCTACACGTGTTTCACCCTTGTTTACATCGCAAGCAATCATCAGGAGAGATTTGTTACACTGTTAAATAAAAATAAATACATAAACAAAAGATAAATTTACCATTCAACAAAAGATAAAAGACACCATTCAAAAAGGGAAAAGTGTTCATGTTTACATGGCTTGCTGTACAATCTTATCCAAACCAGCCTCTGTGGCACAGTCAGTATGTGTTGTAACTTGTACCTGAAAGGTTGGGGGTTCGAGCCAATCCTCCAACTTCAAAATTCTGAAAGTGTTGTGAAAAATAATTACTATTTTAATTACAGTAGTCACCCAAACATGCAAACCCCGTTGAAAAAACTCCCGGGACGGAAGGTGATTTCCTCGGACTGTCCCGGGAAAACCGGGACGTCTGGTCACCCTAGCCCACACCAAGATGGTGGCACGTCAGGGGAACATTGCAGGGTGCTTTACTCTAGTACCTTCACCACACCCACACCGATATTGAAAACAAACGCCCAAACTTTGTACTGGTACAGCAATTAATCCTAGTGAGCTTCCTATTGGTACATCAATTAGTTCTCCCACCTGCACATGGATGGCTGCTGGAAGTGCAGGGATGCTGCCAGGGAACAGGATGAGGCTCGCAGGTCATGAGCTCTTTGCCCCCGCTCACAGCTTGGGTCCACGTCTTTGGCGCAGCTTGTCGCCAAAATGAAGTACTTTGAAAGTACTTTGAAAGAGATGCTGGAGCCATTTCAAGTAAGTACATCACCAGCTTTATTTGTCACTCCAACAACCCTGCACATCTACTGACACACCGCGCAGCTTACATTCCATTCCATCATTCACCACGCATCTATGTGATTTTACCGAACCGAAAAGTTCAACTCCCAAAAGTCTGTTTTTTTTGCTTTTTTTCTCCAATTTTCTGTAAATATATATGTGGGGGAGACACCCCACAGCCCCCCTCCTTACCCCTATACATTTTTTATTCACTTTACCCCCCCACATATATATATATGCAGAAAATTGGGGGTCGAACTTTTGGGGGTCGAACTTTTGGGAGTAGGTAATTTTGTACAATACTTTCTATGAAACTCACACACCCAACATTCTAATATAACATTCACCCAGGGAGCACAGGGATAACAAGACACTACAGACATCCATGCACTTCTCCACCTGGTGACCATACCAGTTACCAACAAGGGTAATCGATATCCAAGCCCCCCATAAAAACAGCAAAGAGAAAAGCCACTTTCTGTTTTATTACCATTGTTATCTTTATAGTCTTTTATGGCAATTGTGTTGTTTGCACTCATGGCATTACTAATAAGCATATTACACTGTCTCTAACCATGCTTCAAGTGCCTTAAATTGGCCCAGCATATATAGTAAGTACTTTTAAGGGCCCATATCAATCTATTTTATAGAGATATAGAAGAACCGTACTGGATATAGTGAACACAATTCTGTCCACCTACTATGCCTATTAGTAATGCCCCTAGTGCAACAACGAAATTGCCACCATAGACTTTTACTTCTGCCTTCTTTTATTGCTCTTTTATTGGAATATAATCACATCTTTGATGAGATGAGACTGTTTGGTCCAGTCAGTATTTGTGAAGCAGTGCCTTTAATCATATCATGCATTGAGGAATAGATTGAATGTTATTTATGACTCAAATGTATTTTCGTGTTTTTATATATGTGGCAATGTTTCATGGCTAATTGCATAATAACACGAAATTAAATTGATACACATTAAGAATAACAACGAGAAAAAAACAGAATGCAATATAGCATACAAGTGAAAAATGCATCAATCTACAGTTCCAATCGCAACTACAAAATGGCTGCCAGTAACATGGCTTTAACTATGATGAACTTGTTCTGCAGCATGAATCAGTGAACTGCCACGAGAGGCCACGCTAACACGTATACTTAGTTCTGGCCGAGAGCTAAGACTCTCTCTCGCCAGACGAGTTGAGAGATAGAGAGAGCGAAAGAGAGATAAAACAAACACAAAGGGGATAACAAAGAAAAGGAAAGAGAGGATCAGGCAAAGGATGAGACATATGCAAAAATACGAAGAGCGTTATAGAAAGACAATTAAAATAAATGAGAGAAAAGGCAGGAAATCACAAAGGGGAGGTGAAGAAAGAAATAGTGATGGGGCAAATAATGTGGTAGAACAGGAAATATAAAGGGAGAGTAACTTCGAGAAACATTTAAACATCAATCAAAAGTGACAGGCAGATTGAAAATGAGATGGAAAGAAACGGAAACAATGAGACAGAAGGGATTTGGAAAGAAAAAAGTTCAAAGGAAATATAAAAACAATGAAAAGGGGAGAATAAAAGATATAAAGAGATTACACAAAACAAAATAAATGAAAGACGATGAGGGAAAGAAACAAAGCGAGAATTATGGAAAAGAGGATGCTTAACAAAATCTTACCTTGTATGTAGCACTTCCTGTGGCTGCATTTACCGTTTTGTAGTACTATACAGTAGCACTTCCTTTGGCTGCATTTACCATTTTGTAGTATTATACAGCCAATAACAGGTGCTACACTTAACCTCTATAGTTTTACTCAAACAGGGGTAAAGGCAGATTTGGCTGCCAGAGAGTGGAGGATCCTGATATGGTCACCTCCATTATAAAATATTAGCTATTTGTTTTTGTTTATTGGACGAGTGTCAATACTTCTCCTGAATAAGCGCAAGTGCCCAAGCCTATCAAAGGAGTCTGAACATACACAGAGGGATATTGGGGGTATCCCCCCACCACCCCGAGGATATTTTCTAAATAATGGTGAATTTTTAAACCTCATTGTTTGGGGAAAACTGGGCAAAATGTCATGTAAGGTACAGTTGGATCAATATGGGTAACACATTTAAAACCCCAATACATGTATGACACATCACCAACAGTACACAAGATCATTAAACAACATTTTCATAATTTCTGGGCCCCCCAAAATGTGCCAGTACTGCTACTGTAATACAACTTCATGATGGTGCCCACAATATATGCCAGCATTGCCACTGTAAAGCAATGTCAGCAAAATATCTCATCTGGCCTTAGGTGTGAAGCTGTGAAGTCCAAAGTTAAGGATGATCTTTCCCAGATTCCCACATGCCTTTCTTGGTGGATACAGGAGGAAGAAGGGGGGCTCCCAGAGGAGCGCTCTCAAATACAAAAAGCCCAGTGAGAAAAAAATCCCTCTTACAAGTGTTTCTTCCATACACGTACAGCAACTGAAGACTTTGAAAGACAGAATGCCTGGAAGGGCAGGATCTTGGAGATGAAGAATGAAGACATTGGAGTTGAGTAGCCATTAGACCAAGAGCTGGCGAGCAGAAGCAGGCAAGGAAGAGATGGGAGACGTGGGAGAAGCAGGAACAACAAAGGGACATTCTGAACACATTCTGGCAACAGAATGTCATTCTGCAGAGAGGAACACCACTGAGATGCGACATGGAGTGAGCTTACACCATGGTTGTTTAATGTGGAAGATAGGCTACGGTACCTGAGTGCCCCTAAAGATGGGGAGCACTAGACCACTGCACACGTTACACTCAGTGTGATGACACAACAAGGAATTCACTTGGACCAGAGGGTCAACCGAAGTTCTTTCAGGGCCAAAGCCAGGACACAATTTAGTGATGGTGACCAACAAGTTATGCCAGCACTGCCACTGCCAAGCATAGTTTCATGATGCTATTGTTGACAATATATGCCAGCATTGCCCATCAAAATACATTTTATGCTGCATCTGCCCAAATATGGCCATGTTACCACTCCGAAACACTATCTTAGTGGCCTACATTATATACTAGCACCACCAATTTAAAGAGGAGGAGAAAATATATGCTAGCATTGCAACTTAACAAACTATCACAATGGTGCCCATGATACATGCCAGCACTTCCACTCCTAAGGGCATGTACATAGTGCCTGTGTCCACAATTTATGCCAGCATTGCCTGGTAATACATGTTCATGCTGCCTGTGCTACACAATGGTGTCCCAAATATCATAGCCAGGCAGCATGTAAGGCAGGTGGTGCAGCTTTCAGACCCTGGCACGCACACACTTGATGGGTCCCACAGTTTCCCACTATGTATGCATACTCATATGCATTTGCAGTGCGCATTCCCCCTTTGAGTGAGGGTTCATGGAGGTGATGGATTACTTTTTGCAGGTATGGGGGCAAGAAGTCAGTAAACTGCTCTAAGATCAACATCTCCGTGACTTCAGCATAGGTCTTCTGCCCCAACAATTTACTCAACATATCTCTCACTCTGAAGGCCAGCTGCCTTGGGGTTTCCCCTTAGCCACATGTGTCTAATTATTAGCCTGTAATGCTTTTGGTCATGCCCCATCATCTCCAGAATTCCTTTTTGATCTTCATAAGGGGTTTTCCCGTTCAGATTCAAAACCTGAAAGGCCACTTGGGCTTCTCTGGTCAGAAGTGGGGGCTATATATTTGGCCCAATGGTCCCTAGGCTATCCTGCGGCGTCAGCCACTCATTCAAAATGTACAAAGAAGACAGCCAGATCTTCTCCATCTTTAAACGTCTGTTGGATTGTGGGTCAGATCCCTGGTTGACTCAGTCTGTCAGCGAGCACTCCCGTAAAACCTGTAGTGTTTACTGGATTTGTTGGTGGATCCCCAACTGACTTTGGGCAAATCCTCCATGGTGGTAGCAGTTACTTAAAGGGGTTTTAGTTTGAGGACCTCTTTGCACTCTCCTAGTAATTCTGTCTCTTCTTTCTCCTTATCATTGGTGTAGGTTCTGGAAAGCTGGGTTATTTGGGTCAGCTGGTTTATCAATCCCACTTATTATTCCTCATCTCAGGTGTTTTTTATTTTACCAGGCTTCACATTTCTGCTCTCATAGTTGCTTTATCAATGTTTCGGGCCTTGCTTGATCCCCTACGTTGGTTGGATGTCTTCCAATTTCGCAGACTCCCAGGAGCCATCTGACCATTACGATGATACGTACAGGCTGAGCACTTTTGGTCTTTTCCCCAACTCACAGACCTCTCTGTGCTCACCCAGGATTCACTGCTTTCCGATTTTCCTCTCTCTCCTTTTTGTAAGTGGCCTCTGTATAGGGCTTAAATGAACCCATTACAAAATCATTTTTCGTGGATAGTGTGAGGGGTCAGGAATGAGAGGTGGATACAAGGTATTCATGTTTTTCACAAAATGGGATACAGAAATGACTTTCTAGCCTTATTCGAAAGAGAAATGTCCCTACCTAGAAAGCAAAACTAAAGATCTGTCTGTGTCAGGATGTCAGTAAATGAGAAGCCCTCCGTGTGTCCAAAACGTCCTATCCTGGCCCTCACATTACAAACAAAGTAACAAAGGGTGCAAGGAAATGTCTCTGTCTTGATGTTAGCAAAAGCGTTCAAAATCAAAAGTATAAGAATAACTCCAACAAAAAAGTTCTCCAAGGGAAAGATCCTTCGATCCAAAGGGTGTTTCCCTTCCCATGGATACTTTAAAAGGGATGGCAACATGTTTCTCTTTAAATCACAGTTCCTTTGGACCTTCTCTGATCAAACAAAGTTCTGGTTTAAAGGATAAAGTTCTGTAGCAGTCTTTCTGTATAACTTTTAGTAGCTTTGCAGATTGCCTGGCATATTCCCCTTCCAGGAATCGTGGTTCAAATTCACTTGCCTGGTATACTCGCCTGCCAGTACTTCTTTTATGAGATTACGCATCACCTGGTATACTCCCCTGCCAGAGGTCTTCACACAATTTCAGCTGCCTGGTATACTCGCGTGCCAGGACTTCTTATATGTTTCTCTGTTCCTTGAACATACAAAAGTAGCATATACTCTGAGGTGCTTGGTAAATCTATTTACAGTAATACTTGTTCAAACTGCTCTCCCTCATTGACATCTAATGCATCTGTATTGGATTGGGGTTTGCTTTTTCTCTTTGTCTTGTCTGTATTAAAACATTATTCTTACTGTGTCTTGTCTGCATTAAAACAATCTTCTTATTGGGTATTGAACTATATTTTATGCCTTTGCACGATTTAAACATTCTTTGGGCATTTTCTGCACCATAAAATTCATATGTTTTAAACAATGGGTCTTGTTGCGCTTTTCCGAATGCTCTGGGGTTCCCATCTGCTTTGGGCAGACTCACTGGGCTTTTCCAGCATTTCCAATCTTGCTCGCGGCTCTGCGGGACTGCTCCTTTACCGCTTCCCCTTGTGGCATTCCAGCATCCTGCACAGTCGCCCCGCAGGAGTCCCGCAGTGACATGCCAGCTTCTCCTTTTCGATATGGATGAAGGAACATGGTCTCTGCGAACAGTCTGACATCCAGGACTCCTTCATGGCTCCTGATGACCCCACAACCCTCTCTGCTTGCATGCATCTCCTCCTCTGCACCATCGGCGTTCTCCACTCCAGTCAGCCTTTCTGTGAGTTCTCCGCTCGTGAGCACCACCCTGGAGTATAACATTCTCTCCTGCAGAGCACTTCTCCAAAGTGCGGTTGCCATTTTTAAATGTCCTGCGCACAGGAGGATTGGAGAAACAACTAGTATGCATGTTATATTTCGGGCTGGTCTCAGTAGCTGGGGAATTATGGCAGTTCGAGTCCATGGGTATTATGGGACTTTCCACCCCTACATGGTTTTTTCAGAGAATCCACAAAAATATATATTAGAAGAAGGTGTTAGGTATGCGTTGTGAGTGTGTGAGGCAAAGGTGGGGTCCTGACAAGCATGATAATAGGCCGTTAACAATTCTGGCATTAGGGATTCTTCCTCATGGGAAAGAGGGGAATACTGCGTCTTCTGCAGCAAAGTCACCATATCTCCCCGGTTTTCTCCTCTCATGTGATCCTCCCTCATATAACCACCCCCAGGTTAAGGATCAGGTAGGGACTGCCATCCCCTGGCCACATGGGAGGAGGGCACCGCCGGAGAAACAACGATGACTGCACAGGATTCATCACAATGGCCTCAAGAATGTCAAACATCTGATAGATGATTCAAGGGTTTTTATTGACAGTTGTGACAGGGACAGGGACCTGTCCAAGCAGATGGGCACCCTGCTTAACATGGGGCAGGAGGCCTATGTGGATGTTTGACAGAGCCAATACTGCCCCAGAGGCAGGGTGTGAGAGTTGGGAAGGTCCCATTCTCTGTCCCTTCCACTTGCGCCTTGCTAAATGTGGGAAGTACCACATCTTACCCCATACCTACTGTGCACAATGGTGACCAGTGTTTTTATCTTTGGACTGTAGGACTACAGTTTCCAGCGGTCCTTGCGGCGAAGACCCAAGTTCAGAACTCAGGGAGAAGATAGGCGGCACAGAGTGGGAATCAATGATTTTTTTCATATTTTATTCTTGGATTTGTAAAGCGCACTACATCCCAGAGGCATCGAGGCGCTGTTGCATGAGATTATAGGAAGGCTTGGTTCTAGGTTACATTGAACGGGAATCCGAACAGTGAGATTTTCTTAGTTACAGATAAGGTATTTCAGAAGCCTAAAAAACAAACATACATGGTTAAATCATTTAGCAGCAGAACACAGCACTAGTCAGACAAGCAATTCAGATGCTACATGTAACCTGAACATGAACTCCAGAAGTGACATTGTTAGCAGTGGGCCGCCACCACTAAGATCCTGTGGACTTGCTTTAAGAATGGGGCATGGCTTAAGGCCTGTTTTAAGTATTCTGATGCATATAACCTGGACCACAGGGTAAAAGATTGGCCTTCTGATGTGAACCTGCTGATGTGAAGGACCAATCAAGGCTACAGATGGAAGCCTACAAGGGCTCCCACTAAAAAATAAAATAACTTTGAAGCCCTCTGCATCATCCATAAATTACTGCACAGACAAGTAGCCAAATTCCTCCAAGCCAATACCAACCGCTACCAAGCAGGAAGAAACCTAAGATCAAATGACGACCTCCAAATCGAAACGAAACAATACGAAAAAAGGGAAATTCGGAGGAACTGCATTCTCATGTCTAATTGCAAATCTATGGCACTCAATCCAGAAGGAGAAGAGAACGACAGAAGACCACCTCACCTTCAGAAAACAACTGAAAACCTGGCTATTCAATTCACAATGATTAGCATGAGATGGACGCTTCCAGCAATATCGCCGGGCACCCAAGATAATTCAAACACAGTACGGATTCTGGAAAAAACGATAAAATAACCACACATACCAACCACTAACCTTCCCCACTTCTTGCTCCCCTCCACCATACCCCACGCATACCTCACATGATTGAACGGATCAGTCTCACTTCACACAAACACACAACCCACACATCCACCATAAAAATGAACTGCCGCAAACAAATATCCCAGTGACTGGACGTTACCCTTCCGGACACATAGCCCAATGCGCACAATTCAAACACACCTAGAAAGCCGACTTGCAGATGTGCCAGTTTCTCCTGGTTCTACAAGCACCAACAGAAAAGCACAAGCTCTATCCTACTCACTCTTCCGTCACCAACATACCCAACCCACTTTCTTACATAACCACATGAGCACCTGGCGACCATGCCAATGGTAACAGTGCACGGTATAAGTCAACTTAAGATAACATATCATAAAGAAGGGCTGACAGCAAAGGTCAGTGTCGGTTGTTCGAAAAAAATGTCAAGGGAGGAGAAAGTGGACCAGAACACCAGCAGAGGCAGGACAGTGCACTGAAGTGTGAAGGAATATTACAGGGAGCGTGTGCAAGGTGAGGTATTAGCTGGTAAGAGAAAGTGTTACCCTCGTGTGAGAGTGTGTTTAAGGTGAGTGACTGAGGCTAGGGGAGAGTGCAGGTGTGTGAGTGATAGGGATTGACAAAGATGACTGGGAGAGTGAAAGGAGGGTGACTGTGGAAGAAGATGTGGCTGTAGTGTAGTGAAAAGAGAGAGTAATTGAGAGCAGTGGGAGGAGAGAGTAGGGGACAGTAGTGTAAGGAAGACATGGTATCAAACAGTAAGACAGACACAAGTGATCACAGTTCAAGGGTGTTTATTGAACTTCAATTGGGTTTGAAAAACATCTATCTAATACTAAATCTAAAGATGGGAGCAAGCTACGGCCATCAAATAATATTAACGCAGTCCTAGTCGAGTCTGTCAAAATAAAAGGCCCTAAACTAATAAACGCATTGCAAATCCTTACTTCTAAATAAAAATAGTATGGGAAACAATGTTATGCAAAAGAAAAGTGTTCATGAAATTATAGGTCAGGCTATTCGAGCCGTTGGCTTCCCTTCCCCACGTTTTCAGCACGGGACAAGGTGGCACACTGTAGCTTAGTAAACTCTCTGGCTTCTCTAGCACGAGGATGCAGTTCAAAACTTTAACATCAGGGCCTTCTGTGCCAAAGTCTCTTTACCATTCAAAGTCTGTTAGTTCAGAGGGCCTGATGCAACACGACAAACATTAAAGTTCCTTTCTTCTTAGGATTTCACATGTTCAACTTCTTGGGTGAGTTACTGTTCACCCCGGGTCCCCCTCCGCTGGGTTCAGACCCACTTTAACACAATAAAGTTCCTCTCTTCTTAGGATTTCACATGTTCAACTTCTCAGGTGATTTACTGTTCACCCTGGGCCCCCCTTTGCCGGGCTCAGACCCACTTTAACAAAATAAAGTTCCCCTCTTCTTAGGATTTCACATGTTCAACTTCTCGGGTGATTTACTGTTCACCCCCAGTCCCCCTACGCCGGGCTCAGACCCACGTTAACACAATATAAGTTCCTTTCTTCTTAGGATTTCACATGTTCAACTTCTTTAGTGATTTACTGTTCACCCTGGGACCCCCTCCACCGAGCTCAGACCAAATGTATCTACTTTTCCAAACTTTCTCTACTTCATCAAAATCGAAGACTTTCGACTGTGCGCGGGATCTTGCTCGACCCATCACAGGACCACTTTGATTCCAGCAGTTCAACTTTACTTGTGTCTTTAATCACACGTGTTTCAACAATGTTCGTTCCAGCGCTCGCAAACACAATGTTGCTGCTTTCAACCTTGGCTTCAAAACAGACCGGTCTTGTATCGGTCTCCCCATCTCACCAGCTGTGTTGATTTCACTGATGCTGCTTTGTTCTTGGAGCCAAACATGGTACCACGGAGGCTGGCGCTTCTGCCTGCCTTGATTATTGACGCGGGAGGGACCCGGGTACCTCGTCCACCCAATGCAGGATTCTTCAGCCTGGTTTTGTGGTCTTACACTTTCTATTCTCAAGGTTTCTGGTAAGTAACAATTCCTTATTGAAACGGTCAAGGGAACTTCCGTCCTTGTGATCCCCTTCTGTATTGGCGTCTTTCTTCTCTCATTCAGCTTCTGTCTCAGAACTGCTTTTTCCTCGTGTGCTTTGCCTTGCTCAGAGTGTGCTCTTGTGCTCAGCCTTTTATCCATGTGGGGAAGCTTAATGGAACGCAGGTGTGTGTGATGGCCAGTAATTGCCTGACCTCGCTTGACCATTGAATTGGGACACGTCGGGTATACTACTCGGGTATTAGTCTGTTTTCTCTCATAGCAGGCTGCAGGGGAGTTGCTAGGTCTGGAAAAGACCCGGGGCTAAGCTGATGTTGTTACAGTTGGGACTGGGGGCTAGCTAGTCTTTTGGCTGTAGCTCCTGAGATTCTATCCGGGGCTACAACCAAAAGATCAGGGGCTATAGCCCCCTTAGCCCCCCCCTAGCAACGCCCCTGGCAGGCTGTCTGTGTGAAAGTATTCGTGCTGTAAAGGGGCTGGGGGTAGAGTTCCTAAATATCCTACCTGGTAGGATGGGGTAAGGTGTTACAGGGAAGGGAATACCGCGCCTCTCTATCTGGTGTCCCACTCCCACACTCCGAAGACCTGTCACCCAGGTGATCCTCACTCACTGGTCCAGCCCCAGGAATGGGATCTAAAAGCGATGGCTGTGTCCTGGCCGCCCGGATGACAGATCCCTGGGGACTATTGGGTGAGACACCTTCTGGTTTCTCACATGCCTTTCCTCTATGCGATGTAGCCGCTTCGGTTTCAGCGGAAACCCAAGAAAGGAAATTGACGTTCCCCTGGTGTTTACCTTTTCGGTGCTCCACAGTGAAAAAGTAGGGTTTAAGGTCTAAGAACCATTGCATGACTCAAGGGTTAGACTTGGCTTGTCCACACTAATGGAGAATGATCTCTGATGAGTGTGGACTTCCTTCCTAGTATCTTAGATGGGTGATGAACCATTTGATGGCAAGGGCCTCTAATTTTAACACAGATTTTTTTTTTCACGTGGGAAGAGTTTCGGCTATTGAATAGGATAGGGTGTTCTAATCCATAATAAACCTATGACAAAACTGCTCCTAAGCCTGTAAGAGAGGCGTCAGTTTGTAGCACAAACCCTTTAGAAAGATCTACTACCTTTAGGATTGGGTTCTGGCACAGGGTTTGTTTTAAGCTGTTGTAACATACATCGTACTCGTCAGTCCAATGAATATTCTGGGATTCAGCGTTCTTTAATTTTTCTGTCAACCTAGCTGTTCTGTCTGAGAAATTAGGGATAAACCTACGCTAATAACCGATTAATCCTAAGAATGCTCTGAGGTCTCTCTTTGTCTTAGGCGGGGGTATCTAGGACGGCTTTCACTTTTTCTCGTTGAGGCTGGACACTGCCATTCCCTGCAAAGAAGCTGAGGTATTTCACAGCTGATTGAGCCAGCTAACATTTGGATGGATTGGCAGTTAAGCCGGCTTCCCTGAGGGCTCTCATAATAGTAAAGATATGGAAAAGGTGGTCTTCCCAAGTCTTGCTATAAATGACTATGTCTTCAATATAAGCCCCACCAAAATCAGAGTAGGGCTGTAGTATCCTATCCATAAACCGTTGGAAAATGGCGGGGGCTTTGTGTAGGCCAAAAGGGAGGACTTTGAACTGGAATAGTCCCACGGGCACCAGGGTTGATAGGAAGGTTGCGTTTCCAAGATTATCAATCACTTCGTTGTGCGCGGCATAGGATAGGCATCGAAGTCGGAAATGGCGTTGGCCTGTCGGAAGTCTATGCAAAACCTCCAGGAATGATCAGGTTTTATGACCAACACAATAGGGCAGGACCATGAGCTTGAAGAGGGTTCGATAATATTTGCGCTTAGCATTTTGTTCACTTCCTCAATCACTATCTGTCTACGGACTTCCAGGAGTTTACATGATTTCAAATGGACCACTTTTCCCTTTGGAGTTCTGATATAATGATAAGTGTCATGCACTCTCCCTGGTTTCTCACAGAATACCTTGGGGAATGTCGTGACTAAGGGCCTCATTACACGGATGGCGGAGAACCATGGCGCTGTTAGCGCCATGGTTCATGCCGGTAAAATACCGGCACCGCCTTGGCGGAAAGGGGAATTACCGCCCCATTCCAAGGTTGGCGGGGCGGTAATTCCCCCTTCCACCATTGCCCTTCCCCATTCCCATTTTTGCCCCATAGGGCATAATGGGAATGGGGAAGGCGCTAATTATGGTACCGCAAATTGCTGCGGTACCGTAATAGGCTCCCTGGGTCCCTTTGCGGGTTGGTTTTTAACAACTGCAAACAGCAGGCGTTAAATCCCCCAACCCGCAAAGGGACCTTGTAGTAAGGCGGTAAGGATTTACCGGTATCGGTATTTTACCGGTACCGGTAAATCCTTACCGCCATCCGTGTAATGAGGCCCTAAATCTTTTAAGTCTTGTTTTGTGGATTAGATAGCTCATTGGGAATTAATTCAAAATGATCTATTTCCTCCAGTACCAAACAAGATAGTATCGAGACAGTGGCTGCAGAAGGATTTTCTTTCCACTCTTTTAAGAGATTTACATGGTAGAGGTGGGTCTTTTGTTTCCTGTCAGGTTGGGCTATTTTATAGGTACAGGTCTCTGTTTGCTCTAGTACTTCATATGGACCATCCCACTTTGAGACAAGTTTATTTTCAGAGGTAGATTAGAGGACTAATACCTTTTGTCCTATAGAAAAAAGATCTTAAGTTTACCTTCTTGTCGTAGGTGGACTTTTGTTTTGATTGGGCTTTTTCCATGTGACCATAGACTAGATTTCAAACAAGTTTCATATGCGCTCGCAATCGGGTAGCTATTTGTGAGAGGGGAACAGCTCTTGGTTCTCTACCATAAAGTACTTTAAAAGGAGAGAATCTGGTGGACGCCTGAGGGGTCTTTCCTACCGCAAATAGGGCCCAGGGAATCATGCGATCCCAGTCTTTCCCGTCCTTGTCTACCAAAAATTCTAGGATTGTTTTAAGTGTTGTGTTAAACTTTTCTACCAATCCGTCCATTTGACGGTGGTAAACTGCGGTCCTTAAGGTGTAAATATGGAGCAATTCCTTGACTTCACCCATGCGTTTGCTCATACAATTGGATCCCTGATCCATTAGAATTTCGTTGGGGAAACCAACCCTGGAAAAATATGATAATAGATGTTTTAAAATTTGTTGGGTTATGTCGTTCCGCATGGGGAATGCCTCTTGGTATCGGGTAGCACAATCAACAATTACGAGGTCATATTTGTTACGCAGACTAGAGGTTTCCAATGGTAATATAATATCCATCTCAATTCGGAAGAAAGGGACTTCTATTATTGGTAAAGGGCTCTCAGGGGCAGGCGAGGCAATATGCATACTGGTCTTCTGACATCTTTCACATGTCTGAATGAAGCACTTTATATCAGCATGGCTACCTGGCCAGTAAAACTTCCCACTGATGGGTGCCTGGGTCTTAGATTGTCCTATGTGTCCCCCTGTTAAATGAGAATGTGCAACCTCTAGCACAATCTTCCAATGGGTTTTGGGATTACTGAGTTTTACTTAGGCCTTCTCTGGAGGTTTCCTTTCTACACAGCAATCCTTGCCTTAGGAAGAAAAAGATATTTCCCTTCTCTAATATTTCCCCTTTAGGAATCACCTATAAGAAAGCCTCTGCGAGTGCCAGATCTTTAAGCTAGGCGAAGGCTAGATAAGGAAGGATGGCAGGTTCTTCTTCCTTCTTTGCCTCAGTGGTAGATGGTCATCAGCTTCCCCAAGGCCTAAGGTACCTCTCTCAGTTTCTTCTGGTTCACTCTCCATAAAACGGGGAAATAGAGCCCTTTCAAAATTCCATGTGCAATGTTGTCCCCAAAATGTATTTCAAATGGAGTTTCGTCATTGTTCTGTAGGAGAACCTTTATGTCTCTCCAGAAGTCTGGATCTATGACATCCGCTAGGTGGAGCCAATCTTATATAAAACCCAGGAGAGGGTATTAGGACTAAGTCCATGGGAATCATTCCCCTTTTCCCTGGATGGATAGTAGCTTCTCTACTGCTACAGATATCAAAGCCTAAGGATTCCTTTATGGCGATAGAGGGATCTGAGGCTCTATGACTAAGCTTCTGGAACTTCAGGGCTCCCCAATTTGTCTCAATTGAGTCGCATCCCACTGCTGACAACATATGTAAGGAAGGCATGCTATCAAACAGTAAGACAGACACATGTGATCAGAGTTTGGTGTTTATTGAACTTCAATTGGGTTTGAAAAATGCCTATCTAATCCTAAATCTATAGATGGGAGCAAGCTACAACCATCAAATAATAATAACGTAGTCCTAGTCGAGTCTGTCAAAATAGAAGAGCCTATACTAGTAAACCTATTGCCAATCCTTACTTCTAAATACAAATAGTGTGGGAAACAATGTTATGCAAAGTAAAAGTGTTCAAGAAATGATAAGTCAGGCTATTCAAGCCGTTGGCTTCCATTCCCACGTTTTCAACATGGGACAAGGCTGCACACTCAAGCTTAGCACACTCTCTGGCTTCCCTAGCATGAGGATGCAGTTCAAAACCTTAACATCAGGGCCTTCTGTGCCAAAGTCTCTTTGCCATTCAAAGTCTCTTATTTCAGAGGGTCTGATGCAACACGACAAACCTTTAAAGTTCCTTTCTTCTCATGATTTCACATGCACAACTTCTCAGGCGATTTACTGTTCACCCCAGGTCTCCCTCCGCCGGGCTCAGACCCGCTTTAAAACAAAAAAGTTCCTCTTTTCTTAGGATTTCACATGTACAACTTCTCAGCTGATTTACTGTTCACTACGGGTCCCCATGTGCTGGGCTCAGACCCACTTTAACACAAAACTTTCAATTGGTCTTCCTTCGCCGGGCTCAGACCAAATGTATCTACTTTTCCAATCTTTCTCTACTTCATAAAAATTGAAGACCTTCGACTGTGCACAGGATTTTGCTCGACCCATCGCAGGACCACTTGGATTCACAATTACTTGTTCTCTTCTTGATATAATCCTTTCCTCACTTTCGCTTTTGACACTTCTCAGCTGGATACCTTACAGAGACCTTCGATTGAGCACCCACGCGCAGTGGCGTAACACAAAATGTGGGTGCCCCCCTGGGAGCCAATATGAGGGGGCCCCCCCAAATCGGCAGCAAATCACGGTCGCGCCACACTATGGGCAGGCCTAGATTGTCACACTTGCGCAATGTACACGAACATGCTGATGAAGCAGTATGCCGCACACTGCACTAGGGGAAATATATAAATATGTATTTTAATGCTATATACAGCACACTTTCTGAAAGAAAATTGGCTATAAAGCAACAGTGTTTGCAATTGTTTTGTAGGGTAACACCAATCCAATGCAAGTCACCAACAGTGCCCATGAACATTAATGCTTTGCTTTTAAAAATGCCATGCCACAATGAAAACATGTCCAACTGGCTGCACAACGTAGACCAGTGTAGAGACGTAATAACATTACAGTAAAGTTTGCCAGGCCACATTTAGACATACCTAGACTGGTTGCACCAAAATGCCAGTCAAAGCAATAACACTCAACCAGAAGAGAGTACACATTAAAGCATGCGTCTCCAAGGCCTCTTCCAACAAGGCTGAACTCTTTAAAATCTGCAAGGAACTGGTCAATTCTGTTTCGGTCTCTACCTCTCCTGTTACCTCGAAGGCCCTCTGTACAGCTCTGGCCTCTCACTTCTCTGCTGAATCTCAGGACATCCTGTCCTCTATTTCCTCTTCCCCTTCCTCTCTCAGCACCCTTTGGCCATCTCTACCTCTCCCCCTCCTTTTTCCTCTTTCTCTTTGACAACACCTGACAAGGTTTCTAGACAAATCCGATATATGAAAGCGTTTTCCAAACAGGTGGTCCCCTGCTCCTCCAGAACCATCAAGGACCATATTGACACCCTCACTCCAGCCTTGGCCGATTTCTGTAATCACTCTTTAGCCACTGGAATGTTCCACTCTCCCCTTAAGCACTCCCTTGTGCACCCACACCTCCAGAAGCCGTCTGCTGATCCTACCTGCCCGGCAAACTATTGCCCAATTTCCATCACCCCTTTCTTGGGCAAACTCTTGGAAAAGCTTGCCATCTCCCAGCTTACTCGTCACACTGAATCTGTTGGTTGTCTACATGACCATCAGTCTGGCTTCAGACCTGCCAGAGGCATGGAAACTGCTCTCCTGAATACCCGTGAAGATCTGCTTTCTAACCTTGATTCCTTCATTTCTTTTGTCCTCACTCTCCTTCTTTCCTCTGCTTTCGACACAGCCAACAACGCCATCCTGATCAATCGACTCTGTGAGAAACCTGGGCATCACGGATCAGGCCCTGGAGTGACTGACCTCCTTTCTCTTGGAACGCCCCCCCCCCCATGTCCAACCTGGTCCCAATCTCTTGCTACATGTGGCGTTCCCCAGGGCTATATACTCTCACCTTGGTTTTTCAACCTCTACTTGGCCCCTTTGCCCTACCTGATCTCTACCTTCTCCTCTAACTTTCAGTGTTATGCAGATGACTCAGCTTTCCTTCTTTCCTTCAGGCTCCCCTCAGCCTCCTCTCCTCTCTCACTCATTTCTGACTGTCTATCCGCGATTCAGGATTGGTGCGCCTCCAATGATCTCTGCCTTAATGCCAGTAAGACGGAGATCGTTCTAATTGGGACACTGGCACCAGCTTTCCCTCTCTCACCTGGCCGTCCGCCTTGGGCCCTCTTCCTTCACCTTCCTGCAAGGCAAACAACCTTGGTGTCATCTTCCATGCCACTCTCTCTTTCTCTCCTCACATCTTGGATGTCACCAAGAAGTTCCACTACCAGCTGCTCCTCCTCAAAGGGACTCTTCCCTTTCTCACTTTTCACCAGAAGCTCACTGTCTCCAGATCCCTTGTTCTCTCTAGGCTGGACTACTGCAACAGCCTCCTTCTGCCTTCCTCTACTCTTCGTCATCTGCAACTAATACAGAAAAGGACTGCAAGACTTATCCTTGGCATCAAGCCCAAGGATCATATCTCTCCAGCCCTGAAATCTCGCCAATGGCTCCTGGTGACTGCAAGGATCAAGTTCAAGACCCTTTGCATTGTCCACAAGGCATCTGGGGCCGGAGCCTACACTACATCCAACGCTCTCTTCCAAAATACCTTCCTTCTCAAGCCCTTTGCTCAGCTACCTCCAACTCTCTATGGGTTAGACACTTCTTGAGGCAGAGAGTGGGGGGTAGATCTCTCTCCTCTGCTGGTGCCTCTCCCTGGGATGGCCTCCCTGCCCCTTCAAACTTGAGCAGGACTATCTGAAGTTTTGGAAGCAGCAAAATGTTCCTTTTCTCCTCTGCTTTCGCTCTCTCCCTCTCCTGCTAACCTACCTGTCTGCTGTACTGATCGGTTGCTTGGATACCCTCAGAGTCTCTCTGAGTCCAGGCTCTTTCTTGATCGGTCACCCTTGCACTGTCTCCATGCCTACCATGCACTTAGGGGCTGTAACTGTAACACTGCAGCCCCTTGTTCTCCTTGCACTACTCATAGCCGCGCTGCCCTGGCTGCACTTACTCAGAGCATTGCAGCCCTGTTTTCCCCTCCCCTCTCCCTTGCATGTCCCCCCTCCCTTTCCTCTTGCACTTGTCGTTCTCGCAGTGACACAAGGCCTAGTGAGATCGTTTGTCTTGTCGTCCCTGTATCTTCCCTCCCTTGTCTTGTCACGCATAGAAACACTTGTGTACAGGTGCGTTATAAATGACATATCATTTTATCACAGATGCCCAGAAAAATATACAATGCTGCAGTAAGAAATGGCTAGACTGGCAGCACCCAAATGCCAATCTAGCCAGGTAATTACACTTAGCAGGACTGCTTTATCAGAAATTCCCAGTTAACAGAAAGTCATACCAAACTGAGGAATGACTAGACTGGCTGCACCAAAATGCCTCTCTAGCCACTAATACCACATATCATGCCTGCTTAGCCTGGACATGGCCAATCATTATGATTTATCACACAATCCCGCCCCCACACATTCCCTCTCACTCCCACCCCCTACCCCAACATCCAAAATCAGCTCCTTGGCCAAGAATTACCTCCATGTCCCTCTTCCTTGCCCCAGAGCTTAAGTATGAGGCTCCTTGCCTCATAGGTAAGTACTGGAATGAGGAAGAGTGGGACTATGAGTAATGAAGATTACAGGTAGCTAAATCAGGCATTACCTCCATGTACCTCTACCTCATCCCAGTACTTGTGTATGAGGCAGAGTACACAAGTACTGCCTCATACATAAGTACTGGGACGAGGAAAAATAGGGCTAGGAGTAATCAAGGCAGTTAACACAAGTAGTGGCACAACACCATTGAGTTAATTGGGCTTCAGCACCCCCCCCACAACATTTTGGGCTATGTTGGCTCGACCTGACTGACCGTTAGAGCAGTTGCCGGACAGAACAGGAAACAGATGTTAAACGCCACCTGGGTTTTGCTGTTAATAAGGGCCCAGCAATTACCAACGTAAAGCATTTCACTGTTAGTACCTGCATTCAAATGCCACAATTTTTAGGCATTTCAAATCGCAATGTGGGTCTAGTACTTGCATACCAGGGTAGTGATTGGAAGGGTAGAGAGGGAATAGGAGACTTAAAGGAGAGAATTAACTGCTTGCAACATTGAAGCTGCACTAGAATAGTCTCCTTAAAACGTGTAAAGAAATTAGATGAACTAACACAAATATGTTTGCCCCTCGCTACCACACGTGAAGTTGGCGCCTCTCCCAACATTTGAAGGGTTAGCCCCCGAAATGTAGATTTTGTTGTGCCCCTGTACACAAGCACACATACCAATCACCATATACACACCCAGTCATCCATACATTTAAGTGTGCACTCTTTCACCATACAGGCACACCCAGGCAGCCATCCATACATTTAAGTGTGCACCCTTTCACTATACAGGCACACTCAGGCAGCCACCCGTACATTTAAGTGTGCACCCTTTCACCAGACAGGTACACCCAGGCAGTCACCCATACATTTAAGTGTGCATGTTTTCACTGTACACACACATACACACACCCAGCGAACCACACATTTCTGTGCGCCTTTTCACCATACACTCACACAGGCAGCTACCTATAAATGTAAGCATGCACCCTTTCACCATACACTCACAAACGCACACATCATGGGGTTGAGGGGAGCCCTATTACTTCAAAAAGAAATTGGGGCTCATTAAGGGTCCAGTGGTAGCCGTGCCGGTGATACCGGCGGGTTGCCGCCAGACCCATAAAAGATTACAGACGCATGACTTCCCGGTGCCACCGGGCTCTTCCAAGTCCTGCGGCCGGGAAGTCAGGCGCCAGTAATTTCGGTAATCCCCATTCCCGTGTAGTCCTATAAGACTCCATGGGATTGGGGACACGGAAGCACTGGCACAGTTTTTAACGGTGCTGGTCTTTCCGTGATGGGTCTGCCTAATGCGGCTGCTGTGCCCGCCAGGGTCAGAACTGTCAGACGCAGTGGTCCCAGCAGGTAGACCTGTAATATGCCGGTCCGGAAACAACAGTGCCGGTAGATTACCAGCACCATTGTTTCCGGGGAGGAATGGTCAAAATGAGCCCCATTGTTTCTTTTTGAAGTCACTCTAACTTCATTAAGAAATTGTTCAGTTAAGGACTGAACCATAATGGAAATAATTTCTTTATTAAAGCAGAGTGACTTCAAAAATAAACTATTTATTTCTGAAGTCATAGGGTTCCCCCCTCCACCCCATGACATGGAGCCCTCCAGCCTAGCGATTTCCATGTCATGGGTTGGGGGGAGCCCTCAGACTTCAAAAGAAAGTTTCTTTTTGTAGTCACTCTCCCGTCACAAAGAAATGATTTCTGTTTAAGAAATAATTTCTTAATTAATGCAGTTTTTTTTGTTGAGAAAAAAAATCTTTTTTATTTTGTTCATGTGGGGCCCCCTCCCAGGACATGTGCTGGCAGGGCCCCCGCTCCGCGGGTGCTGCGTGGGCCCCTGTTACACCAGTGCCCACGTGGTGCGGGATCACTGTTAAAGGTATTGTATCTTGATTTTAAAGTTCAATCACTAATCAGCAGTTCAACTTTACTTGCGTCTCTTATCACACACGTTTTAACAATGTTCGTTCCAGTGCTCGCCATACAATGTTGGTGCTTGCAACCATGTGGGGAAGCTTCAAGGAAGTCAGGTGTAGGTGATAGTCAGTAATTGCCTGACCTCTGTATTGGGACATGTCAGGTATACTGCTCTGGTTTTCATCTGTTTTCTCTCATAGTGGGCTGTCCGTGTGAAAGTGTTTGTGTTGTAAAACGGGGGCGGGGGGTTCCAGTTCCTAAATATCCTACCTGGTAGGATGGAGTAAAGGTGTTACAGGGAAGGGGATACCGGTCTTACCATCCGGTGTCCCACTCCCCAAAGACCCCTCGCCCAGGTGATCCTCCCGCACTCTTCCACCATCAGGAACTGGATCCAAAAGTGATGGCTGTGTCCTGGCCACCTGGATGACAGAACCTCATGGACTAGTGGGTGAGACACCTTCTGGTTTCTCATAGTAGTGGTAGGGAAGAGTAGGGGAAAGTAGTGGGATCAGAGAGAGATAGTAGTGGCGAATGGAGTTGAGGGTAGAGATAAGTAACAGAGCAGAGAATGAGAGAGAACATTGGAGGCAGAGAGACAAGAGGGAGAGATGGCTGAGGAAGAGAAGGGCAGTGAGTAGGAGGATGGAAAAGGAGCCAGAGTGGACATCATGTCTATAAATATGAGAGAGTGAGTGGGATGGACAAGTAAAGCCTGGGCATTTGGAAGGCACATATACAAATTGTATAGACCATTATTATTTTGTGGGACCCATGGATAGGATCCAACCAAAAAGTCCTAGCGTGAGACAGCCTGATAAGGCACTTGTCTTTAGGCCATCAAAACCAGCCAGTAAGCTACCAGGCAGTAGGGGTTACCAATCTCAAGCGACCATCTTGGAAGATAGGGAGGCCTGGGCTTGCGTGCGGACAGCTCACAGGAGAGGTGAAAGAGAGGGACGGCCCTTAGTGTGCCTCTTCTCAATCCTATTAATAAAAACCCTTGAACTGTCTTTGAGAGTTGGGGTGTCCTTGAGGCCATCTGTGACGTAGTACCTTAAAATGGGTTTTTCAAACTTCTAGAGGTGGCAACTGGAGTTGATGAAGGGGCAGTTTTAGATAATACCTCAAGCTCCTGTGTTATCCCTCCACACTAACCTAGGTTTCCCAAACACTCAAGGTTAGAGTGGATTCTATAGCTTGGTATCCTCTACTATCTAAGCTAGCCTCTCTGTATTGGGAGGGCCTAAAGGCCAAGCCCTTATCTAATGTACTCCCTCAAAGGAGTAACTTATTTTAATAGTCTCACAAGAATGGTCTCAGTAGTATTCTAAGTGGTACCTGTAGTCTCAGACACTCTCTCTTCCGCTCTCTCCCTCTCACTACTTTTATCTCCTTTCCTTGATATTTCCTACCCCCCTTTCTCTTCCTACTCCCTCGTCTCTCCTTCCTTCTCTTTCATCACCTCCTCCCTTTCTCTCCTCAACTACTCCCTCCAGTTATTTCACTCCCTTTCTTCTCTCACTCTCGTCCCTGCTCTCTTCTCTTCCTCTCTCACCACCCCACTTTTTCCTCATCTGTCCCTCCAGTCTCCTTGCACTGATCTCCCCTTTCTATCTCTACCACTTCCCTCCTCCACTGACTTCTTCATCGTACTGCCAACCTTCCCCTCTACAACTCCTTCCTTTCACTCGCTCTCTCTCTCTTTTCTCATATACGTTTCTGTCTCTCTCTGTCTCTGTTGCTCACTCTCGCTCTGTCACTGTCACCATCTACTACCTCATTCACCCTCTAGACTCTCAAACTACAATATCTCCTTTCACCCTCTACACTCTCACACTACCCCGCTGCACCTTTTCTCAGTTACCACTCACTTGCAGATGCAATCACAGCAACACTCTTTCCACTTGGTACTACTCTCTATTCCACACAGTAACTTACCTGCTCCTTCCTCTAACTTGTCCAGGGACTCTTCGGTACTCAGCGCCATCCTCTGTCCTTAGCCTGGTCTGTTAGTCCACTTCCACACCATCTGGCCTCACCTGAACACCTTTCACTCTCCCTCATTTCCCCATCTTTGTATATATGTGATTCCCTTCTTCTGGCCTCCTTCCACCCCTCCATTGGTTCTGGGTCTCAGCTGATGCTAGGAAACAGTCTATGTGGTGAAAGAAATTATGTTACAAGCAAGAAAACATGAATTATACAATGTAATAGACTCAAAGAACAAAAAGCCACATTATGAAGCTGCTATATTAGTTTAGATTAGGCCATATAACCCTGTACCGGTCTGGTTAGGTTGAGGACTCTGTTACAAATGTAAATAGTTATGGTATGTCTGTGGCATCCCGGTGTATATATTCCATGGTGGAGCTTAGAGCATGGGGATGGGATGTTTGTGTTTGAAAGGAGAGTTGTTGACTGGAGCCCTGAAGAACTGGGAGGAGGATGGGTGCCTGGGCTGCTGCTACGATATAACCAAGAAATTAAGCTGAATGTCCCACCTTCCACTTGTGGACTGCAACTTAATAGACTCCATCTTCAAATAATGAACGCTTGCCTACACAACGTTTCCGCTTGGCACGCTAAAGTAAGAGCATTTCTTTTACACTACCAATATACACTGCACAGTATGCTGTTTTGTAAAACTCTGCCCACTCTCATTTTACAGCAGAATACTGGCTTACACCTCTTCTGGCCAAATCCAGATAGAAAATTGGAAATCTATTATTATGATCTTGCAGCTGCAGGATGGCTACTACGAGTCCAGTGTAAGTTAAGGAGATATTGTTACTATGATCTTGCATCTGCACAATGACTTGTGGGATGGCTACTAGGAGTCCAGTGTAAGTGAAGGAGTTATCATTACTATGATCTTGCAGCTCAAGGATGGCTTGTAGGATGGCTACTATGAGTACAATGTAAGTGAAGGAGATATCATTACTATGATCTTGCAGCTGCAGGATGACTTGTGGGATGGCTAGTACGAGTCCAGTGTAAGTGAAGGAGTTATCATTACTATGATCTTGCAGCTGCAGGATGATTAGTAGGATGGCTAGTACGAGTCAAGTGTAAGTGAAGGAGTTATCATTACTGTGATCTTGCAGCTGCAGAATGTCTTGTGGGATGGCTAAATGGGTTCCTGCCCCTCCCACTTTCAATGGACATTGGCCCAACAACCTCTAGGGAGACACCACTATGAAGGCTGTATGCGGGCTTATCACTGTCAAACAGCGATGCTGCAATGACCAAATGGTTCTGACAGTGTTGGCCTATCCACCGTATCCCGCACAACCACAGATCTCCATCTGGTTGCACACACATCACCCGCGCACGTTGCTTGCAACCAATGGGCTGCCTTCAACCTTTAGCCAATCGCTAGCTTCCTTTTGTATATGATACGGGAAGCAACACTCACACATGATCGCTACACCTAGCAGATCACAGCAAGACCCTTCGAGCTTCTAGAACCCAACCGGGTACAGGTAAATCATCCGAAACAAGCAAGCTCTCCACGCTCACCCCTTCAATCCCCTCCCCTGCTTTACCACCAAACCGCGTACATAACCGCACAACGGTACATTCTTTAACAAGCACTTGTACCTGACCGTCTAGTTGGAACACTGCAGGCGCGGCAGACTTCAACGCCGCTTTGCGGGCACTCGCCCTCCTTCATCCGCATGGGACAACCCTCCCCCACCCACTCCCTGACCACCGGAACAACAGGACAATCCCACACCTCACAACATGGCCCAGACAGCGGACTAGACTGACTTTTACGTTTAGCCGCACGCGTATCACACATGCGGCCGTCCTAGACGTACAGAATGAGAATGCTTAACATTATCCTCTATCCACAACAACGCATAACTCTAGCGCAGGTCCCAAGCTAATTTGCAGCATTCCTGCACCCATAGGACCAAGAGTCTCACCATTGACACACACGAATCACAGCACTATTAGGAGCTCCTAGCGGATTGTCACACCAGCCCAATGGGGCGGCATACACCTGATATGTGAACTTAGGAGGGCACAGATCTGTACTCTCATGTTCCTGGGCACACCAAGCCCAACAGGGAGGCACGCACCCCACACGTTCACACAGGAGGGCACGGATCTCTCCCACCACGATCCAATGTGCCAACCACTCCATCCCAGGTTCTTAGCTATACAACCTGGACTCCACCTTTAGTAAATGCCCAACCTGCAAACTACTTGCAATAACAAACCTCCACATGAGGAATTAGTGAAATAGATAGGACCCCAGCGGAGTACCTGGAGCCCTTGCGCTCCTAGACACAACCATTCCCGGGTAGCCCACACCCCACAACCAGGTCACAACTCCCACCAGGCACACCAAGCCAGTTACGCTACACGGGGCACTGCGCCTAGGACTGCCCACGACAGGGAACCCACCACAACAAACACACCTTGGGGACCCCAGGTTATGATAAGTTAGCAGCAGCCTCACTGGCTACTGCCACCACACCCACCAGTTCACTAGGATCTAAGGGCACTTGTGCGCGTCCTGACCCAGCCATGTTATGTAGCAATGCAAGCACCAATGAGCACGAAAAGAAATAGCACTTCCAATGCCCCAACCTTGACTTTCATCCCCAGATGCTATCCAGCCGACCACCTTTAAGCACCCAAGCAGAGACCTGCACAGGATATCCCAATACATTCAACTGGTAAGCTTTCCCATGCTGACCGACACCAACCTTAACAGCTCCAATAAATAAAGCACTAGATACTCATGGTAATTCTCTACCTTTTTCCTCATTTCTCTTTCTTTTTCTTACATGAATTCCGGCTTGACTTTTGTTTTCAATGTATTGATTGATGTTATTATCCAAATGGCTTTCTAAACCACCTAAAATGATTAATCATGTAAACAACCCGGTCTATGCAAACTATATGTCACTCATATGCAACAATCAAGAAATTTGGCAAACAATGAATCATACCTTACCAAAATGTGATCTCCACATATACTGTGCAATTGTCACGTACCCATGTAAACTATATACTTGTTTCTGGTCTCGCCACTTGTATCATAAAATGAACACCAATGTCACTACATGTCACTATCACTCTGCACCTTAACACCCACCTCACCTAAATGCACAGACTTGAGAAAAACCATTGGTTGAAACACGTGTCAGCACTTTAAAATCCTAAGCATGTAGCTTCATGACTTGCACTCTGAAAACGTACACATTAGAATGTATGTCACACAACTGACAACCAATGCTGACCAAGGAACATTTGTGACCAACTGGCACAATAAAAAACAATATCTTCTCAAACCACAAAAGGTGTCCAATATTCATTGAAGGAGAAACTAACATACTGTCATTTGACAACGGGTTATCACCTGATCCAGCGTCAATCCCAGCAAAAAACATACACTTAAAACTTGGACTGCATGAGCTCTGTCCAGTTGGAAACCCATATACAGGTTGCTGGAGATAACCAGTCTACCTAAAAATAAGCACCAACACAGACGCACAAACTAGTGCAGAGATCCACAGTTTCTACAAGCTCCAACCTCATTTCACAAATAAGAGAAGGAGTCATCATTACTATGATCTTGCAGCTGTAGGATGACTTGTAGGATGGCTACTACGAGTGCAGTGTAAGTGAAGCTGAAGGATGACTTGTAGGATGGCTACTACGAGTGCAGTGTAAGTGAAGGAGTTAGCATTACTGTGATCTTGCAGCTGCAGGATGAATTGTAGGATGGCTACTACGAGTGCAGTGTAAGTGAAGGAGTTATCATTACTGTGATCTTGCAGCTGCAGGATGACTTGTAGGATGCTACTACGAGTGCAGTGTAAGTGAAGGAGTTATCATTACTGTTATCTTGCAGCTGCAGGTTGACTTGTAGGATGGCTACTACGAGTGCAGTGTAAGTGAAGCTGAAGGATGACTTGTAGGATGGCTACTACGAGTGCAGTGTAAGTGAAGGAGTTATCATTACTGTGATCTTGCAGCTGCAGGATGACTTGTAGGATAGCTACTACGAGTGCAGTGTAAGTGAAGGAGTTATCATTACTGTGATCTTGCAGCTGCAGGATGACTTGTAGGATGGCTACTACGAGTGCAGTGTAAGTGAAGCTGAAGGATGACTTGTAGGATGGCTACTACGAGTGCAGTGTAAGTGAAGGAGTTAGCATTACTGTGATCTTGCAGCTGCAGGATGAATTGTAGGATGGCTACTACGAGTGCAGTGTAAGTGAAGGAGTTATCATTACTGTGATCTTGCAGCTGCAGGATGACTTGTAGGATGCTACTACGAGTGCAGTGTAAGTGAAGGAGTTATCATTACTGTGATCTTGCAGCTGCAGGATGACTTGTAGGATGGCTACTACGAGTGCTGTGTAAGTGAAGGAGTTATCATTACTGTGATCTTGCAGCTGCAGGTTGACTTGTAGGATGGCTACTACGAGTGCTGTGTAAGTGAAGGAGTTATCATTACTGTTATCTTGCAGCTACAGGATGACTTGTAGGACTTGTAGGAGGAAGTGAAGAAGTTATCATTACTGTGATCTTGCAGCTGCAGGTTGACTTGTAGGATGGTTACTACGAGTGCTGTGTAAGTGAAGGAGTTATCATTACTGTTATCTTGCAGCTGCAGGATGACTTGTAGGATGGTTACTACGAGTGCTGTGTAAGTGAAGGAGTTATCATTACTGTGATCTTGCAGCTGCAGGATGACTTGTAGGATGGCTACTACGAGTGCAGTGTAAGTGAAGGAGTTATCATTACTGTGATCTTGCAGCTGCAGGATGACTTGTAGGATGCTACTACGAGTGCAGTGTAAGTGAAGGAGTTATCATTACTGTGATCTTGCAGCTGCAGGATGACTTGTAGGATGGCTACTACGAGTGCTGTGTAAGTGAAGGAGTTATCATTACTGTGATCTTGCAGCTGCAGGTTGACTTGTAGGATGGCTACTACGAGTGCAGTGTAAGTGAAGCTGAAGGATGACTTGTAGGATGGCTACTACGAGTGCAGTGTAAGTGAAGGAGTTATCATTACTGTGATCTTGCAGCTGCAGGATGACTTGTAGGATAGCTACTACGAGTGCAGTGTAAGTGAAGGAGTTATCATTACTGTGATCGTGCAGCTGCAGGATGACTTGTAGGATGACTAGTATGGGTCCAGTGTAAGTGAAGGAGTTATCATTGCTGTGATCGTGCAGCTGCAGGATGACTTGTAGGATGGCTAGTATGGGTCCAGTGTAAGTGAAGGGGTTATGGCTTGTGTCTGAAGTTCTTGACTATAAGCATATGCTTCCTTTAAAGTGAATTCATTCGCTTGAGATCCACACCACTCTCACGGGTTTCAAGGTACCATGAGAAGTATACAAGCTGGGAAATGGAGGGCAGAGGCACATGTATTGGATTTGTCTGTTTGAAGCTGTATCATTGTTATGTACATTTCTGTGTCATATATTGCTTTGCTTATTGCTAGTAAAGGTTTACCAAGCCTGTATCATTCATCATTGGGATCCGAGTCTGGAATTTCTTCCATTACAAGCATGGTGCCTCAAAGCACTCGAGTCACTGGCATGCGAGATGTCCCAAGGATCTGCAGGCGGGTTCATTAGGGATGACCCCTTCAAATAAGGTAAGATGCTTGTCTTAGTGGGCAGATCGCTGAAGAACATGGCCATAGATTTGGGAGTTTGGGGAACTAAGGAAAGAACAGTAAAGGTTAGTTTGGCAAATGGGTTTAATTCCATTGCTGTGTGTTTGTCCCATTTATCATGATTGTCTCTAGTAACTGGTAACCTGGAGTAAAGGTTAAGGGGTCTCCCTCTAGTTAAAAAAGCTCTATCTGGTTAAGAAAACAGCTGGCTGTTGAAAAATATAAATGCAGCTATATGTCGAAGCCCCCTACATCCATGCTCGACATTCAGAGCGGAACATTATCAGAGCAGGAAGATAAGCTAGTGTTCCTGTATACATGACTCTTGAGCAAATGCGAAAAACGAATGTGTGCAAGAACTGTTTGTCCAGTGCCACCCTATACTTTTAAAATATATAGCTATAGACCTTTTGCGCCATAAAGGTGGTTTGAGTGAAGACTTTCATTTCCATCTCTTGCTATCATAGAACACGGAATTGGTCATGCTTTCAGCTCCTCCTCGTGCGCCTGTTAACCTTTTCTGTGGTTCGCTATTGATCCGGAATGTGATGGGGCAAAATAAGCTGTGTCTCAATGCTTCAGTAGGGGTGTGGTGAGCGGGAATACTGGAAACTGATGATAATGGGGAGGAGCAGCACCCTGGAGTGTAGATTGCTGTCTTCGAGCGGTCACATGAGCAGCGTCATGGCTCCAGCCATTACAAAAGAGCAGCATGGACTTCTGAAATACGCCATTCCTGGTCTTACTTTGCGTACATTTCATCAGGTACATCTACCCGCCCAAGACATGCGCGTTCCCGGACAAATGGCGTGATTTTAATCATAATGACCCTACCAAACAGATCCCCAACCTACTATGGAGGCTTAGAGTTCGAAAGTGCACTAACAGCAAAGGGACTAATTCTGCATCTGATCAGGCACCCGATCAAATTCAGGATTCCATCTATGCTGTGCCGTGAAACCTGCAAAGCCAAATTAGAAGCCCAGATTTCACCCCCAGTGAACAGCCAACACATAATCAATCCACAACTTTCACTTTCAGCTATTGATGAACTGTGCAATAGATGGGAAAATGCTAATCCTTTTGGTAACCCATCTACTACTAGCGCATTTGTGACATCTGGGGGAATTCCAAACTCATCTCCTCAACTTGTCACTTAACAGAGGTCCCTCTGAGACATCTAGCATGGGTATGCAAGGCAATAGTTACTATGTACGTACCGTAGAGATCCTCTGACTTATTTAATAGTGCACAAAGCTTTTCCAAAATTCATGAAGATCCTGTTAAATTTCATGAGGAGATACAGGTCATTATAACCTGATACAATTGTATCTGCGATGATCTCAATCAGTTACAAAGGCCTTCCCGCCAGATGCTTTAATGCTAAAACAAATGCAATTGGCCACTGCGAGAGCCCCTTGTGCAAGGACTGAAAGATTTCACTGATGGGCTGCTTCTCTGTATCTTGGAAATCTGTCCCAAAAAGACAGATTGGCTCTAGAAAAGGCCTGCAAACAGGCTACAGATGAAAATCCTATGGATTATCGTGTGAAACTCGGAACATATTTTGACCAATATTCTGGGATCCCAAATGTGGTTTCATAATTTGTCATGGGATTTCTGCCTAAGATTGTGTATGAAGACGAGGCTGTACTTTTTGGCTGGACAGAAAATTTGACTGAAGCATTATTAGCTGCACAGCATTTTCGTGAAAAAGCAGAAAGTCATAAAGAAAACACTGAAGCAAAATTAATGGTGTTACAAATTCAGCAGCGAAGGGCAGAGCACTGTGCTGGTGTTGGTTTCTGAGGGAGGGCTAGTGCGAGGAAGTTTGAGAGGAGCTCTGACTCACTAGGAACAGGAAGGATTTCAGAAACAGGGAATGTGTATAATGACCAATGCAATTATTGCAAAGAATTTGCACATTAGAAGTCTGAGTCCTCGAACCGATTAGTGCAGTAGTCAGCACGACAACTGCAATTCCCTCCTTCCTTTTCTAAACCCTTTCCGCCACCTCTTAATATGTTGAACAGGCAATAGGACAGACAGGGGATCTGCAAGGTTATTGCTCCATCAATTCTGCTTGATCTATCTGCCCCCTATGTCAACTGTGCCATCAGCAGCAAAAATGTTTCCTGCATGGTTAATAACAGAGGTGTGTGCTCCACGTTGAGAGTGTTGTAGCATGCAGATATAATCTATATCTGATGGGAACCAGAGGAGGGGGGCTTTTCTTTTTCATTATCAGCCTTTGGAAGGATGTTTTACCGCCCCATGATACCTGACCGTGTGCATAGTGTCATGAAACCACTCTACCGCCCCCTCTGGATGTCCTGGTCCATATGGCAACGTGCCAGAATGGTTCCACACACCACCCAACATGGCGGTCACCGCTCTCAGATCAGCGGTACAGCTTCAAGCCCAGCTAGATAAGCGACCCGCCCCTGCGGATCGGCGTGTGTCAAATCGCTCACAGTTCCTAGTTCGGCTGCTGTTCCTAGCGTTCTCTACTTGGAATCTCCTTTGTTCCCTTTTGTGCCTTCCAGGACTGCTCGACCGCGGCCGCGCCTTGCCGCCTTCCACAGTCCTCCCTTCCAGGATTACTCTTCCCGCGGTTGCCCACGGACTGCCCTACCTCTTCATCCCTGAACATCTTTCAGCATCTTGGGCCACCAGAAGTTTCTTTGAATGGAGAGAAGGGTTCATCTGACCCCACGGTGTCCAGAGTGGAAGGTGTCATGGCATAGATGTATTATCCGTTCCTGCAAAGACTGGGTAGGAATCACTAGTTGGGATCCCCAAAAAAGGAATCCATCTTTATGCCTAAGGGCCCAGGAATTGAGTCCTTGGAAATCATTCCAAAGGCCTGAGGTTGTGGTTTCACTCTTAATGGACTCCAAGATGTCACAAGCCTGAGCGATGAACACAGTGTTGGGAAACATCTTGGGTAGGTCGAGCATATCCTGTGAGGGATAGTCGGGATGTCTGGACAAGGCGTCTGCTATGACATTCGAAGTCCCTGGAATGTGTGATATTTGGAGTTGGTATTGATCAAAGATGAAAGCCCACCGTGCTTGTCGACTGTTTCTGCACTCCATGGATTGGAGGACTTGTAGATTCCTGTGATCCCTCTGCACTTGTACAGGATGAGCGGCACCCAGGAGGAGATGACGCCAGTCTTTAAAGGCTTGACGAACGGCAAGCAATTCTTTTTCCAGGACTGAATATTGTGTCTCACATGGAAGCAAGGTCCAGGATAGCTAAGCTATAGGATGTTCGAGACCATCTTTGGCTTGTTGTTTTAGAACCGCGCCTATAGCATATTCTGAAGTGTCTGTTTCCACCAGAAAAGGTTTTGTAATGTCATGCTGTAAAAGAATGGGTTCTTGAGTGAACATCTTCTTTCATTTTTTAAAGGCGGATTCTTGAGAAGAGGTTCATAGAAAGGGAGTGTTCTTTTTGAGTAAGGATACAATTGGTTGAACGATGGCTGAAAAAGAGGGAATGAACTTCCTGTAAAAATTTGCAAGGCCCTGGAAGGATTGAATTTGTTTGACAGAACAAGGAACTGGCCAGGAAGTGATTGCTTCGATTTTGGTTGGGTCCATAGACACCCCTTGGGGGTTCAAAACAAATCCCAGGTAACGTACCGTTGAAACATGGAATATGCACTTTTCGGGTTTGGCTAATAAGTGATGTTCCCTTAGTAGTTGTAGCACGGCAGTGACGTGATCTTGATGCTGTGTCCTTGGAATACACCAGGATGTCATCCAAATATATAATAACAAAGAGGAACAACATGTCCGAAAAAACCTGACCCATAAATCACTGGAAGACAGCTGGGGAATTGGCAAGTCCAAATGGCATGACTAGGTACTCGAAGTTGCCAAAGGGTGTTCGAAAGGCACTCTTCCATTCGTCGCCCTCTTTTATTCAGACCAAATGGTAGGCTCCTCTTAAGTCTAACTTGGTAAGTATCCGGGTACATTGATTCAGACCCCTATAGTCCAGACAGGGCCATAGCTCCTTGGTGTCTTTCTTGGGTACAAAAAATAAGGATGCCCCTGTAGGGGACTTGGAAGGACGGAGGGTGCCATTAGCAAGGTTGGTATCCAAGTATTCTCGTAGGGCCCTCTTTTCGGGTTCTGATAGAATAAACATCCTGCTGAAGGGAATTATCGCATTCTCCTCAGAATCAATTGCGTAGTCTTCTGGTCTATGTGGAGGCTGGGTTCGCACAATGGCTGAGGAGAAGATGTCAGAGAACTGCTGGTAGATGTCTGGTACTTGATTGACACTGGAAACGGTAAGAGAATGACTAGCTCTTTTGTCTTCTTTGGACATGTCTGGTCTGGTGTCTGGCGCAAGACAGTACGATAAGCAAAACTCAGAGCCCAAAAACAGAGAACCGCAAGACAGTACGATAAGCAAAACTCAGAGCCCAAAAACAGAGAACCGGCGGTCCGATTAATATATGGATTATGTTTTTTTAACCAGGGCATACCCAGGACCCCGATGATGTCGAACTGTATGGTTTCTTGATGGTTGTGAATTGAGAGTATGATTTTCCTGGTTTGTTGGGGTATTGGTCCAGAAGACAGGGGGGAGCCATCGATTCCTTCGACTGTCTGTATGATATACTTAGGTTCTCTTGGAAAGTTGTGCTTGAATGCCCACTGGTCGTCCATAAATATACCCATAGCACCACAGTCTACCCAGGCTAGAATCGTCTGTGATGCTCCGATGGAAGGGGTTAGAGTAACCTCAAGGACCACCAGGTTGCATCTTGATGACGGTTCCAGGATCGGAAGGGTGGCGTTGCCTTTGGTCTCCCGAAGCTGGGCTCCATTCAGGGTCGGGAGCTGGCGTTTTCCAAACGCCTCGGTGGTGCTATGGGACAGTTCCTGACCAAGTGTTTGTCTGAAGCACAATACATGCACAACCCACTGTCAAATCTGCAGTTTCTCTCCTGGGCTGAAATAGGGCCTCTCATAGCCCCCATTTGCATAGGTTTGGGTTCAGCAGGAGGGTTTTCCCTAGTGGTAGGAGCGAATGGAGATATCTTGGGAGGAGAACTTCATATTCCTTTCTTTTCTGCCTTTCTTTCTTGAATTCTGAAGTCAATTTGCAGGCATAAATCCATGAGGGCTTGGAATGAACCTTGATGAGCTATTCTGGCTAGCTCATCTTTCACTTCTTCATTCAGGCCACGACGGAACAAAGTAAAACATGCCTCCGTAGACCAGTCAGCTTCTTTGCCAAGCTGTTTAAATCGGGTAACATAGGATAACATATCCTGTGATCCTTGTCGGAATTCCAGCAACCTTTCTTGAGCAGTATAAACCTGGTCTGGGCGATCAAACATCTCCTTAAAGGCTTTAATGAACCCATCATAATTGTCCAACAAGGCATCTCCCGCAGAGACCAATGGTGTAGCCCAGACCAGAGCATTACCGGTAAGATGGGCTATGACAAATCCCACCTTAGCTCTGGGAGTGGAAAAGTAATATGGCTTAAAGGTGAAGTGCACCAGACATGAGTCCAGGAAGGAGCGAAGCATTTTAGGGGAACCATCATATTTATCCACTACTCCACCCGTTGAGGCACTGTCCTGATAGGCAGAATCCCAGGACAAAACCAGTTGGTCCAAGGCTGCATTTTCTGCCTTAAGATTCTGTACCTCTGTAGAGAGTTCTTGCATTCCTCGTAAAAGATCCTGAACAGTAGGATCCATCTCTGTTGCTTTGTCAGATGGGGGACGTGTCAAACTGTCACAACTATTGCGACTTGTTTGTGGGCTCACCTGTTGATGCTTGGAGTGCTTCTACTTTGTTGGTTCTGGCTGCCCGCGTTTCTTGGAGGTGCGGGTCTCGTGGAGGTAAGGACGGGCTTCACCTGACGCCACACTGTCGGTAGCAGATGGTCTAAGGAGTTCAATGTTCAAGACGTAGGCAGGTGCCCGGGAGGAGAGGAAGCGGTGAGTATACGTCTTGTAAATTCTGGAACGAAGGAACCCCAGGAACGATTAGCAGCGGAAGGTAACTACTGCACAGTAGCCTGGAAGGAGGGGGAAGCGACCAGGATGTCCAGAGGGGTGGTAGCGTGGTTTCATGACACCTAGCCTTAGTGTTTTGTTATTTTTCTTTCTTTTAGCAGACTTTTTTAGGCTGCTCCTTGCCCCTGATGACTGTGGACGATGATTATTCATTATGGATTGTGCTACTCATGTGCGTCATTTATGGCATTTTGTCATCTGATGTAACTGGGTCAAGACAGATGGACTAAAGTGTAAGCGATATTCAATCAACACTACAGCTAAGTCAATGCCTAGTCTGGGATGCTGAGGGAAACCCTTATTGATATATTTTTAGGTCCAGTTCATGTACTCTGGATGACAACCCTTATATAACACCCCTCTCTTAGAATCCCCCTGACCCCACTGAGCCAAGAGGTAGGTTTGTTTTGCAAATTAAAAGGTTTATTTGAACAATTAAACAATATATATATATCACACTTTTATAATAAATTAATATCTGATAGTACACTGAGACATATGATGTGGATCCTCAATGGGTAATGTTACAGTGGTACACTTGATTACTTAGGAGTAGTATAGAGGATGAGGAAGCTGAAAATACTTTATGGTTTCAAGGAAATGCAAGGTGGAATAAAATGCAGTACAGCAAATAAACTTGATATGATTTCAACCAACAACAATATAATCACTTTTTCTCTGGCAATTCACCCCCCCCCCCCGCCTATGCAATGTAAGAAATGGAAGGAGAGGGAAAGAGGAGCACACAGTTCTCAGGAATGCAATCAAATACAATACGAAATTCAGTTCCCCGCCAGCAAACTTAGAGGAAACAGGTAGAAGTTTGAAACACAGGCCCAAAATGCTTTTAAATATGATGGCAATGGCAATGGATGGGAAAATGTGCTAACTGATTTTAATTCCCTCTAGAGATTCAGGGTGAGTGAGAGATGCTTGTTGGTATTAGTTCAGGCTCACTTTAGCAATGCTCTATGAGTTATTACCAGGTTGCAAACGGATTTTAACAAAGGAAAGAATGGAGCTGCTATTTTGACAAGTGGAGAAATTGAGCCAAATCGCAAATCGCGGTAAATTTTGCGAGTGCGTGAATCGCGATTGCGGTAAAAGGAAGTCGTTTCTAGGCTTGCTGGAAAGCTTAGATTCTAAGCTTTCAGAGGAAAGTTAAATCTCGTTCCAAGGACAAACGGTTCCAGAGATACGGACGATTTAATAAAGGTAGATTTTCAGATTTAAAGTAAAACTCAAATGACAGGTGACAGCTTGCAGCTGCAGAATTGACAGGTGACAGTTGTGCAGCTTTACAAATGACAGATGACACGATTTCTAGGAGGCTGTTCTAATTAGGTTAAAATAGTTTGGATTAGATTATTTTAACTAAGAGATTGGGTTCTGCACAGTTCTGCTAGGTACTCACAATATAAATTTGAAATAGGCCTTGTCACGTATCTGGTCAACACGTCCGGCGGCGGTTCTGTCTGCTCGGCGGGTCAATCAGGCACAGGTTCTGCTCACAGCGATCCGGATCTCTGGTTCTGCTCGCAGCGGTCTTGGTCAGCTCTGCTCTGCTGGTCTAGCCTCTCTGGATACAGCGGCCTCCGGTTCTGTATACTGCTCTGCTTTCCGGTCCGGATCAAGTGGATTCTGGATGTAACACTGCTTTCTGGGTACTGGCAAAAGTTCTTGGCAAAAGAATTCAGACAGCTCGCCCGGCTGTGGAATAGTTTGCAAATGATTTTAAGGATGCTGAGGCCTGCTGAGAAGAGTTCTCAGTTTGTGGGTTTAGGCCCTTGCTTTAAGTTCTGAAGTAAAGTTCTGGTCTTTGGAGATTGATGGATGTGAAGTCTGGAGTCTCCCGGCAGAGCGTCCCGCAGAAAATGGAATTCAATGTCCTACCTGTCCCAGCAGTCTCTTTTTATGTGTTTTGAAAATGGGTGTGTGCGTGGCATAACTGAGCCTGCCCCTCTCTACTTGTCATTGGCCCAATTCTCCCCTCTCCCATGATTGGGGGAATTGGGTTGTGAGTCAGAGTGACCCTGGTCAATTTGCCCACAAATCTATATTTGATTCAAATACATATTTCCCAGGTACACAAGTGGTTGACATTACATGTACATATTACACCTTGCTTAAGGTAGTCTCTGTTCCGCCTCTGGCATTTCTAGGAGCTTGCATTCAAAAATGGCAACTTATTTTCGCTTTTAGTGGGTTGTGCAATATGGGATTTTCATCATAAATTATACAAAGGTACATTTCCCTTCCACATATATCCCAATAACTTTCCATGTCTCTAGCTTAAATACATTGTCTACAATATTCATAATTAGCGGGGTTTTGCCCCAGAACATGGTACAAATCGGAGTTTGGACTCAAATCGTGAGGGCATTTTCCATACTAAGACTCTCAAAGTTGTATATTCCTGTCATTTGGTTACAATAAGTTATCACTGTTTTTATAAAATATATATTTGTTGCAATTCAACTCCCCAAAGTGTTTGGGTCCGCCTCCAGAAGTCTGGGTGGGTCAGTGATCACATGTCTCTCCTTTCTGGCAGAGGGCTGTTGACAGGAAACACTCAAAATTAACATACCCCATTCAACTGAAAGGGGCTTTTGTGTGGGCTCCAGCAGGCTGCCTGGAAGTCTCTCCTCAATCAATCTACAGGGTCATGTGATATCCTGCCTTCTGGTGTGGGAATCTCTGAGGTGTTAAGGTTTCCCAGCCTCTTGGCCTCTGGGAACAGCAGGTGGCTAAGATTTTCAATTAACCAACATGCTTTGAAGTCCCTGTTGACTCAGGTCCCTTTGTCAGCCAGTTCTCCTGTCAGAGTTTAGACCGCTAGCGCCGCCTTGGGGAATTTTTCAGTACTGCATCCATTTTTGAGTTGTCTTGAATTTGACAGGAGATTTTTGCTATTGTTCTGATAGGCATCCTGACATTAGATTGGTTATGTGGAACCCCCCCCCACAAGAAGGTTGTATCTTTGGAATGGTCTTGTGCCAACTGCACAGTTCTCCTGGATTCTGGCGTGAATGTGGGCGGCGACAGCTCATCCCCACATCCACCCAGTCTATTGATTTAGTTTGTTCTGGGATAGAATAATGGGCGGCGCCAGCTCATCCCCACATCTACCCAGTCTAAGGATTCAACATGGGTCCAAACCCTTGACAAAACCCCCCCGCCCGACTACGCTTTGATTGAAGTCGAGGGGAAGTCGGGTGAAAAGGAGGTTTTGAGCCCTTGCGCTGGTATGTCTGCATTATCTTATTCCAATTCTGTAGATGGCACAGTTCAGCATCTTTTCCTCCATCCAGTTGGATCGATCGGTTTTCCTCGCTGGTCCTGATGGGAATATTGGGCGGTACCCCGGGCCCCTCGGGTCTCCGCTCCCGGTCCCCGGTCGTCCTCCTTGGCCAGTCTCCAGGTTTTCTTTCTCCTAGGACGACAAAGGAAAGCGGCAATACCTATTCATAGACATTTCTCCCCCACTATTGATATAGTGGGGCGACATATACATTTTATACTTTAATAGACATAGCATTCCAATTTTGAAAAACAAGATATAATTCAGAGACAGTGGCTTACAAGCGTCATAATATTTTAGAGACTATATATGGGATATTTTAGGGTTCGAACTGAATTACTCTGGAGCGGCCCCCTCTGGTATTGCAGAGGACTCCTCCAGTTGCTGCAGAGTGTGCCTGGGATGGCAACACTTCAGCTGATGAATATGGACCCACTTATCTTCCCCTTCCGCCAAATTACCTTTGGGGATGCAGATTTTGTAGGCAACAGGGGAGATATTGTCTATAATTTCAAAGGGTCCCTTCCATGTAGGCAAAAAATGTCGCTGTTTGGCCTGGTTCCTTTGGAAATTGTGTAGATAGACCGGGTCCCCCACAGTATATTCCTTCCTGGTGGCCTTCAGGTCGTAGTGGGTCTTCATGCTATCAGCTGATCTTTCTAGATTCCGCTGAGCATACGCAAAAGCATGTTGGAGGTGTTTCCTCAAATTCTCCACATACTCATGAGTTGTGGAGATATTTGTCAATGTCTGCTCTTGGGTCCTGTAGAGCAAATGTTGAGGAAGCACCATCTTGCATCCAGTCATCAACTCAAATGGTGACATTTTGGTTGCAGATGAAGGGGTAGATCTGATGGCCATTAGGACCAGAGGTAATCGGATATCCCAACTTGGCCCAGAATCTGCCACAAACTTTTTTAAGATGCTCACAATGGTTCGGTTATATCTCTCCACTGCTCCAGAAGAAGCTGGCCTGTAAGCAATATGCAGCTTCCTTTTGACCCCCAGTATCTCCCACATCTTTGTCATTACTTCACTGGTGAAGTGGCTACCTCTGTCTGACTCAATCCTTTGAGGTAGACCAAAACGGGAAAAGATGTGGTTAATCATCAGGGCAGCTGCTGTTTCTGCCTTGCAGTTTGGGGCTGGGAGACATTCCACCCACTTGGTAAACAAGCATGTAACGGTCAACATGTACTTGTTTCCTCTAGATGAGCGAATCACAGGGTCTACAAAGTCGATTCGCAAATCTGACCATGGCAGTGTCATCCCCCTCTTTTGGAGAGGCGCACGGTGTGTGAGGGATGATGGCTGAAATTGTGCACACAAGACACCCCTTCAAGTATTGGTCGAGGTCCTGCCCCATGTGTGGCGAGTATGCAACCTCTCTTAAGATTTCCAGTGTTGTGTGAAACCCCCTATGACCGGCTGTGGCTGCATCATGGGCGTGACTTATCAGGCTTCGGAATGAGGTAGGAACCACCCACTGATCATGGCCAGCTTGGGATTTCCTTACCAACAGCCCGTCTTAGATCCGGAACATCTTTGGACATTTCATCAACACTCTTAGGTCCTCTTTCCCAATGTAATCGGTATCCATCAGGAGAAAGTTCTCAGGGTCCTCAATGTGTTGGTAAAACTTACCAATTATTGGATCCCCCTTATGAGCTGTAATTAAATCAGCATCAGAGGTCTCCTTACTCCATTGCGCAGTTGAAAGATCATTGTGAGCATTTGTCTGGGACCTAGTGATAGCAGTGACCTGGATTTCCCCCAACAGGGACTCTATTTCGATTAGATCCCCTTCGATGGCCCCAGTTTTGGCCAGCTGATCAGCTAAGTCATTTCCAGTTTTGTCTGGTCCCTCTACTTTGGAATGACCCTTGATCTTTTTCCAGTAGATGGTCATCCCATTCGATGTGACCAGATCATCAATATTTTGGATTAACTTCCCATGTTTCAAGGGTTTGTTATTAGCACATAACATGCCTCTGGTTTTCCAATTAACCAGGTGCTCCACTAACCCGTTCTGTACATAATCAGAGTCTGTGATTATGACCAGTTTGTGGAGTTGATGTTGGACAGCGGTGAGGATGGCCTGATGCACAGCCATCAATTCTGCCACCTGACTACTTCGGGGACCAATTTTGTATCCAGCGGAGGGTTCTGGGGACTCATTCACCCATGCATTCCCTACGCCGGCCACCAGTTCTTTCTCCCCGTTGTTGTCAACATGGTAAGAGCATCCATCCACATAGACAGTGGGCATTCCCTCACACTTGTCTTCTTCAAAGACTTTGTGTGGGGAATTAAGGTATGCCTCCATGTTGTCCTTAATTTTTAGACTTCCGTCCTCGAGACAGTTTTCTCTGGCACAATCATGCAAGTCAGCCAGACCTTGCGCGAGGGGACTCTTCTTGTTTTGGCCATATCTGACCTCTACAGGAAAGCCTTGCATTGACAGAATCCAGGAAGTAATTCGGGAATTACTCCCATTTCCGGCCCGGATTCTGTCCCTTTGGAGCTATTGCAGAGGCTGGTGTGGAGTCTCCACTATGATGTGTTCCCCCTGGATGAACGGGCGGTAATTCTTCAATGCCCACACCGTTGCCAGGAGTGCCTTCTCACAATCTTTGAATTTTTCCTCCACAGAGGATAAAGTTTTGCTCGTATAGGAGATTACTTTATTGACCTTGTCATGCTTTTGGTATAATACTGCTGTCAAGCACGTATTAGAGAACCCTGTCTCCAGGAAGAACTCCTTGTTTCTGGCAGGGTAAGCTAGGCAAGGCGCTTGTGAGAGGCTTCTCTTGAGTTAGCTTACTGCCTCGGATTGTTCTGGACCCCATTCCCACTTGCCCCCCCCCCTTCAAGAGATGAATCAGGGGTCTAGTGATCTCTGCGTAGCCTTCAATGAACTTTCTGCTGTAATTAGTCCGTCCAAGGAGGCTCCTTACTTCCCGCAGAGTCGTGGGATCCTTCAGTTTCTGAAATGCTGCCACTTTCTTTTCCTGGGGACAGGAGTAATCTCATGCCCCAAGAAATTAACACGGGTTCTACACCACTGTGCTTTCTGGAAGGAAAGTTTTGCTCCGGCGGCCCTCAACTGCGTCAGAACATAACGGATCTCCGCTATGTGTTACTCCACAAAAGAACTTTTGATGAGGACATCATCTACATAAGCCAGGTTACCCCTCACACCCAGGTCGGCATGGCCTTGTGTAGAAACATTTTGAATTCATAGCCAGAGTTGAGGTATCCGAAGGGAGTCCGGGTCCATGTGTACTGCTGGCGCCCAAAGGTAAAAGCCAGTTTGTATCGGTCCTCCCTACTGACAGGCACGGTCCAGTATCCATTGGTCAGGTCTATTGCTGTGAATACCTGTGACCCCTGAATCTGGGCCAGCCCTTGGTCAATGTAGGGCAGAGGCCATCGGGAAGTATGGACCCATTTGTTGAGCTCCCTAAGGTTGGCGCAGAGTCTCCACTGGCCGCTTGGCTTCAATATTCCCAGCACCGGATTATTGAAGGTGCTGTGTACTGGACGTATTATTCCTCGGGACTCAAGGTTCTTAATTATTTCAGTAAGGGACTCCATGGATGCGAGAGGCAAATGATATTGCTTCACAAACACTGGAGTCATTCCAGGGTCCGTGGGAATTGTTGTTGTGTGGATGTCGGTGCAACCACAGTCATATGAGTCTACCGCAAAGAGCTCTTGGAACTCCAAGAAAACTTGTTTCAACTTTTGCTTCTGTTCCAGAGTCACACAGGCATCAGCTAGGTTGACTCTCTCTTCCACCATCTGCCTGAAGCCTGGAAAGTCTTCTGGTTTGGCTATCTCAGCAGCCTCCTCCAGCTGGGTGGAGAAGTCCCTGGTCAGAGTGCTGATTTGGACTGGAGGCTTCAGGTGGGAAAGGCAGCCCTCATGGACCTGGAAAATAACCTCATCCCTCCTGAAGTCACAAGTCACATCTTCCTTACCATAAGGGCAAGAAGTGTACACCAGGAAGTTCCCCCCATGCCGGGTGAAAATCCTGTCTGGTGTTGTATTGTCCTCACTGTCACTGTCAAAACAGTCCTTGGGGATCGGTCCTAACAGTTCATTTCCTAGATCAATGGAAAAATGTCGGTCATCAACCGCCATTCCAATAATGGTGCCTGCGGCTAGAGTAATACTCTTTAAGTCGCTGTTATACACCTCTATTGGAATGGTGTCATGTTCTATGTTGACTAATGGAGTTGGGTTTACCCACAACCCTTGCTGTTGGAGAGAAGCATTTAGATGTATGTAAGCATCAGGGTTTTTCAATTTTTGTCCTCTTTTAACTTTCACTTCCAGGGAGAATTGTCAGGTCCTTTCTGGGATGGTGACTTCCTCTTTAATCTGAATTTCAACTGCATAAGGTAGCAATTGAGCTGACCTAAATGCTTTTTCTGGATCATCAAAGCCCATGGGATTATCTGCTAATCGGGACCAAGCTTTGAAGTTTATTAGGTCCAAACTAATGGCAAAGCGTTTGAGAATGTCACTGCCTAATTAAAAGGCGGCAGTGACGTCTCGCACGACCCAATAATTATGGACTATGCTCTTGTTACCAATGGAGATTGTGAGCATACACCTGCTTGGCAGGAGATGTTTGGAATTAGGTGCTTCCAGGTCCATTTCCCATTTGTCTATCAGTTTGAATGTGGGAATGGCTGGATCTTTTGGGAGTTGGCGGAACATGGCTTCGCTGATGAAGCTCTTACTGTTGTTCACACACACTCGAGCGAGAACAGAGTCCTTCCCATCATTTAACTGAACAGGGATGAACAACTGCTCTCCAATTTGCTGAATATCAGCCAGGCTCTGAGCTGATTTCAAATCTTTCTGGACTATAGGAGTGGGAGTGTCTGATTGTGGATTGGTAAAGAATTTCAGAGTGTTTCCTTCCAGTGTGGAATACCACCTTAAACTGGAAGGAAGGTTGATTTTCAGAAATAGTGAGGACCCCCCATCACCAGTCTCTTGTTCTACTGCTATTACTGTCACATCTGGAATTTGGTTGTTCTGGAAGTGAAATTCTACTTGGTCCGATTTTTGTTCAACCATGTGGCAGGCGCCGTTTAAACTAACATGGTTGACACTCAGTTTTAATTTTATTGGTCGGCTAGTCTGGGTCCAGAGGTCCTTGTTTACGCAATCTATTAGGGGTGACAACCTTCTCAGGAGGTCATTCCCTAGTAAATAAGGGGTGCCCTCTGGAGTCACTACTATGACCGGGTGTATCACCTTGTGTCGCCCTATTTTGATGTCCAAATCTGCAGTCTCCTCGACAGGAATTTCCTTCCCGTCAAAGTTCTGCAGTTGTCCAGGAAGAGAGGTGAGAGGAATACAGTATTTCTCCCCCCTTCCTGCATTTAGTTCATCAAAGGCCCTTTTGGACAGAAGGGTAGCTTGGATCGAGTGTCCACCAGTGCCGAAATTGTACCCTGCCCCTGTACTTGTACCGGGGCATAATATCTTCCCTCCTTCTCCTCAAGGGGGCACAGATAATGCACATTTTTGGACAACTTGTGGGCTAACTTTCTGGTTTTGGACATTGCTAGCGAAGAGATTTGGGCAGAATTTTGTGGAGAGCCTGGGGAATCTGAAAGAAAAAGTTGGCAACTGGAGATCAGAGCCATTGTGGGTTCCCCTGGTTCCGGTTCTGGGCCGCCCCCCCCTTTTCGGATGCAATCATCAGGATGGGTTTGAACCAGGTGATTTTGGTATTGTCGGTTCTGGGATGAGATGATGGGCGACGGTAGCTCAGTCTCCACATCTCCCCAGTCTGAATTGGCATCCCTTGGGACCCATTTTTCCTTGGGAGGAGTTCCCCCATCTCTGAAGGAGAAGATGCTTTTCCCAGGATCTTCTGAGGATCCCTCTCCCTCAAATTGGAAGACCTGTACCTCCTCTACAAAGTGGGTCTGTTTGGGTACTTTGTTTCTCCTACCCCCCCTCGGCTCCTTTTGAGGCAGACTTTCAGGGGCAGGAGATTTCGTTTCCGGTTCCTGGTTTTCCAGGGGCTGTTTACAAGTTGGGAAGGAAGCTTCCTCCAAGGCTTTACACCCCCCTTCCCCTTGTGCCTCCTCCCTGGGAACCGGTGGGTTATCGGGGTGCTGCCCCCGTCATCGTTCTGGCGCACCAGGCCCAGAGTTTGGGGCATTCTGCGGTGGCATGCTCATCTGAGGGTTCTGTTGAGCCCTCAGTATGTGACCCAGATCCCGTGCCATATTTTGGACCTGGCGCTCAAGTTGAGAAACCCGCTCAGGTTGATACGGGGTTCTGTTTTCTCTTGGGCTGATCCCGGGAAGGGTAGCTATCCCTTCTCTGGTAATACCCTGGGTTGGGAAGATTTGGGTACCCCTCCACCCTTGGCCTCCCCTCTCCCGGATTAGGTTGTCTGGGCTCAGGGAATTGGGGAAGGAAGGATGGATGATTTTGGGGCTGGAAATTGGGTGGATACCTGGGGAAAAAGTTCTGCCCAGGATTTGGTGAATTTCTGCCCTCCTGGGGGAAGTTAGGAGGGAAGTTCCCCGGGTCAGGTGCTTGGCTGGATCCCCCCCCTTGGGCTGGAGGAGTCCACACATAACCCAGGATTGGTCGGTTTCCCTTGTAGCGGGGACTTACATAGTCAGGGGAGCGGGGGACCCCATTTGTGGGACTACCTCCTCGACTCCCTGTCTGTGACTGCCCCGAGGGCCTTCTGGGCTGTAAATTATTTGGTGCAGGCAGGTTTTTAGGCCTCCCCCATATCCAAATCTAAAACGGGGGCAACCTTTACCTCTGCCACCTTGGCAGCAGCAGGGGTGCTGTTGGTTTTGGGGTTTTTCGGCGCATTATTTTTATTTTCGATGGGCTTCTGCACCTCATAGATCCGGGTAGCCTGTTCAATGACCCATTCTAAAGATCTTTTCTCATGAAAATCTCTCACGAGCTGGGTCATTATGTATTTGGGTAAGGCATGGAAAAACGTATTGATAAATTCTCTGCTATCCGTGCGCACCCTTCTGGTGGTCTGCGCAAAAGCACGCTTTAATTCTTGCACAAACTCTTGTGGGGCCTGATCCTCCCCACATTGCAAATTGTAGGCTGCCTTGCGAGCCTCTTGAGGATTTCTGTGCACAGAAAAATGTTTCAAGATGGCTGCCCTGTATGTGGACCACCTTGAATAGTTTTGATCCTCCAGCCCTGCAAAGAAACTGTAGTATTCTGGTGAGAAGGTCCATTTGACGTACTGGATGCAGCTACTGCTGTCCTTCAAATGGAAAGTCTCCATCATTTGCTCATAGAGCTCCAAGTGTTCCCAAACAGAATACTTGGCGTTCTTATGATAAGACGTGATGACACTCCTTATTGCCTTTATTTGTTTCAATGGGTCCTTAAGCAAGGCCCTTTTTGCCTTATTGGCCTTTTTGGTTCGGGTAACCCTGGTCCATTAATCCTCTGACTCACAAGCACTGCTCCCAGAGATGCCCGTCTGATCTTCCAGGTTTTCCCGGATTCTGCAAGCCTGGGAATGGCTGGCAGAATGTGGGGACCTGGTCTCCTGTGTCCTGTAATGCTCAGAGGAGTCTTCAGACCCCTCCTTGCTGCCAGGATTTGATGGGTACCCCCCTCACTGACCTAACTGGGCAGAGGTTTTAAGGATGCCCTTAATGGGCCTACTCTCCTGGGGTTCCCCACTAAATTGCACTGTGCTTGGGTGCCCATACCCGGATGCCCGCCCATCCATTCCTGGGAGCTACTGGCCTATGAGCCCCATATTTATAGCTGGATAGTAGTCTGCCATCCCCGTGGCCCTAGGCTCATGTGCGCGAGGGGACATGGGGGTGACAGAGTCCAGGGACTGGGAGAGATGAAGGCCTCTGGTACCAGGGCTCCTGAGGTTATGCTCAGGCGTTTCCCTTTCCCAGCGAACCTCGTCTCTATCAGCCCCTGCTCCCTGTTGCAATGCAAGAACCTGCGCTTTCAGTTCCTCAGTTAAGGCCTTACTAGACTCTATCAGTCTCTCCTGCATGGCTACCTGTTGCTGGAGCCTATCATTGTGCTGACAGAGAGCCTCATTTTCTCTCTGTGCCTCCTGATTGGGACTGTCTCTGCTGCAGGAGGGTTACCTCCTCAGTCCCATCCCTACTGGCCTGCGCCTTTCTTGCCAGAGCCTCCTCCACCCTCCTGGTGTGATCTAGCAAGCCCTGATGCTCTTTTTGGAGGTCACCCAGCCCCTGGAGGGCCAAGTGATTTTCTTCAATTTCTCTTTTTAAATGGCAGACTTCCTGGCCTAAGGTATTCCTTTCCTGACCAAGAGCCTGCATTTGTGACGCCAGGTCGTCCCTCTGCCTTTGAAAGGCACCAGCTTTCTGGCGTTCTTCGTCAAACTCTGCCTGGGTATCCAGGTCTTTCAAAATCAATGTATTGCTTTCATCTTTCTCTCTGTCTAGTAAGATTTGCAGGGTGGCTACCTGCTCTGTGCATGCCCTGTTGAAATTGATCTGTTGCTCCAGCTTTTTCTGGCTCTGCAGTAAGGAGTCCAAACTGTCTTGGTGCTCCTTCTGCAAAGCCAGAATTCTGGTATCCTGGTCTGTCTTTTCCTGTTGCAGTATATCCATGTCCTCTTTCATTTTCATGATATAATGCCTACTATAATTTTCGGACTCCTGGCTCCTCTGCAGCCTCTGCTCCGAAGAGACCAGGTCATATTGGGCCTTTTCTAACGCCATCTGTTGCCTATTTGCCAGATCTTGGCCTTCAGCACATTTGTCCTGCATGGCTCCCATATATAGATACAAATATGCTGCTATCCTGGCAATCTTATTGTGTTCATCTTTGGCCTTAGACGCCATATATAATACACTCAGGGCCACATCTAATGGACCCTGATCTCTCCATATATCTGACCCTGTTTCAGTGACCTGTTGCGCGATTGCCTGCAACCAGACCGTTTGGTCCTGATGAGTCCACTCACCTCTCACAAATAGCTTATGTATGAAGTGCTCTCTGGCTATTTTCATATCTACCAAGGTCGTCATTCTGGAATTTGAGTTCCTTCCTGACTTACAGAAGTTTGTATTTTATTTTGAAAAACAGACCGTTTCCTTAGAGCGTTCATTTGAGGGATGCTTTCACAGTGTAAAACAGCGTGGTGATCTAACCGGATATGTGTATCTGGTCAGTTGGCACACTGTATTAATCTGCACAAGTGGTAAATCTAACCCAGAATATCCCGGCTCTGAGCCCCCACTTTGTAAGCAATATTCAATCAACACTACAGCTAAGTCAATGCCTAGTATGGGATGCTGAGGGAAACCCTTATTGATATATTTTTAGGTCCAGTTCATGTATTCTGGATGACAACCCTTATATAACACCCCTCCCTTAGAATCCCCCTGACCCCACTGAGCCAAGAAGTAGGTTTGTTTTGCAAATTAAAAGGTTTATTTGAAAAATTAAACAATATATATATATATCACACTTTTATAATAAATTAATATCTGATAGTACACTGAGACATATGATGTGGATCCACAATGGGTAATGTTACAGTGGTACACTGGATTACTTAGGAGTAGTATAGAGGATGAGGAAGCTGAAAATGCTTTATGGTTTCAAGGAAATGCAAGGTGAAATAAAATGCAGTACAGCAAATAAACTTGATGTGATTTCAACCAACAACAATATAATCACTTTTTCTCTGGCAATTCACCACCCACCCCCTATGCAATATAAGAAATGGAAGGAGAGGGAAAGAGGAGCACACAGTTCTCAGGAATGCAATCAAATACAATACGAAATTCAGTTCCCCCCCAGCAAACTTAGAGGAAACAGGTAGAAGTTTGAAACACAGGCCCAAAATGCTTTTAAATGTGATGGCAATGGATGGGAAAAAGTGCTTACTGATTTTAATTCCCTTTAGAGATTCAGGGTGAGTGAGAGATGCTTGTTGGTATAAGTTCAGGCTCACTTTAGCAATGCTCTATGAGCTATTACCAGGTTGCAAATGGATTTTAACAAAGGAAAGAATGGAGCTGCTATTTTGACAAGTGGAGAAATTGAGCCAAATCGCAAATCGCGGTAAATTTTGTGAGTGCGTGAATCGCAATTGCCGTAAAAGTATAAGGAGTCGGTTCTAGACTTGTTGGAAAGCTTATATTCTAAGCTTTTAGAGGAAAGTTAAATCTCGTTCCTAGGACAAACGGTTCCAGAGATACGGACGATTTAATAAAGGTAGATTTTCGGATTTGAAGTAAAACTCAAATGACAGGTGACAGCTTGCAGCTGCAGAATTGACAGGTGACAGTTGTGTAGCTTTACAAATGACAGATGACACGATTTCTAGGAGGCTGTTCTAATTAGATTAAAATAGTTTGGATTAGATTATTTTAACTAAGAGATTGGGTTCTGCACAGTTCTGCTAGGTACTCACAATATAAATTTGAAATAGGCCTCATCACGGATCTGGTCAACACATCCGGCGGCGGTTCTGTCTGCTCGGTGGGTCAATCAGGCACCGGTTCTGCTCACAGCGATCTGGATCTCTGGTTCTGCTCACAGCGGTCTGGGTCAGCTCTGCTCTGCTGGTCTAGCCTCTGTGGATACAGCGGCCTCTGGTTCTGGATACTGCTCTGCTTTCCGGTCCGGATCAAGTGGATTCTGGATATAACACTGCTTTCTGGGCACTGGCAAAAAGAATTCAGACAGCTCGCCCGGCTGTGGAATAGTTTGCAAATGATTTTAAGGATGCTGAGGCCTGCTTAGAAGAGTTCTCAGTTTGTGGGTTTAGGCCTTTGCTTTAAGTTCTGAAGTAAAGTTCTGGTCTTTGGAGATTGATGGATGTGAAGTCTGGAGTCTCCCGGCAGAGCGTCCTGCAGAAAATGGAATTCAATGTCCTACCTGTCCCAGCAGTCTCTTTTTATGTGTTTTGAAAATGGGTGTGTGCGTGGCATAACTGAGCCTGACCCTCTCTACTTGTCATTGGCCCAATTCTCCCCTCTCCCATGATTGGGGGAATTGGGTTGTGAGTCAGAGTGATGAGGTCTGTTTATGGGTCAGAGGATCCTCCCCTTGTCAATTTGCCCACAAATCTATATTTGATTCAAATACATATTTCCCAGGTACACAAGAGGTTGACATTACATGTACATATTACACCTTGCTTAAGATAGTCTATGTTCCGCCTCTGGCGTTTCTAGGAGCTTGCATTCAAAAATGGCAACTTATTTTCAATTTTAGTGGGTTGTGCAATATGGGATTTTCATCAAAAATTATACAAAGGTACATTTCCCTTCCACATATATCCCAGTAACTTTCCATGTCTCTAGCTTAAATACATTGTCTACAATATTCATATTTAGCGGGGTTTTGCCCCAGAACATGGTACAAATCGGAGTTTGGACTCAAATTGTGAGGGCATTTTCCATACTAAAACTCTCAAAGTTGTACATTCCTGTCATTTGGTTACAATAAGTTCTCACTGTTTCTATAAAATATATATTTGTTGCAATTCAACTCCCCAAAGTGTTTGGGTCCGCCTCCAGAAGTCTGGGTGGGTCAGTGATCACGTCTCTCCTTGCTGGCAGAGGGCTGTTGACAGGAAACACTCAAAATTAACATACCCCATTCAACTGAAAGGGGCTTTTGTGTGGGCTCCAGCAGGCTGCCTGGAAGTCTCTCCTCAATCAATCAACAGGGTCATGTGATATCCTGCCTCCTGGTGTGGGAATCTCTGAGGTGTTAAGGTTTCCCAGCCTCTTGGCCTCTGGGAACGCAAGTGGCTAAGATTTTCAATTAACCAACATGCTTTGAAGTCCCTGTTGACTCAGGTCCCTTTGTCAGCCAGTTCTCCTGTCAGAGTTTAGACCCCTAGCGCCGCCTTGGGGAATTTGTCGGTACTGCATCCATTTTTGAGTTGTCTTGAATTTGACAGGAGATTTTTTGCTATTGTTCTGATAGGCATCCTTACATTAGAGTGGTTATGTGGAACCCCCCCACAAAAAGGTTGTATCTTTGGAGTGGTCTTGTGCCAACTGCACAGTTCTCCTGGATTCTGGCGTGAATGTGGGCAGCGACAGCTCATCCCCACATCCACCCAGTCTATTGATTTAGTTTGTTCTGGGATAGAATAATGGGCGGTGCCAGCTCATCCCCACATTTACCCAGTCTAAGGATTCAACATGGGTCAAAACCCTTGACAAAGGCCAGTGGATCATACCGGCGCAGGCTGGATCGGACAATGTGGCTTTCAAAGGAGTCAGTTATCGTCACAGGGGGGGGAGCCTTAGGCTCCTCGCATGAGGGGGCGAGACCAGAAGTACATTTAATTGATTATGATGAACTGGAAGTGCAATGCCATACATTCGGCAGAATACAGAATCTGCATGAATACATTTTTGTTTTAGGCGGGAGGCATAATAAGCATGCCAGAAAGCCTACTCTAGATGTTCTCAAAACTTTTGATGGTCAAGCGGTCAATGCCTTATAAAGGGAATTTTATTTATTTATTTTTTAATTTATATTGCACCGAAAGTCATCAGGCATCGTTGCACAAACACACAGAGACAGTCAATACAAACATGTAATCCACGGGACAAAGAGGGCCCTACCTAAGGACAACTAACTGGATTGAAAGAGTACACCCTTCAAAGCTACATAATTGGACTCAAGTCTGAGTCGTAAAGGGAGGTTGTTCCATTTTTGTGCTGCTATCACTGGACACACACTCCCCAAACCATTAGATTGTTTATGGGCAAAGACTGAGATCTGACCCATGGCCTCGGATCTTAGAGAACGCCTGGGTACATGTTGAGTGATCCTTTCCTTTAAGGATGCCTGGGCTTTCCCGTGCAGTCATCTGCGGCCAGAGTCATGGATTTAAACTGGATCCTGTCCTCAACGGTCGGCCAGTGAAGAGCTATTCTATCGGCGGTGATGTGTTCACTTTTTGTTTTCCTTTTTACTATTCTGACTGCATTATTTTCAATAACTTGGCATTTTGCTATGCAGCTCTTGGTTGCGCCTAGCATTAAGGCATTGTCGTAGTCAAGTCAGAACAAAATAATTACCTTGGCAATGGTTGTGCAATTTTCTTCACTCAGATATGGTTGAATAGCCCGAAGAAGACGTAGATAGTATAATCAATTCTTATTCAGGTACTGGACCTGTGCGTCTGCACCTATTGAAGCATCCAGGAAAAGCCCTAGGGTTTTCACTTTCCCTGAAACCTGAATGGGGAGTCTTTGATGTTGAATTATGCATATTCTGGTCCCATCTTAGCTCGAGCCTGATCGGATCCGAAAATCATCATCTCTGTTTTATTGCCGTTGAGGCACATTCAGTTCTTTTCCATCTATGTCTCAATGATGTTATAGAGTGTCACCACTTTAGTGCTGTCTCTGGAGTAATTGCCACTCAGTTTCACCACCAACTGGGTGTCATCTGCGTAGTTCGTAAAGTAGGCTCTGATGTTATCAAGCACTACGCAGAGACACCTAAATTAGAGGTTGAACAAGAGTGGAGACAGACTTGCGCCCTCCAGGACGCCACATAAGATGGGTGCCTCTTTAGATAATGTTTCTCCCTGGTGGGTTTTAGATTTTATATCTGCTAGAAATGAGGCCAGCCACCTGGTGGCCTCTTTGGAGCAGTTAGCCGCCTTCTCTGGCACGCATTGGAGTTGTTGGTGGTCCAAAAGATCGAAGGCTGCGCTAAGATCCGGGTGTACGAGTAAACCTGTCTTGCCTTTATCTAAAATGCTTAGCATATGAGTTTGCAAGTCCAACATCGCTGTTTCCGTGCTGTGTGCTGCCCGGAAACCTGACTGTTGACTGTGCAGTATATTATATGACTGAACACTTTTGTAATTGTACAGTGGCCACCTTATACATCACTTTGAGTAAGAAGTTGGAGTTGGTTATAAGTTGTATATTTCCCGGATCCTTTTGATCCAGGCCTGGTTTTTTCACCAGTGGCGTTATTGTAATGCTTTTAATGCTTTTAGGTATTGTGCCATCTCTAAAGGAAGCATTTACCATTTTAGTGAGCAATGGTGCAAAAATATCTATATTATCCAGTATCATTTTCGGGGGAATTATGTTTTCTGCACATGAAGTGGGCTTCATAGATGACAATACTTTTACCATGTCCTCTGTAGTAATCGGGTGGAATTTGAAACTTTCTTGCTGGTTCTGTATTTGTTCCAGGGCTGGCGGATCTATCTGAGCATTAAATACGATTTGTGCTGCTATTATTGTCTGCCTTGCTTTCTTGATTTTATTAGCAAAAGCCTCTCGTACCTTTTCAGAGTCCTCCTGGGATGATATAAAAGGTGGGATAAGGTCTTTGGTTTTTCAATAGATCTTAGTATTTTAAATAGCTTGCTGGTAGAATTGGCAGCTAACCTGATCTGTTCATTAAAGTAGTCTTTCTTTGCTTCACAGATGCCTTTCTTGTAGAGTTTCTCTGTCCTTTTCCAAATCTCCTTATTGGCCTGCGAAGGCTGTTTCAACCATCTGCCCTCTCTTTTCCTCTTTTCTCTCTTTAGCTCGAGGTGCTCGGAATTGAATCATTTTTGGTGGTTTCTATTAACTCTGAGGAGTTTGGTCTTAATGGGTGCCAGTTGCTCAACTAACTTGTGTGCGCATTGAAGGTATTTCTGGATAATGTCCTCACACGTGTCACTCCCTTTGAAATCCCTCAGGACCTTATTTATGCACTGTTTTAAATGTGCTGTCCCTATTTTTTGAAAATGTTGTTATGTATTTTCTTTTGCTCGTTTTCAATTGGGAGTTTTTTATGTGCACAGCAAAGGCCACTTTAAAATGATCAGACCAGATGCACTGGGAAGTCTCTTTCACAAGGATGTCCAGATTGTGAGTAATCCAGTGTAGTTGATTCCCTTTGGCCGTGGTTGGTTCCGTATTGATTACCTTAATGTCAATATTGTTCAGGGCCTTCTCGAGGTTGATAGCCTCTTTGTCCTTGGGGTTGCCTCTCCATCGATTAAAGTCTCCCAACAACAGAGTAGCAATGTTGGCACTTTTAAGGTTGTTGAGTTGTTGTATGATTTCTTCAGTGAAATCCGACGTTAATGATGGGGGTCTGTATACCACAATTATGTCAATGCAACTGTTCTTTGTGGGGGTATGCTTAAGATGTAGTACCTCACAACCAAGACATGTGATTGTGGCGGGGAATATGTGGATTGAGTCCCTAACTGTGACAGCAAACCCCACCCCCCACCCCCAATCCCAGACTCTCTGTGTTTGTGAAAGATGGTATATCCCTCTGGTACCGCAATGGCACTTGTCGGGCCAATGGGGTCTTGGAGCCATGTTTCATGGGTCTGGAGGGTGGGTTGGGTCAGTTAGGAAGGAAAGGATAAATGAACAGGATGATATCTGTTTGACTTGCAAGCCAACTAATAAATAAGCTTTGTTTATACTATCACCAACAATGAGAATGGAAATCTGCTTACTCTGACGGTTGGCGCCACAACTGTGACCTTATGCGCAAGGCAGTACCATCACCATACTTGTGGTCGACCTCCTCTCAAATGCCGCACATGCACAGCTGAATAAGGTAAGTAGTTCTGGCTAAAAACCCCAAGAGATAAACAAGAGGAGGAAGCCCATAAGTGGTGCGCACATGTGAGCCGCTCACTCAGGGGAGCAAAGGGTTTTATTTTGTTTGTTAAACAATAGAAGGATTGGTTCGGAGTTATCTGAAAATAAGGCAGCAGTTCTGGGTTGGGTATTTCATGGTAGTACTTCTTCCGGCCTGCTTTCTGGTTGGGGTGTTGAGAGTCTTATGTTTTTTCTATCCCAAGAAGCATCTGGTAAAATGTTGTAGTGGTAACTTAGGGCTGTTCTGGTAAGAGCCACTGGAATCTCTAATGTATCCTGGTTTCAAGCTCTTTAAAAGGACCCCCTTCTGTAAACCTGTATTTCTGTTACAGTTGGGGAATCAACTGGCCATGTAAACCGGTAGAAACAGGAAAGGAATAAACTGCCCGAAAAACTAAATAGGGAATGTTTAGTAAATACTGAGCAAATGTCCTATAGCGCTATTCCAGACCACTCTGTGGATCACGGTAAAACCACCTGCCTTCTCAACAACACAAAGAAGTGGAGTACAAGAACATGTGGTACAGAGATGACTGCCTCCTGGGCAGCTGGTTTTAAAACGAGGGATAGAAATGGACAATTAACCGCTTCAGGGCACCATTGTCATTTTATGCATAGTAGCTTTAGCAGTGCTATGAGTGAGCTTCTCAAACCCTGGCATTTCCTAACACAAATTAGCACCCGGCAAGGGAGGTGTGGCGGCCTCCCAGCCAATGGGGAGGCTCAGAAAACCGAGCATCATCAGACGGTAATCCTGCCGCCCTGAGTCTACTCTGGGCTGGCAGCCGCCATCTCCCCTCGCCGGGGAATGAGGTAAGTCACGCGGGCCTGTAACTATGGGCCCTGGGGCATTACCGTAAGTGGTAATGCCCCCCCTGCTCCGGGCCTATTGCTTAAGTAACAGACACTCAGTTCCTGGAAGAAGGGATGTTCAATCTGGACAAAGTAGGGGCATTGAGATGTGCTTTCGAAGAAGCAACAGGGAAAACCTTAATTTTGATAACTATGTTTTAATCGAATGTTGGTCTATTGTTGTTAACGTCTTGCTGTGGCCTATAGATGATGTCATTAATTCAGAATTCAAACAATTGAATTATACAGTTAAGATGTTATCCTGTGTGCGCCAAGTTCTGCATATATATCTACCAACATCACCGGTATATGGGGTAGAACTCCCAGCAGGCTACTCTTTTGCTTCCCCTTTTTAAGGCCTGGCTCTGGTCAGTCTTTCAGGGAAGGCCTTCAGCAGACGCGTCACTCTAGCCTGCCCTACCAGCCTTACACTTTCCAGGGTGTAGCTTACTTGGCTCGGCCACCTCCTGATGTCCTGTAATGTGACCGACTGGGCTTCCACAGTGTGGCTAACTTGGCTCGGTCACCTCCTGCTCGTCAGCTGTCCTGTAACGGGACCAACTGGCCTTGCCCACCTCTGTCTCGTTCTCTTTGTCTCGCCTGTTCCTTCTTCTCTGTAAGGCCACATCTCTGGAACACTGTCCAGACACCCACACTACTGACCGGTTTCTGCTTTCTTTTAAATGTTGGCTTAGGAACCAATCGTTCAATCAGCCTTGCCATTAGAGGGCCAATTTCACTATTAGCCATGCATTCTAGGATTGGTACGAACCAGTTGGTGCCACCTTCCCCCAGCATGCATATCTTAATCTCCTTGGTAAATCTAGTGGCTCAGTTCGGCCCTTGCCCCGACCCCCATGGGCTGAGGGCTCAAATAGCCAAACTACCATCTTGGGGTCTGGCACTGGCAGTATGGTGGCTGGGCGATGTCATCTTTCATCCGCAAACAGACGCAGTGATTTGACTTTTTCCCTGTCAGTGTGTTGGTGTGGTCACATTGACTGGGTTCATGCCCCTTACACCACTGATGCTGAGTTCTCTTTGGGATCTGCTTTCCACTTTGGGTCTTCCACACATGACGCACACTTGTTTTTGAATCCGGCTACATTTTTGGACTCGCGACCTAGGCCCGAAGCAAAAGGCTAAGTCTCTGCTGTTCTTGTGCAAGCAGCAAACCCTCCCTGGAGTGCATCTTCCCAGGGTCTCTTCTCAGTGGCATTCTCTACAAAGCAAGGCCATTCTGGACCCTTTTCTCATTGTCAGTGCTGGACATTTCTTGATAGGCTTCAGAGACCTTCTTTTGAGAAAGGAAAGGTCTGGCCAATAGTTTGGAACCTGATGTGGGAGATATAGGGGGATGCCCAATACACTAGCTCTGGGGGTTTTATCACAAAGCTGGTGCCGGCTTACCCTGATCCCCAGAGTTACCCTTTTCCTCTCAAAGGAGGATCTAAAGAGGACTTTGGCACACCCTCCATCTCCAATATTTCGCCAGTTGTTGATTACTTCTAGCCCTCAACTATGTAGATGGCTTGTACACCTTCGCTTCTGTTGATATTTGTTCCAAGCGCCCCCAGAACATTCCATGAGGTTGCTCTGCTGACCTGACCGAAAAGGTGCTCGCACCCACCTCTTGCCCATGGCCGAGCTAATGGCTTGCAGGCTGCCTGGTCGGACCTATGGACCAAGCCCCCGTTTAGTGAGGTGGCTGGTAGGCTCCGGTAGATGTGCCGATTGATGTTGCTGAATGTCTCTTCGGCAGCTCCACCTCACGGGCTGCGGCTACAGGTCATCTGGTAGGTATTTGTCCTCCATGCTCTGCCACACATCGCCATGAGAGCGTGAGATGCACGACTTCCCTCTGTTAGCCCGCTCTCAATGTAAAACCTGTTGCAGGCTGGGTAGTGGTCTGGGAACCAAAAGAGGCCCTTGAAATAACGCTCAAAGTGGCCCCATATCACACTTAATCAACAAGGGCAACCCTTTTCCCATGGGAAAATGTGGAAATATCACACAACAGAGGCCCAGGGTGCAGAGACCTACTAGGAAATTTCCACAGTTCGCTAGAGGCCAGCCCACCCCTGGCAGTGGTGTGGGTGGAACGAGGGTCTGCGGTTTCCAAAAAAGACTGGGCCATGCCAGCACAAAAATGTACCTACCCAAATCAGAAACTGGAAAAAGATGTTAAGGGAAACTAGCCCTGGTGGCTTATGGGCATGTGGTGGGTAGGCAATCCTGTTGGTGGGAATATCGACTATGAGGAGACTGCTAGTTACTCTTAGTGGGCATTTCGAAGCCAGACATGTATGGTTCTGGATATGTGCTGGCTGGCCACACCTGTTCACAGCACATGGAGATTGGAGAGAAAGGTTCCTGGGCCTATCGGTATGGTTATTTATGCCTGTTGCTGAAAATTTGGAGACTGGTCACACCTGTCGCAGGACATCTGCAGCTGGCTATAGGTCATGCTGGGCATGTGGCCGTTAAACATACGTGTTGATGCACATGTGCAGACTGGACGTACTTTTAAATGGACAGGTGGACATTGGCATTATTTTTATCTGGGTTCCACCAAACCCTTCTGCAGAGTTAATGGAAAACTGTATGCATCCTATCGTGCTATGACCAATATTACTAGTCAAAAGGGCTTTAAATGCACCATTCAGCCTGATTTCCTCCTGAAGCAGCTGGTGAGCAAGCCTCAGCCTCTTAACGTGCCCTGGAAATCTGTTAATGTCATACACATGTTATCGTCCAACTTGCTTTAAAATGCTCAGGTCACTTCACTTCCCCAAAAAACTTCTTCGGGTGTGCTTGTTGTATTTGTGGGATACAATCCCTAATTGCCCCTAGAGCAACCATGTTACGGGCTCCATACAAGTTCATTGATCATGTTTACACACCCACTATCACCCTACATAAATATGTGTTGCCGCCGCCACTTCCTGTGATTGTGCAGGATATTTTGTATTTATTGGTAGCACTGGATAATGTGCAAACCAAGCCCAAAAGGTTGCAGTGTCCGATGTATACAAAAACAATACGTAGAACACAAATACGTGTATAAAGTGAATTTCATTTCAACCGCTAGCATTTTTCAGAAATGAGACATTTACTGCAAAAGTTGAATTTCTGGGGAGGGTAGACACTGGCCAGCTGCTCATCTGGACTTCTGTCAAACACCAAAGCAGATTCCTGGGTAGGGTGGGGGTCTTCTGATGTGTCCTCCTAGATCTCTCTGCAGCATTTGATACCATCGTCCATGCCATCCTGATTCAGAGCCTTTCATCAGTGGGGGTCGCCGGTCAAGTGCTTGACTGGTTTATTTCCTTTCTCACTGATCGATCTCAGTCACTTTTTCTCTCTCCTTTCCTTTCACTTCTCCTTCCCATCCTCTGACCCGTGGGGTACCACGGGGTTCTGCCCTTTCCCCCTTCCTTCTAACGTCTATATTCACCCTCTCATCACTCTGATTCACTCATTTGACTTTCAGTGCTATTCCTACGCTGACGACACCCAGATCCTTATGCGGCTGGGTCTAGCTCTTCCATCCACAGCCGAACGCTGTCTAATCTGCCTTTCCGCGATCTCTGCCTGGATGGGTCAGAATTGGCTTTGGCTTAATGGCAATAAGACGGCTGTTCTTATCGTCAGGGGTCCCCCTGATGCCTCACGTGGACCTCTGCATTCTGGCCGCCTGAGTTTGGCCCCTACCACAGCATTCCACGGTGGTGAAAAACCTTGAGGTCAAGCTGCCATCCACCCCTTTCCATGCTCCTCAATTGAGTATGGTATACCAAACCGCCCACTTCAAGCTTTGGACCCTGCGGAAAGTGCTTCCTTTTTTTCCCCTTGTCCATTTGCCCTCTCGGGGTCTCTTCTCTGGTCACGGGTTCGCTTGACTTTTGTAACTCCCTCTATCTAGCCCAACCAGGCTATCTCCTTCACCGCCTTCAGCTCCTCCAAAACACTGCAGCCCGCCTAGCCACCGGTGCTTCACGTTTTGCTTCTGTCTCTGCTATTCTGAAGTCCTTGCACTGGTTGACAGTGACTAGTCGGGTTAAATTCCAAGCACTGTACATTGTGCACCGGTCCTTCTATAAAATTGGTCTGGAATACCTACAGGAAAAAGGTATCTTCTGTGTTCCTTCACGTCCTGCCTCGTGTTAAGCGTGCCCGTGTGGGGGGCTCCTTTTCTGTCGCCGCGTTCCCTTTGTGGAACTCCCTTCCTCTCTCTCTGTCGAACATCAATGATCATGTGTCCTTTAGGTGTCCTATCAAAACTTTCTTATTTGCATCTTAACTCCTTTATTTATTTGTTTCACTTTTTTCTGCTTCAGTCTTGCCTCTGCGATACCCTTGCGGGTGAAGGTTTGCGCTATACAAGAGCCCATAACAAAACATAACTCCCATCAGCCCAAGCCAGCTTAGAGAGAGAGAGAGGGAGAGAGAAGAGCGCGAGAGAGAGAGTGCTGATGGGAATCATATACCAAAACATGGGGAAAGCGTAGGTTGCAGACCCCTGTAGGAGGCTGAAGCCTGCAGAAATGTTCTCTGCCACTCAGGTTGAAGCCTTGCCGTTGGCGCTGCACACCACAAATCATGCATTTATGCCAATTCAACCTTTGAATGCCCGCCAAATACATCTCAGATTTGTGTGTTCAAGAAAATAAAGGAAACATATGAGCATTGTCTGTCAGGACCATGTAGGGATTTCAGACACTAGAGGGCAGCCGAGCTCCATTTCAATCGAAAATCCTACAATTGTTTCAGATGCCTTTCCCTTTTCGATTTAACACATCATTAAAGGAGATAACTACAACTGGAAAACTTCAGGGTTGTGTTATTTGATGCCTGTAATTATTGGCACTGTTGAGTCATTTATTTTAGTGCTTTAGAAGAGATTTGCATTTCGGTAAGCAGGTTCATATTGCTCTGAAGCAAGCATCAAGGTTGTTTCTTAGCCTGAAGTTTACAATCTCTTCCAGACTCGTGCATTCTTCACTCTATGGTCTATGGCAGCTACCGAGTTCCCAGGCACATTGTAAATTCAGCTAAATGGCACATGGGTATCAGGTGTTAAGTCTTATAGTTTGGTTGTTCGTGTTCAGGACAAGGGTCATGAAGAACACACCTAAAGAGACCCACCCGCACATCCCTTACAATGCTGTCTAGTTCAAGAGCTGTCATCTGCAGTCGCCCTCGTGCGCTCCCACACCCCTGTCAGGCACCAGACCTCAGCATTCAGCATTCAATCACTCATCCACATGGCACCAGGCCTCATTCAGTGGAGCTCAGGCCAGCTTGGAAGACATACCACAACACATCAACGACAAAGAGAACACTGCACGCAGGCATGCAGCCCGAAAAACCTGCAACAGAGAGTGCACTACGCATCCTCATCCAACAACACATGCATGAAGGCCAACATAACACCACAAGGTGTTCCAACACCAGAAAGGTAGGGACACATTTAAAGATACGTGTAAGGGAAGAAAGCCATGCAGCGTGATGCCAGCCAAGCTGTGAACTCTGCACATCTGTACCAAACACCCAAACGGGCCCTGGCCACGAGGATGGCTACCCGAAAGGACCACCTCCGGGAATTTGCCCCAGCAGAAGAGCCCGCCATGGCCAAGCTACTGCATGGTTTGGCAGAGCCACCCCCTCGGTGATGCCACCCCCTCGGTGATGCCACCCCCTCGGTGATGCCACCCCCTCGGTGATGCCACCCCCTCGGTGATGCCACCCCCTCGGTGATGCTGCCGCATGCCCACAGCAGCCTTCCTGCCAACTTTGGGTTCAGCCCCAAATCATGTATAGTAAACTGTCGGTCTTGGATGTTCCATATTTCCATGTCCTTACCCTGTCAGCCCCCAGCGGGGCATCACAGATGGGAGCTGGCCTCTATATGTAGTCTCTTTCACCTACACAATATTCACTTACTATTTCGTTCCTTTATATTAGTGCTCGTCTGTTTCCATAGTCCAACGGTTTCTAGGGGAGATCTGCATTCGGAATACCATCACAAATACCAGCACCAAGGTTAGAGTTTGCTGAGGGGAACTCTTGGTGGCTAGCCCTCAGCAAATACAAAGGATGCATGTGCGGACCTCTCTTGGAGGAGCAGTGCAGGCTGTCTGAGGTCTGTTGGAGATCTGTGTATTAGCCACCACGAACTACAGAGGAGCCAGGAAGGAAGCAGGGGAGCGGAGCTGTGGGCTTAACGATAGCACTTACTGGCATTTCAGTATGGATCCCTAAACAGTCCAAATCCAGGTCCTCTGATGTGCACTAGAGCTAAAATCCCTCCAGGGGCTCTACCAGTTCGTACACTGGCCGTCCCTCTCATGCCTTCTGATGGTAGTTCCAGGATGGCTTTGGGACCTCTGCCTGCAAAAGGCGGCAGGGTACCCTCGGTTCTGCTTGAGTAAGGACCTCCCATCAGTGGCTCTGGTTATGTATTCCATTAGGGAGAGGCTAGTCCAGTCCTGGTTTTAACTTTTCATCCTCTGACTTGAAGTCCGGGATTTTGCCATTATAAATACAGCACTACAAATCCCAGAATGCAAAGTTAAAACCAGGCTTGTACTAGTATCTTCCGAATGGAATGGGCAATATTTCAGATGTGTGTTAATGAAGGGCAGCATTCATTCTAAAACATTTCTTTTGGCAGTATTTCTTTTTTTTCTTCTTCTTTTGTTTTATTTTGAAAATAAAAACAGACAGTATATTAACATCGTTGCCATGGCATGCATCGTGTACTGCTGTGCAGAGCAGCGCGTGTTACAGCAATATATATATCGGTACAATGCCACAGTCCAACAACTTTGTAACGACTACTATGGATTTCTCCTGAGGGGCCTCACCCAAAAGTTCACACACGCAACATTAAACAGTCTTCTGATAACTATGGATACCTTCCCGATGTTACCTAGGAGATATTTAATGCGAGACAACAGTGGCGGAGCATCAGTGATCTTCCTCAGCGACACAGCCACGTGGTGCAAACAATGTGCGACAGGAGGGCAGTCGCAAAACATGTGTATCGAAGTCGCAGGGGAAACACCACATCCCTCACAAACATCCCTCCAGACCTCAGTGAATTTAGCCAGTTTGGCTGGAGTGTAGTGCAGGTGGTTCAGTACTTCAATTGTAATAATTGCTACCTGGCGCCCAGAGATACCTCTTTTGTTAGGAGACAGCATTTCCTCCATTGTATATCAGTAAATTATATTCTGGGATCCAGCTCCCGCTAAGAACATATCTCATTCATGCAAGGTAGGGCAGATTGAATCAAATTATACAGTTTAGAGACCATGCGCCGAGTTAACCCAACCCCCCTGATATGATTGCTTGTCCACATGGATAAGTCTCCGGTTCCTGAGTGAATGATGGTCACACGCGGCAGACAACTGCCCTAACCCGGTAGTATTCCAACCTTTTTATGGAACTGTATCCCCTTTTATCAGGGAAGTCAGTGATGGATATGAAACTCCCATTGGGCAACAGGTCACCAAGGTGGAGACACCCCTCCTTATCCCAGGAATTCTATATCTCACAGTCAAATGAAGGAAGCATACCCGGGAAGATCTACAATGGAGCCCTCCTGTTATATAATTTGGTAAATCCCAATTTACGGAACATTCTAGCCACGCGTTCACTGTAGTGCGCACTGGGTCGTAGGCACATGAGTCAATGTATTTGCTGCTAAATATGATAGATTGCAGATTCGTGGGTGCCGCCCTGTATGTTTCCAATGGCACATGCACTGGCTGCGCTTTGTCGGAGTGCCAATGGCCTGTATATTGTGCTTGCCCCGCTAAGTAGTATACCTTGAAATCTGGTGCAGCCAGCCCACTCTGGTCATAGGGTTCAACCATTTTTTCCCCAGTTAATCCTGGCAGCTCCGTTATGTAAGAAGATTCAATTCAACACTACAGCTAAGTCAATGCCTAGTCTGGGATACTGAATGGAAACCCTTATTGATATATCTTTATGTCCAGTTCATGAGTTCTGGATGACTACCCCTATATAACACCCCTCTCTTAGAATCCCCCTGACCCCACTGAGCCAAGAAGTAGTTCTGTTTTGCAAGTTTAAAAGGTTTATTTGAGAATTTAAACAATATATATATATATCACACTTTATAATAAATTAATATCTGATAGTACACTTAGACATGATGTTGATCAACAATGGGTAATCTGGCACTAGCACACTTCTTTGCAATCAATGAGGAGTTAGTATAGGATGGATAAAGTAGCAAAAATACTTTTATGATTTCAAGGGGAAAGCAACGAGGAATAAAATGCAGTACAGAAATACTTGATATGATTTTAGCAAAAGATAATATAATCACTTTTTCTCTGGCAATTCACTCCCCTCCCCTATGCAATGTAAGACATGGAAGTAGATGGAAAGAGGAGCACACAGTTCTCAGAAATGCAATCAAATACAATACGAAATTCAGTTCCCCCCCAGCAAGCTTAGAGAAAACTGGTATGAGTTTTAAAACACAGGCCCAAAATGCTTTTTAAATGTGATGGCAATGGATGAAAAATATGCTGAAAATGCTTTTAATTCCCTTTAGGAGGTTCAGGGGGAGTGGTAGCTACTTGGGATGAGTTCAGGCTCACTTTAGCAATGATTCAGGGATGGTTCTTAAGATGCAAACGAATTTTAGCAGTTCAGGCAAAAGCAGCTATCTTTTTACAAGTAAAGAAATCGGGCCAAATCGCAAATCGCGGCGAAATTTGTGAGTGCGTGAATCGTGATTACGGCAAAAGTATAAGGAGTAGCAGGTCGGTTCTAGGCTTGTTGAAAAGCTGAGATTCTAAGCTTTCAGAGGAACGTTAAACCAAGTTCGTAGCCCAAACGGTTCCAGAGATACAGACTATTAAATAAAGGTAGTTTTTCGGATTTTAAGTAAACTCAAAATGACAGGTGACAGCTTTGCAGCTGCAGAATTGACAAATGACAGTGGTGCAGCTTTCCAAAATGACAAGTGACAACTTCTAGGAGGCAGTTCTGGTTAGATTAAAATAGTTTGGATTAGATTATTTTAACTAAGAGATTGGTTCTGCACAGTTCTGCTAGGTACTCACAATATATTTTTGAAATAGGCCTCGCCACGGATCTGGTCAGGTTTTGGACTGGACTCCGGTTCTGGTCTCGGCACTTCACAGTGATCTGGGTCAGCTCTCTGGTTCTGCTCACAGCGGTCTGGGTCACTCTGGATCTCTGGTCTGGTCTGTCCGGATACAGCGGTCTCTGCACGGCTCCTGGATCTCTGCACTGGTCCTGGCAAAAGTTCTTGGCAAGGGATTCAAGCAGCTCGCCCGGCTGTGAGTAGCTTGCAATGATTTGAGGCCTGCGGCAGAGAACTCAGCTTGTGGTTTTAGGCCTCTGATTTAGGTTCTAAAGTATAAGTTCTAGGTTCTGGAATATGTAGCTGGAGTCAGTCTGGAACTGGTATCTTCTGGATGTTTTGTGGTCCGGCAAAGCTTCCCGCAAGAAAATGGAAAATGAAGTCCTCTCTAGATTTCAGTGGTCCCTTTTTATGTGGTTTGAAAGTGGGTGGAGAGGCTAGCTTTCTAGGCCCAACCCCTTCAGAGTTCTGATAGGTTGGAGAATTCTTTGCGTTCTCACTGGAGAGCAGGATTGTGTGTCAGAATGATGTCATTTAATGGCTTGCAGAAAGGACACTCCCCTGTCAAATTACACACAAATCTATATTTGACCTAAAGACATATTTCATAGATACACAGTGGTTAGAAATTACATGCACCCATCACGTATCACATGAGGTATACTCTGTTCAAACTCTGATGTTTGTAAGAGCTTCCATCCAGAAATGGCAATATTTTGCGCTTTTTAGTGGGTTATGCAACATTGGTTTTTCATTAAAATTGATACACATATACACCCTCCTACTACACATATCTCAGTAACTTTCCATTTGTCTAGCTTAATTACAGTGTCTGTGGTGTCAATAAATAGCGGGGTTTTGCCCCAGAACATCACACAAATTGGAGTTTGGGCTTGAATTGTAGGCAAAGTTTCCATTTTAAGGTTCCCCACATTGCACATTTCTGTCATCCGGTTACCAAGAGTTATCAGTGTTTCTGTAAAATATATATTTTGCTTTCAATTCAGTGTTGGAGTCCGCCTCCAAGACTTGGGTGGGTCAGTGATCACATGTCTCTTCTGCTGGGAGCTCTTTGTGTACAGTCAACAGTCAACATCAGCATATTTTATTCAAGTGCAAGAGCCTATTGTGTGGTCTCTGGGAGGCTGCCAGACAGTCTGCCTTCTATCAATCAAGAGGTCATGTGAGATTCTAACTCCTGGTGTGAATCTCTGGAGGTGAGAGGTTTCCCAGCCTTTTGGCCTGTTAATTAAATCAGATTGTCTTCTGGGAACAGCATGTGGTTAAGATTTTAATTAACTCCCAGCCTTTGATGTAAAGGCCTCTCCTGCAACTCCTGACATGCAGTATCCCTGTCAGAGTTTAGACCGCTAGCGCCGCCTTGAGGTATTTATCGGTACTGCGTCCATTTTTTGGATCAGTCTTGAATGAATGCATTCCAAACAAGAGATTTTACATGGAAGTATATTATCCAGGTTCAGCACATGGCACTGGTGTGGTTCTGCAGTAAAATAATGTTGTGCCCGTTGAAGGAATGAATTACCAATAGTTGTGGGTTGCTTTTGGCAATCAGCATTGCCCCTTTTGCAATGGGTTCAGGCTACTGTGTGTAGCCCAATGGTGGTTTTAGGCAGTGCCCTTCTGTGCCCATAACATCGGCAAAAATGGGTGGCAGCCTATTCTTCATGCATTTCCCTGTGCATTTTCTGGGAAGCTCTGGCCATCATGATGTTTTCAATGCAAGTAATGCACAGTTTTTCTGGTAGGGCTGCATGGGTAAAAACATCCCACAGTTACCCCACTGAAACCCTGTCACTAAAGAACGAAATGTTGGCAAAAAAGGCCCTATCCGACCAGAAGGGAATATTTCAAAAGAAATGTAATAGTTTGGGGAGGACGATAATTTTAATCAGGGCAAGCTGCCGATACATGGAGATCAGAAGCCCAGACCATAGTTGTGACTTCACAGGTAGCTGTTGCAAGTATTCCACATAGTTATCAGCACACAACGATTGCTGATCTCTGGAGATCATAATATCAAGGTACCAAAACTGTGACGTAATCCATCTAAATAGTTCAGAATTGGTGCTATTAACCTTGTACCCAGAGCACCTGGCAAATTTGTATGCCTCATTCATTATGGCGCTCAAATTAGTGTCTGAGACACGGATATACAATGTGGCATTGTCCGCATACAAGGAGATCACCTTGGGTGGCCCCCAATACGAATTCACCTATGCCTGTGTTTTGAATGTATACACGCAACTAGCGGTTCTATTGTGAGTGCAAAGAGAAGGGGAGAAAGAGGGCATCGCTGATGAGTCCCCCTCCTCAGTTTCAGGCTTTGAGTTATGATATTATTGGTTACAGACCCTTTTGGTTGGATATAAATATTGCAGTCGGACACAACTTATAAAATATTGACCAAACGTGCGGGATGTATTGACCCACTTTGTTATACTATGCTTTGCTATTTATGGTGCAAGAAACAGCAACAATGGCAGCAAAACTCTTGTGTGCGCCAAAAACCTCCAAAACCGTGTTTTCCAACACACAAAAAGATGGCTGCACAACCTGCCACCCATGGTGCATGTGTGATGGAATAGAGCACACATTGCAGAAAAAGTGCCAGTGGGCTCCATAACAAGCAAACATAGAGTACAGAGGGAGAAGCAGCGCTTTGCAAATGAAACTGAAAAATGTCCCTGTAAATGACATTCAGTTTGCTGCGAAAACTCCAAAAAGGCCTGTACATAATACTGTTTCAAAACTCAAAATCTTGCTTGGCACTAAAATTCATTTAATCTAATGAAGCACTGTGAATGTACAATGTCGTAAAATGTAAAGAACAAAACATTTTCTTAGAAAAACTAGATTGCCTGTGAATGACAGCCCCTGTCAAAATCTGTGTGCAGCACACTGGGCTACCTGTGAATGACAGCCCTGTCAGATGGGCTCACCCAATGAAACTTCAAAGTTATCTAGACTAAAAGTCTGCCGGATTAGCAAACATAAAAAGATTGGTGCTAAAAAGAATACAGATCTCAGTTGTTTTTGATCCCACAGGTTTAAAGCTAAGAAAGTAATTTATCTATGTCATTTGATGTGACAAGTTTGGTTTCTTCTGGATTTTAAGTCAAGAAATTAAGAATAAATTAGCCTGGCTGGGCCTGCAAGAAGTGGAAAAACAGGTTTCCCCCAAGGAGAGGGAAATCCTCTCAGCAGAAACTCACTGACATATGATGATTGTGGGTTAGGCCAGACTTTGTCTACAACCAAGGAATGAACAATGGCAGATCCTCCAGGCCAGGAAATGGACGTGTGAAAAGGTTGTAAACTGCTCCTTGAAGACATTTCCCAAAGGAGGGGGATACTCCTTGAGCGCCAGGGAGAGGCAAAAGGCAGACCATCTGCTGCTAAGAATAAATAATGAACAATTTTTAGAGACTCATAACTTGTTATCCAAAGTGGTGAAAAATATAAAAAGGACAGATTTGTTAGTCTAATTTTTGGCTTTACATTTCAGGCGGCGGTGGCACTATGTAACATATTCTGGACAGGAATGGCAATATATGTGGTTTTATATGAACTGTATTAATGCTAGAATTGTTAAACTTAACACACACATCCCCATGGTAAACATACATATTTGTGGACATTTGCAGAAAGTTTGGAAAATGTGTACATTGCGAAATGGACAAAATTCTGCAGAAAGGTGAAACAAGATCTCACAGCTGCGGGATTTTGATGAAGAAATACTACATAAAATATGGAATATTTGAGTGTGATTTTTGTAGTGGTTACCAATGTATAAATATATATTTAGGACACAATTCGATTTTGATACTAGTGGCTAGGGGAGGCTTCTAAGGACTGTAAAAGCCAAACCATAAATGTGACATCATCCGCCCTTGGTTCAATCACTCAGATGCAAGGCGGAGATGAGGCTCTGATCCAATCCCATTTCACAGGGGCAGGTTTAGTTAAGTCGGCCCATACACCCATTGGTGTGATGTCATTTGAAAGGATAAATAGAGACAGCTACTCACTGACACACTCACTCTTCTGATTCCAGCAAAGCACTTTGTTCCAGCATTCAACATCCAGCCTTTAACATCCTTCCAGATCCAGATGCCAAGAATCTTGCTAAGCAGTAGCTGAACCATTTTCAGCACAGCCTCAATCCTCAAAATTATTCTCACAACCCAGTGCAGTGCTGTGGTGTGGGAAAGCATCCTGAACTAGCATCCTGAAACTATCTGGCTTGCTACCATAAGGCATGCCTGATGAACTCGCTATCCCGCTGATTTGAATACCCAGAAACAAGAAGGGCAGATCCTGTGCAGTTCCGGTGACCGGCCTAGCTGATCCAGTCCCACGCATGATGTGCTGTCCTTCATTGATAGGCCCAATCCATTGACCAGAACTGTGACTGTCAAAAATCTTAAATCCCAGTGGATTGTGAGTATTAATAGGACGCTAGAGATCTATTGTATACCTTGCATTATCTTGCTCCATTCTAACCTTTGAACTATCTCTACTTTCATAACCAGTAACAGTGGAAAACAATCTTTAGTGCTATCTTATTCTGTCTAATTGCTAAAGCGCCATTTTCATAGGCATCTTGTTTGTGTAACTCTGATCCATAAATCCCACTTTGATTCTTTGGACTGGTGCCGCCTGGAGACGTGATGGGGTTCTGTTACTGAAGTCATGAATCAGTCTCAGAGCTTACTTTGTCCCGACTTGGTTGCCTAGCCCAAACGCTCTAGCCTTAAGTAAAAGCATAAGCCATATTATCTGATTCTAACTGAAGTACTTGTTCAAATTTGCGTATTTATTTACAAAAAAACACCTCTGACTAAAACCTCTATAACTCCCTCAATTTTTAAGATAGAAGCGAAATTTCAACTCCCACTTGTACCTAACGTCCTTAGCTATCGCTACAACCCAAAACCAAAGGTCCCATTATATCAAAAATCACATAAGGAAAAGTTTGCCGCGAATTGACATTTTGAAGAGTTCTACACGTGTGAATTAGCTTTAAATTATTTCCCACTTTGACTTTGAGATTTCAAATGTTTTCTTTTGATTAAATCATTGCTTGTGTTTGCTTGCATCTGCTCAAAGTGGCTCCCGTAGAAATGTATAATAATGTAAGCATTTGTGACCACATTTGGTGTTTTTGCTCAGCCAATTTGCTGAGCAAATGCTGACAGTTGAAAAGTCAATTCCGTTTTTCTCTTGTGAGGGGAAAGTGGGAGTGATATTCTGTTGATCTGTGTTATTCCTGAGTACCTGCTCTCTCCTCACATCTATTTAAATTGCCTATTGGTGGTTTGAGCGGTGTTGCAGGGGGAACCCCTAACCATAGTGCTATCTGGTCCAGACCAACCCAAAAGTATCTTGATTGCCAGTGCATTAAATGTATTATTCAGTGTTCTGTCACCCCCATTGGTAATTGTTGTTACCTATTAAAATATATTGTGATTTAAATTCTAAATAATTAAATACATTTTTACCTTTGCAAACTAGCCTGATTCCTGGTTCCGTGTGACCGGGGGCAGGGGGTCTCAGGAGAAGGGTGTGATATGAGTGGTACATCATTCAGAATATTGAACTTGTAGATAAAAATAAATAAGGGTTTCATTTGTGCACTACATGCTGGGCGAGACTTGGGTGTGTGCCAGATTGAAATCACTTACAAACTAAAAAATGCTGAAGGACTCCGAATAGGTATTTGCAGAAGACAGAATCAAAAGCCTTCTCGGCATCCAGTGATGCCGCAACAGCCCAGGCTTGTGGACATATTCGTGCCGTGATACAAAAGAGTCTCCTCAGATCAATGCGATGGAGCGGTGAGGGATAAACCCGAATGATCCGGGTGGATCAACGTCGGCATGTACGGCAAGAGCGGAGTATGCAGTACTTTGAAAACACCTTGGCGTCTGCATTTATTAATGATAGCGGCACATACGAGGCACTATACCAATTTCCAATGCTTCTTCCCGTACCTTGAACAATTGCAGAGCCAGGACTCATTTGTATATTAGCTAAACCACCAACCCATCAGACCCTGGCATCTTACCAGACGCCAGTGACATTATGGCCTTGAAGATTTCCTCAACTGTTACGGGCCCGTTGAGTGTCATTCGCACCTCCTCGTGCAGCACAGGGAAGGCCACCCCTTCAAGATATCCCTCGAAACTCACCTCCAAGCACATATGTGTGTTAGCGTACAAAGCTGCATAATACCTCACAAAGGTGGCCTTGATATCGGGCTTAGTCATGAGAACTGACCCAGCCTGTGCCATAATTTTGGCAATCCCTTGTGCTTTGTTCTCTGCTTTGGCTATTCTGGCTAAGGATCTACCAGGCCTATCAGATTCTCTATATTTGCATGCCAGCATTGGTCTAGACATGTACAATAACTCCCTGTCCGCCAGTTCTTGAAACTTGAGGATATTGCCCTTCATTACCCCCAGCAGTGCCCTATCATTCGATTTCCCATATTCTTTTTCAAGACACCCCACTTGCTCCTCCGCATTCCATAGCTCCGTCCTGATAGTCTTGAGTGCCCCTACTCAAATGGACACAAGCTCCACTCATTAACAGATTAAGGTCTCCAATAACATAGAGGACAAGGACATAGAGCCCACATTATTCATAAAAGACTCTTCAATGTTCACATGCAGGGAGGATGCCAACCCCAGTCCAGCAACATAGACAGAGACATTATTCACATAGGACGGGCCCCAGGTGAGTGAGCCATGGCAAGCATCATCACGACGGGTAATGTATGTGCAAGTACCTCACAGCCCGTCAAATTCAGTATCAACTCCCAAGAGGTCAGCCAATAATCTATTCTGGACATTGAATCATGGACCATCAAATAATATGCATATTCTCTGCCTTGCGGGTTTACATTTCTCCACACAACTATTAGTTGTAAATGGCACATAACTTGCTTCAATGTTTGCGTCGCTGCCGAGCGAACCCAAGGGGTTGTGGATGATCGGTCCACAGCAACTCCAGAATAGTATTAAAATCTCCACCCCATATAAGGAATGTATCCGGAGTCCTCACCAAAATATCGGTCAGTGTGTTTTAGACATCCGGGTTGGCGATATTGGGGCTATATGTATTTATCAACCCTGACCAGCTTGCAAATAACTTTTCCCCACACAATCACATATCACCCATCTGGATCTACACAACTTCTGATAACCTGAAATGTAACCGAGGAGTGTACTAGGGTGAGTCCTGCTCTCATTTGCGATGAGTAATTTGTATAGTATCGTTGCTGGCCCACATATGGGCAACAAATTCATAATATATCAACAGCCTTCACACAGAGGATAAATCAGTCACTTCCCTGAGGTTGAAAGAGCATTGGGTGAGACTCGATCTGACTAACCCTCCTCCTCCTGGGCAACTACGAGGCAACAGAGGAATTGACGCTTCAATGTAAGTTGCGCCCTCACCCGGAGTTTCAAAGCATTGAGCCTGGCCCTCATGTTGTATAAGGAGCTTTGAGGGAAACATCATTGCATGAGGGATTTGGCACTCGCGTAACAGGCGTGTGACTGCATTGTAGGACCGCCTGGCCGCTTGGACCCCGCTGAGATGTTTGGGTATATAAACAACTTGTTTCACTCCCATTGCAGGGTGCTGCGTTCTTTGGAAAGTTTCAGTACTCAATCTCTGTCTCTGTATTTTAGCAACCCGGCAATTACTGTACGTGCTGGTGTGCCAGGCTTCGGAGGCAGGGCCAGCACACAATGAGCTCTCAACAATAAATTGCGCTCAGAAGTGTTTATCGCCCAGCAAAGCTTTTGATAGATCTTACATAGGTCTCTTAGCTGCATTGTCGGGTATAGGAATATTGTTGCGTCGCGATCAGCCTCAAGATCCTTACACTTTACTTGCACAGTTGCCAGATCCTTTCTGATCACAGTTATCTCATGGTCATGGTGGTTCACCTTAGCATTCAGATCTCTGACCCTTGCCTCTGCCTCAGTAATGTGTCCACTTTCTTTATCAATCTTAGCTTGCAGCGAGCGGATGTTACCCACTATGTCATCCAATTTGGAGTTAACTGCGGCAGAACCACTTCGCACGGCAACCATGACAGGATCCATTTGGGCCTGTGGTATCTGTCCATCCACAGGTGCAACCAGTGGTGCCGATTCCATTGCCACTCCCTTGGCCGGAGTACTGGTGAATGAATCCATGGGGCCTCTCCTCTTACCAGCCCCTCTCAGCATGGCGTAGACACACACCACCTCAATGCACTTTCCCCCATCCTACAAAATATGGCCCACTACAGTTCTTGTTGATACCAATTATGACTTTGATGTGCCACCCATTGAACTTGCCAATATTGTGTGCCAGAGCAATCACCAAACTTAGATTAGTCTGCTGCCTTCGGTCCCCTTCAAACTCTGACTATTTCTTATGCCTGTGTGAGCAAAGGATATCAGCCTGTAACAGGGCCTGTATGCCGCTTCCTGTGCCCATGTACAGGAGCACCCAGCATAGTCACAGCATCCAAGCAAGCACGGCACCTCATCACTCATCTCCACCTCCACACCACGTGTAGGAGCGCGCTAGAGGCGGTCCCCGGTAGGTGACCGTCCACCAGCAGGTACAGCCCGTACCAGCGCTAGGTCCTCCAGGATATTACAGTGCCACTTTAGCAATGCTCTGTCTCTTCTCCAACTGTATCCCAAGAGCAAAGGATTTCGCCCACCAGGGCGCTCGTTTGTTGTGTCCCCAGGCCTGTTGTCAGCTACCGCCAGGAGTCCCCAGGTGTTGGTCATGGTCTGAGCGCGGCTCACCCTCCTAGCAGGGTAGATCACTACATGGAGCCACCACAATAACGACAGCCCGCCGCTCCCGTCCGCGGATCGCCACCATTGCCCCACCAGGCTTCGGGCTCGCTCGCGGACGGATTCTGAGGACAGATGGATGTCCCTGCAGGCCTCTTGCCAGAGTCCTCTTCGGGTGATATTAGATCAGGTCGCCAGTGATGAACCCCGACCCTGCTGTGCCCCATATTCAGCCAGCAGCATCGGCCTTCTTCAGACCCCCTAAGGGGAATTGATGTAGGTGGTTCAGAAAATGATTTTTTGCATTTTTAAAGCGTACACACAGCCCGCGGCATCAAGGTGCTGTTACAGGAATTGTTTGTTTTTGTTTTTTAGTTGCATAATTATAACACTCTTAAATACCCAGAGGTTTCTAAGCGCAGACCCGGGGGATCAAACCTGTGTTGTTTTGTATCGTCTTGCTTCCAAGGCGAACACGTTGCCGCTGAGCTATCCTCCCGGGACAAGGCAGGATAATGCAGAGGATCAGAGCTCAAAATCTAGGCAGCCATATCCGATGCTGTTCAGCAGCACCTCCCCACCTTTTGGCAGTATTTCTGAGCAATTCTAATCTGTACCCTGTGTTGCCGACTGCCTGCATGACTAGGACAGTGCTATAACTTTCATTACCCAGCTGCTCCTCACAAGACAGGTAGAGAATTCTCAGCCAGTAACAGGTAGTCAGTACATTTTGCTTGTGACAGGAAATACCAGTGATGCAGGCGGACCATTGGCCTGTAGAAGGATCGGTCTGCTCTCCCTCCCTTGACAAACAAAATATATTACCTGACATCCACCCACACTCTTCATAGCTCGCAATCACTTAACTGCCCCTTTGTTATGCATAGAGTATACAAATGGAAAGGTCAGTTTGTCTCCTGAAAAACCAATATATAAGACTTGGGCAATCAGAGGTGATGGTTGCATTTGCTTCTGAATGCCTAAATACAATGTAAGACACAATGAGTCACACAAATAAGATTCTAACAGTTTTTTTTATTTTCATGATGTGTACTTTTTGGGCAAACACCAAAAGAGGTGCTTATTGGACACACACCAAAAAGGGTGCTTATTGGACTCAAACAAATCTTCCTCAAAACGCTCTGCATAACACACAGAGCGATCCACGGCCAAGGAGCGGCATGCATACAGGAGAAAATCATCATCTACAAACCAACACGAACCCCAAGATCCATCAACGTCATCCGCCTCGAACACAAAAAATACTCAAAACAAACATTTTGGCATCAGCATTTTCCAGCAAAGCAGTGGAACTCTGGAACTTGCTCCCAAAGCAAATACAAACAACAGAGGATCACCTAAAGTTCAGGAAATTATTAAAAACATGGCTCTTTAACACTCTGAGCTGATGAAAATCTCGGAGCAACAAATAATCCACCCACCACAACGCAAGAGAATGCCAAGCGACTGGACCACTAAAATGTCAACCACAAACACTCCAGGAACAAGTCTAATCAAAAGGGTCAACCCATCGCAATAAGGCCAAGCAACCCAAGCAACCCTACTAATAACTCTCAAACCCTCTAACAGTCACTATATCAACCACACTACATAACAGACTTGACACAAACCTCAGACACAAAACACTGAACCACAAATACTTTTCATACACAGGAATATTTGCATACAACACACAACGTACAACACACAATTGGCAATCTACCCAATCATACTAGCACACAGTGACTGTTTTTCTGAACTGAAGCTACAAACAGCACCGCAAAGCTCTCTTGTATCTTCCCTCTTAACCTCAATAATCATCCCAACCCTCTTCCTTTTCGATGTGCCTGAGTGTCTGGAGACAATGATAAATGGCAGAACATAACATAACACACCAAAAGGGGTTTGCTTTTTTGTTGAACTTCACATTCCCTGTACTAAAATAGCAAACACCATGGCTATCTCAAACCAATAACAAGCAGATGACCATATCATACAGTATCATTTGTTGTGTGCCTATGTCTTCAAAGTACCGTTCAAATTCCAAAACACATATTGTAGGCGTCCATCCTCACATCGGGTCTCCAATTCTACCTGACTGCTCTTCAAAAACTACTCAAAACTGCTCTCAACTCTGCCAACTGTGACTTCTATCTTTCTCATTCCATCTCAATCATCTCAACCTAGGTGCTGCCGAAAATCTCTCAACTAAATTTTCCCACCTCCTAAACCCTCCTCCATCCCCTCTACTCTTTCTGCTAATGATCTTGCTCTCTACTTTGCTTCTAAAATTTACAACATTTAAAATACACTTGCAAATTGCCTTCCATCCCCCGCCTGCTCACTTTTCTCCACCATCCCTACCCTCCTCTCCTGTGATAATGGGCCTCATTACAAGTTTGGAGGTAGCCACGTCGTTCTTAGCGGCATGGCTGCCTCCAAACTCGCGTCTGGGTCCATGAATTACCGGGCCATTCCGACTTTTGCGGGCCCTTTTCTCGGGACCCGGACCTGGTTCATCCCCATTCCCATTAAAGCCCCCCATAGGGCTCAACGGGAATGGGGAGGATGCTAACAACAGACCCGCTAATGACGGGTCCATTGTTAGCATCCTGGTCTGCTTGCCACCCGCGAGCAAACTCATAATGTGGCAGCCCGGAATGAACGGTGCCGGTAGATTACCGGCACCATTCATTCCGCGGCTGCCAGCCTCATAATGAGGCCCAATGTCTTCCTTTGACCATCAGTGTTCACTCGCCTGGGCTGTTTTGTTAAAGAAATTGAATGTTGGTAGATAAACCTCCGGGAAATGTGTAGGGCTAACCCGCACACATTTTCCAATGCTCACCACACAATAAACACATAGTCAAGTGTACTCTGGAGGACACAGCCTACTGGCGTAGTCCTCCTGTCATGGTCAGCTGGAATGTCAGAGCCCCGGGTATATCAAAGCATCTTAAGAAGGGGGAAGGCAACACCTTCCTCCAGCCATAGCCCTGGCCAGCCTAATTAACATATCAAACGTTCCATGGATCCGCCCTGCCTATTGTTTAAGTTCTGTGTGGTGGCAGCACATACTGATGAGAGCTAATTCAAGTAGGCCTTCAAAGAGGCCTGTTCACAGAGCTAACAAAGGGCAGGAAACCCCAACACCTTTTTGATATGCAATGTGTTGGCTTGAAGCTAGCTCCCACACCTCTGTATGAAGGGCAGCGAATGTCATGTCTGGAACAACTGTTTACAGTAGACAACCCTGGGTACCTCCTTTCAGAGAGATGAAGTATGTGATTTAATGGATACAGAAAGTCTGTTCTCACAACAAAACTTCAAGAGAGACCTGCACTTTGATCAGGAGTCCCAGAGAGCTCAATTAACCAGAGAGATTGTTTAATCCACAATTTACAGGCGGATGGGTGGGACTTAATAGTACACATTGTCATCCCTTACTTTTCCTGTTGCAAAGCACTCTGGTTATGATCTCGTGCATAACAGAAGATTGTTGGTGGGGACCCCAGATTGGTTCATTAAGGTAGGCCTAGCCTGCACCAATTGCTGGGGCCCAATTGGCTTTAAAAGAGGGCTGAGCCGCTCACTTAGCAGATCATTCGACAACTTTGAAAGGAGTAAGAAGAAGGACTCATTTGGACCCTTGCTGAAGGTACAGTCAGCCTTACAGCTTCCACCAGTGAAGGAAGGCCAGGATTTCCAAGAGGGAAGCAAGATCCCTGCCTAAACATCTCCCGGCAAACAGAGGGAGATACCAGACTCAGAGGACACGTCCAGCAGCTCCAGAACCGGTACTCAGCCAGCACAAATCATGCCCTTCTAGGTTCTAACAGCAAGCTTCCTTGGTGAAAAGTGCCAGAGAGCCTCTGAACAAAGGACTAGGACGTTGCCTGCAAACACTCTCCTCAGCTTTGGGCCATTCACCTTAAAGGATGACACAAGCCCTGCAAAGAAGCAAGGAGGAGTGCCACAACAAGCATCAATCAGCGTCCATCTTTTAAGGACATTTTTGAGGCAGTCGAGCCTTCGAACTGCCCCGGCTGCACCACCAACTGTTGTTTCGCTGCAGTCACTAAAGCTGGCTGAGACGCCTCGACGAGGATTCCAGATCCTCCAACCAGCACAGAGACAGCGATTCTTGACCATGAGCCACCATGTAGACCAGTCTGCAGCCATCCATCCAGCCTTGCTTGCCGAACTGCCTGCTGCCTGATACTCGCAGCTGTCTCCCATCTTGAACTCACACAGGAGGGAGCTGCAACGCATCCTGGAACTGACTCGATGCTGTTGAGCATCAAGATCATCTGAAGCACCAGGTACATTGTGGTTCTGTATTCCTGGTCCTTCTCCAAAGGCCCCTGGTGACATTTACAACCCCTTGCTCCCTTGGTGCTGAAACTAAATAACCTTGAACAGTTAAGGCTGATTGCTTTACTGACTGCCCTCCTGTCACTATCCAGAGTTCATACCTTTCCTTCGTCAAACTGTCTGTTCTCTGTGTTCCTTTACAGGGTGGGTTGTATTTTGTAGTGTGCTAGCACTGTCTGTTGTAATAACAATAAAGCAGAAATTTCTGTACAACCTTGACTAGACAGTGCTTTTTATCATTGGGTAATAATTGTATTTTTGCTGTGTTGCAACTAACCAATGATCCACTACCTTACAGAGATAAGCCTGCGTTCCATCCACGTTACCAAAATTGGACAAGGAGGTTTATAATTTAATTGTGTTTTCCAATTGGTTTGGATCCCTTCTGGTGTACTAGAGGTGTGGGGCTGATTGATGGTTTAGAAACTGATTTTCACCCGGGACCACTTACGTCCGAAAGTTGATTCGTCACATTAGTGGCAAGTGGTTGGATTTGTTGGAGCCTTGCGCAGAGCTTGTTAGAACTGATATAATACTGTTTCATCCTCATCGTATATGTTGGCCTATGCCCAGTCACTTTGTGAGGAAATCCGTATTACAAGGTCGTGACCTCAAGTGAATCAAGCCTCCATTTTAGGTTAGAACCGCCATTTTGGGGTTTTGTACAAAGTCACACTGTAATCTAAAATGGCTGTCTCGTGTGCTCTTGTTCTTGCCTTAACCTCTTCAACCTCTGTAGGAGAGTTAATGTCCAACCTGCCTTCAGGCTACATGTTAGGGTCATGTAGACCTTGTCCTTTGTTGACCTCGGGAGCAGGGGATTACTTGAATTAGCAATGTTAAACTACAAGTATGCAAGAACAGTAATGCTATCCGAATATAATATGCAAAACGTTTGTTTGGTCTGTATTAAAACAGTATGTAAAGAGTGTAACGTTAAATTAAAGAATAATGGAGTGTGTTAGTAAATATATTCAAAAGTAAACCGCATGCACGAGAGATGTAAATTAGGAAAGTGAACCTGGCGCGACCCTAGCCCAATGTATTATTAACTTGTAAGAGGCTGGACATCATTATAACAAATTGTATAAATACTCTGATGTCCAGCTAGGAAATTCTGCTCACTGCTCACATTGAACCCTGCTGGTGGTCTCTGTGATGTATTGACAGCCAAATAGCTATTTGTGTACTTTGTTGAATACTGTTCAGTTTTTGTAATAAAGATTCTGGGAATCTTTACAAGCCTGTGTCGGTGTATTTTGCTTTGCTTGGTGTAACAGCCGTAATATTGTATTTTTTTTCTGATTCCACAGATGGCGCCCGAATAGGGACCCTCAAGATTGACTTCGTCTCGTTGAAGGTTGGCTCGGCTATCGGACCGGGATCAGGCGCTGCCAACAGAAATGGCCACTCTAGACAAGAAGCGAATTCCTCGACAAAACTGCACGATCCGATCCCTGAACGGTGAGCTGTAGCCCGAGACGACGTCTTGACTAGGGTCCATATATTTGAGGTGGGTAAATTTGCCGAAAATCACCAGACACGTGGGTCCTTAGCATTGTCCTTAGTAACCCGATCGGGCCTCCCAGTTCTTTGGTCAGGTGAATCATGTCCCGATTCTTAATCTAACCCTGACAATTTGAATTTGGAGCATTGTACTCGCGAGCACAATTATTTAACCAGGTAACACCAAAACTTTGATATGCTTGGGAAATTGTCTGCCTGCTTTAGGGCATTATTCCGCAGCGACAGACAATCTTTGGAAGATACATTAATGACATTTGGCACAGACAGACCAGACATGATTCTAATCTTCGGTGGCCAACCAATGGTAGTTTTGAAATCCCTCGTATAGAATATTTAGAGTCTGTATTAGTAAAGAAAAAGGCTAGACCTGCAGCATTTGATGCATTGCACAGTTGGAAAACAGAAGCTTTGCAGCAACAAAAGAGTAGAGAGAAACATATGCGTAGACATATGACAAGTGTCGAAGAGGCACGGTTATATGATCGAAAAAACAATTGAAGTCAGTTAGGAACACGGACAGGGCGTTTCAATTAGGCATTCAGAAAATCTACCCTTCAAAAGATTTTCATAGGTCAGATGAATTGATTAATAAACTTTTGCATGAACGAAGGCCCGATGCCTCCGTGCTACCGCCGTACGTCCCTCCTCCTGGCGCTTTGCCCCTTCCCGTTGTTGTTCCTCCTCCTATAGTTCCTCCGGTCCTCCCTGCTGTTTCTCCTGTTGTTCTTCCAGCCGTCGCTCCGTTGCTATTCAGAATGTGCCTACTCTTCCTCTTCCAAGTGATTCTACATCGCTTGTAGTAAACCAGGGAGCGAGACCAAGGGTTGTGACTTGTAATACTGTGTCCCCAGATAAAAAGAGTGAATTGATTGCTTGGGCTAAACATTGTATGGAGAAGGGTGAACAAGCCGATGTTTTTTCCACACTTGAAAATTTAAAGTATTCCTGAGAAAAATGTTTTTATTGAAGGATTAGGGACTCATTTGAGTATAATGTGGAATAGATTAAATGATGTAGATTTCCCACAACGGTTACGGGGATGAGCATGTTGAGAGGATTTTTGAGTATAGGAAGGAGTTGGAAGAGTTACAGAGTGAGGAAGCAGATGGTGGTAGTTTAGGTATTATGTACTTACAGAAACGTTTTTTCCTTGCCGTGAATTAAAAGGTGAGGAAGCGTGAATTTGTATAAAGGATGCGATAAAATGGATTTCGGATATGTCGATAACTCCAGATGAAGTATATGACACATATAGTCAGTATACGTTAGAAATGCAAAAGAAAGTGATACAGGTTATGGTAGAGCACCTGCAGAATGAGTGTGTAAAAAGAAAGATTTGTTGTCCCGCAGAATTGTTGAGTGTTTATAAGAGAGCCATTTTGATTGATACTTCTTCGACTGCCTTAGCGCTTGATTTGGCTCTGTTGCTTAGTAAGCGTTCGGAGCTGCCTACTTCTCAGTTGCATATGAGAGAGGTCCCTCCGACATTTTTCCCAAAGGTTGAGGTTGCGGCCGATGCTGCACAGGGTATACTCGCTGTGAACATTCCCGCAAATTACGTATCACAGTTTGTTCACATCCCGTTTTCAAGACAGGAAGTAAACACCATAAAACAATCTATTCCCGATATAAGAAAAAATCCGACCGGATTCTATAAAGAAATAGGCTCGGTCTTACAGTCGTCGGTATTCACCTTAAGTGATATTGACCTATTATTTCCCGTACTCCTACCAGTCGATTTGTGGAAACAGATCAGGACTATAGACGACATACCTGGGTTGGGATATACATGGGATAACATGGTTAGGCTAGATAGAGAAAAACCAGCTGGCGAACGACCACCTCAAGTGATATTAACCTTGCCTGATAGAATTATTGTAAAATTGAAAACTATGGTTCCTGAAAAAAGAATCATTTGGGACAAGCTTACGGTCTGTGTCCAAGGAAAGTCTGAGGGTGCTACCGATTTCTTCAATCGGTTCGAGCAGGTATTCTCAGATTTCAGTGGATAAGACTTAGGCACAGAGTCAGGGAAAAGGCTGTTTGTCGACAAATTTGTACGTGGATTGCTGCCTGACATCCAGTTACAGATTATGTCTTCTGAAAGCGCTTGGCAGGCGAAGTCTCAATCAGAAGTACTGCATATGGCTCAGTACTATGAAAATCGTGTAAATACTGAAAAGGAAAAACTTGAGAAAAAAAAGGGTGACCTGAAAACTAAAGTTTTATTACAGCAGATTGTTAGAAGCCCTAGAGGGGGGTAATCAATTTAGAGGTCAGTACATTCCACAGGGAAGTGCGCCCTTGGCTCCGGTAACCATTAACCAGTGTGCCTATTGCCGGCAGGAAGGCCACTGGCGTGCACAATGTCCGACCTTGCAGCAAAGGTCATTTGGGAAAATGGGTAGACGATCCAGAGGTCACCCATGTGCAGGGGGCCCTGGTAGAGGTCAGTTTGCACCAGAATCACAGCAACCTCCTTCACAAGATAAGCAAGTTTCGAATGTGGATAATGGAAACATTGTTGATCACCCTTCTGCCGCGTACCTCTCTGAAGAGCTTCCCTTTGAGAATATTCTGTTTCGCTAGGATTGCCCGAAGCAGGATTTGGAACCTACGCCTATTCCCGTTCATCCGAAAGGCCCCTACTTTGAGATGGCGGTGAGAAATAGGAAGCATCTATTTTTAGTAGATACGGGAGCACAGAAATGTTCCATTGATCATTCACGGGTTCCAAATATTCCCCTGTCAGGGCAGTCCAACGTTTCCGTAGGGTTTTCAGGCACACCTGTAGTTTGTCCGGTCTCTTTACCGGTACCGATAACACTGGGTCCCTTTACAGAACAGTGTCCATTTCTACTTACCACAAACTGTGGGGAGAACTTGCTGGGGCTAAATTTGTTGAAGGCATTGCATGCAGTAATACATTGTTCTCCAGACGGAGTTCGGTTAACAATTTCACCTCAGCAATCACTCGCCTCTCAGTTTTTGACTCGACCTTTACCGCCAGAATTCAGTAATGTCCAAGAATGCTTATGGGCAATTGATGATAATGATGTGGGCATTCTTCAAATTGAACTTGTTAAAATTATTTTGAAACATGGAGTAAAATTGCCTCACATCCCGCAATATAAGATCTCAGTTGAAGGCGAACAGGCTTTGAAATGTATAGTTTCTGATTTTGTACATCGTGGAGTAATTGAGGAGATTACTGGTAGCATATGTAACAGCCCCATTTTGCCAGTATACAAAAAAGGTGATAATGCGATTCCCTTTCGTTTTATAATTGATTTACATTTTATTAACAAAATTGTGGCTCCTCAATTTCCTATTGTACCTGATGTTACAACGATACTAACCATGATTCCGGCTTCTGCCACTCATTTTAGAGTTGTTGATCTTAAAAACGCGCTTTTCAGTATTCCCATACACAAGGATAGCAGGTATTTGTTCGGGTTTACCCCAGGTGGACGCTCGTTTACATTTACTCGTGCACCACAAGGGTACACTGAGAGTCCAAGTATTTATAGTAGGGCATTGAAAGAGCAGCTCGATACTCTCGAGTTGCCTACTACTTGCACATTACTACAGTATGTAGATGACCTCCTCTTGGCTGCTGATTCTGAGAGCGCCTGTAAAGAAGGCACCGTGTTGTTGCTTTGTCATCTAGCGAAACATGGCCACAAAGCTTCACTTAAAAAATTCCGATATTGTTGTCAGGAGGTCGCCTATTTAGGCTACCTCCTGTCAAAGGAGGGAAGACGGTTGACACCTGAACGAATAAAGACTATTTCTGGCATGTCTGTCCCAAATACACAAAGGGAAGTTAGAGCCCTGATAGGTATGGCTTCTTATTATAGATTGTGGATCCCTAACTTTTTGTTAACGATTAAACCAATGCTGGCTTTGACAAAGAAGGTCATTTCTTTGCCCTTGCCATGGACTTTGGAACACCAGACAACATTTGATTTGCTCAAATCCGCGCTGTGTTCAGCGCCGGTTTTAGGAACTCCGAATTATGACAAGGCCTTTGTATTGTTTGTGCATGAACGTAATGGATGTGCTTTGGCTGTATTAACACAGGAGCATGGAGGGAAGAATAGGCCATGCGGCTACTATTCCTCCGCCCTTGATCCTGTAGCATGCGCTTTGCCAAGATGTTTGCGCGCTGTTGCTGCTGCTGCTGCGTCTGTAAAACAGAGTGAGGCAATGGTCTTGGGTCATGCGTTAATCCTAATGGTACCTCACTCTGTAGATATCTTATTGAATAGAACTCAAACGCAACACCTCACTTCTGCATGATTGACAAGATATGAACTTATCTTGTTTGCCCCCCACATTCAAATTCCGAGGTGTTGTGTATTAAATCAGGCTGAACTTTTACCTGTCTCGCAAGATACTGCTGAGGTTGACGATACGTCACACGATTGCCTTTATATGACAGAACAGGAGACTAAAGGCAGAATCGATCTGAAAGACACGCCTTTGAATAGCCCACAAGGAGAGCTATTTTGTGATGTCTCTTGTTTTAAACTTCCAGATGGTACATCCACGGCTGCTTATGCTGTTGCTACTTTAAGCACGGTTGTGGAAACTAAAAGAATTATGCATAACTCTGCGCAGGCCGCAGAAATTATAGCGTTAACTCGAGCTTGTGAACTTTCTGAAGGGCTTACAGTGAATATATATACCGATAGTCAATATGCCTTTGGGGTGGCCCACAATTTCGGTAGACTTTGGAAAGAACGAGTTTTCTTGACCTTGCACTGAACGAAAATCCAGCACGGCACTTTAATAGTGCGATTACTTTCAGCACTCGCACTCCCTGTTCAGTTAGCTATCATAAAATGTTCAGCACATCAAAAGGTTACAGATGATGTAGGGAAAGGGAATGCTTTCGCCGATCAGATAGCTAAACAAACTGCCACTGATTTCAGTTCAGAAATGTATGCTGTAAAAGAAATTGTAAACGTTTGCACTTTGGGTGAAAGTATCGATGCTGTAAAAGATATTCAAGCAGATGCTACCATAGAGGAAACTAAGAGATCGATCGAGGGTGCAGGGAGATTGGATGCAGATCAGTGTTGGGTAGACAATATTGAAGGAAAATGGTTACTCCCTGACGCCTACATTACAATAATGGTTATTATGGCTCATGGTCTGACACATGTTTGTGCGCGCAAATTAACAAAAATGTTACACAGTGTATGGGCCAATGATAAGATTTTCAAAACTGCGTAGCGTTTTGTCCAAAGCTGCATGGTCTGCTTGCAGCACAATGTAGGAAAAGGTACCTCGACTCCTAGAGGAAGTTTCGCTCCACCTTCTGTCCCATTTGAGGTTATTCACTTTGATTTTATTGAAATGGAACGTTGTAACAATCTTAAATATGTGTTAGTTGTCATTTGTGCCTTTAGTAAGTGGGTTGAGGCCTTCCCGGTTAGAGATGCAACGGCCATAACCACGGCAAAAACTCTGTTGAAAGAGTTGTTTCCTAGGTTCGGGCTGCGGAGAGTCATCTGGTCAGATAATGGGCCACTCTTTATTGCTACTGTAATCCTACAAATTTGCAAAGGATTACAGATTGACAAACGGTTCCATTCAGCTAGACATGCCCAAAGTGCTGGATTAGTGGAAAGGCACAACGGCATTATAAAGAACAAACTCGCTAAGACATGTGCTGGCACCAAGCTAAAATGGCCGGACACCTTACCGATCGTGTGGCTATCGATAAGAACAACCCCTCAAATTAAGACTGGGCTCTCTCCCTTTGAGGTGGTAATGGGGAGACCTGCTAATATTTGGGGTATGCCAAAAAGTTGCTCATTGCGGGACATAGAAAATGTGCTTCTTTCAGATTACTGTAACCAGTTGACAAAAAATCTGTTTTCAATTTATCACCAGGTGCGAGAGGCATTACCTGTGCGCTACGAGGGTCCTGGCCACAGTCTAAGACCGGGGGACTGGATCCTCACAAAAGTTTTTGAGAGGTCGTCTTGCCTTGCACCTCGGTGGAGGGGTCCCTACCAAGTCCTGCTAGTCACCCAGAGTGCTGTGCGGGTAGAGGGTCGTAAAAATTGGATTCATGCGACGCACACCAAACGGATCCCACAGCCCGTGCCATACGATACAGAAGGCACATAATCCCTTCCCACTGTTGTAACTAGTGTACCTGAAACAGCAACAATCAACAAGGGAGAATCAGAGATCGCTTCAGAATTTGCAAGGCCGGACAAAACGGTCATCTTGTCTCCGTACTCCCCAACAGTGGAACTTCCGGATCAATCCTTTTCTGATCCCATTTCCGTCCATTCGCTACTTCCAGGAGGAAGTGACAACACTTTGTCCTCACCAGAAACTGCAAAATATAATTTGCGCCCAAGGAAGTAAACGTACAGCATGGTCTGACTGTGCGATTGAGAAAATCATTTGAGGGCTTGCCTTTTGGCCCGACTGTACGGGAAGATTCTGTTGGCTAAGGGTTGTGGGAAAGACATTAATAAGACGCACGACTGGAGTCGCCAGCAAACGAACAATTGGTGTTTTTTCGGTTGAAGACGACAATGCCTGCACCTTCTACCGCTCGTACCGTACTTTTAGATAAACATTTGACTAGCAGAGACAATGATCAAGCATGTAAGGGGACCTCCAAAGTGTATTGTTGCCTTTTTGTGATAATTGCTGGATTTTTAGTAACTGTTGGGTTTGGGTTATGGTATCTGGAGGAAGCATATCCGTTAGAGGACTTTTTACCTATTGAAAATGTATCTGTTATTCCCACTCCTTCCGTGCAATTGCATACTTTGTCGCCTAGAGATTCTTTGCATAGACGGAACTATCCGAATAATACTCTTTTGTTAATAATATATGCCACTCATGTAATTTTTAATAAGACCAATTGTTGGATCTGTTCACATTTACCGCAACATGGGGATAAGGGGCTAGGTTGGTATATTTATCCCTTACCTTTGACAACTGCCTGTTAAGCTTCTCTTAGAGCAATATTTTTTGGTCGATGGAATGACAGCATCTCAGGGAACTTTGATGGTACAAATTTAAATAACTTTGAGAAGAATGTTTTGATGGCCCTGATATGCTCGCTTTTTGCAAATAGAAGTAAGCCAAACGTTGCTTCTGTTAGGCCCTCTGATAGATTGTCTCGTCCCTTTGAGTCTTTAATCTCTTTCAAAATGGCTCCTATAGGCAATAAGGATGCCACGCCTCTATCTTATTCTGTTAACCATAGCCCCGATTCAGTATCCTTCTGCCTACAGAGGAATGGAACACGGTCAATGGGTAATTTTAGAAAGTGCGCCAATGTTGCGAACTTGACTAGTGAAAACAGACCTCTGTATGTAGGCGAACCTGTTTATTTTGTTTGCGGTAATGTGGCATTTCCATGGTTGCCCAGGGATTGGCAAGGAACCTGTTATTTAGGGATTCTATTACCTGGGGTATTTATTGCCAGTACTGTAGACATTTCAAAGACTCGTCCATGACGAGGTGTTAAAGGGGATACTCCAGCACAAACTCTAGGGGACATTATGAAATCCTTTGTGCCATTTTTTGGGTAAATTACGAATTCAGAAGATATCAGGGGACGAGCGAGAGTATTGGAGAGAACCATCAACCGGACCACTGACATACTCTATAATATGACGTTAGAGCAGAGAGTGATAAGATTAGTGGCTCTTCAGAACCGGATGGCATTAGATGTCATTCTGGCCGAGCGTGGAGGAGTATGTAAATTAGTGGGGTCTGCTTGCTGCGTTTACGTACCAGACTCCTCTCCAACGATCTTTAGGGCTATCCAAAATCTACATGTTCTTAGTTCAGAAGTACATGTTCCTGAAGGAAACTGGGAATTTAGTGCATGGTTTTGGGACCTCCTACGGTCATGGGGATGGAAGTTGTTCTCGGCCCTGCTGATTATCTTGGGAAGCTTTCTGTTTCTTTTCTGTTGTATACAGTGTCTCCCTGATATATGCTCAGTATTAGGGGGATGTTGCGCGCAAGCAACAAGTGTATTAGGGCATAAAATATACGCCCCAGAGAAGGTTTCCAAAGAGTATGTGTTAAAAGAAACTCTAGTGTCAGATGTAATGGCAATAGATATGTCCGACAATGATTCGGGATGTATAGACTTTGAAATGTGGAGTTAATCGTAAAGCAATTGAAGGTAGTTTAGCACTTGGCATAGGCCAAAAGGAGGGTTTGTTAGAACTGATATAATATTGTTTCGTCCTCATCGTATATGTTGGCCTATGCCCAGTCGCTTTGTGAGGAAATCCATATTACAAGGTCGTGACCTCAAGTGAATCAAGCCTCCATTTTAGGTTAGAACCGACATTTTGGGGTTTTGTACAAAGTCACCCTGTAATCTAAAATGGCCGTCTTGTGTGCTCTTGTTCTTGCCTTAACCTCTTCAACCTCTGTAGGAGAGTTAATGTCCAACCTGCCTTCAGGCTACATGTTAGGGTCATGTAGACCTTGTCCTTTTTTGACCTCGGGAGCAGGGGATTACTTGAATTAGCAATGTTAAACTACAAGTATACAAGAACAGTAATGCTATCCGAATATAATATGTGAAACATTTGTTTGGTCTGTATTAAAACAGTATGTAAAGAGTGTAACGTTAAATTAAAGAATAATGGAGTGTGTTAGTAAATATATTCAAAAGTAAACCGCATGCACGAGAGATGTAAATTAGGAAAGTGAACCTGGCGCGACCCTAGCTCAATGTATTATTAACTTGTAAGAGGCTGGACATCATTATAACAAATTGTATAAATACTCTGATGTCCAGCTAGGAAATTCTGCTCACTGCTCACATTGAACCCTGCTGGTGGTCTTTGTGATGTATTGACGGCCAAATAGCTATTTGTGTACTTTGTTGAATACTGTTCAGTTTTTGTAATAAAGATTCTGGGAATCTTTACAAGCCCGTGTCGGTGTATTTTCCTTTGCTTGGTGTAACAGCCATAATATTGTATTTTTTTTCTGAATCCACAAGCTTAGTCAATGTAAAAAGTACTTTTGCAGGCAACGTTTAGTCACTGCTAGGTATTAGTAATAGTTATGGATCTTGACATGGAGACTGTAAAAGGAAGGACCAAGGATGTCCTGTGTGTCTTATGTCAAGGGATGGGACTTCAAGTAAAGGTGTGATCTCGGTGCACTACGTGTATATAATGGATTTCGTTAATTTGAAAAAAAACGTTATAATGTTTTGTTCAAATAGTTATGGTGCTCAGGTTACAGCTCTTGCTACTCACAAAAAGAGCTATAAACATGTCATTAACAAATACCCAGACCCACTGAGGAAAAAACCTGGTCACTCATAAGAGTGACCAGGTTTTTTCCTCACTGGATCTGGGGATTTGTTAAAGAGATGGGACTTCCCCACAGCACTAAGGTTAATAAACCTGAGTTGCTGACCAGCTTCCAACTTGGGTAGAAGTCAGGGCGGCTGGGGAGATGACCCCAGGTAACGGGCTAGGCCCTGTGTGCCCAAACAGACAAGACATTCCGGTGGGGGAAAATGACGAGGATGACTGCATGAGCAGTGTTTCTTGACAATCATCCCGCTGGGGGCAAGTGTGGTTTCTCAGCACTCGAGAGGGTCAGTGAGGACAGCATCCCGCAGGTCCCAGGTCTCAGCACAGTCTCAGAGTGTCCCAGTAATTGTTTCGGCTGTTAATGAGGTAGCGGCTAGAAAGCTGCTGCTCAAGGAGAGGAGACTAGTGCCAGAGGAACAGAAACAGCGGGACAAGGTCACCATAGAGCGGGACGGGGCTACCATAGAGCTGCACAAGCTGATTCGTCAAGTGAAGGTAGCCAACAGACCCACCTCTAGCGAAAGTACCAGCAATGGCTCAAACCAGAGTGCCCGGGGAAAGCACCGGTAGCACATCCGCAAAGACTTAGTGCAGGCTTATGAAGTTGGGAAGGATATTTCTGACTGGTTTGAAGCGCTCAAGCTTGCTTTTCAGCTGTAGGAGGTGCATGAGGTACTGTGGGGTGCAGCCCTGATGAGTTCCTTACCGACACCAGGGACTGATGGAATTCTTCAGTTAACTCCTGAGGAAAGGCCCGTTTATGAATGCATGACGGTAGCCCTCCTCAGGAAGTTCTTTAAAACCCCAGAACAGTATCTCAAGAGCTTCAGAGAGCGCAGAAAGAAAAGTGGGCAGACATTTGAAGCGTTCACACACTTGTCATTGAAATACCTGGGCAGGTGGGTGACTGGTAAAGTTGACACAGTTAATGTGTCAACTTTAAAATGTACAATTTTATTGCGTATGAGCATGCATTGAAAAATTGTGAGGTTGGCCTACACCAGAATCTTGTGGACAAGACTATCACAGACCCAAGGGAGCTTGCAAAGGCTGCCGACAGGTTTGTGAGTACTCGAGTCCAGAAAAAGGCTCAGGGGAGCACACTCAAACTGGAAGAGAAATCGGCGGATAAGAAAGTAATCAAGGATGGGAAGGACAAAGGTCCAACCCAATCCTATTCGAAGTCAGGTCCCCAAAAGAAATCCCAAAACTTTAGTTCATCTGTACACACTGAAAAGAAGAGCACAGGCACCCCTAACACTGGGACATCTGCCTTCTCACCACCCAAAGGTTGTTTTGTGTCTAAGGAGCTGGGCCATAGGAAAGCTGAGCCTGCTACCCAAGCAAGCCATAGCCAATGTTGGACTCGTGGAAGAGGCCATCATTAGCGTCCTCTTAGAGGAGGACCTAGAGGTGGGAGAGGTGAAGAGGTCCCCGTGGACTTTCATTATAAAGCCACTCGCTGGCGGAGGTTTGCACTAAAAAGCTTTTAAAGTGGAAGAGAACTGGAACGCTGTATTTGCTCCAGTCCTCATTCTTTCTTCATTAATTGGTGTCTACGCCTTTCTTTGCTTCCCCCCACAGCATTTATGTGCCGCATCACTCGACCCGCTGGTTCACGAGAGGTGAGGAGGTCCCCGTGGACTTTCATTATAAAGCCACTCGGTGGCAGAGCTTTGCACTAAAAAGCTGTATTTTATCTGTCACACACATACCTGCTGCTATTGCCACGTGCATATTTACTGCTACTTTCATGACTAGAAATTATAGTTTTTAAGCTGGTTTTAATTACTATGCTGCTACTTCAGTTTTGTTTGTTTTTAAAATTCTCTTTGTGATCTTCCTGCCTTTAGAGTGGAAGAGAACTGGAACGCTGTATTTGCTCCAGTCCTCTTTCTTTGTTCACTAATTGGTGATTCTCCGCCTTTCTTTGCTTCCCCCCACGGCATTTATATGCCCCATCATTCGCCCGCGCAATGGACGGGTGCAGATGGCATACCGTCAGCACGCCAAAGGCGCGCTTAAGGCAAGCCCGTCTGTGCCCGTCCGTGCAGGTGCCGGGCAGGATGGGAAGGTTATCCTCCCTACACTGATTTCTTGGGATCGCAGCTCTCTGCTTACCCTTGCTCCTGCTGAGACTAACTGGTCTCCCGGGTTTTCAAAACTTCCCACTGTATCGTTCAAGCCCTCAGCAACAGACTTACAATGTGGACTCCTAAATACCTAATTGTGGCTCATGCTCCTGACTGCCATGAACTGCTAATGGATTCCCAGCTTGATCTCCTGGTCCTCACAGAGACCTGGCTGAGGGAGACATCTGGACCTGCTATTGTCCAGGCTCTGCCCCCAACTATAATTTGGCCCATCCTCGAGGTGGACTGGTCATTATCCATAAGGCTTTATATAAAACAGTATGTACAGTGCCTATCCATGCACTTAAAATGGAGTGCTGCCTGGCCCGAATCTCTGTCTCCCCCTTATCCACACTTACCATCCTACTAGTATACTGTCCCTCTGGTACGGATGCTGTGTTTTGCACTAATTTCTCTGACCTGGTCTCTGAGGTCCAGGCCAAGCACCGAAACCTGTGGGTTATTGGAGATTTTAACCTTCCGTGCACTACCTCTTCCTCTAGCCAAGTCACCAATTTTCTTTACTTAATGGCACATCTTGTCCTACCCCCGTTGATTCTTGAACCCATCCACCAATTGGGCGATATTTTAGACTTTATCTTTGCCCTTTGTTCGGCCATCCTGGTCTCTTCTATCTCCCCTCTTCTCTGGTCTGACAACTTTTTAATTTCATTCTCCACCCGGCTACAAAACGCCAAGGCGTTTCCTATTAAACCTGCTATTCTTAAGTGCAACTGGCGCAAAATGAATAACCTTGAACTGGCGGCCTGAACTGGTGGCCTCCCTCCAAGCTCAGTTGACTTCTCATAGTCCCTGCTCTCTTAGTTCTCTGGGAGAGTCTTTTTCAGCAGTGGCCGATCTGCTGGCCCCACTTAGGCTCTCTAAAATAAGGAACCACACTTCGGAGCCATGGTTCTCTGATGATCTCAGAGTTCTTAAACTCTGTTGCAGACGTCTACTTACCAAAAAGCTATCAGTATTGCCAAAAAGTATTTTTTCAGCCAAAATGTGCAACTTGCAGTTAATAAGCCCAAGGCATTATTTGAACTTGTTCAATCCCTGTCCACCCCGAACACTACTGGCTCTGCTATAACGCCATCCCAAGCCCTCTGCAACTCTCTGTCATCTTTCTTTCAGACTAAGATCGAAACAATTTGCAGTGGTATTAGAGTGGTGGCCAGTCAATCTTTACCAACCTTGATCCCCCTTGCACCTTCTTTACCCAAGTCCACTTGGTCCTCTTTTCCTGTGTTCTGTGAATCTGATATTCTGGGGGCTATTCAGCGCCTTAAATCAGCCTCTACGGCTGACCCTATTCCACTCACTTTGCGTAAAGACATCTCAGGCGAAGTGATATCTCATATTACCGTGGCAGTTAATGTCTCGTTCCTTAAGGGATCTTTTCTGAGTCCACTGAAACATGCTCTGGTAATACCTCTACTAAAAAAATCCTCGTTGGACCCTGGGATGCTCGAAAACCTCTGTCCCATTTCTCTTCTTCCTGTTTTAATGAAGGTTATGGAGGCCCTTGTCTCCCTACTGTTTTCTTCCTTTCTGGAATCCTCAGGGTGTTTTGACATATTTCAATCAGGGTTTCATCCAGGAAGGGGCACTGAGTCAGTTTTAAATTCTGTTCTAGACGACCTTGCCCGCCTAGTTGACCAGCGCAGAGTGGGAGCGGTACTTCTGTTGGATCTATCCGCGGCTTTTATCATGGTTGACAACACTATACTTATCTCCCGGTTGTCAGATGTTGGGATATCCGACAAAGTTCTAAACTAGTTCTCAGCCTTCTTGGCCCATCGTTCCCATTGGTCTGCCTTCCCCCTTTCTGCTCTGAACCGGTAAGGCTTACTTGTGGGGTCCCTCAAGGATACGCACTTTTGCCTATACTTTTTAACATATATATTAGATGCCTCCTTCTTCTTATCCCTTCACACGGATTTAGATATTACTCCTACGCCGATGATACCCACTTGCTGGTCCCTTTGGACCTCACCCGCTTAGACACTGCATCTCAGCTGAGGAGCTGTCTTGAGGTTCCGGGAGCATGGATGGCACTGAACTAATTCAAATTGAATGGGAACAAGCCAGAGGTCCTTGTAGTGGGCACCACCTGCCCCCTCTCTTTTTGGACTCCCGACTTCTGGCCCACCTCTCTTGGCCCGTTTCCTCTGCCGTCCACTACTGTGAATAATCTAGGGGTTAAGCTATCCTCTTCCCTATCAATGGCTGATCAGGTTGCGGCTGTTAGCAAATCTGGTCTTTTTAAACTTTGAGTGCTGAGGAAGGTTCTTCCATTCATTCCTACCCAATTTCATGCCCCTGTGGTTGATGCACTGGTTCTCAGTGCAGACGACTACTGCAATTCGCTTTATTTTGGCCAACCTGTCTATCTCATAAATAGACTCCAATTGCTTCAAAATGCCGTGGCTAGAGCAGTTCTTTGTGCTCCCCCACGGGCTCACATGTCCCCTGTGCTCAGACAATTGCACTGGCTTCCGGTGGAAAAGCAGATTTTGTTCAAGTCACTTTGCATTGCTCCCTGTGCCTTCTATAAACAGGGAGCGGACTATCTCCATGAAAAATTCTGTCAATACTTTCCCTCACACGCACTCCGCTCTAAGTCTGCTGTCCTGCTGCTGGTCCAATGGGTCAGGCAGTCTCGGTTAGGAAGACATGCTTTCTCTGTGGCAGCTGCAAGGTCCTGGAATACATTTCTGCTTACTTTGCGAGCCATTTTTGACCATCTTTCTTTCTGACGCTCGCTGAAAACATTGCTCTTTTAGGTACTCTGTTTCCGTTGCTGATCCTCTTTTTTTGCCCTAGTGCCAAGATGCCCTTGGGCGATTGTGCGCTGTATAAATAAATGTAACATAACATAACATAATATAACATAACATAACATAACCACTAGGACAGGGAGTGGCCGAATGTGGATTGGTTACACTGAGTCGGAACGGTACTGGGTTTCGAGAAGAGACCCAATTTCCCAATAATACTCAACTCTATCTACAACACAAAGGTCCTACAGTCCGAGACACCACGGCTGGCGTCACTACTGTCACCCTGCAGTGGGTACAGTCAGGGAAGTATATTGAAGGGCCTGATTCGTGCATCAGTGGGTTTGACGGAAAGAGTAAATGCCCCTTGGCGATAGTAGAGTTCAGCTAACGAGGTGAAACGACCCAGCACCATATAGCTGTGAAAGACTCATTCCCTGCCCCATGTCTGTTGGGTAATGTTCTTCCTGATCCTGAAATAGTCGCAGCTGCTACCCGATCGAGGGCTAAAGAGAGCGCCAGATTGAACACTCTGAAAGCCTTAGGGCTTAGAGTGCTTCCAGAGTACTTGTTGGAAGGGTAGCCCCTAGTCCAGTTCCACAGACTACTGAGTCGCCTACCCCTGCAGGAGAGGGGCTAGTAGCCACTGAGGACCCAACTTTGGTAGCAGGGAACTCAGTGACTTCAGAGTTGCCTGGGGCAGCACAGGAATCTGAGAGGGAGGACCAAGTGGGTGCAGATCTGAAGGGCCTGCCCAAGCTGGATGAGTTTGCATCAACTGGGGGCCCATGTCAGACTGACTTGTTCACAGCCAGAAAGAGTGACCCACTCTGGCGGGTCTGCATAAGCAGGCGGAGGAGCAGGATAAGGGCGAGGCCCCTGGACTGTTCAAAGTGTACTGGGAGGATGGACTCCTGTACAGTGAGCCAAAAGATTCTGAGGGCGAGGGCACCAGAAAGTTGGTGATTCCCCAATGCCACAGAAAGTTCCTTTTGGATTTGGCTTGTCAGATTCCTTTAGCGGGTCACTTGGGAGTGACTTAGACATCAGACCCATTGTTTGCGCTCTTTTATTGGCCACAGTTGATGTAAAGGTTAAGGAACTTGTCCGGTCCTGCCCGACTTGTGCAGCTTCTGGCAAGTTAGGTGGTGCCACAAAGGCCCCCTTAATTCCACTACCTGTGGTTGGGTGGCCTTTTGAGAGAATAGGCATGGATATTGTATGTCCTTTGGATCCTCAAACCAGCTCAGGGAACAGATATATCTTGGTGGTGGTAGACCATGCCACCATGCCACCTGACACATCGCCTACATTAGCAGCTGGTTGACAAAAAGGGAAAGGAACTGGGCTGTGATAGAAAAAAAGGAGTACGCAGTTGTGTGGGCCGTAAAGAAGCAGGAAACCCTACATCTTTGGGTCTCACTTTACGATCCCGACAGACCACTGGCCACTCAAGGGCAGAACCTTAAGCTTTTGTCTTGGGCCATATCGCTACAGGGATAAGATATGGACATCCAGCACAAGCCATGTTTCCGGCATGGAAATGCAGATGGCCTCAGCCAGTACTTTCGCTTTGATGACAAAACAGACCCTCAGTAGGGTGGTGGTTCACATGTTGAGGCTGGGGGGCAGGTGAGGAATTCGACCATTCGCACTGGCAGTGTGCACTCGCTTGGGATATTTTGATATATTTTTTAAAGAAATGGAATGTTGGTAGATAAACCTCTGGGAAATATGTGGGGCTAATTCGCACACATTTCCCAATGCTCACTGCACAGCAAACACATAGACAAGCGCAGTCTGGGGGACACAGCCTACCGGCGCAATCCTCCTGTCATGTTCAGTTGGAATGTGACAGCTACAGGTCCACCAAAGCATCTGAAGAAGGGGGAATGTAACACCTTCCTCTGCCCATCACCAGCCTAATTAAAATATCAAAGACTCCATGCATCCGACCTGCCTATTGTTAAAGTTCAGTGTGGTGGCAGCGCATTCTGATGAGAGTTAATTGAAGCAGGCCTGCAAAGAGGCCTGTTGACAGAACTAACAAAGGGCAGGAAACCCCAAACACCTTTTTGATATGCAATGTGTCAGCTTGAAGCTAGTTCCCACCCCTCTGTTTGAAGGGTAGCAAATGTCATGTATGGGACAACTGTTTCCAGCAGGCAACCACTGCAGGGAACCCCTTTCAGAAGAAAGAGGTATGTGATTTGATGGAGACAGAAAGTCTGTTCTCAACACAAACTTCAAGGGAGACTTGGACTTTGATCAGGAGTCACAGAGAGCTGAATTAACCAGAGAGCAACTTTGATCCACAACAGACATGAAGATAGGTGGGATGTAGTAGCACTTGTTGTCACCCCTTACCTTTCCTGTTGCAAAGCACTCTGGTCAGGACCTCACATAACAGAAGATTGTTGGTGGGAACCCAGAATTGGTTCATTAAAGTAGGCTAACCTGCATCAATCACTGGGGCACATTTGGCTTTAAAAGTTGGCTGAGCCCCTCACTTAGCAGATCATCCGATGACTTTGAAAGGAGTAAGAAGGAGGACTCATTTGGATTCTGGCTGAAGCAAAAGTCTGCTTTACAGTTCCACCAGTGAAGGAATGCTAGGGTTTCCAAGGCGAAAGCACGATCCCTCCCCTACACATCTCCCAGGGAACAGAGGGAGATACCAGACTCAGAGGACTCATCCAGCAGCTCCAGAACCGGTACCCAGCCAGCACACAGCATGCCCTGCCAGGTTCTGCCAGCAAGCTTCCTAGGTGGGAAGTGTCCACCCCTGGCCACCTTAATAAGGGTTTCTCGTGGTCTGCTGGGGAGAATACCCTCAGGTTTATCACACTCCCCTACATCATCTGGTCTTATATCCACATCCTCTCACCCATTGTTAAGGAGACTGGTCCTGCCCTCTGTAAATTTGTAAATCAATATAAAAAACTTGGTAAGCATTTTTGTCCCAAAAATGCATTGCTTTTCTTGCTTTTCTTGTAATTTCCATAAATTAATTTGTAACCCTACCAGCAAAAATTAAATAAATGATAGTCTTCCAATCAAGATGGTGAAGCTAAAGCTACAAGCATACTCTTTATCTCATAACATATTCCTATAAATATTTACACAGTTGTCAAGTTGGTTCATCATAACTTGTGTACTTTTCCGATCATCTTTTTAAAACAGAGTATTCTTGAAAGTCAAACATTAACACAGTTCTGCCAACTAGACAGGTTGTGAAGTCCTTAGGTTCCAAACTGGCCTCAAAGCTAGGCTTCACCTATTAATTATATTGTGCAATCATGGGCACATCATTGTATCTCACTGGGCCTTATCTGTTCTAATCCAAACTACTTAAGTCTTGTTTTTGTCCCAAATAGAGGACAATGTAAACATTAACTCAGTGTGTGGTTGTTTTAAATTTTTAACAAAACTGCAATATTTATCTTTGCCCAGATGGAAATAAATTAAATATGCTGATACTTATTTGCAAATGATATGAATTTTCTTGCATATGGTATGCACCATAAATGGAAATGTGTGTTTGGTGTGTGTATATATAAAGAGAGCAATGTTAGGTGCTCGCCATGGACAGAAGAAAATCGTAGGGTTTTTGATTTTCAAACATAGTCAAGCATGAACAGTTCTTCACAAGGACCCACATGGCTGGAAATGCCTGAATGTGACAATTGGTGTACAAATCCCAAACCCACCCAATCTCTATCATGTAGGCCAGCAGTGACAACTAGTCAATTCAGGATTGGGAAAAAGAAAGCTACACACATACTCCTTTGCCCAGCATGTTTCTATAAGGCTTTTTATATTTGCCAAGAAGTTCTACAATGTATTGTATCTCCTTTAAAAGCTGTCTATATAAAACAATATTATTTTAGGTCTTTAAACCCAAACATTAGCTAAAAAGTCCACCAACCAGCTCTGGGATTTGTGCTCAAGTATCTAAGGTGCATATTGGGCACAACTCCCAGTTCACCTCTTAACTAAAGTGAGTGATCCTGTGCAAATAATATAATCTCAGTGTACTCTCTCTGCCAAAACTTAGGTGTGGTAGGTGGGAAGGCAGGGCATCAGCCATGGGCCTTGTATTGTGGGAGGTGGGAAAGCATGATGCCAGGAATGGATGGATCTTTCACCAGTTTGGCTTTTTTTATCTCTCTTATAGTTGAGCCAGAAACCCTGGCTTGGCTATCATAGTTAGTCTAGGGGCATATAGAAAGTCCCTGAGGGAGCCTTAGTTAGAAAAGGCAGTTTTGCCTTTATATCTTCACTGCCAGGACAAGACAGACTTTAGTCAGTATGCGTCCACCTTCAATATCTACTAACCCGGGAGTGTAAGGACGTCTGGGTTAGGGTGTAGGATGAGAAAGAGATGGACGGCCCTAGGGCCTAGAGAGATGTCAATAATAACCCTGAAATCATCTATGAGACTTCAAGTGATTCTAGTGTCATCTGTGATATGTGTTTGCAATAGATTTGGTTGTAGTTTCATTTGTCTTTTTCAAGTCCATTTTTATCCCCTTTGGGGTCAATATGAAGCCAAGAAACTCTACCCTTGTTACCTGGAACATGCATTTTTCCAATGTAGCGAAGTGATGCTTCTTCTGGAGTTCCAACAGGATGGCTCGGATGTGTTGAGTGTGTTCTTCAAAGCTTTTTGAATAAATCAGTATATCGACTTTCTGAAAAAAGCTCAGTGAATCAGCCCTCTTCAGTCTCCCAAGTTACTTGCATCCTGGAGCAGGAGCTCTGAACCACTGCAGGAGCAGTTGGCAACGATCCCCTCTGGATGCTGGGACCCCAAACGAAGGTATGCTGCCAGCAGCCTTTATTTGAAATGCATGGCTATTCTTAGTGCACTAGGCGCGGTAGCCAAGAAAACTCTGCAATTACGAGCATTTTAATGGAAAGGTGCTCGTGTTGCACATGAGATGTACTGGCAGATTTAAATGCCTGCAGTACACCTCCACCATTCCAACACATGAGGTGTTTCGCAATTCAAAGATGGCCGCCTGTTTTTCTGACCCTGGCCACCATTTTCTGCCCCTCCATCACAGTGATGCCTGCCACTGATTGGCCCCTACACCTACTCCACAAGCCTATCGGGAGCCGGCAGGCGTGACCCGGCCCTTCCTGGAAAGGCCCTGAGGGCAAGCAAAGCAACTGTCCTGAGACTGTCCTGAGCGGACCAAAGCCCAGGGCCAGACCCCCAGCCCATGCACATTGAGACTGTGAGTAACCCACCAGTGCCTTCTGTCCCATGCTAATACAATAACTGGGCACCTGTAACTTAAAGACCCAATCTACACAGAACCTCCCCTCACTATGTATACTTACCCTTGCCTTCCAAACACTGTGATAATTTTTCCTGCATGTGCACTCTTGACTAATCATTCTGATCGCTAAGCTCACACTGAATTTAGGTGAACCCCTTTGTCTATTTGCACATGCCATCTTTAGCCTGAGCGTGATTTCTGTATTTAGGTGAACCGCTTTGTCTATTTGCACATGCCATTTTTAGCCTGAGTGTGATTTCTGTATTTAGGTGAACCGCTTTGTCTAGTTGCACATGCCATTTTTAGCCTGAGCGTGATTTCTGTATTTAGGTGAACCACTTTGTCCATTTGCAAATGCCATTTTTAGTGTGATTGCTGTATTTAGGTGAACCGCTTTGTCTATTTGCACATGCCATCTTTAGCCTGAGCGTGATTTCTGTATTTAGGTGAACCGCTTTGTCTATTTTCACATGCCATTTTTAGCCTGAGCGTGATTTCTGTATTTAGGTGAACCACTTTGTCCATTTGCACATGCCATTTTTAGCGTGATTTCTGTATTTAGGTGAACCGCTTTGTCTATTTGCACATGCCATCTTTAGCCTGAGCGTGATTTCTGTATTTAGGTGAACCACTTTGTCCATTTGCACATGCCATCTTTAGCGTGATTTCTGTATTTAGGTGAACCACTTTGTCTATTTGCACATGCCATCTTTAGCCTGAGCGTGATTTCTGTATTTAGGTGAACCACTTTGTCCACTTGCACATGCCATTTTTAGCCTGAGCGTGATTTCTGATTTTAGGTGAACCGCTTTGTCTATTTGTACATGCCAAACCGCACAATGTACCTTAGTAAGAGCCAAACAGCCACCCTACCATACCTCCTCATACCTTTATTACACCTTACCATCTTTATTGCTGCCATAACCATCTATCCTGCAGAAAGTGCACCCTGTCCAATCCCAGAAAGAAACACCAGACTACGAGCCAGACTACCCCGCCTCTACAAGCCCATCTACCACAACAAGAGACCCACCTTGCAACACACAAAATTCCGTCCGATCCACACCACACCCTACTACAATTCCACCCAACCCAAACTCATCCCTACAACAATCCAGGACACACCCAATACTACCACTATATCCGGAGCTCTGATCAACGCTAGATCGCTAGTGGCCCACGCCACAGAAATAGCTGACACCTTATCCTCAAACAACCTCGACCTCCTAGCTATCACTGAATCATGGCTGCACGAAGCAGCAGGCCCAGCACTTTCAATAGCCATTCCAGAAAATTACCAAATAATCAGAATGGACAGGCCCAACAACAGAGGAGGTGGCCTTGCCATTATAGCTAAAACAAACCTTGAGCTAAGACCACTGCCTCAAGCACCTCTCAAATCCTGCGAACTCCTAGTAGCCAAATTACCCATCTCCAACTGTCGCACCTTAACAATTTATCTAATATACAGGCCACCTGGCCCCATTGGCTCGTTCGAAGCAGACCTATCCAGCCTCCTAGCCAACAACATAAAAGTCACCACCCAAATATTATTGCTAGGCGACTTGAATCTAGGGTTAAACGAGCCTGACGACAAACCAGCACAAGCTATAGCTAACATGCTAGATGAACACGGCCTAATCCAAAGAGTGCTTACCCCCACCCATAATAAAGGTAGGACCTTGGACTGGATCGCCACTCTGAACTGCGACACCGTCATCACCAAAACCGCTCCCCAACACTGGACAGACCATCACCTCATTGACTTCACCTTATCTCTCAATAAAGAAGTGAACAAAGAAAAAATCATGGCACCACCACTGCCTACTAGAGCAAAAAAAACATAACCCCTGACATTCTCCTACCACTACTACTACCAACCCTCAATGCTCTTCCCGATAACCTAAATCCAGAGTGTCTAGTAGAAAACTATAACAATGCCATAAAGAAAGGACTAGACATCATTGCCCCTCTTAAGCTGCAAAAGAGCAAACAGCAAGCCCACCTGAACACCTGGTTCACCCCACATCTGAAAGAACTTAGATTGCACAAAAGGAAACTCAAAAGCCAATGGCGCAATTCCCCTACAGAAGAGAACAAATCACAACTTAAACTTTGTGCAAACAACTATAAAAAAGAAATTCTTCTCACAAAAAAGAATCTCTTCAATGAAAGGACCAAAAAATCTAGCTCCAACACCAGAGAATTATTTGCCATACTAAGGGAACTAGAATCCCCCATACCCCCACCAGACAATATAATTAAGGACAAAGTATGGTGCACCAGCGTCCAAAACGCCCTAACTAATAAAATCAAAACTCTCTAAACTAAAATCGCATTGAAAAAAGACTCCCTCACCACCAATTAAGCATCTCACAGCAACCACGTCAAAATAACCAACCCTCCAGGCCAGAATCTCTTCAGATTCACCAAAATATCTATCCCAGAAACAGAAAGAGTTATAGCCTCACTTAAAACATCTAACTGTAAAGGCGACAACTGCCCTCCCCAGATAATCAAGGATGCTGCTAGGGACCTAGCCCCCTTTATAACCAAGATGATCAACGCATCCTTCTCCTCCAACACCATATTAAGTAACCTCAAAGAATCTTGGGTCCTGCCTCTCCTCAAGAAGCAAACCCTAGACCCTGCTATTCCCACCAATTACAGGCCCATCACCATGGTGCCATTCCTGTTAAAGATAATAGACAGAGTAGCATACCTGCAAATTCAGCAATATCTTGAAACTCACAAACTATTAGGCACCCGCCAATCGGGCTTCAGACCGCAGCACGGCACCGAGACAGCCTTAATCGATCTTAAAACCCAGATCAATGAGATTAACGACAAAGGGAACACCGCCATGTTGCTCCTCCTCGACCTGTCGGCAACATTCGACCTGGTGGATCACGCAGTCCTGTGCGAACACCTGGCCTCAGCTGCCCACTTCTCGAAAGAGGCCATAGCCTGGATCCAATCATTCTTGGACAACCGAACCATGAGGTTCTTCTCTACCCTAGCCTCCGCAGACCCCATTAAAATAACTTGTGGGGTACCCCAGGGCTCCTGCGTCTCTCCCACCCTCTACAACATCTTTACCAAGCCCCTATTTGACAAGTTGGACAGACTGGGTGTCTCATATACCAATTATGCAGATGACACCCAGATCCTCATACCCCTTTCGGGCAACTTCGTTTCAGCGACGGCCTAGGTAAAGAAAATATATCTCATCATTCAGGCATGGATGGCCACACACGACTTATGCCTGAATGATGAGAAAACCGAAATTCTGATCCTCGGATCCAATACCAATCTAAAAAAACTCAGTTTCAACTATAAGGCCTTCAACATCGATGGCAACACCATCAGAGTGGCCAAAACAGTGAAAACGCTAGGCTTTCACCTTGATGCAACCATGTCACTAAAAAAACAAGTCAACTCACTAGCATCCTCCACCGCCTACACATGCAAGCTAATCAGGGCAAGTAGAGCCTTCCTCACCCAAGCTAGCTGCATCATCATAGCCAACGCCCTAATACTATCCAGACTGGACTATTGCAACGCCATGTACCTAGGAGCCAACAAATACATAACCAACAAACTACAGACACTACAAAATAACGCTCAGAACAGCCCTCAACCTACCCTCTAAGGAACACATCTGCAACAAAAGGAGAGAACACAAATGGCTCAAAATCTCTGACCGCATCGCTCTCAAAACGGCATCACTCACTTACAAATGCTTAAGCAACGCAGCCCCCCCCCTATCTCGCATCCAGAATAAAGAAAAAACCTCCACCCGCCCCAACAGATTCATTAACTCTTACTGCCTGCAGGTACCCAATTTCAGACTAAAGAAAACCGGCAGCAGTAGCTTCCCTGTCTTGGCAGTCCAATACTGGGATGCCCTCCCACTCAACATTAGGACAGACCAATCCTACTATAGCTTCAGGCGAAACACCCTCACCTGGTTGCGGGCCAATGATCCTCATGACTAACCCTGCCATCTCATCTGCCCATGCCGTTGTTCTAACCTGACTGCCATGCACAGCTTTAAATATGTAAATATGTAAGTGCAACCAAACTGCCCCTATGCACAGCACTAAATATGTAAATATGTAAGCATTCGTTTAACTGTATGTATATATGTACACTCCCCGCAATGTAATGCTATGCCTCTTTTTTTTTTTTTTGCTCATGTGTGCCTTATCCTGCAACTAAGGTTTTAAGTAATCCTATCTTCCTGCCCTCTGTTGCGCCCTGTTACCTCTGGGTTTTGCGCGCCATACTAAATAAATAAACAAACAAACAAACAAACAAATCGTCTATGTAGTCCACTGCACACACATACAGGTACTCCCTAAGTACTTCATTCATGAAGTGCTGAAATGCGGCTGAAGCGTTGCAGAATCCAATTGGCATTTTATGGTACTCTGAAAGCCCATACAGAGTCCTGAAGGCTGTCTTCCACTCATCTCCATTGCATACTCGCACAACATGGTAGACTACACGTAGATATAATTTAGTGTAGACAGTGGTTTCTTCAAGTTGGTCCAGCAACACCAGTAAGCATCAACGGCAGCGGGTACATATTAGTTTACTGTGATTTTATTGATTTCTCTGTAATCAATACAAGTTTTTAGGTCTCCTTCCTTCTTGGGGACAAAGAAGAGGGGTGATGCCACCAGAGACTTTGATGTCGGATGAACCTGTTCGCCAGTTACTGGCCCAAATACTTCCTCAGATGTTAGTTTGTCAGCTCTGTAACTAAGTATATGGGCCCAAGATGTGGAGAAATTGGGGACCAGATAGATTTGGCAGTAATAGTACAATTGAGGGTATATGTCGAGGGCCATCTCTTAATTCAACACATCTGTGTAATCCTGGTACACCACTGGTATCTTTCCCACCACCCCTATGGTTCATTTTCCGCCAACTGGTGCCTATCCTCAGGTTCCCGGATAGTCTGTAGCAGTGACCATCTTTCCCACCTCCCCTGGTTTTGAAGGGAAGGTGAAGGTGCATAAAACCCAATCGATTCAGGGTTGTGTTTCACCAGCCAGGGCATGCCAGATATTACCCTGAATTAAGATGCATTGATAAAGGTCAAAGGTTATGTTTTCTACATGCCCACACTCCCCCTGGAGCAGTAAGGGTTCAGTCTGTCAAATAACTGGACTGAGGTCAGTTCTGTGCAATCTACAGCTCAAAGAGTACTTTTGGCCCACCGATACAAAATGCTATTCTTTACATATTTGAAAAGAGTGTTTTACATGATCTAAAAAGGATCAATTACCACAGGACCTCACCATTGAACATCACGAATAACCAATTGGAACATATAGAATTATTGGCCAGAGATGAAGAACTAGTTATTAAGCCAACCGACAAAGGTGGAGCCATTGTGATCATGGATGCGACATACTGCACAAACAAATGTCTAGAACAACTGAATGATACTTCTACATATACCAAACTGGATAGTGACCCCCTCCAGAAAATCAAGTCACTAATAGAAACATCAGTTAATAGTGCATATGACAATGAATGGATTACTGAGAAAACAAGCCAATTCCTCATCAACAAACCCCCCATAACACCAGTTTTCTATGGCCTACCCAAAATCCATAAGGACAGCAAAATGCCCCCTGTTAGACCCATAGTAGCGGGTACCGAAAGTATATTCAATCCGTTAGCTATTTATGTGGACCGACTACTGCAACCTCTAGTTCAGGACATCTCCACATACCTTAGGGACACAATTGACTATTTTAATTGTCTTAATGATATCTCGGCAATAAGCTCTGAATGTATAGTCTTGAGCATGGACGTATGCAGTTTATACACCTCCATACTACATGATGAGGGTATAAAAGCAGTTCTTTGGCTTCTGTTTAATTCAACAAACATAAGCGGAAATCCTAAATTCATCATTGACTTGATAAGCTTAATAATACACAACAGCTACCTCTGTTTTCAAGGTAAATGCTACAGTCAGATATCTGGGACATCTATGGGGTCAGCAATGGCCCCTGCTTATGCCAATATCTACATGTACAAATTCAAATTAGACTATGGGCCTCATTACGACCCAGGCGGTAAGGGTTAACAACGCTATAAAAGGTTGTGGCGCCGTTAACCCCTTACCGCCTAATTATGAGGTCCCTTTGCGGGTTCCTACCTTAACGGCTGGTTTCACCAGCCGTTAAGGAAGGAACCCGCAAAGGGACTTTCGAGGTAATTACGGTACCGCAATTTGCGGTACCGTAATTACTGCCTTCCCCATTCCCATTGAGCCCTATGGGGGCAAAAATGGGAATGGGGAAGGGCCAATGGTGAATGGGGAATTACTGCCCCGCCAACCTTCGAATGGGGTGGTAAATCCGCCACCCACCATGGCGCAATTGGTAAAATACCAGCGTCAACCCTGGTGCTAATAGCGCCATGGTTAACGCCTGGGTCGTAATGAGGCCCTATGTCCTAAATCATCCATTCTGGTCATGTAAAATCTTGATGTGGAAGCTTTTATAGACGACATCTTTGGAATATGGTGCGGGATGAGAGATGAACTAAACCTATTTCGGGAATATTTGAATTCAGTACACCCAAAGATTAAATTCACAATGGATATTGGAGAACCCTCCCTACATTTCCTAGATGTGGACCCTGAATTCTGCAAAGGTAACATCAAGACAACTATTTACCATAAACCAACGGATGCTAACAACTACATTACACTAGCTTTCATCCAAGACCAATGCTCAAGTGTCTCCCCTATAGTCAAATGATAAGATTAAAAAGAATTATCTCAGACCCTGCAGGACTGGATGTAGCGTGTTCACAACTCATAGACAGATTTGAATCAAGAGGATACCCCAGGAATATACTAGAGGATGCCAGGAGGAGATCTGACACCATATCGAAAGAGCAACTGCTGACACCAAGAACTAAAGCTAAGACAAACCCTCTACTGTACATTTCAAAATTTTCTCGTCAGAGCTTTCAGATCAGCAGATCGAACCGAAAACATTGGAGTATCCTCCATAATGACCCAGAATTACAGAAGCTCTTTCCTAGGGCGCCCATGATGGCAATTCGAAGAGGACGTAACTTAAGAGATAAATTAGTGCGAGCAGAAGGACCTGCAAAAGAGAGACAACTACTGCTAAAAACGAAGAAGAAAGGTACCTTTTCTTGTTTAAACTGTGTAAATTGCAACAATGTGATCAAAGGTGACACAATATTACACCCCCAGACTGAAAGAAGATTAAGATCAAGGATTTTGCCACTTGCCAATCCTCATGCGTGATATACTCTCTGAAATGCCCATGCGGGAAACTCTATATAGGCCAAACCATTAGGCCTTTCGAAGAACGTCTTTCCGAGCATAAATCAAACATTAGATGCAAGAATCAGAGGTCACTTGTGGCTAGTCACTTTCTGGAACATCAACACAATATAGCTCAGCTAAGATTTCAAGTTGTGGAGGTCGTTAAATGCCCACAAAGGGGCGGGAACTACTCTGCCCTCTTGCCCCAGAAAGAAAAATACTGGATACATTTGTTGGACACAATAAACCCAACGGGTCTCAATGAGGAATTCTCGCTAAATTGTTTCATTTAGCACTTTGACTACCCTATGTGAGCTCACATCATGACTTCACTCTCCAGCCCCTAGTACATCTTCCAGATGAGTCAATCATGGTTCCCCTCACACCCCAATCACGAGTCAGTTAAGTCTATATCGATATTCTCTGCCTTTCATTTATTCATTTATATCATGAAGAAAGCTCTATTAGCAGTGTTCCCTCAGAAGTCATAATGGTGTTTAATCTACACTTGAAACATATGTACGATGGGATTATTGACTAATGGGTACCTCGTTAGTACCATGAATATGTTTATAAACAGGAAATAAAATGTATAATATATGCACAGAGATGCTATTTAACTTAGACTGCATGACCCTGATGCATGAAATTAAGAAATATTACAATGTAATACTGGATACAAAATATGACAACATACCGAGTACACATTATTGGTATACAAGATTGAACAGTGAGCCTCAATCCGCCATTCATTGTTAGACTTTGACTCAACATATTAGTTCACCAACCTTGTTCAACAATACTATCTCTCCGGGCTGATTTAGTATAACTGCACTTTCCACTTAATTTAGTTATGTCTGTATGTATTATTCTCCCTTTAAACTATTTTCTTTCCTTTTTTTGAACTCCTGTTTCCTTTCTCACTTGATTCCCCTCTTGTCATCTTTGACATATATTTCTCCTTTTACATTACGCTCCACTAGCGATTTGACTCTGCATGCTAATTGGCTTGCGCATACTCTGCTTCCACTAGTACTTTTATATCTATCTCTGACGAGGGTACACTCCAAGATGGCCACCAGAATAGTTTGTAGTCCTTTGTCTATGTTCACTATCCACCAAAGTAAATCGAGATGGACACAAGAGGTCGCTTGGACCCCTAGTTCTGTCTCCTAGGATACTGATGCCACATCTGTTGGACCATTTCCTGAGTCAGCTCTACCTTGCTTCTCTACAGGTATGCGCTGTTGCCCTGTTTCTCCAGTTCTTTGTAGAATCTTATCTACTGCGCAGATCACCGTCACTTATCTTTACTTTGTTACTTCACGTTACTAGATTACTGTATAATCATACCCTGAATTGCGATAGCGCTGATTGATATAAATCTACGCGGACTCGTTCACCAGCGCACCCGCTACTTGCCCATACTGGACTGGATTGGACTTCATTTGAGGTACCTATTTATTTGCTTATTTAATTCGTGCTCTAATCTTTGTCATGCATTCGTGTTTGACAATTGCAAAACCACTCATTACATGTTGGGACCTTTTATGTTCCCCCATAGATGTACATCACTGTCCATTGCTATTTCCATGCTGGGATTGACATAACTATGTATGTCTGACACCGTCACTTCGACGCATGAGTTCTTTTCCTGAATATATTTTCATCCATTGATCAAGGCAGATACTTACAGCCTCAACACTCAGATGAAACGCCACTAGGGTAAGTGGCACGCATACTCTATTTGTTGAACGCACTATGTTGCGCCCATCACTAATAAGATAATTTTTTCACTATTTGCCGAACACTTGAGTGACACATTGTTGTTGGTTTCCTTTCCAGAGTACTGTATGGTAGTTCTGGACTTTAGGACTACCGTTTCTTAACTACTTCATGTCCAACCACTCATATTTGACCCATCCACCCCATGGAATTTGAGTACTTCACACATCCATTGGTGAGTGTGTTTCACCATTAGCTATTGGCTTTCGTGACACTCATGTCACGTTTGGGATGAGTGCTATTCTACACTTTCGCTATGATGCGGGCTCTATCTTTTGTTCCCCTAACTTGCACTAACACTGTGGTAATTACGGTAACCTCTATCTTTGCTTTCTCTTTTAGATTTTCGACTGCTTATCACGTATAATGACATATCAACGGTACAGGACATCATGAACCATATTAGTGTGCCATAGATATCTCTAAGCATTAGCATGTACTGTCTACTGACACTTTAGGCCTCATTACGAGGTGGGCGGTAAGGGTTAACAGGCACCGATAAGGAGACCGGTGCCGGTAAACCCTTACCGCTCTATTCCGAGGTCCCTTAGCGGGTCCCGCTATGGGCGCCTGGTTTTAGCAGGCACCCTTAGCGGGAGCCGCTAATGGACCAGGGAGCTAATAACGGGCCCGCTAATAGCGGGCCCGTTATTAGCTCCATCCTCATTCCCATTGAGCCCTATGGGGGCTCGAATGGGAATGGGGAATGGTTCCCGGAATGGGGATTTACCGGGTCCGCCAAGGTTGGAATGACCCGGTAAGTCCCTATTTCAGGAACCCGGATCCAGAATACGGTAAGGGGGTAGCCATGGTGCTAATAGCACTATGGCTACCGCCTACCTCGTAATGAGGCCCTTTGGGGACTGGCTGGTGTAATGTTGTTTTTAGCATCTCAACTGTTGATTTTTAGTGATTTCTCCATCTTTTTCGAGTTGTAAATATTAAGCAAGTTAGCTCGAGTGCTCAAACTTGTAACAGCATGTATCTTATTTCTTTGTCTTTTTATGTATATATTCAACATCAGCCCTATTAGGCCCTAGAAGAAGAGGGACATCCTCGAAACGCGTCGGCCTTCGACATTGGACAAAATAGATGTGTTTCTTTTGCTTCCACATTGGTTTGTGATTAACTTATACATGTCTACCCTTCTGCTTTTTACAAAGAATTTTCTTGTTGATGCTTAACACTTGATGTAGCACTCTATGTTAAAATTGTGAATTGTACTGCTACATAATATACCAAATCAATAACCACCTTTTTAGTGACCCTGATAAGTGTGCAGGGATGGGAGGACCCCTATTTTGGGTTCTCTTTTTCTCTTTGTCCATAAAATTAGGTTTTTGTGCCAAGACCTAAGTTCCTCCTTTGCACCTTAGATTTATTAACACCAGTTTTCTGGTTTTGTAAGATCATATCCTCAGAATATATATCAATTGTGGTGTGCTCCTTACGCTCCCCCCTTTTTTCTCAATCTGCAGCTCTCACATGCTCCAGCTGACATTTCTTTTCTGTTGGAATGCTCAAGGGAGTGTTGTAAGCGCTGTCTAAACAATGTCCCATTGCACTGCATTCAATAAAGGCATGAGTGGGCATTGCATCCCCATTTTGACTGAAGACTTAGAGCTACTACCAGATGTGACACTTGCCCCCCTTGCTGTCTGCTGAGGCCTGGATTAGACATATGCTCTGTAGGGTGGCCTCACTAGCTTTCCTATGGCTCCTCAAAATGAGGGGTATCACGCCTGACCACCCTCAGGGTCCTCTTAGATGCCTTCAGACATACAGTGCATTCCTGCAGCAAATTGCCTGATGCTCCGCAATACAAACATAGTTGTATGAGGCGCTGCCTATCACTTTCAGAACTAGTTATCGGGCCCTGCATCCCCCTTATTTGAATGGGTTTAATACCCTCTGAACCCTTGACAGGGGTAGATTCACCTTTTGACCTAAGCACCACTGGTAGTCGCCCTTCTTTAGAACTGCCCCCCCCTATTTTCGGTTAAGTGATGGTCTAGCAGGACATCCAACTCCATAAACTCTGCACATCACCTGGGGTATTAACTACCTGTACTTAAAACTACTTTCAACCCTCCCCTCAGCTGACGGTAGACAACTCATCATCTAAAGCCTGGGCATGGGCTTTGCAGTTTAATACATTTTCTAGCTCTCATTTGAACCCCCGGGTTCATCATTCTCAACTAACGGGATAGACCAATTTGTGGCATTTTCCCTTAGATAGGAGAAGATGAAGGCTACCTTTACGCTGTCATTTACGAACAACTGTTGTCTGCACAGGAAGTGCAGCTGACACTGATTCATAAAAGTCAGGCATTCTGCTCCGGGGAGCAAATGGAACATGTGGTGGGCTAATTTCCTGACTTGTGGGGGTTTGTGTAGAAGGTGTTTCCCCATAGCTCCATTTGTAGGACATCTACCCTGACCCCTAATGAATTCATGGCCTGCCTAGTCACCACACCAGCCTGTTCCAGGGCGTTGGTTTCTGCCTTGCTGGCTTCTTGCTCCCTAAGGTTCCTAACCACTCTCAACAATTCGTCCATTCCAAGCAATGCCCAGCTGGCAGATTTGAACTTTAACTTGGCAATTTTTGTAAAACATTACCATGCTCTTCTCCTGGCAGTGTGATCTGGAGCCACCAAGGGGATACTACGAGACCGCACCAACGTTGATGTATGTATCCAGACTCCTATGGGGATTGGCCTCAGAGCTGATTGTAAACTCCTGAAACAGCTCCCCAATAGAGTGAGGTGAAAGTACCTCTCCACAGGTCTGGAGTCATCACTCTGGCACAAGGATGTGTTAAACCCTCCTTGGATTGTCTGCTATGGGTTCTGAAATACAGAAGTGACTGTTAGAACCCTTTCTCTGCTGCGTCTCACCCACACCCTTTCTCCCTATCCCAGCATAACTGTATAACCTCCTCCCAACTCCTTTTGGTGCTCTGAACAATGCTGGACCACACAGAAGTTGACTGCACTCCTGTGGGCATTTTTCCACTGCTGGTGTGGCCAGCCGTTGTCCCGATTGTTCCCCAATGAAAGAGCCAGTGGAGTCAATGGAGTTATTAGTGTAGCTGCTGAAGTTGGTAGTTTGGTTTGTGATGGTGGTGCAAAGGCACTGGGGCTAACCACCTGTATTATTCCTGCGTTGCCAAAACACAGCCAAAAAGAGTGATCCAAAACAAGCAGGTTAGTAAGCATGTGTGTGCATGTCTGGCGATAACGAGAAGCCTGTAACTCACTGTCGTTTATTTCTCAAAGATGACTCCTCTGAGGATTTTTTGAAAGTTATGAGGGAAGGTGTGATGGATGAAGACTTAGGCGTGTGAAGATCCAGTGAAGGACTGGAACGTAACGGCAGGAGCAGGTAGGTGTTACTTTAAGGTAATGCCAATTGCAAGCATGCGTGGGGTGTGGCCTTAAATTGGCTTACTCCGAAGATGGCCCCCAAGATTTGTTAGTCCAGGAAACTACATCCATGCTGGGAGTTGTAGTCTGTTCCCCCCTTTTGGTGCTGGGGTGTCTGGGAAACTTGCTCCGTCTCCTCTTCTAGGCCCGCCTCTTCTTCTAGGCCTACTTTTGCTTGGAACCCCCTTTCAGCCACTGCTTACAGCACTCCCTCAACCTAACCAGTGGTCTGGTCCTTCCTGCATTCCTGCCTGCCCTGTCGCTATCCCTGCAATGCTAATGCTAATGTGTTAATGTTAAAGGATATTTATACCGCACACTATCACCACCGGAGTGGTCCTCTGGTGCTGTGGCAGCTCTGAAAAAAAAGGGAGGGGTGGGGGGGAGTTAGTGGGATGAGCTGGAGAAGTGCAAGAGAGCAGTGATGTGCTGTTGGCGGCCTCAGCCTGGAATTCTGTTGGCTGGGCTTGGGGTGTTATACTGTCGGAAGACATTGTGTGCTGTTGTGCGGGTCTATGTGTACTTTGTTTTGTTGTTGCAGTGTAGTGAAGTTTGTGCCGATTGTTGTGTTGTAGGTGTGTGGTTGTGTTTGGTTAGAATTTGAGAGGTGTATGCAGAGGGTGAAGATGTTAGTGGGTTGGTAAATGGCATTGCTGTCTTGAAGTTAGGCGATTAATTTCCCTATTTCTAATTAGGTGGGGTGTGTGGGCGTCTCCGTGCCTGCGTCCAGATCTGGGCTGTATGACACTCACAGTCCCTTTCCCATATGGCATCCGTTTATATGCATAACCTTGACCAAGTTGGGTAGCGGCCGCCTCCGTGGCCCCTGTTTGTAGGCGGGGTGAGCAGGCGTTTGTGCGTCCCTTGCAGTCTAGCCCAGAAAGCATGCCCAATCTAGTCTAGCAGGAGGGTAGCATCGGTAAGCCCGGGTTTACTGCCTCCATGTGTTGGGGCTGTTCAGCATTCATCCTCTTATTCAGTTGCTCATTCATGTTACCGCTCCTACCCCTTTTGGAATGTGGCAATGCTAACGCTTGCAATTATGTGCAGGTGCGGTGTCTGCCTTCATTCACAACTCTCTTCGGTCCATGCTCCTGCCAATATCCACAGCTTAGTTAGTGTGGCTAGTGCTAACGTTCACCCAACTTTATACAGGTATGAACTATAGTAGCATTTATCGCGTAGGCGAAGTTTGTTCACTGGGAGTTGGCTAGGGATGCTGGATTTGGTCCTCATGGGTGTCGCTTGTGTCCTATTAAACTTGGTGTCATCTCTCTTGTTGTAGTAAGAGTTTCTTTATTCGGTTCTGGATGTTGTCATTGTCGTCCTAGATTTGTCAACCTTTTCATTGCATTTATTTGTGGTTCTAAGGTTAGGGTGTTGTCCATCAAAACTCCTAGATTTTTTACTATCTTAGATGGAATTGGTGCGGTTCCCATTTCCGTTGGCCATGGAATATAGGTGTTGTTCTCTTGATTTTTGGATATAATCATGATTTCTATCTTTCCTGGGTTGATTTTCAAGTTGTTAGCATTCATCCAATTAAAGACTTCTTTTAGACACTCGATTAGGATTGAGTGATCGTCTTGAGTGTCTTCGCTTTTGTAGATGATTTGAGTGTCAGCTGCGTATTTGTAGCATGCCATTTTGTATTTTTTGAAGATTCTGATTAGTGCAGTTTGGTAGATGTTGAAGTACAGTGGTGATAGTGAGGACCCTTGTGGTACTCCACAGTCGTTGACCCGTGGTGTGGATTTGAAGGGCTTTAACCAAACGGTTTCTGTTCTGTCTGCTAGGAAAGATTTAATCCAGAGTAGTGCTGTAATGGAGGTGGCGAAATGAAGATGAGGTACCAGCAACTGAATGCAGTAGGGGGCAGCACCCCCCACTTAACGCCAGGCAGAGAAACTCGTATGGAGTGATTTAGTATTGTAAATGTGTGAAAATAGAACTCATAGGGTTAAAAGACATTAGTACTTTAAATGGTGTTATGATTATAAATTCAAAAATGCTTTTATCATGGTTTAGTAAGTAGGCAAGGTATAGAATGCATACTATAAAAATTGAGTAGGAAAATTATTACGTTTTTTACTATACCCAGACAGAAAAGAACTCTACCATTTATTTAACCGACAATGCCTTTAACTGACAATGCCTTTATATGAGTAAATGGAATGTATTAAATGAAGCGACTCTCTGCAGACAGTGGCAGCATAAATCGGCCCAGAGTTGAACAATTCAAGATCGCAGTTCCCTGCCAAAACCAGATGAGCATTCTGAAACCAGACAGTTGATGAGGGTATGTCTGAATTTCTAGCCAAGTGATGCAGCTGCGTGACCATATTTGGGGTAGTGTGGCCGGGAAAATCCAAGGATGTGTGCCAGAATGTATTTCAATTTGAAGGGTTTAACAGATAAGGAATAATTGCCTTTTGCACGAGTATAGTCAGCGGAGAGTTTTGCCTGGGCATGTTTAGAAAAGGGAGGGGGTTCGACTCTTCTTTCTTTGACAAGTATAAAAAGAAGCTCCATTTTCAGCAGGGAGCAGGGGTTCATGTATTTGACAACAATGCTGTTTGTGTCAGTCTGGCGTGAATAAAACCTGAAGTCTTTTGTGAACCCGACTCTAACTCCCTGCTTGATGCTTGAAATACTTTGCTGAAATGACAGAGGGTCCCAGAGGGTCCCAGAGAGCCCTAGAGGGCCCCAGAACATCCAGGAGAGCCTGATAGAATGGAAGAGGTGAAGAAAAGCACAATCAGGGTCTTAGTACCTCCCCAACACATGGCGAGCCAGCCAGGAGGGATAGGATGATGAACAGATTACATCTCTTCAAGCCGAAAAGAACCTGGACAGTCAAGACTAAGAGACTAAGGTGAGCCCTACTGTTCTGCCCAAAGATATGGATGGGGCAGACTGCAGCTCCCCTAGCCAACAGAAAAGAAGGAAAGAAGGGACAGGGTAGAGAGGGAGAACAGTATGGCAGAAAGAGACTATATGTATATATTTGTGGTAACTTTTCAGTGAAAAATAACAATGGCAGTCCAGATTTGGGAAAAAGCCAAGAAATTAACAGCAGCATTTAAAATATTACAAGTGTAAAATATTCATGTGGGACCCCAACAAAAGGTAACAGAGGGAAGTGGGATATGAACAAAAAATAACATCAGAACAAGAGTATAATGTGCTTATATAAGGGAAAAATATTGACTCAAGGTACCCGAGCAATAGAGAGAGATACCAGGAGGATACCTGAGAAGAGAGAGATACCAGGAAGATACCTGAGGAGAGCAGATACCGGGGAAGATGCCCGAGAGAGAGAGGATACCCCCATTTGCCTAGCATTTAAAGATGGCTGGATGGAGTTTTGCACCCAGAGCCCAGTTAATGGGGTGATTAGGAGACCAAGAGAATTTAAAGATTCCTTGAAAGGGGTGAACTCGCGTTTTGTAAGGAAACGCACATATTTAGGGGCAGATACTCATATTCATGTAGACGGCCGGATGGCCTGATTTTGTCACGTGTCATGTTATGTTGTGTGTCTAATTTGTTACATGTTATGACTGTTCGTTTGTTTCATTTTATGGCGTAACTGTCTGTGCGCACTATAAAACATTGGAAATAATATAAAATTATATTTTCAAGCTAATCTAAAAAAAATTGGCGTTCAGCCAAGTTTTTCAAAATGCCAAAAAATAACAAAAATGTAGATGATCAGATGCTATGACTTAAGGCACACAAATTCGTGGTTATTTCACCTGAAAAAAAGTCAAACAGTTCTGAGATAAGTGTAAAAAGCTGTTGCACTTGTACCCATCACAAAAGGTTCAAACTAGCAACTATGGAGTTAAATTTGTGATTTCCTAGTACCAGACAAGATAATTAATGGATCGCGCTAGGAACTATAGAGTTTCACATTTAAATGACTAAGTTACAGTGATTTATAGAAGTGCTGTTGTCACGCATTAAGCGCACTGAGGAAAGGAATGCGCTGTGCAGAAGTGCCTTTTAACTGTGTAGGGTAGAAAAGTCCAGTTGAAATTATAATAATTTTTGATCTAAGAAATGAACTGTGAGCGTTTGAGGCTCGCAGGATAATTGGTTCTTAGGCAAGAAATGAGTGAATGATTCTCAAGGCAAAAACAGAGCCTGGTGAAATGCTAGTTAAGGTTTTATTTGCGTTTCAATTCAGATAGGTGTTGACAAGGATGTCCCGCTGAAGTGAAACAAGTTGTGTTTTTTTGTTGGAATGTTCTGTTTGGAGCTTGCGTGCCGCGGTTTAAAAGATAGTGTTTTTTTAAATATTTTAATTTAGCTAACATTTGTGAGATGACAAAGAAAATGAGTATATTTTGTTTAGCATGAAAAATAAAGTCAGAGCAGCTGCTTGAAAACACGCAATTGAGAACTAATAGTTCAGCAGGATGCAACAAAATTAATACACGCGAAAAGAAAAATGCTTTCATTTACTCAGAGGCAAGGTTAAGGAGGACCCATGAGAGTGAATATGGTGATTCATCAGGAAAGGAATGCGCAATGGCAGTTCTTTGAGGTAACACTGCCAAGCTAAGCAATCGCTCCATGTTGAAAGAAATGCAAAATGATCGTGCATTTTGCAAGGCCATACTTATTGGATACAAGCAAGTGCAGTAAAAGACAGGCTTTAATTTATTAAAAACAATGTGTCAAATACAGATTACAGATGCGAAGGGTTGTTCTGAGCAATTGTTGCGCATTATGCAACAAATGCCCACACTTGGAAGTTGGAAGTATTTATAAGTGCAGTTGCAGTTTACCCATTCAGTAACCCAGCGGAAAGGGGATACTTATAGGAGACAGCAGCTGAATATTTTAGTGGGACGGCTGATAAACGCAGGGCTCTGATCTGGTTGTGTCATTACATTCTGCATTTATGTTTCATTATGACTTGTGGTGGTCATTTTATAGCAGGGCGGTAAACTAGATACATTATTTTAACATGTAGTAAAAAGACACATTAAAAAAGCAAAGATGTCATGTTATGTTATTTGGCAGTCATATAGCGCCTTACATAGTCAGTGGTATTACTTTAAAGCACTGATAGGGTGAACACCATTGAGAACCATAGATTAAGTCAGTCGAGAGAGACAGTGTTGCATGATGCATGGATGCATCAGCTATGTGTACAGCTGGTGTAATTGTTAGATGAAAGCTATTTAGTGATCTACTAAATGCTCAAGCGAGTTGTGTTTTATACATTGCATTTATTTTGAAAATAAAGTGCATTACATACAAAATGAATTTGTTGCAGAGGACAAGTAAGTGAGCTTACATGTAGGCTCACCAATATGCAAACACAGGATACACAGACACACCTGGGAATAAAAGATGTCAACCTAAAAATGAGGAATATTTTTAAAAAACAGAAAAATGAATGTGTTTCACAGTAGGACAGCCTCAGAGGTTGACCGGATGTGTTTAGAAAAGTTAAGTAGCACTAGGGTTTGAGAATACAAGGAGAAATATGGCAAGAAAAACTATTTTGGTCTAATGATAGACATTGGGACTGTGTATCCATAGAGCACAGACAGCTTTTAAGATTACAGATGTGGCACTGGTTTAGCAGTCTTTTGAGGAGAATGTGTCAGCTGTGGTGTAATTTCAATAGGCACCTTTTAGTGGTAGTTATTTAAACATGAAGGCGCACATCAGCCCAGGGGCATTTGGCACAAGTACAGAGGATGAGATGGTGCAGGTACCGGAACACATTGAACAAGGGAAGAATTAGCACATGGATGGCATTGCCGTAGCCAGCTTGGCTATTCATCATGATGAGATCACGAAGAGGCTTGGTTGAACATGAATGTTTTCAGCATTATGAGGAAAGCAATGTAAGCTTCCTTCATTTCCTAGTGCTGGTGGGAGGGCATTCCAGCTTTAGGAGCCGGATGGCTAGAGCTGGCCCCCCAGTTGTGGATCTTTAAAGGCAGATATATATATATATTGGACTGACCAGGAGGGTCTGATGGACTAACAAGAATGATTTACTCTGATAAGTATGAAAGGGCGTGGACAAAAAGGCATCTCTTGTGTGATGGCCGTGAGTAAAAAAGGAATGTATTTGTTTACTGCTGTCCAGTGTGCTTTTTTCCTGGCTTATAAGAGGCTTCCGTATGGGAATATTCAGTATTGCCTAGAGGAATTATTCTGTGAGATATATTTTTTTGTTATTGAGGAGTTGTCCATGAGTGCCCATAGAAGGGGCATTGTAGTGATCCAGTATTAGTGCTTACTGTAGTTTTGGCAAGGAATGAGCAATTCCTAGTAGAAAGGAAAGGCTTGAATGCATGAATAAATCTTTTATTTATTTATTTATTAGAATTTATAGAGCACACAGAAGCCCTTAGACATTGTGGTGCTGTTAAAAAGAAGCGGTTTGCAGATTACAATGAAAATGGCATACATAAGTGGTTGCATGCCACATCTTCGCCTGTAGTTATAGGACAAACAAATACATAGTGTAGTTACAATGGATGAGTTGCATGTTTAGCTTACATTGGATAGAGTAGAAATTGAGTAAACACATAGAGGTTAATTAAGCAGCAAGGGGAATACGTTTAGACACCAGTGGGGGAACTAATAGGGCTAGTTAAACAAGGTAGTTTTGAGGGTTTTGGTGAAAAAAATGAGGAGGGATGGTTCTGCTCTAAGTTCGCTAGAGGAAGCATTTCATGGTTTGGGAGCAAGACGGGGAAGCCTAGACCTCTGGCATTAGCTCTTTTGGTTAGTGGGATTTGTAGTTGAGTGACATGGTCACTTCTTTTGGGTCAGGCTGAACTGGCACTATTGACAGTATAAGTTAGATATGCTGGTGCTGTGTGACACATGCATTTGTGCATAATGGATAGGATTTTTAAATTAACGGTTCCTTCAGGGGTAGCCAGTGAGCAGGTTGCATGGGGTGAGTAATGTGTATTATTTTGAGAATACTGAGAGCTGCACACAGCATCACCCTGCACTATTTAGAGCCTGTGAAGATGTTTCTTTGCCAGGATGCCTGCAATGATGGCAGTATAGTGGTCCAATTTAACTCTGATAATGACACAGGAAATGAATGAGCAGTTTTTGCAAACATTGTGGGGAAAGGAAAGGGCCAATGGCATTAATGAACGTGGTAGTGAAGCGGAGGCAATGCTACTCAATGATAAGTGCAACAGAACAGATTGTAGCAAGTAACCTGGCATGACACGGACAAGGGTGAGTGGAGGAACACTCCTAAGGATTGTTTTACAGCTGCAGAAATGGTGTTGGGATTGAAGGAGGTATTGGTGAATGTCATGAGATGTGGAGCAAGTGTGATTTTACACAGGTTTTTTAAACTAACGTGTGGGCAGGGGCAGGCATTGCCTTTGCAGCCGAATGTTCTAATGTTATTCATGTTCTCTGTTATTTTTGATTTAGAAAGCCCTTTGAAGTTGAAGGGGATTATTGGGGTCCTCTGTGACCTGTTTTTGGGGAGTTTTTAGGATAGCATAATGAACTGAATGGGGGCTTGGGGAGCTCCAAAAGGTCCCTTTTCAGGAGCTCCACCTTGCGTGACGGGACATCCTGAATGATGTTACACTAGTGTTAGTATTTTATAATTTTTGAGGCCTTGGCAGATGGCATGGAGAAAATTCTTTGAAAAATAGTGAAAAACTTTTGATTCAGGACGATCAGTTGAGATTCTATTATTATAGGATTCAGATGGATGAAGAAAGGATTGAATGACAAAGCCTGAAAGCATAATGATGAAAATATTTAATAAATTCAGGTGCAGGCCATAAACATTTATGAACAAAAGGAAGAAACAGACGACCTCCAGGAAATTAGAGGCAGCCATAACGTAGGGAAACATGGCAAATGATTAAGAAGCAAACAGAATGAAATAAGAATCATGAAGGACAGTAATGGTTCAGATAAAAAGTTTTAGGTTAAACAACGTCATAGATGACAATACAGCCATGCAGGGCTTAATGGAGTATGAAATGGTACTTTCCTTACAGCATCACACAGAAAAAGAAAGGAAGTGTGTTTTAGTATACACGAAAAAAAATAATGAAATAAATGCTCAACATAAATAAGAGATGATTAGAATAAAGGATTAAAAACGTTAGGGAGACTTTGGGCCTCTGTTACACAGGATCAGAAAAAATAAATCAGGATAAAGAGGAAAATGATTGATTATCTTAAATAAAAAATGAATAAAAGAAAATTGAGGAAGGGAACAATTGGGCAAATGAATAAAAGGATAGGGAATACACTCAAAAGCATAAAACGGACACAAAAATCAAAAAATTAGAAAACAAATAGCACTTATGAGGTTTACTGGCCAACAGTAAAAAAGGAGCGTAGGGCAATAGAAAGCATCAGTGACCATGAAGACCGAGAAAAGGAGTATGGCTGAAAACAAATTGGGTCACCTAAACAAGGGAAATTACACACAAAGCCATTTTAAGAAAATATAGTGAGGTAAGTAAAAAAAACATTTTTTGAGTGCCTGTAACAATTTTGATTTATTTTACAGATAAAAGTTATGGACCTTTGAATGGAAGCACAAGAAATGACTGCATGGCCTTAATTAGGGAGAAAAAGAAAAAGATAAGTACTAGTTCATGCTAAAAGGGTGTGGACACACAATTGATCAGCATCAAAAGTAGGAAGATCCAGGTGAGTAACAGGAAAAGAGGTAGTAAGAGACACAATGTCTACAAGTGTTTAGCTGTTTTTCCCAAGATAGGTGCAATCAGGTGTGGAAAGAGTAGGGAATAGATGACAGTATGGCCTTTCAGACAACCACAGAAAACAGAAGTCAAATTGAAGGTGAGAAATTATTTTTGTGTTGATGTGATAGTGGTATGCAATTATTAGAAGAGGCAAACATTGTTGTGTACGATAGAATTTGAGGCACTTAGTAAGAATTGGTGCCATAGTCTTGAAAAACAGGGGTAGACTAGATTAAGTTAGGCAGGGTTGGTGTGCAGCGAAACGCCTTTGTTTTGTCTCCATAGGATGAATGCAAAAGCACAAGCAAAGGCCATGGTCCAACAAAGACAAGAAAAAAGGAAGAATGGCTGCTAAAGAGCAAGTATTTACTGCTGAGCTCAGGAAGTATTTACTGCTAACCAGAAAGCATGTGCAGCTAAGCTGAGCCAAGAACCAAACCTAAACTAAGTATCCTGTGGGGTGGTTGGAAAATAGTTTATTATGTGCACCAACGAATGATCCAGGAAGTATTTTTCGATAGCAGAAATGGAGGAAAGGGTTGACGTTGGGAAGAAAACCTGACCCCTTACCGGTGCCCAAATGACTTTTGTTCCTATTTTGACTTTCTACAGACAACGGGGATCCCCAAGGACATTACTGTCATCTGCTACGGACGTGCCTAGAAGACGAGAAAAGAAGAAGACGTCTTTTTTTAAGTTCTTTTTGTCTCCTTAGGGTTGCATGTGTCACCCTCAAGGAAAAGATGTGTCCTATGTAGGACAAATTGTTCTATTTTTAAACAAACTCAGGTCATAGCCGGCTGACACAGAGCGAAAGATGGGGGTGTATTTTGTTTATGAGACAGGAGACAGGAATGACCCATAAAAAAGAAATGTTTAAATGAAAATGTCGTGTAGCTTCTCTAGGAGGCAGGGATGTTCAATAAGAAGAGAAGGAATGTCTTGCAGGTTTTTAGGAGGTAGGGTATGAGAGCTGGAATGTGAATCAGAGGGTTTTTTAAGGAAATGGTTTGATAGAGAATGTGGTGAATAAAAAAGACATGTTTATTTTATAAAAGAAACTCATTCGGTTTAATATTACAGGTATACGTCGAGGGACCTGTATGCCTCAGGAAATTAACGTCGAACCGTGTGAGGAAAGAGGGAGGTTGTAGAGAAACCCAGTGGAAGCCCGACAAAAGATGTTTGTCTGAGTTGTGTTTGCAAAAGACTCCCCCAACCCTGTGTCCTCATGCTGAAACATCCCCTCTTTTGGACTCATTTGAACAATGTATTTATTGAAAGAGGAACTCGAGAAAAAGTGAAATCTTTGTGAAAAAGGAAAAAAGACAATGGGCTCCTGGTGTAAGCATCAAGGAACCTGGGAGACTGACTGTGAAAACAGCTCAAAAGAAAGGACAAAGGCGACAGGACACAGACGGTCCACCAATGCCAAACTAAGATGAGTAAAGTGGAAGATACGGAAGAAGGAAATGTGTGGAACAAGAGAGAAAGATACAGTTTGAAAACATTATATATATATATATATGCATGGGCAGAAGAAGAAGATGAAGGAGAGATTATATTTTGTTGGGGTGGGAATTGCAGACTGGATATGACATATGAAGAGACAATGGGCTAATGGGTTATCTCAAAGCTTGACCAACCTCTCGAGTCTCACAATGGCTGTGAAATTATCTAAGGCATACAGTTAGTTTAAAGTGGAGAAAGGAAGTGGGGCTTAAATGAAAGAAGATAAAAGTAGTTTAGAGACACACACATGTTTTGTTTTAAGAATAACAATGCATTAGTATGTGACAAATTTTAGGATTGTGATAGAATATTTTTTAGATAAGTATCAAGGAGGGTGGAAATGGATATGGTTGAAAGTCATTGTTTTAGCAACCAAGAACTTTCAAGACGGGGAAGTGTAATGGAGGTGCTTAAATGAAGATGAGGTACCAGCAACTGAATGCAGAAGGGGGCAGCCCCCCCACTTAAAGCCAGGCAGAGAAAATCGTATGGAGTGATTTAGTATTGTAAATGTGTGAAGATGGAACTCATAGGATTAAAAGACATTAGTACTTTAAATGGTGTTATGTTTATAAAGTCGAAAATGCTTTTATCATGGTTTAGTAAGTAGGCAAGGTACAGAATGCATACTATAAAAATTGAGTAGGAAAATGATTACGTTTTTTACTATGCCCAGACAGAAATGAACTCTACCATTTATGTAACCGACAATGGCTTTAACTGGCAATGCCTTTATATGAGTAAATAGAATGTATTAAATGAAGCGACTCTCTGCAGACAGTGGCAGCATTAGTCAGCCCAGAGTTGAACAATTCAAGGCTGCAGTGCCCTGCCAAAAACCAGATGAGCATTCTGAAACCAGACAGTTAATGAGGGTATGTCTGAATTTCTAGCCAAGGGATGCAACTGCGTGACCATATTTGGGGCAGTGTGGCCGGGAAAATCCAAGGATGTGTGCCAGAATGTATTTCAATTTGAAGGGTTGAACAGATAAGGAAAAATTGCCTTGTGCACGAATATAGTCAGCAGAGTTTTTTGCCTGAGCATGTTTAGAAAAGGGAGGGGGTCCAACTCTTCTTCCTCTGACAAGTATAAAAAGAAGCTCCGTTTTCAGCAGGGAGCAGGGGTTCGTGTACTTGACAACAATGCTTTTTGTGTCAGTCTGGCGTGAATAAAACCTGAAGTCTTTTGTGAACCTGACTCTGTCTCTCTGCCTGATGCTTGAAATACTTTGCTGAAATGCCAGAGGGTCCCAGAGAGCCCTAGAGAGCAACAGAGGGCCCCAGAACGTCCAAGAGAGCCTGATAGAATGGAAGAGGTAAAGAAAAGCACCATCGGGTCTTAGCACCTCTACAACAGTGCCGTGTCTGTTATGCCTCTGTCTTCTAGTCTTTTGATTAGGGTCTCATGGCTAACTGTGTCAAAGGCTGCGGAGAGGTCGAGCAGAATCAGGGCTGAGATTGTGTCAGAATCTGCGTTTGTTTTTATGTTGTCCCAGATGGATAGTAGTGCTGTTTCTGTTCCTCTTGCGGAGCTGAAGCCGACTTGTGCTTGGGCCAACATATGGTGTTTTTCTACGTGTTCTTGGGTTAATTTGTATACGTAGGTTTCCAGGAGTTTTGCTAGGTAGGGAATGTTTGAGATCGGCCTGTAGTTGGAGAGGTCTTCTACGTCACCACTTGTGTTTTTTAAGAGTGGTTAGATATATGCTGATTTGAATGATTTTGGTACAGTTCCTGTTGTTAGTGAGAGATCTAGGAGGTTTCTGTAATATTCTGATGGTGTTCGTTGTGCGAGGATTGATTTGTAGATGTCAGGCGGGCACGGATCCATGGGTGAGCCTGATTTCTTGCTGTGTTTCACCAGCAAGATGAAGCTGATATTTCGGGATAGTTTTGGAGTTTGTGTTGTGGTTCTGTGTTAGGTTCAGTTGTTTGGATATTATGGTTGGTTGGTCTGTTTTGTATGATTTGTCTGATGTCATTGATTTTTTTTAAACGTATTTTTATTGTTTTCCATATACAAAACCATCAACACATTAATCCTGCATAACTCCCCCCCACCCTCACCACCCCCCGAAAGATTAGGGCCCCATTCAGTTTTGCTTTGGGAAAGTTTATATGCTGTATATGTCTGACACTTTGATGTTGTGCGGGCACCATTGTTCCATGTAGTCCGACTTCAAATATTCCAACACTGTCCCTCATTCCTTCGTGAAGGAGTTCTTTTGGTCCTGAAGGCTGTGCGTAATCTTTTCCATGGTCATTTGTGACCACACCTTTTACAGCCAGGTGAATACCAGTGGCGGGTCTTGTTTATTCCAGTTTTGGGCAATCGTTGCCCATGCCGCAATGACTAGGCCCATAAAGCTTCTCCATTGTGCTTTGTGAAGTCTCTTGGCCAGTGGGTCTTTGAATCCGCACAGCCACACACGCTCACCCATTTGATCAGCCTCTGGGAATATTTTTGTCATTTCCATTTGCACTTCTCTCCAGAAGCTCTTTACCCCCTGACAGTCCCACCAGATAAGCCTCCACGTGCCTGGTTCCGGGCACCCCCTCCAGCAGCGATCCGACATTTCCGAATACATTGATTTGAGCCTCTCTGGAGTGTAGTGACATTGAGTGATTATTATAAGCCACATTTCTCTGGTTTGTACTGCCCTGGTGAGTTTTGGGATACCTCCCATTGCTGTCTGGTTATCTCTTCCCCCAGCGTGCCTTCCCATCTCTTCATGTATGTCCATTTGATTTCTTCTTCTTGTGTACTGATAAAGTGATATAGTGTTGACACCAGTTTTTTGTCGCCTGGGTTGGTTATTAGGAGTTTTTCGAATGAAGTTAGGTCCCTTGTGGCAGCCTGAAAGACCTCTGGTGTGGTAAGCCAATGTTTGATTTGTTCATATTTATACCTATCCGCCTCTGTTAGGTTCCACATTTTTTTTACATTCTGCAAATGTTCTTATTTCATTGTCCTGGATCATTTCCCCAATTTTCCTGCACCCTGCAGCCCCCAGATTCTTGTCCCGGTGGAAACTGGATTTCGGCATATGGGTGTAAAGGGGGCCAGTGGGGTGGTCATAATACCCCTCTTGGTTTGGTCGTCCCAGGCGTCTAGAGTGGTTTTCATGACCTCACTAATGCAAAGTTTTGGGTGTCTATGTTGTTTATGTTTCCACAGTAGGTCCTCCAGGGGGGTCCTGGCAACCACCCTATCTTGTGTTACATAATTTGTTTGTTTGTCATCCCCCAGCCACTCCTTCAGAACCCAGAGTTGTGCTGCTTGATAGTATTTCCTGAAATGTGGGAGTGACATTCCCCCTGCCCTGGTTGGTGCCGTGAGGATGGCTCTGGCAACCCTTGGGGGTTTCCTGTTCCACACGTATGACGAGATGGCCTTTGTCAGTGCTTTAAAGAAGGAGTTTGGGACTGTTTTTGGGAGGGCGTGGAAATAGTAGAGCACCCGGGGGAGTACGTTCATTTTTACTGATTGGATTCTGCCCCACCATGAGACACTTAGCGGGCACCATCTTTCTAGGTCCTTCTTAACTCTGGCCAAAAGCTGTGGGTAATTCCTGTCCACCTTGTGTGCAAGTGTCACCCCTAGGTACTTGATACCCTCCTCTGCTGTTTTAAGACCTAACAAGCCCGCCACTTTTTCCAGTGTCCCCTTATCACCTGCTAGGAACAGGATCTCTGATTTTTTCCTGTTTATTTTTAAGCCAGAGATCACCCCAAATTCCTCCAGTTCTTTTAAGGTTTGTGGTAGGGATTTCCCAGGGTCCTCCAGGGCCAGTAGCATATCGTCCGTGTAAGATATAACTTTGTGTTGCCTGCCCGCCATCTCGATCCCCCTGACCCCTATTGATTCCCTGATTTTAATTAGGAGAGGCTCCAGAAATATGAGATATAGGAGAGCGGAGAGGGGACATCCCTGTTTCGTGCCTCTTGAAATCTCCATCCTATCCGTAACTTCCCCATTTATTGCTATTCTAATGGATTGGGAGTTGTAGTTGGCTTTGACCATGTTTATGAATTGGTCTCCAAAACCCATGTGTTTCAGAGTTTTGAATAGAATGGACCATTCTATTCGGTCAAAGGCCTTTTCGGCGTCTAGTGAGAGAAATATTGCTGGTGTGTGAGTAATGCCTATTTTTTCTACCAGGTGAATAATTCTTCTTAAATTATCATGTGTTTGCCTGCCGGGAATGAAGCCTGATTGATCTGTGTTTATTAGGATCGGAAGGAGGGGTGATAGTCTGGTGGCCAGTACCCTGGTATAGATTTTAGCATCCAGATTTATCAGGGCAATAGGGCGATACGAGCCCGGGAGAGTGGGGTCTTTACCTGTTTTATGAAATACCAGGACTTTCTCCTCGTTCCTGGATGGAGTTACATTTCTGCTGTCCTTGAATGTGTTAAGGAGCCTTGTCAGGATTGGAATGAGAATGTCCACATATTTTTTGTAGAAGGGGGCCGTAAAGCCATCCGGACCTGGGAGGTCCGCTATTGCCCTCTGGACTTCTTCTTCTGTAATCCGAGATTCCAGGACCACTTTGTCCTCCTCTGAGATTGTTGGAATGGGGAGAGATTGTAGGAACCTGTCTTGTTTCTCTTCATCCGGGTGCTCTGTCGCATATAGCTCTTGATAGAAAGCCTTAAAGACCTCCCCTATGTCTTTGGCGCGTGTTTGTGTCTTTCCGTGTGCATCTTTGACGTTCATAATAGTCATTGATTTCTGTTTTCCTCAGAGTTGTCTTGCTAGATATTTGTCTGCCTTGTTGGCCTTAATATAGTATCTTTGTTTTAGATAGAGGAGGGATTTCTCTGCTTTTTTGTTGCAGAGCATATCAAGTTGTCCTTGCACATGTTTCAATGCCTTCTTGAGGCTTCTTGTGGGATGAACTACCAGATCCCCTTGAATGTCTGTTATTTTCTTTTCCAGTGTTCTTTCCCATTCATACTTCTGCTTGTCTTTGGTGGCCTTTAGTGCTATCATGTGTCCACAAATTACTGCCTTGAAGTCTTCCCATACGGTCCCTAGAGGAACCTCACCATTGTCATTCAGTTCGAAAAATTCTTTAATTTTGTCCCCTACTGCTTCTCCCAACACCTGGTCCGTAGAAATATCGGATGGCAACCTCCACCTCCAGCGGCCTTTTCCCCTACCGGGGGTCTGGATGTCCAGCCATAGCGGGGCATGGTCTGATAACGCTATAGAGACCATATCTATTCCTTGTATCATCCCGATCAGTCCCACCGACACCCAGAAGTAATCTATCCTCGACATCGTGTGATGCACGTGCGAGTAATACGTAAATCCACTTGCTTGTCCCTTCAACTCCCTCCAGGCATCGCGCAATGCCAACTGTTCCACCTTTTACTTGAGTTGTTTGGACGGGGCCTCCTGACCATGGGATCCTCCCGCACTCCTATCCAACCTTGGTTGCCAGGCCATGTTCAGATCTCCTCCCAGTATTACCTCACCCTTCGCAAATCCCTCTAGCTTCCCCAGGGTGTCTCGGAGGAAACCGTCCTGCCCAGAATTTGGTGAATATATTGCAGCTAGGGTAAGCCTGAGACCCTCTATTGCGACATTTGCAAATGCAAACCTCCCTTCCCTGTCTACCTGTGTATCTATGAGGGTTGCCACCAATCCCCCTTTTACCTCTATCATCACTCTCGTTCTTTTCTCCCCTGCATTCGCCTGCGCCCAAACCGTGTACCCTTTGAGGTGTACCTTATTTCTATCCTGGGCTTTTATACGTGTCTCCTGGAGGAGCAGAATGTCCGCTTTCTCCCTCCTTAACAGAGCCTCCACTTTTTTCCTCTTCGCCGGCAAATTCAGCCCCCTTACATTTAATGAAAAGATTCTGAACTTCCCCATTTCGTCTAGTTTTTTGCAACTGCTATCAATCCCGCTTGATGTGATCCCTTCTGTCTTCCAGAGTCCCCCCTCCCGGTCTCCCCCCAACCTACCCAACTCCCCCCCAACTGTTAACATTAACTCAACTTTGATCCCGAGGAGGGCCCAGGCACCTAAGGTTGCTAGGGCGTTGTGCCTATCGCTCCTTGCCCTCACAAGACTCGGGATTAACTTTGTGGGGGGTCCTAAACCCTGCATCATCCTCAGACCTGGATAGTGTTCCTTCTGGGTCCCCTGCAGGGCCACAGACTATCTGGTATTCCGAGGTTCCACTAGTTTCTCTTCTCCCACCTTCTCCAAGCTGGAGATTGGGCTGTCGATTTTGGTTTGGATTTTTCGACTACTCCCCTGCAGGATGCCCTGCTTTCCCCCAGCCGTTTTGTTTCTTTTTTTTGCCGCACTACTTCCCATCCTCTCGGCCTCTTGGTCCTGACGCCTCTCATATCAGCCTCCTCCACTTGCAGGTCCATTATATTAAGTCCTTCCTCAGTGGTGGTCACTATTCTCTGTTTGCCTTCCCACTCGAACAGTAGACCAAATGGGAACGCCCATTTGTATCTTATTTCTTTCGCCACCAGCTCCCTCAACAGTAGGGCCATCTCCCTCCTTTTTAAGAGTGTCGCTGAGGCCAGATCCTGGTATAATTATATTTCCACCCCATTCATCCTTATGTGGTCCAGCTGCCTCTCTTTCCTTAGGATCTGCTCCTTTTGTGGGTATGATGAGAGGGCCGCTAGTACCTCCCTTAGACTTTCCCCTGGGGCGCCTGTTATTTTTGGGCCCATCCTATGGACTCTGTCGATCCCGATGTTCTCCGCTTCTTGCACCTCGATTATATCTCTGAATACTTCTTGTACCGCACTCTTGAGGTCTTTGTCTGACACTGATTCGGGCATATACTTGATGCGGATATTGGATCTGCGGGAGCGGTTTTCCAGGTCTTCACACTGAATTTCTAGGTTATCGGTTAACCGAACCAGGTGTTCCTGTGTTTCACTGTTCTGTTTAGCTTCCTCTTCTACATTTTCCACAATTCTCTCTATGGTGTCTGTCCTTTCCTTCAGCTTGGCCACGTCTATTTTCAACTCTTGGACTGCATGCTTTATTTCGTTCCTCATTGAGGTAAATTGGTCCTGTACAGTGGACATGAACTTGTCCTGCAGCTCCACAAACCAGGCATGCATGCCGTCCTTTGTCGGTGGAAGGGTTAATGTTAATGTTAAAGAACATTTGTACTGTGCACTATCACCACCGGAGTGGTCCCCTGGCGCTCTGGCGGCTCCAAAAGTGGAGGGGAGGTTGAGTTAGTGGGAGGAAGCAGGAAAAGTGCAAGAGAGCAGTGATGTGCTGTGCTGTTGGCGGCCTCAGCCCGGTGGGTCCGTTGGCTGGGCCTGGGGTGTTTGCGGCCGGTAGTCGTCGTGTACTGTTGTGCAAGACTATGTGTGTTTTTGTTTTGTTGTTGCAATGTAGTGAAGTTTGTGCGGTTTGTTGTGCTGTAGGTTTTGGTTGTGTTTGGTTTGGAGTTTGAGAGGTGTATGCAGAAAGGGAAATTGTTAGTAGGGTTGGTTAGTGTGCGTCTCTATCCTGAATTGAGGCACTCGGCTTGCGTAGTCTCCCCTGATATGGCTCTTTCCTGATCTGGGTCCGACTGGTATACAAGATTCTTTACTCCTCTGGCCCCCACCTCTAACATGCTCTCTCATAGCTGCACTGGTTCGGGGGGTGGTGTCCATTGTGGGTTCTTCAGCATCCCTATCCTTTGAAATCGCCATGGCCTCTGAAGACCACATATGGAGGAGATTTGAGTCCTGTCTGGGAGGTTGCGACGCGTCTTGAGAAGCGCCCCCTTTCCCTTTCGCCCTCGACATCTTTCCCTGGTTATGGGAGTCTGTTATTGACTCTGGATGTCTCCTGGGGGCCTGTGGTGGGGCAGCAGTGAAATCTCTCCAATGTATTTGGTTGTGTTTTCCCCTCCCACTATGCGCTTGTGACCGGGGCCACTGGGCCGCTGGGCGTAGGTCTGCTTTGATGAGGGGAGAGTATTAGGTCTTCTCCTGTTCCCTGCTATCATGATGGAGTCCTGTGCACCCTCCCAAGGAGCCACGCCCCCCCCTCTGTGCTTTGTTAGGTTAATGAAGGTGAGGAGGTATGTGGGGGGGTGCCGCCGCACCTCTGTTCCAGGAGCCGTGCCTTGTTTCTGCACACCCGTCCGGGCCCTTATGAAGTGGGGAGAGGGGGAGTGCTTTTGCTGGTGCTTTCACCTCAGTCTCCGGGTCTCCTCTCTTCCGCGGCTGGTGCCCTCTCGTGTAGCACCCGTGGACAGTGCCTTCTCCTCATGCCTCTCTCCCTTATGTGCTGAGGTTCTGTGTGCCGGGCTGGAGCTGTCGGTTGCTGCCCAGGTACGATCCGCAGGCCCTACTGCATGCTCTGGTGTCCCCTGCGCGGGATTCACCATGGGGATCTGCTCAGGCCCGTCAGGTCCCCAGGTCCCCTGCCCTTCTCCGCTTATCCGTGTGGTGATTTGCGACCACCCTGTCGTGAGGGGGGTGCCGCTTGCGCCCTGCCATGGCAGTGCTCACCCGTCCGCTCCGCTCCCGGGGGCACACCTCCAAGGGACGCGCGTGGGACCCCCGGGCACCGGAGCGACTTTTTGTTCTCCTGTGGGAGTTGGCAGGAAAACGTTCGCCCCCTGGGCCACTGAGCGCTCCTCTCCTCCGGCTCTGTCCCTGCTCAGCCTCTTCTGGTTGTCTACCAGGGCCTCCCTCGGTGGGGGAGGGACACTCGCTTCTCTCGGCAGCTTGTCTCCCCCGTGGGGTCCTGCTGGGAGTATTTCAGGTCGCTTCAGTGCCCCCTGCTACTCAGTGGCTGTGAGTGTGTGTCCGGTGCCAAGACACTCGGAATTCTCCACTTGTGGTGCTTTTTGTAGGCGGCCCGGCGGGAGCGCGGCTTAGTTGCGACTTCCACAGCCGGCGGCCATCTTGGAATCTGATGTAATTGATTTTGTTCTTGAAGTGGACTGCCAGGTCGTTGCAAAGTTTCTCTGAGGAAGTTGGGTTGTTTTCGCAGCCTGGTGGGTTTCTCATTTCTTTAATGATGTTGAACATTTCTGTTTGTGAGTTTGTCACATTGGTGATTCTGTCGTCATAATGCCTTCTCTTCACCTTTTGTATTTCCTTCTTGTATGCTCGATTTTGTTTCTGGAACAGTTTTTTTTTCTCTGGGTTGTATTCTTTCCTCCATTCCAGCTCTATTTTCTTGTTGTCCTTTTTCATGGTGCTTAGTAGTGGGGTGAACCATTTTGCCATTGCTTTTTTTTTGATGGGGTGAATGGTTTTTCTGGGGCGATCTTTTCGATTGTATCAATTTGTGTAGCAGCTCCGCTTTCCCATCTAGATCAGCCAGCTCTAGTTTTGTAGTTGAGGGTTTGGTTGTCTCCAGTTGTTCAAACAGGTTGCTTGTTTTGATGGTTTTCCAGTTTCTTTTTGTGGTGGTTGTGGATTTGGGGGTCTAGATGCAGAGTGGAGTAGGTAGTCTGATGATGAAAGGGATGATGAGATGGTCGCTCCTCAGTATTTGTATCGGTGGTGCCGTGGTGATAGGTTTTTCCTGGGCGAAGATTGCGTTGAGGGAGTGTCCTGCCGAGTGTGTTGCTCCTTTGACCAGCTGTCGTAGTTTCATGGTTGTAAGTTGTCCGGTCAGTGAGTTTTGGGAGTTGGCGTGACTTGTTTCAAACCAGATGTTGAAATCCCCCAGGATAATTAGATGCTCGTGCTTGATGGCTATGTTGGTGATGGCTTTTATGAAGTTATCAACGAAGGTTGCATTATATGATGGTGGCCTGTACACCAGGATGAATGTGAGGTTGGTTTTTGGGTTCGCTGATAGATGTATGACCATGGTTTTGCAGTTGATGACGTTGAGAGGGTCGTCAGTTTTTATTTTTAGATGTTCTTTGAATGCTATCACGAGACCTCATCCTTTTTTATGTTTCCTGTTTATTTGGAGGCATTTGAAGTTGGCTGGGAGGCAACTTTGGAATATGATTTTGTAGTTGTCGTCCAGCCATGTTTCTATGATGAATAGGATGTCAATGCCATTGTCATCTAGAAGGTCAAAGATCTCTGTTGAATGTTTTGACATGATCTTGCGTTTAATAGATTGCAGTGGAGTTTAGAGGTGTGGTCTGGTATGGGCTTTATTGTTGGGGTAGTGTCACAACCTTATCCCCACCGAGTGTTCACGGGGCCCGAAAGACTCTATTCGGTCCCCCTCGGATCCCTTGGAGCCAGTCCTGGCGCTGTTGTCATCGGAGGCACATGCTAGGATGGGGTTTCAATGGGTAATGGACAAGCATGGCCGCCCCCATGAGGAACGTTGGGGAACTGCATTCGGCGGTCTAGCATCCACGGCGGGGTTTGCCCCGAAGGCACCTGGGATACCTGCTGGCTATTTAAACCACGCCCGATTAGAGGCACGTGATTTGCGTTATACTGCTCTAGCAGCGTGACGTTCACCGGGTCCTGCTCAGCATCCTGGCCTGCAAGGGCGAGAAAAGGCAAGAAGCATTGCCATCCTTACCTGTTCAGCGGCATCCTCCAGCAACTGAAATCGTCCAACGCTCACCATCTTCCTCCGGCACCATCTCTGACATCGTGTGAGCTTCTTACCAGGCCGTCAGGTAGGCCATCTTCTCCAAGACATTTTCTGCCTCCTTGGGTTCTGGAGAACCAGTCATCTTCTATTCTTTTCGACCTGCAAGACAACAATAGCACAGGTCAGCCATTTGCAAGGACGCTCGCAGCGCCGCTTGGTGTTTCATCTTACCTTCTCGAACCCAGCTTCAGCATCCACCTCAGCCTCCAACATCTGCAAGAAAAGGGGAGAAGGTTATTTGTGCTTAAACCACTAAAGACATTGCTCTCATCTTCATCTTCAAAGACTTACCTGAAAAAACGGAGTCGCAGCCGGTCTGGACTCCGGCCCTCACCAGTGAAGAAACTCAGCGGAACAGTGTCATTGACGGCGCACCCCTGCCCAGCGCGGCAGGATGGAGAGCGCATCCCTATAGAAATCAAGGTGAGAGACGTCCTAGGGGAAATGCAAGGGGAACGGGAAACCGGGAGGTGGGTCGCCAGGGAAGGAACAGCAGTTAAACTTCACCTCCTGTCTTCTAGAGCTGATCCTCGACAGCACGAACTCCAGGGAAGGGGAAGGGACCGAAGAACATCCTGGCCAGCGGAGAGGCGTCCCTGTGGATACAAGGTGAGCGTTACAGGTCGTCTACTAATCAGTGCTGGGGTTTCCTTTAAGGTCGAGCTCTAGTTGAGATGTTTTTACAGGTGCGTTTGTGTCGTCGAAAAGTTGTTCTAGGTTCAGTCTTAGGTTTTTGTTTTCCTCAGGTTCTTCTTCCACAAATTGTGGGTGTAAAGTGGAAGTTACTCTTGATTTGGTGATGTAGGGTGTTATTCATCGATTATGTTTTCTGATCTCCTGCGCGGTTGTGTTTGGTTGTCTGCTGTTGCTGATTATTGCATTGGGTTGGTTTGTTCTGGTGATTCGTTGTTTGCGAGGTATGGAGTTAAGTACAGGGATTTTTCTCTTCGCTCAGCGTTGGTTTGAGTGTCGGTCCTGCGAGTCAGAGTGTTTTCTGCAGTTGCGCGTCTTTGCTGCTATTCCGGTGTGTTTGTTCTTTCTGCTCTTTTTCTTCCACTCGGTACATGTTGTTTGCATGGCATTTTGGGGCTGAGAGCTGTCTTTATTTGTTTGTTTGGCTTTGGTCTGGCTGTCTTGTGGTGTATTACTCGATGAGGGGAGTTGTCCGCTATAGGTTTGGGTACTGTCTGATGGTGGTCAGCAGCTGGTATTACCAAATTGTTTAGTCAATGTTTGAGTAAGGTAGGGGAAGTTAGTTATGTGGGATGTTTTTATCCACGCATCCAAGCCCTACCTCAAAACTGTGCAGTACTGACATGGAAAACATCATGATGGCCAGAGCTTCCCAGAAAATGCACAGGGAAATGCATGAAGAATAGGCTGCCACTCATTTTTGCCGATGTTATGGGCACAGAAGGACACTGCCTAAAACCACCAGTGGACTACCCACACAGTAGTCTGAAACCATTGGGAATGGCAATGCTGATTGCCAAAAGCAAACCCATAACTGTTGGAAATTCATTTTCTTAAATCCCAAAAAGGGGTGCAGTACCAGTACTCACCACTATCAGAAAGCCGGCGTTTTAAAACAACACCAGATTTTACTTTTTTGTAGAAAACTGAATAAATGAACCCAAGGCAAGCCAAAGAAAGACTTACTGAGAGGTGGATCCAATGTAAAGTTATATTCTGAAGTGACTTGAAGGTTTATAACAAGACTGGCTGAGCTGTGGATTTCAGCAGTTTAAGTAAATTTGGACTGAAAGACACTAAAAATCTAAATGTTTAAAAGAAATGAGTGACCTATTTCTGAGTGTCACATAGGTTGCAATTGTTTAAATGTCATAGTTTTGAACTTAGAATCAGCATTCTAGCTGCATATGTAAAAAATTGTCTTGACTTAAACTGGGGAACAGAAATGACATGTAGCTAAAAACTGGCTTAAAGAGATTCCAATTTTGCCTGGCAACTACCCCCCATCAGGAGTGAAACTTGAGTCACAGCTGTGTTCCCAGGCCTATCTGCCTTTTGCTGGCCACACTAAGGATATGCCATCTCTCTGATAATTGAATTAAGGGGAGCCCCCACAGAATACAGGAGCTCTGATCAAAGCCCTGTCCTGACTCAGGCAAATGTTTTATTGGCGGGAGTCGTAAATGGAGCTTCCTCCTGGAAGGACAGGGGAGGAGCACTGCCTGTGAGAGCAAGCTGGCTTGGCAGAACTGGAAAGACCAGAAATTCAACCTTGTGCTGGGGGGAAACCACACCCCTTTGGGGCCAGAACATAACTCTAAAAAGATGAATAACTCATAGTACAGACTTGTGAAAATTATTTAAATGATACCATAATTCTTGTGATTTTTCTGCCCACATTTTAAGACGTGTTAGGACCCGGTGGTATGTTCAGGGGGGTTTTAGCGGAAAAGAGGATATTACTCAAAATGTGTGCATGTGAAAAATCTGACACTTCATCAACTAATGTCCATACTCCTTGCGCACATGTGTGTAAATTTGGGTTAATGTCCGAAATTGCAAAATCAGTTAAAAAGTGAAATATGTGCCATTTCTGAATGCAAGCCCCCAGGAAGAGCAGAGTTTGAACAGGGGATACCTCCTGTGATATGTGAGGGGTGCATGTAATTTTAAACAAATGTGTACCTGTGCAAATATGTTTTTTTTTAATCAAATATAGATTGTGTGCAATTTGACAGGGGAGGATCCTCTGACCCATAAAACCTACAGCATCACTCTGATTCACAGTTCCTTCCCCAATCATGGGAGAGGGGAGAATTGGGCCAATGGCAAGTGTAGAGGGGTAGGGGCTAGTGATGCTGCACACACACCCATTTTAAAAAAACAGATAAAAGCAGACAGACAGGACAGATAGGGACCTTCAAATCCATTTGCCGCGGGACGCTCTGCCGGGAAAATCCATACTTTACCTCCATCAACCTCCAGAGAGCTAACATAGAGACTTCAATCTATCCACCTTCAGAGACCCAGACCAGACCGCTGTTAGCAGAACCAGAGAGAGCTGACCCAGATCACTGTGAAGTGCAGAGACCAGAGTCCAGTCTAAAACCTGACCAGATCCGTGGCGAGGCCCATTTAATTCAAAAATATAGTGTGAGTACCTAGCAGAACTGTGCAGAACCAATCTCTTAGTTAAAATAATATAATTCAATCCTATTTTAATCTAAGTAGAACTGTCTGTCTCCTAACTGTCACCTGTCATTTGTAAAGCTGTCACCTGTCATTTTCTAGTTGCAAGCTGCACTTGTCTTTTTGAACTTTAAAATTTCAAATCTGAAAAACGACCTTTATTTAATCGCTCATATCTCCGTAACCGTTTGTGCTAGAGACTTGCAGTAACTTTCCTCTGAAAGCTGAGAATCGTGGCTTTTCTGCGAACCGCATTCCTACCCCCGATAGTTTCGCGAATTTTACCGCGATTTGCAAATTTCTCCACGTGTGAAAACAGCAGTTTCATTGCTAAAAATTCGTTTGCCTCTTAAGAACCATCCCTGTATCATTGCTAGTGTGAGCCTGGACTAATATTAACTTGATACCACTCACCCTGAACCTCCTAAAGGGAATTAAAACCATTTTTAGCATATTTTTCACTTCATTGCCAGCACATATAAAAGCATTGTAGCATATTTTTCACTTCATTGCCAGCACATGTAAAAGCATTTTGGGCCTGTGTTTAAAACTCCGATCTGTACTCTAAGCTTGCTGGGGTGAACTGAATTACATTTGATTGCATTTCTGAGAACTGTGTGCTTTCCTTCCATCTCCTTGCATTGCATAAAGGGGGGAGGGGATTGCCAGAGGAAAGTGATTACATTGTTTTGTTGAAATCATATTGAGTATTTTCTGTATTGCATTTTCATTCAACATTACATCCATCTGAACTTATATAAAGCATTCTCTACCACCTTCTTCTTCTGTTCCTATTCACAAGTGTGCTAGTGCCGGATTCTCTGTTGTTAATCTTTATCATATCAGATTAAGTGTGATATCCAGTTATTAATTTATTATAAAGCGTGATATATATATATATATATATATATATATTGTTTAAGTTCTCAAATAAACCTTTTAACTTGCAAAACAGAACTATTTCTTGGCTCAGTGGGGTCAGGGGGATTCCAAGAGCGGGGTGTTATATAGGGGTAGTCATCCAGAACGCATGAACTGGACATAAAGATATATCAATAAGGGTTTCCATTCAGTATCCCAGACTAGGCATTGACTTAGCTGTAGTGTTGAATTGAATCCTCTTACAAATTGGGGGCTCGTGCCGGACGTTTGGGTTAGATCTATCACTTGTGCAGATTAATACAGTGTGCCAGCTGACCAGATACACTATCCGGTCGGATCACCACGCTGTGTTACGCTGTAAAGCACTCCTCAAAGGAACGCTCTAAGAAAAAGGTCTGTTTTGCAAAAATAAAATATTAATTTCTGTAAGTCAGGACAGAGACCAATCTCTAGAATGACCACCTTAGTAGACATGAAAATAGCCAGAGAGCACTTCTTACATAAGTTATTTGTGAGAGGTGAGTGGACTCACCAGGACCACATGGTCTGGTTGCAGGCCATCACGCAACAGGTCACTGAAACAGGGTCAGATATATGGGGAGATCAGGGTCCCCTACATGTGGCCCTGAGTGAACTATACATGGCTCCTAAAGCTAAGGATGAACAAGACAAGATGGTTAGGATAGCCGCATACCTGTACCTATATATGGGAGACATGCAGGATAAATGTACTGAAAGCCAAGATCTGGCGAATAAGCGACAGATGGCGTTAGAGAAGGTCCAATCTGACCTGGTCTCTTCTGAGCAGAGGCTGCAGGGGAGCCAGGAGTCAGAAAATGAGAGTAGACAGCACATCATTAAAATAAAGAGGGATATGGACATCCTGCAACAGGAAAAGGCTGACCAGGATACCAGATTTCTGGCCTTGCAGAAGGAGTACCAAGAAGGTTTGGACTCCCTACTGCAGAGCCAGAAAAAGCTGGAGCAACAGTTAGACTTCAATAGGGCATGTGCTGAGCAGGTAATCACCCTGCAAAGCCACCTAGATAGGGAGAAGGCAGAGAGCAACAAGCTGATTTTGAAAGACCTGGATACCCAGGCAGAGTTTGATGAAGAACGCCAGAAAGCTGGTGCCCTTCAAAGGCAGAGGGACGACCTGGCGGCACAAATGCAGGCTCTTAGCCAGGAAAGAGACGCCTTAGGCCAGGAAGTCTGCCAATTAAAAAGAAAAACAGAAGAAAATCACCTGGCCCACCAGGGACTGGGTGACCTCCAAAAAGAACACCAGGACTTGTTAGAGCACACCAGGAAGGTGGAGGATGCTCTGGCAAGAAAGGAGCAGGCCAATAGGGACACAGCTCAGGAGGTAACCCTCCTGCAGCAAAGACTGGCCCAGTGCTCCAGGACCAATCAGGAAACGCAGAGAGAGAATGAGGCTCTCTGCCAGCACAATGATAGGCTCCAACAACAGGTAGCGATGCAGGAGAGACTGATAGAGTCTAGTAAGGCCTTAACTGAGGAACTGAAGGCGCAGGCTCTTGCATTGCAACAGGGAGCAGGGGCGGATAGAGATGAGGTTCGCTGGGAAAGAGAAATTCCTGAGCATAACCCCAGGAGCCTTAGTACCAGAGGCCTTTATTTCTCTCAGTCCCTGGACTCTGCCACCCCCATGTCCCCTGGCGCACATGAGCACAGGGCCACAGGGATGGCAGATTACTATCCAGCCAGAAGCATGGGGCTCATAGGCCAGTACCACCCAGGAATGGAGGGGCGGGCATCCGGGTATGGGCACCCAAGCACAGTGCAATTTAGTGGGGAACCCCAGGAGAGTAGGCCCATTAAGGGCATCCTGAAAACCTCTGCCCAGTTAGGTCAGTGGGGGGGTACCCATCAAATCCTGGCAGCAAGGAGGGATCTGAAGACTCCTCTGAGCGGTACAGGACACAGGAGACCAGGTCCCCACATTCTGCCAGCCATTCCCAGGCTCGCAGAATCCGGGAAAACCTGGAAGAACAGACGGGAACCTCTGGGAGCAGTGCCTGAGTCAGAAGATGAATGGACCAGGGTTACCCGAACCAAAAAGGCCAATAAGGCAAAAAGGGCCTTGATTAAGGACCCCTTAAAGCACATTAAGGCAATCAGGAGCGTCATCACGCCGTATCATAAGAATGCCAAGTATTCTGTTTGGGAGCACTTAGAGTTGTTTGAGCAAATGATGGAGACTTTCCATTTGAAGGACAGCCAAAGCTGTATCCAATATGGTAAAGTGGACATTCTCCCCAGAGTACTCCAGTTTCTTTGCAGGGCTGGAGGACCAAAATCATTCCAGGTGGTCCACCTATAGGGCGGCCATATTAAAACATTTTTCTGTTCACAGAAATCCCCAAGAGGCTCGCAAGGCAGCCTACAATTTGCAGTGTGGGGAGGATCAGGCCCCACAAGAGTTTGTGCAAGAACTGAAACGTGCCTTTGCGCAGACCACCAGAAGGGTGCGCACAGACAGTAGAGAATTCATTAATACATTTTTTCATGCCTTGCCCAAATACATAATGACCCAGCTTGTGAGGGATTTTCACGAGAAAAGATCTTTAGACTGGGTCATTGAACAGGCTACCCGGATCTATGAGGTGCAGAAACCGGTAGATAGCAAAAGTAATGCGCCCAAAAACCCCAAAGTCAACAACACCCCTGCTGCTGCCAAGGTGGCAGAGGTAAAGGTCACCCCCGTTTTGGATTTGGAGATGGGGGGGCCTAAAAACCTACCTGCACCTAATAATGCTAGGCCCAGAAGGTCCTCGGACCAGGCACAGACAGGGAGCCAGGGAGGCAGCCCCACAAATGGGGTCCCTCGCTCTCCTGACTATGTAAGTCCCCGTTACAAGGGAAATCGACCCATCCTGGGTTATGTGTGGACTCCTCCAGCCCAAGGGGGGGGATCCAGCCAAGCACCTAGCCCAGGGAACTTCCCTCCTAACTTCCCACCGGAGGGCAGAAATTCTCCAAATCCTGGGCAGAACTTTTTCCCCAGGTATCCACCCAACTTCCAACCCCAAAATCATCCATCCTTCTTTCCCCAATTCCCTGAGCCCAGACAACCTAATCCGGGAGAGGGGAGGCCAAGGGTGGAGGGGTACCCAAATCTTCCCAACCAGGGTTACTACCAAAGAAGGGATAGCTACCCTTCCCGGGATCAGCCCAGGGGAGAAAACAGGGCCCCGTATCAGCCTGAGCGGGTTTCCCAGTTAGAGCGCCAGGTTCAAAACATGGCGCGGGATCTGGGTCACATACTGAGGGCTCAGCAGAACCCTCAGATCGGCATGCCGGCGCAGAACGCACCCAACTCTGGACCTGGTGCCCCAGAACAATGACGGGGGCAGCACCCCGATAACTCACCGGTTCCCAGGGAGGAGGCACAAAGGGAAGGGGGGTGTAAAGCCTTGGAGGAAGCTTCCTTCCTCACTTGTAAACAGCCCCTGGAATCCCAGGAACCGGAAACAAAATCTCTTGCCCCTGAAAGTCTGCCTCCTAAGGAGCAGAGGGGGGGTAAGAGAAACAAAAGACCCAAACAGACCCAGTTTGAGGAGGAGGTACAAATCTTCCAATTTGAGGGAGAGGGATCCTCAGAGGATCCTGGGAAAAGGATCTTCTCCTTCAGAGATGGGGGAACTCCTCCCAAGGAAAAATGGGTCCCTAGGGATGCAAATCCAGACTGGGGAGATGTGGAGACTGAGCTACTGCCGCCCACCATCTCATCCCAGAACCAACAGCAAGAAAATCCCCTGGTTCAAACCCATCCTGGTGACTGCCTCCAAAAAGGGGGGGGCGGCCCGGAACCAGAGCCAGGGGAACCCACAATGGCTCTGATCTCCAGTTGCCAACTTTTTCTTTCAGACTCCCAAGGCTCTCCACAGAATTCTGCCCAAATCTCTTCGCTAGCGATGTCCAAAACCAGAAAGTTAGCCCACCAGTTGTCCAAAAATGTGCATTATCTGTGCCCCCTCGAGGAGAAGGAGGGAAGATACTATGCCCCGGTACAAGTACAGGGGCAGGGTACGATTTCAGCGCTGGCGGACACGGGATCTCAAGCTACCCTTCTGTCCAGAAGGGCCTTTGATAAACTGAATGCAGGAAGGGGAGAGAATTACCAAATTCCTCTCACCTCTCTTCCTGGACAACTGCAGAACTTTGACGGGAAGGAAATTTCCGTTGAGGGGACTGCAGACTTGGACATTAAAATTGGGCGACACAAGTTGAAACACCCGGTCATAGTTGTGACTCCAGAGGGCACCCCTTGTTTACTGGGGAATGACCTCCTGAGGAGGTTGTCACCCCTAATAGATTGCGTAAACAAGGTCCTCTGGACCCAGACTAGCCGACCAATAAAATTAAAACAGAGTGTCAACCATGTTAGTTTAAACGGCACCTGCCACATGGTTGAACAAAAACCTGACCAAGTAGAATTTCACTTCCAGAACAATCAAACTCCAGACGTGACAGTAATAGCAGCAGGACAACAGACTGGTGATGGAGGGTCCTCTCTATTTCTGAAAATCAACCTTCCTTCCAGTCTAAAGTGGTACTCCACGCTGGAAGGAAACACTCTGAGATTCTATACTAATCCACAATCAGAAACTCCCACTCCTATAGTCCAGAAAGATGTGAAATCAGCTCAGAGCCTGGCTGATATTCAGCAAATTGGAGAGCAGTTGTTCATCCCTGTCCAATTAAATGATGGGAAGGACTCTGTTCTCGCTCGAGTGTGTGTGAACAACGGTAAGAGCTTCATCAGCGAAGCCATGTTCCGCCAACTCCCAAAAGATCCAGCCATTCCCACATTCAAACTGATAGACAAATGGGAAATGGACCTGGAAGCACCTAATTCCAAACATCTCCTGCCAAGCAGGTGTATGCTCAAAATCTCCATTGGCAACAAGAGCATAGTCCATAATTGTTGGGTCGTGCGAGACGTCACTGCCGCCTTTTACTTAGGCAGTGACATTCTCAATCGCTTTGCCATTAGTTTGGACCTAATAAACTTCAAAGCTTGGTCCCGATTAGCGGATAATCCCATGGGCTTTGATGATCCAGAAAAAGCATTTAGGTCAGCTCAATTGCTACCTTATGCAGTTGAAATTCAGATTAAAGAGGAAGTCACCATCCCAGAAAGGACCCGACAATTCTCCCTGGAAGTGAAAGTTAAAAGAGGACAATATTTGCAAAACCCTGATGCTTACATACATCTAAATGCTTCTCTCCAACAGCAAGGGTTGGGGGTAAACCCAACTCCATTAGTCAACATAGAACATGACACCATTCTAATAGAGGTGGATAACAGCGACGTAAAGAGTATTACTCTAGCCGCAGGCACCATTATTGGAATGGCGGTTGATGACCGACATTTTTCCATAGATTTAGGTAATGAACTGTTAGGGCCAATCACCAAGGACTGCTTTGACAGTGACAGTGATGACAATACAACACCAGACAGGATTTTTACCCGGCATAGGGGGAACTTCCTGGTGTACACTTCCTGCCCCTATGGTAAGGAAGATGTGACTTGTGACTTCAGGAGGGATGAGGTGATTTTCCAGGTCCATGAGGGCTGCCTTTCCCACCTGAAGCCTCCAGTCCAAATCAGCACTCTGACCAGGGACTTCTCCACCCAGCTGGAGGAGGCCGCTGAGATAGCCAAACCAGAAGTCTTTCCAGGCTTCAGGCAGATGGTGGAAGAGAGAGTCAACCTAGCTGATGCCTGTGTGACTCTGGAACAAAAGCAAAAGTTGAAACAAGTTTTCTTGGATTTCCAAGATCTCTTTGCGGTAGACTCATATGACTGTGGCCGCACCGACATCCACACAACAACAATCCCCACGGACCCTGGCATGACTCCAGTGTTTGTGAAGCAATATCGCTTGCCTCTCGCATCAATGGAGTCCCTTACTGAAATAATTAAGAACCTTGAGTCCCGGGGAATAATCCGTCCAGTCCACAGCACCTTCAATAATCCGGTGCTGGGAATATTGAAGCCAAACGGCCAGTGGAGACTCTGTGCTGACCTTAGGGAGCTCAAAAAACGGGTCCATACTTCCCGATAGCCTCTGCCCTACATTGACCAAGGGCTGGCCCAGATCCAGGTGTCACAGGTATTCACTGCAATAGACCTGACCAATGGATACTGGACCGTGCCGGTCAGTAGGGAGGACCAATACAAACTGGCTTTTACCTTTGGGGGCCAGCAGTACACATGGACCCGGACTCCCTTCGGATACCTTAACTCCGGTAATGAGTTCAATATTTTCCTACATAAGGCCATGCCCGACCTGGGTGCGAGGGGTAACCTGGCTTATGTAGATGATGTCCTCATCAAAAGTTCATCTGTGGAGGAACACATAGCGGAGATCCGTTATGTTCTGACCCAGTTGAGGGCCGCCGGAGCAAAACTTTCCTTTCAGAAAGCACAGTGGTGTAGAACCCGTGTTAATTTCTTGGGGCATGAGGTTACTCCCCAGGGTCTCTGTCCCCAGGAAAAGAAAGTGGAAGCACTTCAGAAACTGAAAGACCCCACAACTCTGCGGGAACTAAGGAGCCTCCTTGGACTGACTAATTACAGCAGAAAGTTCATTGAGGGCTACGCAGAGATCACCAGACCCCTGATTCATCTCCTGAAGGGGGGGGTCAAGTGGGAATGGGGTCCAGAACAATCCGAGGCGGTAAAACAACTCAAAAGAAGCCTCTCACAAGCGCCCTGCCTAGCTTACCCTGTCAGAAACAAGGAGTTCTTCCTGGAGACGGGGTTCTCTAATACGTGATTGACTGCAGTATTATACCAAAAGCATGACAAGGTCCATAAAGTAATCTCCTATGCGAGCAAAACTTTATCCTCTGTGGAGGAAAAATTCAACGATTGTGAGAAGGCACTCCTGGCAACGGTGTGGGCATTGAAGAATTACCGCCCGTTTATCCAGGGGGGACACATCATAGTGGAGACTCCACACCAGCCTCTGCAATATCTCCAAAGTGGCAGAATCCGGGCCGGAAATGTGAGTAATTCCCGAATTACTTCCTGGATTCTATCAATGCAAGGCTTTCCTGTGGAGGTCAGATATGGCCAAAACAAGAAGAGTCCCCTCGCGCAAGGTCTGGCTGACTTGCATGATTGTGCCAGAGAAAACTGTCTCGAGGACGAAAGTCTAAAAATAAAGGACAACATGGAGGCATACCTTAATTCCCCCCACAAAGTCTTTGAAGAAGACAAGTGTGAGGGAATTCCCACTGTCTATGTGGATGGATGCTCTTACCATGTTGACAACAACGGGGAGAAAGAACTGGTGGCCGGCGTAGGGAATGCATGGGTGAATGAGTCCCCAGAACCCTCCGCTGGATACAAAATTGGTCCCCGAAGTAGTCAGGTGGCAGAATTGATGGCTGTGCATCAGGCCATCCTCACTGCTGTCCAGCATCAACTCCACGAACTGGTCATAATCACAGATTCGGATTATGTACGGAACGGGTTCGTGGAGTACCTGGTTAATTGGAAAACCAGAGGCATGTTATGTGCTAACAACAAACCCTTGAAACATGGGAATTTGATCCAAAACATTGATGATCTGGTCACCTCGAATGAGATGACCATCTATTGGAAAAAGATCAAGGGTCATTCCAAAGTAGAGGGACCAGACAAAACTGGAAATGACTTAGCTGATCAGTTGGCCAAAACCGGGGCCATCCAAGGGGATCTAATTGAGAATGAGTCCCTGTTGGGGGAAATCCAGGTCACTGCTATCACTAGGTCCCAGACAAATGCTCACAACGACCTTTCAATTGCACAATGGAGTAAGGAGACCCCTGATGCTGATTTGATTACTGCTCAGAAGGGGGATCCAATAATTGGTAAATTTTACCAGCACCTTGAGGACCCTGAGAACTTTCCCCTGACGGATACCGATTACATTGGGAAAGAGGACCTAAGAGTGTTGATGAAATGTCCAAAAATGTTCCGGATCCAAGACGGTTTGTTGGTAAGGAAATCCAAAGCTGGCCACGATCAGTGGGTGGTTCCTACCTCATTCCGAAGCCTGATGTTAAGTCACGCCCATGATGCGGCCACCGCCGGTCATAGGGGGTTTCACACAACATTGGAAATCTTAAGAGAGGTTGCATACTGGCCACACATGGGGCAGGACCTCGACCAATACTTGAAGGGGTGTCTTGTGTGTGCACAATTTCAGCCATCATCCCTCACGCACCGTGCGCCTCTCCAAAAGAGGGGGATGACACTGCCATGGTCCGATTTACAAATCGACTTTGTAGGCCCCGTGATTCGCTCTGCTAGGGGGAATAAGTACATGTTGACTGTGACATGCTTGTTTACCAAGTGGGTGGAATGTCTCCCAGCCCCAAATCGCAAGGCAGAAACCGCAGCTGCCCTGATGATTAACCACATCTTTTCCCATTTTGGTCTACCTCAAAGGATTGAGTCAGACAGGGGTAGCCACTTCACCAGTGAAGTAATGACAAAGAAGTGGGAGATACTGGGGGTCAAAAGGAAGTTGCATATTGCTTACCGGCCAGCTTCTTCTGGGGCAGTAGAGAGATATAACCGAACCATTGTGAGCATATTAAAGAAGTTTGTGGCAGATTCTGGGCCAAGTTGGGACATCCGATTACCTCTGGTCCTAATGGCCATCAGATCTACCCCTTCATCTGCCACCAAAATGTCACCATTTGAGTTGATGACTGGGTGCAAGATGGTGCTTCCTCAGCATTTGCTCTACAGGACCCAAGAGCAGACACTGATAAATGCCTCCACAACTCATGAGTATGTGGAGAATTTAAGGAAACACCTTCAACATGCTTTTGCTTATGCTCAGCGGAATCTAGAAAGATCGGCTGATAGCATGAAGACCCACTATGACCTGAAGACTTCCAGGAAGGAATATCAGGTGGGGGACCGGGTCTATCTATACAACTTCCAAAGAAACCAGGCAAAACAGCGGAAATTTTTGCCTACGTGGAAGGGACCCTTTGAGATCATCGACAAGATCTCCCCTGTGGCCTACAAAATCCACATCCCCAAAGGTCCTTTGGCAGTGGGGGAAGACAAGTGGGTCCACATAAACCAGTTGAAATGTTGCCATCCCAGGCACACTCTGCAACAACTGGAGGAATCCTCTGGAATCCTAGCGGGTACTGTCTCAGACTAATTCAGTTCCAACCATAAAACATACCACATCTAGTCTCTAAAATATTGTGATTTGCATGAAACTGTCTCTTAGTTATACTGTTTTTTTTTCAAAATAAGAATGTAATGTTTCGTTATGATGAAATGCATATGCTGCCCCACTATCTCACCAGTGGTGGAAAAACGTCTATGAATAGGTATTGCCGCTCTTCCTTTGTCGTCCTAGGAGAAAGAAAACCTGGAGACGGGCCAAGGAGGGCGATCCGGAGATCGGGAGCAGAGACGCAAGGGGCCCAGAGTACCGCCCAATATTCCCATCTGGACCGGCGAGGAGAACCGATCGATCAGTACCGGATGGAGGAAAAGATGCTGAACTGTGCATCTATTGGAAGAAGATGAGGAAACATCCCAGGTCTTGCGAGTCCCATTAGTGAAATAGAATGGCCATCGCAAGAGGGGGGCTTGTGGGATGTTTTTATCCACGCATCCAAGCCCTACCTCAAAACTGTGCAGTACTGACATGGAAAACATCATGATGGCCAGAGCTTCCCAGAAAATGCACAGGGAAATGCATGAAGAATAGGCTGCCACTCATTTTTGCCGATGTTATGGGCAGAATACAGAATACAGGAATACAGGAGCTCTGATCAAAGCCCTGTCCTGACTCAGGCAAATGTTTTATTGGCGGGAGTCGTAAATGGAGCTTCCTCCTGGAAGGACAGGGGAGGAGCACTGCCTGTGAGAGCAAGCTGGCTTGGCAGAACTGGAAAAACCAGAAATTCAACCTTGTGCTGGGGGGAAACCACACCCCTTTGGGGCCAGAACATAACTCTAAAAAGATGAATAACTCATAGTACGGACTTGTGAAAATTATTTAAATGATACCATAATTCTTGTGATTTTTCTGCCCACATTTTAAGACGTGTTAGGAACCGGTGGTATGTTCAGGGGGGTTTTAGCGGAAAAGAGGATATTACTCAAAATGTGTGCATGTGAAAAATCTGACACTTCATCAACTAATGTCCATACTCCTTGCGCACATGTGTGTAAATTTGGGTTAATGTCCGAAATTGCAAAATCAGTTAAAAAGTGAAATATGTGCCATTTCTGAATGCAAGCCCCCAGGAAGAGCAGAGTTTGAACAGGGGATACCTCCTGTGATATGTGAGGGGTGCATGTAATTTTAAACAAATGTGTACCTGTGCAAATATGTTTTTTTTTATCAAATATAGATTGTGTGCAATTTGACAGGGGAGGATCCTCTGACCCATAAAACCTACAGCATCACTCTGACTCACAGTTCCTTCCCCAATCATGGGAGAGGGGAGAATTGGGCCAATGGCAAGTGTAGAGGGGTAGGGGCTAGTGATGCTGCACACACACCCATTTTAAAAAACAGATAAAAGCAGACAGACAGGACAGATAGGGACCTTCAAATCCATTTGCTGCGGGACGCTCTGCCGGGAAAATCCATACTTTACCTCCATCAACCTCCAGAGAGCTAACATAGAGACTTCAATCTATCCACCTTCAGAGACCCAGACCAGACCGCTGTTAGCAGAACCAGAGAGAGCTGACCCAGATCACTGTGAAGTGCAGAGACCAGAGTCCAGTCTAAAACCTGACCAGATCCGTGGCGAGGCCCATTTAGTTAAAAAATATAGTGTGAGTACCTAGCAGAACTGTGCAGAACCAATCTCTTAGTTAAAATAATATAATTCAATCCTATTTTAATCTAAGTAGAACTGTCTCCTAACTGTCACCTGTCATTTGTAAAGCTGTCACCTGTCATTTTCTAGTTGCAAGCTGCACTTGTCTTTTTGAACTTTAAAATTTCAAATCTGAAAAACGACCTTTATTTAATCGCTCATATCTCCGTAACCGTTTGTGCTAGAGACTTGCAGTAACTTTCCTCTGAAAGCTGAGAATCGTGGCTTTTCTGCGAACCGCATTCCTACCCCCGATAGTTTCGCGAATTTTACCGCGATTTGCAAATTTCTCCACGTGTGAAAACAGCAGTTTCATTGCTAAAAATTCGTTTGCCTCTTAAGAACCATCCCTGTATCATTGCTAGTGTGAGCCTGGACTAATATTAACTTGATACCACTCACCCTGAACCTCCTAAAGGGAATTAAAACCATTTTTATCATATTTTTCACTTCATTGCCAGCACATATAAAAGCATTGTAGCATATTTTTCACTTCATTGCCAGCACATGTAAAAGTATTTTGGGCCTGTGTTTAAAACTCCGATCTGTACTCTAAGCTTGCTGGGGTGAACTGAATTACATTTGATTGCATTTCTGAGAACTGTGTGCTTTCCTTCCATCTCCTTGCATTGCATAAAGGGGGGAGGGGATTGCCAGAGAAAAGTGATTACATTGTTTTGTTGAAATCATATTGAGTATTTTCTGTATTGCATTTTCATTCAACATTACATCCATCTGAACTTATATAAAGCATTCTCTACCACCTTCTTCTTCTGTTCCTATTCACAAGTGTGCTAGTGCCAGATTCTCCGTTGTTAATCTTTATCATATCAGATTAAGTGTGATATCCAGTTATTAATTTATTATAAAGCGTGATATATATATATATATATATTGTTTAAGTTCTCAAATAAACCTTTTAACTTGCAAAACAGAACTATTTCTTGGCTCAGTGGGGTCAGGGGGATTCCAAGAGCGGGGTGTTATATAGGGGTAGTCATCCAGAACGCATGAACTGGACATAAAGATATATCAATAAGGGTTTCCATTCAGTATCCCAGACTAGGCATTGACTTAGCTGTAGTGTTGAATTTAATCCTCTTACAGTTAGTATTGTATCTTTGGGTTAACATTGGCTGTCCTTAATGTGAGTCTCCCTGAGCAAGGTTCACTGCGGTGAGTCAACTATGTGGAGTAGGGAGAATCTTTAGTTACTACACAAGTGAACTAATGATTTCAATGCTAACAGCTAGAATTGGGAGTCCTGTATAGTGGGAGAGAGGCCTGCACCCAACAGGTGAAAGAGTACAATTCTAAACACAGGTGATGGAGTACAATACTAAACACAGCCAGACCTAAGAGTCCTGTATAGTGGGAGAGAGGTCTATGCCCAACAGGTGAAAGAGTACAATTCTAAACACAGGTGACGGAGTACAATTCTAAACACAGCTAGATTTGAGAGTCCTGTATGGTGGGAGAGAGGTCTATCCCTAACAGGTGAAAGATTACAATTCTAAACACAGCTAGATTAGCGAATCCTTATAGTGGGAGAGAGGCCTATGCATAACAGGTGACGGAGTACAATTCCAAACACAGCTAGATTAGAATCCTATATAGTGGGAGAGAGAGGCCTATGCCTAACAGGCAACGTGGTACAATTCTAAACACAGCTAGATTAGAGTCCTGTATAGTGGGAGAGAGGCCTATGCCTAACAGGTGAAAGATTACAATTCTAAACACAGCTAGATTTGAGAGTCCTGTATAGTGGCAGAGAGGCCTATGCCTAACAGGTGACGGAGTACAATTCTAAACACAGCTAGATTTGAGAGTCCTGTATAGTGGCAGAGAGGCCTATGCCTAACAGGTGAAAGATTACAATTCTAAACACAGCTAGATTTGAGAATCCTGTATAATGGGAGAGAGGCCTGTGCCTAACAGGTGGCAGAGTGCAATTCTAAACACAGCTAGATTAGAGTCCTAAAGAAAGGGGGGAATTGGATCTTGTACACACAACTTTGCTAATCTCATAACATGGCGGATTGTACATTCGTAAACTATAGGACTTTGAGAGCTATTGTGTCGAATTGTCTTGATGAACCACAACTGAAAACTCAAAATGTCGCCTGGTTGGCACTGCAGACATGTTCAAGTGCTTTCCATCCAGCTGCCACATTATATGGATTCATGAAGACATGCAGAAAAGGGGATTTGAGATTGCCAATGGTCTGGACAGAAGAGCTGGGAGAGGACATTGATCAAAAATGTTGGCAACGCTGCTTCGAGAACATTCGCTTGATGAGTTTGGACTGGGGCCTTAGGGCATCACAAACGAAAATTCTCTTTAGAGCCTACTGGACACCAGCTAAGTTATTTCGGAGGCAACTCCTGGTGAACAATATCTGCTGGAAATGCAAAAGTGCAAGTGGCTCCCTCAGTCATTTGTTGTGGTTTTGCCCAAAGACGAAAACATTTTGGGAATGTGTTTGCGAAAGATTGGGACTAGTTTTGAACTGTACAATTCCTCTATCTGGCTCCCTTCTGATTTTGGGTGACATATCTCAACTGGATGATTCTACTTTTGGAAAGAAAATGTGGTTGCTCCGGGCATGTATGATCGCCAAGAGATGATATTGAGACTGTGGAAGTCAAGCAGCTCGTTTAACATTGATGAGTGGGTGGAAGAGCTACTCATGGTTTCAATTTATGAAAAGGCCACTTACAAAGACTCAGGAGATGTTGAGAAATTTTGGGAAATGTGGGGGATTTTTCCTGAGGTGTATGGGTAATGTATACCTAATTATTTGGACTACTAGGCCTCTGGACTGTGAGCTATAATACTAACACGACTCACTCTTTATCTCATTATATGATGCTTTACTAACCAATTGCAATGCTTGAATGTATTATTATGTTTTGGCTCTTTAATCTTTGTTCTGTCTTCTTTATCTTTCTTCTTCTTTCTTCTCCTCTTTTATTTCTTATGTTTTTTAAATGAACGTGGTACTGATTTGATTTGATATATTATTGTATGGTCTCACTTTTTTCAGATGCTTGTAGGATTCTTGTTATTATCTATTCAATTGTTGTTATATTTGGTTTATTTGAAAATAAAAACTTTGAATTCCCAAAAAAAAAAAAAAAAAGATTAGAGTCCTGTATAGTGGGAGAGAGGCCTATGCCTAACAGGTGAAAGAGTACAATTCTAAACACAGGTGATGGAGTACAATTCTAAACACAGCTAGATTATAGTCCTGTATAGTGGGAGAGAGGCCTATGCCTAACAGGTGAAAGATTACAATTCTAAACATAGCTAGATTTGAGAATCCTGTATAGTGGGAGAGAGGCCTATGCCTAACAGGTGAAAGAGTACAATTCTAAACACAGCTAGATTATAGTCCTGCATAGTGGGAGAGAGGCCTATGCCTAACAGGTGAAAGATTACAATTCTAAACACAGCTAGATTTGAGAATCCTGTATAGTGGGAGAGAGGCCTATGCCTAACAGGAGACGGAGAACAATTCTAAGCACAGCTAGATTAGAGTCCTGTATAGTGGGAGAGAGGCCTATGCATAACAGGTGAAAGCGTACAATTATAAACACAGGTGACTGAGTACAATTCTAAACACAGCGAGATTAGAGTCCTGTTTAGTGGGAGAGAGGTCTATGCCTAACAGCTGAAAGAGTACAATTCTAAACACAGATAGATTAGAGTCCTGTATAGTGGGAGAGAGGCCTATGCCTAACAGGTGAAATAGTACAATTCTAAACACAGGTGATGGAGTACAATTCTAAACACAGCTAGATTAGAGTCCTGTACTGTGGGAGAGAGGCCTATGCCTAACAGGTGAAAGATTACAATTCTAAACATAGCTAGATTTGAGAATCATGTATAGTGGGAGAGAGGCCTATGCCTAACAGGTGACGGAGAACACTTTTAAACACAGCTAGATTATAGTCCTATATAGTGGGAGAGAGGCCTATGCATAACAGGTGAAAGCGTACAATTATAAACACAGGTGACTGAGTACAATTCTACACACAGCGAGATTAGAGTCCTGTGTAGTGGGAGAGAGGTCTATGCCTAACAGGTGAAAGAGTACAATTCTACACACAGATAGATTAGAGTCCTGTATAGTGGGAGAGAGGCCTATGCCTAACAATTCTAAACACAGGTGATGGAGTCCAATTCTAAACACAGCTAGATTAGAGTCCTGTATAGTGGGACAGAGTCCTATGCCTAACAAGTGAAAGATTACAATTCCAAACACAGCTAGATTAGAGACCTGTATAGTGGGAGAGAGGCCTATGCCTAACAGATGACGGAGTAAAATTCTAACTTGGTAGAGTCCTATGCCTAACCATTCAAATGGCAGCTATACTAGACATTACTATGCTTAATAGGATTAAATTAAGGAAGGCTGAAGAGGTGTTATTTATAACTAAGGTGTTTAGGATAGATTTGATAAGTGGGCTAGGCTTTCAGGGTAGAGTTTATTCCCCACCTAGGCCTCTCTTACCTTCCCGGTCCTTGGTCGTTGCTGGTTGACGGCTGGCCACTGGCTTCCCCTGCTGACACCTGCTGACACTTCCTGGAGCCTCCTCTGTTGGAGCCGCCCTTTGCCTTGGGGTTGCACGGGCAGAGGTCTGCCTTGAAGTCTCAGTAATGATCAGCGACAGGCCAATCAGTGCAGGCGTGGGTGGGAACAGAGAAACCAGGAAGGGATCCGAGGGAGAGAGCTTCGGGGCTGCTGCCTCAGTGTGGGTACAAACAAAAGATGCACTGAGCGCGGGCCTTAGGGGGCTCAAGAAACTTAAATAAATTATGGAAACAAGGCCCCGGAGGGTCCTGGCACTAACCACACTCACCTGGGCTGCCTGGGTGAAATTAGGCACTCGCAAGCTGTGTCGGGAGCAAGGCTAGGCACCGAGAGTGCAAAAAGCCAATCAGGGTGGAGGGGGCGGGCTCAAAGGCGGGATGTGGATTCGTGGCAGACGGGGTGAAGATGCACAGCGCGCAGGCCTTAGGGGCTCAAGAAACATGAAGAAATTATGAAAACAAGGCCCGGGAGGGTCCTTGCACTAACCACACTCACCTAGGCTGCCTGGGTGAGATTAGGTGCTTGCAGGCAGTGTCGGGAGCAAGGCTAGGCACAGAAAGTGCAAACAGCCAATCAGGAGGGAAGGGGCGGGCTCGAGGCGGGATGTGGATTCGGGGCAGACAGGGTGAAGATGCTCTGCGCGCGGGCCTTAGGGGGCTAAAAAAACTTTTAAAAATTATGGAAACAAGGCCCAGGAGGGTCCTTGCACTAATCACACTCAACTGGGCTGCCTGGGTGAAATTAGGCACTCGCAGGCCATGTCGGGAGCAAGGCTAGGCACAGAGTGCAAACAGCCAATCAGGGGGGAGGGGGCAAACTCAGAGGCGGGATGTAGATTTGGGGCAGACGGGGTGAAGGTGCACTGCGTGCGGGCCTTAGGGGGCTCAAGAAATGTAAAAAAATGATGGAACTAGGCCCGGGAGGGTCCTTGCACTGACCACACTCACCTGTGCTGCCTGGGTGAAATTAGGCACTCGCAGGCCATGTCGGGAGCAAGGCTAGGCACCGAGAGTGCAATTAGCCAATCAGGGGTGAGGGGGCGGGCTCAGAGGCGGGATGTGGATTCGGGGCAGACGGGGTGAAGGTGCACTGCGTGCAGGCCTTAGCAGGCTCAAGAAACTTAAAACAATTATGGAAACAAGGCCCGGAAGGGTCCTTGCACTAACCACACTCACCTGGGCTGCCTGGGTGAAATTAGGCACTTGCAGGCCGTGTCGGGAGCAAGGCTAGGCACCGAGAGTGCAATTAGCCAATCAGGGGTGAGGGGGCGGGCTCAGAGGCGGGATGTGGATTCGGGGCAGACGGGGTGAAGATGCACTGCGTGCAGGCCTTAGGGGGCTCAAGAAACTTACAAAAATTATGGAAACAAGGCCCGGGAGGGTCCTTGCACTAACCCACTCACCTGGACTGCCTGGGTGAAATTAGGCACTCGCAGGCCGTGTCGGGAGCAAGGCTAGGCACTGAGAGTGCAAAGAGCCAATCAGGGTGAGGGGGCGGGCTCAGAGGAGGGGTGTGGATTCAGGGCAGACAGGGTGAAGATGCACTGCGCGCGGGCCTAAGGGGGCTCAAGAAACTTTAAAAAATGGTGGAACTAGGCCCGGGAGGGTCCTTGCACTAACCACACTCACCTGGGCTGCCTGGGTGAAATTAGGCAAGGCTAGGCGCTGAGAGTGCAAACAGCCTATCGGGGTGAGGGGGCGGGCTCAGAGGCGGGATGGGGATTCGGGGCAGACAGGGTGAAGGTGCACTGCGCGTCATCCTCACCTTGAGTTCAATTGTGCTCAGTATGTAGCCCAGCAAGTTCACTGTGGCCCTGCCAAAGACATTTGGCTTGCCCTTCGTTGTGCGTAATTCTACTATGTCCTTCCCTACCATGTCTTTGTATGTGGCTAGTGGTAAGATGATGAGGTCTGATCCAGAATTGGCCATGACTCTCGTTTCATTGCCATCAACTTTGATGATGCAGTGTGGCTTTTGTCTGCAGGCGGTCACGCTGTTGACCATGATAAAGGTGGGGCATCCCTCTTCCTCTAATGACGCCTCCTTTTGGGCCACATTGCTCTGTATTGTTGTCACCATCTTCCTACCTCTCCACATGCAGGCGGCGGCCACATGCCCAAATGATCGGCACTTAGAACACTCTTTGATCCTGGCCAGACACTCCTTGTCATTGTGAAGGTGGTTAGTGCAGGCACAACTCTAACATTTGGCCTGTTCCCTTCTCCCGGACTTGCCTTCCTTGGTGTCCAGATGCCATCTCTCTCGCCTCCCTCTCATTTGCAGCACTTGTACTTCAGGTTCAGGGCAGATTACCGCAAACTCTTTCCATCTTCCAGAAGTCTCCTGGAAGCCCTGTCCAGCTGCGAAGTTTTCTCTGCGATAAATTTGCCCTGTATTTTGCGACTGTGGGGTGCACAATCAGCATTTTTTGCAAATCCTTTCTTCTGGCGCCTCTCTGAATGCACACAGCACAGCCAGTTCTCGCAACTTCGTGACATTGTTGTCCACCGGTTCAGCTGGCTCTTGCTTCTTACAGTAGAACCTTATCCTGTGCAATACCACATTCTCACTGGACGCAAACCTCTTCACGATTCGCCTCACCGCTTCTTTGTAGACGTCATCATCCTCATTCGCCACTGCTTCAGGCTTCAATCCTGTGAAGATTCTCTGAATTTCCACCCCTACTGCGGTCAACAGCATGGCCCTCTTCCATGTTGCTGCGTAATTCGCGCCACCCAATGCCTCCATGTACGTCTCGAACATTGGTTCCCACTGTAGCCATGGTATGGCTGGTTTACCTGGGGATTGGAGAAATGCTGGTGGTGGTGTGGCATCTTGCATGGTGTCAGCCGTGGGTCGTCACAAGAATCCTCGTCGCCAATTATGTTGTGTCCCTCAATGACTAATCAGACACAGGCTGGTGTGACTATGGCCTTTATTGCCAAGAAAGTGATGCCTATGCAGTTGCTTCACTGCACATTATAATTATAACAGGAATGACAGATAAATGTCCATATGAGTCCTTGCCAAAGGGGTGAAAGGCAAGAAGGGGATGGGGCTTGCCTTGCTGGCTCGAGCGCTGGGGGCTGGGGTGTTCGCTGTGTCCTGGACAGGCCACAAATGCCTCTTCGCGCGCTGCGTTCACTGTTCCCGTTTTTGGCTCTCGAGAGAGTTGACGCGTGCTCTCGCAAGAGTACGCTCTACAGTGTAGGATTCTGTTTTTCCTTTGCTTGCAAGACAACGAATAAAGATTCGTCTCTTTGCCATCACCCAAAATGGATGCAGGAGCCTGATTCCTCTGACAACTATATTCCCCCGTAACCAAAGTAGAGAACGGTGAGCCTCAGCTGAAATCGTGAACTTCATGATGCGGGCTGGAAGGATGGGATGCTGAGGACAGCTGAGTTGTTTATAGAAGGCACGAGTAGGTGTCCAGCCACTAACAAGGGGAATGATTGGATTCCTCCTTCTGTCTTGCCACCATGTTCCAAGGACTCTTTCCTGGAAGGAGACATGCTAGAACAACCAAGGAACATGGGTGCATCTTCAGCTAGCATCACGTGACTAATTTTAGCATGACACAGCCCTTTCTTGCTGTTTTTGTTTCGTCTTTTCTAACACAGTAGCTCTCGCTGACGCCCCGCCAGGCCAAACACCGACTGAAATCATTAAAGATTGATGACCACTGTCATTCCTGATGCCAAGTAGAAGCAGTGCTGTTCCCAGTGCGGAAACCTGAGTTAATATGTCTGTCCCAGAATTAGGCTGGGACTTTGCTGAGGTGTTGCTTTTAGCCTTGGCTACTGGCATTCACACTGAAGCGAATACGATCCGCCTTGAATTGCAATTTGTGTCACCCTTTAAATAGTGCCATTGCTAAATGAGTAAATAACACGAGCAGAAGATTCAGGAGTGCAGATTTTTAATTCGGCAACGTCGTTGAAAAATATGACTGCAGAAGAAATATCTAAGCGAAGTAGAGTGCTAGAGTTCATGACAGTTTATTCCTGCCGCACAGAGGAACACAGTGACACCTCAGGGATGAAAGGCCAATGAATATTTGCTAATTATGCACACAGTGAGAACGTGCGCCATTTTATGTGTAAAGCAACGTCTCTGAAGCAATGTGCGTATAAATTACATTTCCGCAAACTATGCGCGCGAGAAGAGGATGCAGTGTGTGTGCTCTGCTGGTAAACATGGCGCCTGGATTAACCCCGTCAAGCGTGTACTAATTCGCTCCCCATGAAGTTGAACAGTTTTGTGATACATTTGTGTGTATTCAGTAGTTAGATGATACTGTCTGTTGGAAGTCATATTAGGTGAGCTGCAATGATAGAAGTGTACCAGAAAAGTAGTGGAACTGTGACTCCGGCAGGGGACAGAGTAGGAAGGAAAGTAGCAACATCCCACACATTTTACAAAGGTTGCAGTCATGCAGGTTGACAGCCAATTGAGTTGAAACATATTTCCGTTTAGCTGTAAATGATATCTGGTGGTAAAGTGAAGAAGTGTGCTTTAACTTCATGAAGAACGGCTCCGGAATGGTGAAAAGGGTTGCAAAAGGTAGTGGAGCAGTTAACAGTAAAGAATAAAAGTAAGGAAACACCGCTCACACCCATTCTCGCCCATTCCCGCTCTCTTCCATCACTGGTGGGCTGTCACCATGGCTGCGTTGTACCAATTTCAGTTCAGCATTTATAAGCTTCACGTATCAGAATACAACGTTCTGCCAGCCTCTGGCACACCCAGAGAATATTTCCCAAATTAGAAGCCTAGTTTGGTTACTCTCCAATGCCCTGTCTTCATTCATGTGTCGTCACCCAGCTTCAAAGCCCTTCCCCCCATGAGAACGGTTCTGGTATGACTTGAATAAGGGACAGCGCAGTACCTACCCATATCTGTGCGCGGGCACACTGACCTATTAGCACCCGGGGCTGGGGGAGCAGCCAATAAGGTTTCTTGGTGGTGATGGGAGATATGGAAGAATACTCCCTGCTCCCTGACTGATTCTGACACTGCATTTTGGATCACCTAGGAGCGAGATTTTATCACCGAGAAAAATCAGGAGTCATCCACTTAAATCGGGGGAGTGGTTAATGTTAAAGGATATTTGTACTGCGCACTATACCCACCGTAGCTCTGGCGGCTCTGAAAAGGGAAGGGGGTAAGTTAGTGGGACGAAGCGTGAAAAGTGCAAGAGAGCAGTGATGTGCTTTTGGCAGCCTCAACACGGTTAACACTGGTCACTGGGCTTGGGGTGTTTCCTGGTCGGTAGACAGCGTGTGCTGTTGTGCAAGTCTATGTGCGGTTTATTTTGTTGTTGCGGTGTAGTGAAGTTTGTGCGGGTTGTTGTGGTATAGTGTTGTGGTTGTGTTTGTTTAGAGTCTGAGAGGTGTATGCAGAGGGGTGAAATTGTTAGTGGGTTGGTTATTGGCATCGCTGTTTGGAAGTGATGTGTTCGATTTCCACGTTCTTGCTAGATGTGGCGCGTGAATATGTCTGTATGGTCACTGTATTCTGTTTTCCACCTGGGGTACACATTATATTGTTGACAAGAACAATGGCCATTGATGCATCTTTGGTGTTCTACAACTGTGGATGGTGGAGCCAAAAACATGGATATGCAAAGTATAAACCCCCCTGTATCAATTCCCACCGACCCCTTGTACTGTCCCAACAGCCTAGCAATGCCTAGCAAAGCATGAGGACAGGAATAGAGTGACAGGGGGGCCCTCAATCCATATGCCCATGACATCAATGCACGTATGCATAGTTTTGCGTGACTTTTTCAGATGTCATAAGTACAGGAATGTCTTGAGGCTGAACCCACAAACACAGAGTGGCATGCACATCTACTCTGTGACAAGAGCCAATGAATTCCCCCGGGTCGCTCTGCTACTGACATACTTTCTGTACACTAGCTCCTGCTGGCCTATGAATGGTCTTGTGTCCAGGTACCATTGTACAATGATTTAACAGACTCTATTCTCAGTAGTTTGGCAGCTAGTTGTAAGACTTGCAGATCTCAGAGTTATTTAATGAGTGTTTCATTTGCATGTGTTTCGATCCTTAACCCCACACTCTAGGAACTATCCTTCCCCAACTCATTATGGGATGTGCTATTATGCCTATGCGAGGTAAGGTTTCCACTAACCAACTGCTCATCTGCCCCCAGGACAGTGAAGTACACCTCATGAGGAGCTGAAGCGCATGCGCTGGAGTTCAGAGAGAGCATTCTAGAAGAAATTGGGACACACTCTTTCCTTTATACACATTCCACTTAGGTTTACCAGAGTGTTTCACTCACGCCCACATTCTGATTACATTTTTATTTTACCTTTGTTTTTTCCCTGCACGTTATTTGCACTGCATTTGCCTGGCATATTGCATCACATGTTGATGAGCTGGGTAATGGGGGTGCAGAGAATGTCAACATGAATTTGTAAAATGAGGAGTAGCATGCATTTTATTGCTTTTTGTGTCTGCATCGGTTTTTTAATGGGAGGTGCTGTGCAAGCCAAGCCCTTGTACAATACACATGTACAAAGTACAAGAAGGCAAGGTTTTGTGCGCTTCTTAGGGTTTATTTTCTGCACTCAAGTTTGGCTTGCTAATTGATCATGGGAATGTTTGTGGAACAGTCCCTTATAAGCTAAACAGTTAATGACTTTCTGAACCAATGCCTACTGCTCTGAAGGAGTGCATGGTGATTAGTGGTGAAAGATTAAAAGAATATCGAGGCTTAATACCACATAATAGAAATACACCAGTCACGAGTACTAAGGTACAAGTACACTTTACTTTAGCAGAACAGTTGTCTGGCTCTCAACACCCCGCAATGTGTGCAAGCAGACACTGTGAGATGAGAAATAGCTGGACATTTCAAAAACATGAGTATGTATACATTTTTCTCACAATCCCAGACACATCGTCCAGCCCCTCTTCGTGTAACACATTTACCTAGGGTACATAGCCTTTCCACATAACTAACACATGTTAAAACATTCTTGAATAGCTGGTTGTTTTCTGTTAAACTTTTCATATGTTTTTCAAACATTGGAAACAAAGGTAACAGTCCTTATTTCATTTACTTATATTTGTCTACCATTTGTTCTTAAGTTTTAAGTCAGCTTAGTTTCAAGGAGCGAAAACAAAGATTTCTGCAAAAGCACATGTTCAGCTATTCATCATTCTGTTCTGTCAAGGGTTTTGACCCATGTTGAATCCCTAGACTGGGTAGATGTGGGGATGAGCTGTCGCCGCCCATTATTCTATCCCAGAACAAACTAAATCAATAGACTGGGTGGATGTGGGGATGAACTGTCGCCGCCCAAATTCACACCAGAATCCAGGAGAACTGCGCAGTTGGCACAAGACCACTCCAAAGATACAACCTTCTTGTGGGGGGTTCCACATGACCACTCTACTGTAAGGATGCCATCAAAACAATGTTAAGCAAGGGTCCTATACTATCAAGCAAAAGAGCACTCTATTGAAATGCAGTAATTCAAGACAGATCCCAAAAATGGATGCAATACCGGTACTCACCACTATCAGAAAGCCGGCGTTTTAAAACCACCAGACTTTTGTGTAAAACTGAACAGAGGAACCCAAACCAGGCCAAGGAAAGACTTGCTAAGAGGTGGATACAATGTAAAACTATATTCTGAAATGACTTGAAGGAAGTAATTATTTAATGTATATGTAAAAATTGTAAGTTTTGATTTAAACTGGGAACTAACGTGACATTTAGCTGAATTCTGCCTGACAAAAACCCCCGACAGGAGTTGAAACTTGATCAAACTGCATTCCCCGGCCTGGCTGCCTCCTGCTTCCCCACCAAAAGGAGATGACACCTCTCTGATTAGATTAGGGGAGGGGCACCTGCAGGAGGTTGAACAAAGCCTTGTCCTGGACTCAGGCAAATGTTATATTGAGGGGGCCGTAAAGTGGCTTCCTCTTGGGAGAAGTGGGAGGAGAAGTGCCTCTGGGAACCACCCGAACTGGAGGCGGGGACAGACAGAAGCTTCCCCCATGTGCTTTGGAACCTAAACCACACCCATCTGGGCCAGAGCATAATTTTAAAAAAAGATGGATAATTCATAGTACGGACTTGTCAGAATTATATAAGTAATATCATTATTCTGGTGATTTTTCTGTGCACGTTCTAAGAGGTGTTAGGACCCTGTGGTGTATTCTGGGGGGTTGATAGCGGAAAATAGGGTTTTACTCCAAATGTCTGCATGTTAAAAATCTGACACTTCATCAATTAATGTCCATACTCCTTGCGCACATTTGTGTAATTTTTGTTAAATGTCCGATATTGCAAAACCAGTCAAAAAGCGCAAAATGTTGTCATTTTTGAATGCAAGCCCCGAGGAAGATCAGAGGCGGTCAAGCATGGACCATAAGGAATATATAATGTGTACATGTAATTTCAACAAATTGTGTATCTGGGAAATATGTATTTGAATCAAATATAGATTTGTGGGCAAATTGACCAGGGGAGGATCCTCTGACCCATAAACAGACCTCATCATGATGACAATCCATTTCCTTCCCCCAATCATGGGAGAGGGGAGAATTGGGCCAATGACAAGTAGAGAGGGGCAGGCTCAGTTATGCCACGCACACACCCACTTCAAAAACACATAAAAAGAGACTGCTGGGACAGGTAGAGACATTCATTTTCCATTTCTGCAGAGCATTTTGACGGCCGACATCCCATCCAGACAGAAACCAGAACCAGAGACCCATAGACTACAGAACTTTGAACCTAGAAGGCCCTTCTGCAAGCAAAAGTATTCTCAGCAGGCCTTCAGAATCCAGCAAACCTAACCAAACTATTCAACAGCTGGGCGAGCTGTTTGAAATCTTTGCCAAGAACTTTTGCCGGAACCGCAGACCAGACCCAGACCCAGACCTCTGTGAGCAGAACCAGAGATCCGGATCGCTGTGAGCAGAACCGGTGCCTGATTGACCCGCCGAGCAGAGAGAACCGCCGCTGGACGTGTTGACCAGATACGTGACGAGGCCCATTCATTTCAAAATTAGGAGTGAGTATCCGCCAGAACTGTGCAGAACCCATTCTCTTAGTTAAAATAATCTAATCCAAACTATTTTAACCTAATTAGAACAGCCTCCTAGAAATCGTGTCATCTGTCATTTTTAAAGCTGCACAACTGTCACCTGCAATTCTGCAGCTGCAAGCTGTCACCTGTCATTTTGAGTTTACTTTAAATCTGAAAAACTACCTTCACAAAATCGTCCGTATCTCTGGAACCGTTTGTCCTAGGAGATTTAACTTTCCCCTGAAAGCTTAGAATCTAAGCTTTCCAACAAGCCTAGAACCGACTTCCATACTTTTACCGCAATCGCGATTTACGCACTTGCAAAATTTACCGCGATTTGCGATTTGGCCTGATTTCGTCATCTGTAAAAAGAGAGCCGCTTTTGCCTGAACTGCTAAAATTCGTTTGCAACCTAATAACCATCCCTGAACCATTGTTAGGGCTGACCTGAACTGATTTAAAGTGTCTACCACTCACCCTGAACCTCCCATAGGGAATTAAAAGCAATTTTAGCATTTTTCACTTCCTTGCCACCACATTACAAAGCACTCTTGCCCGTGTTTTAAAAAGCATACCTGTTGTCTAAGCTTGCTGGGGGGGGGACTGAATTCCGTATTGTATTTGATTGTATTCCTAAAGACTGTGTGTGTTACTTCCATCTCCTTGCATTGCATATAAGGGGGGGGTGAATTGCCACCAGGGGAAAAGTGAACATATTATCTCTTGTGAAACCATATCAGTTTATTTTTTGTGTACTGCATTTATTCCACCTTGCATTTCCTTGAAACCATAAAGCATTTCAGCTACCTCATCCTCTATACTACTTCTAAGTAACCAAATCAGTTTACCAGTAGAACATTATCCATTGTTGATCACTGTCATATTTTAAGTGTGATATCCAATATTAATTTATTATAAAAGTGTGATAGATATATATTGTTATATTTCTCAAATAAACCTTTTAAATTTGCAAAACAGACCTACTTCTTGGCTCAGTGGGGTCAGCGGGATTCTAAGAGAGGGGTGTTATATAAGGGTTGTCATCCAGAGTACATGAACTGGACCTAAAAATATATCAATAAGGGTTTCGCTCAGCATCCCAGACTAGGCATTGACTTAGCTGTAGTGTTGAAGTGAAGTCGCTTAACAAAGTGGGGGCTCGTAGCCGGAGATTCTGAGTTAGATCTATCACTTGTGCAGATTAATACAGTGTGCTAACTGACAGGAGCCATACATCCGGTCGGATCACCGCGCTGTGTTACACTGTAAAGCACTCCTCAAAGGAACGCTCTAAGAAAACGGTCTGTTTTGCAAAAATAAAATACAAACTTCTGTAAGTCAGGAAGGAACTCAAATTCCAGAATGACGACACTGGTAGACATCAAAATAGCCAGAGAGCACTTCTTACATAAGCTATTTGTGAGAGGTGAGTGGACTTATCAGGACCAAACGGTCTGGTTGCAGGCAATCGCGCAACAGGTCACTGAAACAGGGCCAGATATATGGAGAGATCAGGGTCCCCTACATGTGGCCCTGAGTGAACTATATATGGCCCCTTAAGCCAAAGGTGAACATAATAAGATTGCCAGGATAGCAGCATATTTGTACCTATATATGGGAGCCATGCAGGACAAATGTGCTGAAGGCCAAGATCTGGCAAATAGGCAACAGATGGCGTTAGAGAAGGCCCAATCTGTTCTGGACTCTTCTGAGCAGAGGCTGCTCAGGAGCCAGGAGTCAGAAAAGGACAGCAGACAGTAAATCACGAAAATAAAGGAGGATATGGATGTGCTGCAACAGGAAAAGGCTGACCAGGATACCAGATTTCTGGCCTTGCAGAAGGAGTACCAAGAAGGTTTGGACTCCCTACTGCAGAGCCAGAAAAAGCTGGAGCAACAATTAGATTTCAATAGGGCACGTGCTGAGCAGGTAGTCACCCTGCAAAGCCACCTAGATAGGGAAAAAGAGGAAAGCAATAAATTGATTCTGAAGGACCTGGATACCCAGGCAGAGTTTGATCAGGAGCGCCAGAAAGCTGGTGCCTTCCAAAGGCAAAGGGACGACCTGGCGGCACAGATGCAGGCTCTTAGTCAGGAAAGGGATACCTTAGGCCTGGAAGTCTGCCACTTAAAAAGGAAAATGGAAGAAAATCACCTGGCCCTCCAGGGACTGGGTGACCTCCAAAAAGAACACCAGAATTTGTTAGAGCACACCAGGAGGGTGGAGGAGGCTCTGGCAAGAAAGGAGCAGGCCAGTAGGGATGGGACTCAGGAGGTAACCCTCCTGCAGCAGAGACTGGCCCAGTACTCCAGGACCAATCAAGAGGCACAGAGAGAGAATGAGGCTCTCTGCCAGCACAATGATAGGCTCCAGTAACAGGTAGCAATGCAGGAGAGACTGATAGAGTCTAGTAAGGCCTTAACTGAGGAACTGAAAGCGCAGGCTCTTGCATTGCAACAGGGAGCAGGGGTGGATAGAGATGAGGTTCGCTGGGAAAGAAAAACTCCGGAGAATAACCTCAAGAGCCCTAGTACCAGAGGCCTTCATCTCTCCCAGTCCCTGGACTCTGCCACCCCCATGTCCCCTCGTGCACATGAGCCCTGGGCCACGGGGATTGCAGATTACTATCCAGTTAGAAGTATGGGGCTCATAGGCCAGTACCTCCCAGGAATGGATGGGCGGGCATCCGGGTATGGGCACCCAAGCACAGTGCAATTTAGTGGGGAACCCCAGGAGAGTAGGCCCATTAAGGGAATCCTGAAAACCTCTGTCCAGTTAGGTCAGTGGGGGGGTACCCATGAAATCCTGGCAGCAAGGAGGGATCTGAAGACTCCTCTGAGCGTTACAGGACACAGGAGACCAGGTCCCCACATTCTGCCAGCCATTTCCAGGCTCGCAGAATCCGGGAAAACCTGGAAGATCAGACGGGCACCTCTGGCTGCAGTGCCTCTGAGTCAGAGGATGAATGGACCAGGGTTACCCGAACCAAAAAGGCCAATAAGGCAAAAAGGGCCTTGCTTAAGGACCCATTGAAACAAATAAAGGCAATAAGGAGTGTCATCACGCCTTATCATAAGAACGCCAAGTATTCTGTTTGGGAACAGTTGGAGCTCTATGAGCAAATGATGGAGACTTTCCATTTGAAGGACAGCAGTAGCTGCATCCAGTACGTCAAATGGACCTTCTCACCAGAATACTCCAGTTTCTTTGCAGGGCTGGAGGATCAAAACCATTCAAGGTGGTCCACATACAGGGCGGCCATCTTGAAACATTTTTCTGTGCACAGAAATCCTCAAGAGGCTCGCAAGGCAGCCTACAATTTGCAATGTGGGGAGGATCAGGCCCCACAAGAATTTGTGCAAGAATTAAAGCGTGCTTTTGCGCAGACCACCAGAAGGGTGCGCACGGATAGCAGAGAATTTATCAATACGTTTTTCCATGCCTTACCCAAATACATAATGACCCAGCTCGTGAGAGATTTTCATGAGAAAAGATTTTTAGACTGGGTCATTGAACATGCTACCCGGATCTATGAGGTGCAGAAGCCCATCGAAAATAAAAATAATGCGCAGAAAAACCCCAAAACCAACAGCACCCCTGCTGCTGCCAAGGTGGCAGAGGTAAAGGTCACCCCCGTTTTGGATTTGGAGATGGGGGGCCTAAAAACCTACCTGAACCTAATAATGCCAAGCCCAGAAGGCCCTCGGCCAGTCACAGACAGGGAGTCGAGGAGCTAGTCCAACAAATGGGGTCCCTCGCTCCCCTGATTATGTAAGTCCCCGCTACAAGGGAAACCGACCCATCCTGGTTTATGTGTGGACTCCTCCAGCCCAAGGGGGGGGATCCAGCCAAGCACCTGACCCGGGGAACTTCCCTCCTAACGTCCCCCAGGAGGGCAGAAATTCACCAAATCCTGGGCAGAACTATTTCCCCAGGTATCCACCCAATTTCCAGCCCCAAAATCATCCATCCTTCTTTCCCCAATTCCCTGAGCCCAGTCAACCTAATCCGGGAGAGGGGAGGCCAAGGGTGGAGGGGTACCCAAATCTTCCCAATCCGAGGTATTACCAGAGAAGGGATAGCTACGCATCCCTGGATCAGCCCAGGGGAGAAAATAGAGCCATGTATCAGCCTGAGCGGGTTTCACAACTTTAGCGCCAGGTCCAAAATATGGCACGAGATCTGGGTCACATACCGAGGGCTCAACAGAACCCTCAGATGAGCATGCCACCACAGAATGCCCCAAACTCTGGACCTGGTGCTCCAGAACAATGACGGGGGCAGCACCCCGATAACCCACCGGTTCCCAGGGAGGAGGCACAAGGGGAAGGGGGGGTGTAAAGCCTTGGAGGAAGCTTCCTTCCCAACTTGTAAACAGCCCCTGGAAAACCAGGAACCGGAAACAAAATCTCCTGCCCCAAAAAGTCTGCCACCGAAGGAGCAGAGGGGGGGTAGGAGAAACAAAGGACCCAAACAGTCCCACTTTGCGGAGGAGGTACAGGTCTTCCAATTTGAGGGAGAGGGATCCCAAGAGGATCCTGGGGAAAGGATCTTCTCCTTCAGAGATGGGGGAACTCCTCCCAAGGAAAAATGGGTCCCAAGGGATGCCAATTCAGACTGGGGAGAAGTGGAGACTGAGCTACCGCCGCCCATCATCTCATCCCAGAACCGACAATGCCAAAATCCCATGGGTCAAACCTATCCTGATGACTGCCTCCAAAAAGGGGGGGGGTGGCCCAGAACCCGAAACCATTTCCAGTTGACAACTTTTTCTTTCAGATTCCCCAGGCTCTCCACAGAATTCTGCCCAAATCTGTTCGCTAGCAATGCCCAAAACCAGAAAGTTAGCCAGTTGTCCAAAAATGTGCATTATCTGTGCCCCCTTGAGGAGAAGGAGGGAAGATATTATGCCCCAGTACAAATACAGGGGCAGGGTACAATTTCGGCACTGGTGGACACTGGATCCCAAGCTACCCTTCTTTCCAAAATGGTCTTTGATGAACTAAATGCAGGAAGGGGGGAGAATTACCGTATTCCTCTCACTTCTCTTCCTGGACAACTGCAGAACTTTGACGGGAAGGAAATTCCTGTCGAGGGGACTGCAGATTTGGACATCAAAATTGGGCGACACAAGGTGAAACACCCGGTCATAGTAGTGACTCCGGAGGGAACCCCTTGTTTACTAGGGAATGACCTCCTGAGAAGGTTGTCACCCCTAATAGATTGTGTAAACAAGGTCCTCTGGACCCAGACTAGCCGACCAATAAAATTAAAACAGAGTGTCAACCTTGTTAGTTTAAACGGCACGTGCCACTTGGTTGAACAAAAATCTGACCAAGTAGAATTTCACTTCCAGAACAACCAAATTCCAGATGTGACAGTAATAGCAGTAGGACAACAGACTGGTGATGGGGGGTCCTCTCTATTTCTGAAAATCAACCTCCCTTCCAGTTTAAGGTGGTATTCCAAACTGGAAGGAAACACTCTGAAATTCTTTACCAATCCACAATAAGACACTCCCCCACTCCTATAGTCCAGAAAGATGTGAAATCAGCTCAGAGCCTGGCTGATATTCAGCAAATTGGAGAGCAGTTGTTCATCCCTGTTCAGTTAAATGATGGGAAGGACTTTGTTCTCGCCCGAGTGTGTGTGAACAACGGTAAGAGCTTTATCAGCGAAGCCATGTTCCGCCAACTCCCAAAAGATCCAGCCATTCCCACATTCAAACTGATAGACAAATGGGAAATGGACCTGGAAGCACCTAATTCCAAACATCTCCTGCCAAGCAGGTGTATGCTCAAAATCTCCATTGGCAACAAGAGCGTAGGCCATAATTGTTGGGTCGTGCGAGATGTCACTGCCGCCTTTTACTTAGGCAGTGACATTCTCAATCGCTTCGCCATTAGTTTGGACCTAATAAACTTCAAAGCTTGGTCCCGATTAGCGGATAATCCCATGGGCTTTGATGATCCAGACAAAGCATTTAGGTCAGCTCAATTGCTACCTTATGTAGTTGAAATTCAGATTAAAGAGGAAGTCACCATCCCAGAAAGGACCCGACAATTCTCCCTGGAAGTGAAAGTTAAAAGAGGACAAAAATTGAAAAACCCTGATGGTTACATACATCTAAATGCTTCTCTCCAACAGCAAGGGTTGGGGGTAAACCCAACTCCATTAGTCAACATAGAACATGACACCATTCCAATAGAGGTGGATAACAGCGACTTAAAGAGTATTACTCTAGCCGCAGGCACCATTATTGGAATGGCGGTTGATGACCGACATTTTTCCATTGATCTAGGAAATGAACTGTTAGGACCAATCCCCAAGGACTTTTTTGACAGTGACAGTGATGACAACACAACACCAGACAGGATTTTCACCCGGCATGGGGGGAACTTCCTGGTGTACACTTCTTGCCCTTATGGTAAGGAAGATGTGACTTTTGACTTCAGGAGGGATGAGGTGATTTTCCAGGTCCATGAGGGCAACCTTTCCCACCTGAAGCCTCCAGTCCAAATCAGCACTCTGACCAGGGACTTCTCCACCCAGCTGGAGGAGGCCGCTGAGATAGCCAAACCAGAAGTCTTTCCCGGCTTCAGGCAGATGGTGGAAGAGAGGGTCAACCTAGCTGATGCCTGCGTGACTCTGGAACAGAAGCAAAAGTTGAAACAAGTTTTCTTGGATTTCCAAGATCTCTTTGCGGTAGACTCATATGACTGTGGTCACACCGACATCCACACCACAACAATTCCCACGGACCCTGGAATGACTCCAGTGTTTGAGAAGCAATATTGTTTGCCTCTCGCATCCATGGAGTCCCTTACTGAAATAATTAAGAACCTTGAGTCACGGGGAATAATCTGTCCAGTACACATCACCTTCAATAATCCGGTGTTGGGAATATTGAAGCCAAACGGCCAGTAGAGACTCTGCACCGACCTTAGGGAGCTCAACAAGCTGGTCCATACTTCCCGATGGCCTCTGCCCTACATTGACCAAGGGCTGGCCCAGATTCAAGGGTCACAAGTATTCACTGCAATAGACCTGACCAATGGATACTGGACCGTGCCTGTCAGTAGGGAGGACCAATGCAAACTGGCTTTTACCTTTGGGGGCCAGCAGTACACCTGGACCCGGACTCCCTTTGGATACCTCAACTCCGGCAATGAATTCAACATTTTCTTACATAAGGCCATGCCCAACCTGGGTGCGAGGGGTAACCTGGCTTATGTAGATGATGTCCTCATCAAAAGTTCATCTGTGGAGGAACACATAGCAGAGATCTGTTATGTTCTGATGCAGTTGAGGGCCGCCGGAGCAAAACTTTCCTTTTCAGAACGCACAGTGGTGTAGAACCCGTGTTAATTTCTTGGGGCATGAGATTACTCCTCAGGGTCTCTGTCCCCAGGAAAAGAAAGAAAGACCCCATGACTCTGCGGGAACTAAGGTGCCTCCTTGGACTGACTAATTACAGCAGAAAGTTCATTGAAGGCTACGCAGAGATCACTAGACCCCTGATTCATCTCTTGAAGGGGGGTCAAGTTGGAATGGGGTCCAGAACAATCCGAGGCAGTAAGACAGCTCAAAAGAAGCCTCTCACAAGCGGCTTGCCTAGCTTACCCTGTCAGAAACAAGGAGTTCTTCCTGGAGACAGGGTTCTCTAATACGTGCTTGACGGCAGTATTATACCAAAAGCATGACAAGGTCAATAAAGTAATCTCCTATGCGAGCAAAACTTTATCCTCTGTGGAGGAAAAATTCAACGATTGTGAGAAGACACTCCTGGCAATGGTGTGGGCATTGAAGAATTACCGCCCGTTTATCCAGGGGGAACACATCATAGTGGAGACTCCACACCAGCCTCTGCAATATCTCCAGAGTGACAGAATCTGGGCCGGAAATGTGAGTAATTCCCGAATTACTTCCTGGATTCTGTCAATGCAAGGCTTTCCTGTGAAGGTCAGATATGGCCAAAACAAGAAGAGTCCCCTCGCGCAAGGTCTGGCTGACTTGCATGATTGTGCCAGAGAAAACTGTCTCGAGGACGGAAGTCTAAAAATCAAGGACAACATGGAGGCATACCTTAATTCCCCACACAAAGTCTTTGAAGAAGACAAGTGTGAGGGAATGCCCACTGTCTATGTGGATGGATGCTCGTACCATGTTGACAACAACGGGGAGAAAGAACTGGTGGCCGGCGTAGGGAATGCATGGGTGAATGAGTCCCCAGAACCCTCCGCTGGATACAAAATTGGTCCCCGAAGTAGTCAGGTGGCAGAATTGATGGCTGTGCATCAGGCCATCTTCACTGCTGTCCAACATCAACTCCACGAACTGGTCATAATCACAGATTCGGATTATGTACGGAACGGGTTCGTGGAGCACCTGGTTAATTGGAAAACCAGAGGCATGTTATGTGCTAATAACAAACCCTTGAAACATGGGAAGTTAATCCAAAATATTGATGATCTGGTCACATCGAATGGTATGACCATCTACTGGAAAAAGATCAAGGGTCATTCCAAAGTAGAGGGACCAGACAAAACTGGAAATGACTTAGCTGATCAGCTGGCCAAAACCGGGGCCATCCAAGGGGATCTAATAGAAATAGAGTCCCTGTTGGGGGAAATCCAGGTCACTGCTATCACTAGGTCACAGACAAATGCTCACAATGATCTTTCAACGGCACAATGGAGTAAGGAGACCCCTGATGCTGATTTAATTACTGCTCAGAAGGGGGATCCAATTATTGGTAAGTTTTACCAACACATTGAGGACCCTGAGAACTTTCCCCTGACGTATACCGATTACATTGGAAAAGAGGACCTAAGAGTGTTGATGAAATGTCCAAAAAGGTTCCGAATCCAAGACGGATTGTTGGTAAGGAAATCTTAAACTGGCCATGATCAGTGGGTGGTCCCTACCTCATTCCGAAGCCTGATGTTAAGTCACACCCATGATGCGGCCACCGCCGGTCATAGGGGGTTTCACACAACACTGGAAATCTTAAGAGAGGTTGCATACTGGCCACACATGGGGCAGGACCTCGACCAATACTTGAATGGGTGTCTTGTGTGTGCACAATTTCAGCCATCATCCCTCACACACCGTGCGCCTCTCCAAAAGAGGGGGATGACACTGCCATGGTCATATTTGCAAATCGACTTTGTAGGCCCTGTAATTCGCTCGTCTAGAGGAAACAAGTACATGTGCTTTGGAACCTAAACCACACCCATCTGGGCCAGAGCATAATTTAAAAAAAAGATGGATAATTCATAGTACGGACTTGTCAGAATTATATAAGTAATATCATTATTCTGGTGATTTTTCTGTGCACGTTTTAAGAGGTGTTAGGACCCTGTGGTGTATTCTGGGGGGTTGCTAGCAGAAAATAGGGTTTTACTCCAAATGTCTGCATGTTAAAAATCTGACACTTCATCAATTAATGTCCATACTCCTTGCGGACATTTGTGTAATTTTTGGTAAATGTCCGATATTGCAAAACCAGTCAAAAAGGGCAAAATGCTGTTATTTTTGAATGCAAGCCCCCAGGAAGATCAGAGGCGGACAAGCATGGACCATAAGGAATATATAATGTGTACATGTAATTTCAACAAATTGTGTATCTGGGAAATATGTATTTGAATCAAATATAGATTTGTGGGCAAATTGACCAGGGGAGGATCCTCTGACCCATAAACAGACCTCATCATGATGACAATCTATTTCCTTCCCCCAATCATGGGAGAGGGGAGAATTGGGCCAATGACAAGTAGAGAGGGGCAGGCTCAGTTATGCCACGCACACACCCACTTCCAAAACACATAAAAAGAGACTGGTGGGACAGGAAGAGACATTCATTTTCCATTTCTGCGGAGCATTTTGACGGCCGACATCCCATCCAGACAGAGACCAGAACCAGAGACCCATAGACTACAGAATTTTGAACCTAGCTGGCCCACTGCAAGCAAAAGTATTCTCAGCAGGCCTTCAAAATCCAGCAAACCTAACCAAACTATTCAACAGCTGTTTGAAATCTTTGCCAAGAACTTTTGCCGGAACCGTAGACCAGACTCAGACCGCTGTGAGCAGAGCCAGAGATCCAGATCACTGTGAGCAGAACCGGTGCCTGATTGACCCGCCGAGCAGAGAGAACCACCGCTGGACATGTTGACCAGATCCGTGACGAGGCCCATTCATTTCAAAATTAGGAGTGAGTATCTGCCAGAACTGTGCAGAACCCAATCTCTTAGTTAAAATAATCTAATCCAAACTATTTTAACCTAATTAGAACAGCCTCCTAGAAATCGTGTCATCTGTCATTTTTAAAGCTGCACAACTGTCACCTGTCAATTATGCAGCTGCAAGCTGTCACCTGTCATTTTGAGTTTACTTTAAATCTGAAAAACTACCTTCACAAAATCGTCCGTATCTCTGGAACCGTTTGTCCTAGGAGATTTAACTTTCCCCTGAAAGCTTAGAATCTAAGCTTTCCAACAAGCCTAGAACCGACTTCCTACTTCTTATACTTTTACTGCAATCGCGATTTACGCACTCGCAAAATTTACCGCGATTTGCGATTTGGCCTGAGTTCGTCATCTGTAAAAAGATAGCCGCTTTTGCCTGAACTGCTAAAATTCATTTGCAACCTAATAACCATCCCTGAACCATTGTTAGGGCTGACCTGAACTGATTTAAAGTGTCTACCACTCACACTGAACCTCCCATAGGGAATTCAAAGCAATTTTAGCATTTTTCACTTCTTTGCCACCACATTACAAAGCACTCTTGCCCGTGTTTTAAAAAGCATACCTGTTGTCTAAGCTTGCTGGGGGGGAACTGAATTCCGTATTGTATTTGATTGTATTCCTGAAGACTGTGTGTGTTACTTCCATCTCCTTGCATTGCATAAAAGGGGGGTTGAATTGCCACCAGGGGAAAAGTGAACATATTATCTAATGTGAAACCATATCAGTTTATTTTCTGTACTGCATTTATTCCACCTTGCATTTCCTTGAAACCAGAAAGCATTTCAGCTACCTCATCCTCTATACTACTTCTAAGTAACCAAATCAGTTTACCAGTAGAACATTATCCATTGTTGATCACTGTCATATTTTAAGTGTGATATCCAATATTAATTTATCATAAAAGTGTGATTGATATATATTGTTATATTTCTCAAATAAACCTTTTAAATTTGAAAAACAGACCTACTTCTTGGCTCAGTGGGGTCAGGGGGATTCTAAGAGAGGGGTGCTATATAAGGGTTGTCATCCAGAGTACATGAACTGGGCCTATAAATATATCAATAAGGGTTTCCCTCAGCATCCCAGACTAGGCATTGACTTAGCTGTAGTGTTGAAGTGAAGTCGCTTAACAGTTCCGCTAGTTGAACGGGGAAGACACTGTTGGGACAGATGGCATCTAAATTACTGATTAGCATGGCTCTTGTTTAACTCCAAGGTTTCCTTAGTGCAGGACAAAAAATCCACCTTAGCAGCTTCAGCATGTTTATCTATGCTGACACAGTCCAAAGTTCATTTTGCTCTGCTGGATCCGAAAACACAAATTCTAACATGGGACAGAAAGCAGGAGTTAATCAAAATGGCAGATAACTTAAAATGGTGGTGTAGTCAGCCTATTTCAGGTTCATTCAAATGCGATTTACAGTGCGATGCGAATGTGCTTAGGCCAATGTTTACTATAAGACAGTATTCATGCAAAATATACTTTTATAGTGGTTTCTAAACTCCTACTCAGCCCCACACCACTACTAAAGCAGCACTGATTTCAATCATAAAGGTGAACCAAGCCCAACATGAATGGTGTACCTGCTTTGCCTCTTTAAAGTAACATAAGCATGTGAGGCTATACACGTCAAAAGAATATGAGCCAGCATGGAAGAATCCAAAACAGCAATAGTAAGGCAATTGCAAAATAAAAGAAATAGCCAATCAAGGTTCTATAAAAAGTAAGACTTAAATTACACTAAATGGACAAACAAACTATTAAATGACTAGCAATCCACCTTGTAAGGAAATAAGCAGATAATGCAAGCTTTTGAAGAAAAGGAAAACTCTGGGTAATGCTGTGTAGTGAATAACAGTGGACTGCAGGTGAGTAGGTGTTTTAGAAAGTTCTCGAATATGCTTCAAAGGTATATGTAGGGTTTTGGCAATTGATCAAGGCCAGTGGGACACAACCAATGTAGATAACACAATATATTCTTCCAGGAGCTCAACAGCAGTGACATAGTCCTCTCTGAGCTTTCTTATAAGTTGAATTGTGCTTGAGTCAGTCAAGCTGGTTCAATGGCATTCAGGAACAAGGTGCAATTCACGAATCAACAACGGCTTGAGAAGCTTGGCAGAAACGGTGGTGCTGGAATTCTATTCTATTCTATCACATTTGTATATAGCACCAACACGCCCGCAGGCCTCAGGACGCTTACATAACAGAACAAACAAAAAACATGTAAAAGAGTCTTAGATCAGTGTGATGAATGGGAATACAAGGCTGGGGAATAAAAGTGGAACGAGGTTCGACAGGTCTCGGGCTGGCGATTCACTTTGGCGGTAAGCTGGCTCAACCGGATCTGGCAGCGTAGTGCAGTTTGACAAGCAGCAACAAAGAAGTTGGGGGCAGATAACAATGTGTGGTTTGGTAGGCTTAAAGTGTTTTGAAGTGATTCGAAGTGTAGACTGTCAAAGGCATCTCTGCTGGGTCTTTGCAATGACTGCAATGGGTTCAAAGATGGTTGAACCTGCTCAAAATGGTTCAGATTTGAAGATAATGCCAAACAAAGCATCTTTTGATCTCTGGGGTGCTATGAAATCCTCTACTGGGTATCAGAGGACAGGTGAGTCCACCTTCAGCCCTTACCAGCAAGGATGTATGCCAGTGACCCTTGCAAATTTGCCATTTCAGCAGACAGAGTCCTGGGTACCAGTGACCAAGTAGTAGTCAGGTTTTGCAGCAGCAGGTCACCTCAAATGCACACCTGGGATGGGTAAAGGGAGGTTCTTGGGAATCCTTATCTTTATTCCAATGCCTGTGGGCTCTGGGTAGACGTTACCCCAACAAGTTTCCAGTGAAATCCTCCTCAAGATGGGTCTTCCAAAATGATTCAAAGACAATTCCTCAAGATGATTTAAAGATGATCCCATTAAAGGTGTGGGGTCTCACTCCATTTCATAGTCACTTTGCCACAGTGGATTATGTCATTCTGTATGGCGGGCAATCCTAACTGCTGTTAAAGAGGGTTTGCCTTCTAATGTCAGCTCCCAGAGTGTTTTGTCTGTAGGAAGCTGGTCAAGAGTTGCGGGAAGTAAGGGGGGGCCTCTGCTTTTTAAAGATGGTGGGACCTTTCTTCTAGTATACAGATCCCTTCCTCTGCTACACTATACTCCCTGCTCTCCTGTTTGAGATCAAAACGACTCCAGTAATTATCCCCGTGGTGCGACTTCCCCATTGTGTTTTAAATATCTCCTTGAAGAAGTCAGCTCCTGCCCTCTGGGCTTATGTTTTGTTCTCCTGGGTAGGTCTCAAGACTTCAGAGTAGATAACAAGTGAGTATCCAGGGTTGGGCCCAACATCTGTTTTGAAACTCCAAACCCAAGACAGAAATACTCAAATGTCTGATAGCTCCAGGAATCCAGTTGATAATAAATTACGTGAGATGGATTTTTGTAGTTATAGCTGTATTTCCTCATAGTCTACTATATTAAACTAGATATAATATTATATTTGCATCTGCTACCAAGCAAAGGGGATACACAGCCATATATATATTTCAAATCATGGGTGTCCACTGTTAAATGCAACACATGTCTGATGGAATTAATGGCCAACTGTTTCAGGAATGCACATGTTACTCTGTAACTTCTATGTTGCCAAATCACATTGTAGCTGCTGGTGTGTCAGTAGTCAAAGTCCAGCAAAAGTACACATGTGTGTACTATACTTTATTAGCATAGTTGATGGGATAACAAGACTTGTTTAACAGATCTCATTTTCTGAGAGAGAAAAGCAGCATCAGTTTGCATAGGAAAATTAAACAAAAGCTCAGGATAGCTCACAACTCACAGAGATGGTGTTCTGTTACAGTAGGCGCCCAATTCGAGTGCTAACCTACATACAAGATGGACAGTGACAACGACCCCGTTGATTCTGTTGAGTGTGGTGAATTGTTCTGAATCCTGTTTTCTGCCTTAGTCAGGATGCCAACTTGCACTCAATCAGTGGGTGCTTCTGAGAGGCGGCTCCCGGCTCAAGTGCTGTACCCTAGATACTAATATTCCCATTCATCTGTGATTACTATCAGGGCTTGTAGTCCTGTAGAATTCGAATAGGCTTTGCTGCCAGTAAAATTACATATTCATTGTTTGAGACAGCACATGGATCATGGCATATGTTTTTCAGAACCTCATATTTTCTGTTTCTGGTCAAGTACAATAATGAGCACAGTTTAATTTAAAAGTAGCTTAGTAAGCACAGACGTGGAATGCAACGTCATATTGTTGCTTCACTGATGGATGAAAAAATCCTTTTATGGAAGAATGTTTTACCAGTTAGAGATGGTAATTATGGGTTTCTGGGTGCACCGAGGATGACAATAGTGGCGAGGTAGATAGAATGAGATGGGGATGGTGTTCGTGCCATAATGTGTTTATTTGGATGAACTATCATAGGAGACCTTCATCTTCATTGCACTGTACCATGTAACCAAGCATACTGTCTGTAACAGCGCCATGATGCCTCTGGGCTCCTGCGCGCGCTATAAATGTGAATAAAGAAATAAATCTGAACACATTATTTGCAGAGTTGAATGAAATACTCCGGGCTTCATTACGAGTTTGGCGGACTCACATGTGGAAATTATGTCAAGCTCCTTTGCGGCCATAGATACTTGTTTTGTTAGTAAACCCTTGCGATCACCAGTGGCAGGGAGTCAGAGTTATTCCACTTTATGGAGGCCCATGGGTTTGGAGGATTTCCTGTGGGCTTTGATTCCAAGGTGCGAAATCATCAGTTTTTTAGAGGAAAAACCTTCAGCCAGCTGTTGGAGGTTTTTCCACCAATATGAATGGAATCTTAGAATATGGCGGTGTGGTAAATATGGTGGTAAATCTCTTATCGACATTTTTTCTGTTATTGACATATGGTCTTCATATGGATCAATGTGTGGCTAAATAACCAAATGTTTCTGATGGCGTCACTGTGTGAAAGACTTGGGGCCTCATTACACGGATGGCGGTAAGGATTTACCGGTACCGGTAAAATACCGGTACCGGTAAATCCTTACCACCTTACTACGAGGTCCCTTTGCGGGTTGGGGGATTTAACGCCTGCTTTTTGCAGGCGTTAAAAACCAACCCACAAAGGGACCCAGGGAGCTAATTACGGTACCGCAATTTGCGGTACTGTAATTAGCGCCTTCCCCATTCCCATTATGTCCTATGGGGCAAAAATGGGAATGGGGAAGGACAATGGGGGAAGGGGGAATTACCGCCCCGCCAACCTTGGAATGGGGCGGTAATTCCCCTTTCCGCCAAGGCGGTGCCGGTATTTTACCGGCATGAACCATGGCGCTAATAGCGCCATGGTTCTCCGCCATCCGTGTAATGAGGCCCTTGGTCTCATGATTCAAAGTTTAGAACTGTGAACAACTAGTAGTACTATGTTTTGAAATTGTGATAGTTAAAGTAGAATTTCATTTTTGGGGTTCTGCTGTCCCATTTGATGGTGCTCCTAAATCCTTTGCTTTCCCCGTTTTGGTTTTGTAGGATCACTGATGTATGTGTTGTGGTCTGTGGGACTTCTACTGAAGTCCCCCTACCACTGCAATTTTTAGGATCTGGTCCTAAATTGGCCCATATAGCTCCTAACACAGCTATGCTTTTTAAGTGCCCTATTTTGATGCTGAGGTTTTTATATCACTTTACTGTTGTTTTTTGGAGTAAGCTGGTGGCAGCTGTAATTTAGTTTTTACATCACCAAGGGTGCAGTCTGATTTACTGTGTTAGTAGCCCATTGTATCTTTTTGGTAGCTTATGGGCTACTCATTCATTTAAATCCTTCTCTCAGTCATTTTGTTGTTGGGCCTTCCCTTTGGTTAGGGAAACCACAAGACAGATCTACAAGGGCTGCAGTGCCAACATGGGCTCACTCTGACCCCAGCTCTCAGCCCTCTGTTGTGGTTTGGACTGTTTTAGACTGGTCATTGGCCCTAGATAGTCCAGTGCACAATGTGTGTGGGTGGGCCTGAGTCTTTGTCTGTTTTAGATCAGTCTGATTGGCCGACTGCCAAAACCTTTATATGGCTGCCCTTTTGTGTGATTGGAATGCTTGCGTAGACAAGCCCCTGAGCGTATTAGCATACCAATGTGAGACTTCCTCATCTGGTGGAGTGTTACAGTTTTAGTTGCCAGTTTCTGGAGGATGTTTGCCACAAAGCTGCTGCTGGATTTTTAGGACCAGGTTTGGATACCAGGCTGGGCCCTATGTCTTGTTCCTTAAGCTCCAGTTTCCTGTTTTGGCTGCTGGACATCCTTCCTAGGATGTTCATGTCCTCGCTTGATCCTCCCTAATGGATGGACTACATGTCCCATGCTAGGATAGTTTCTGGGCCGTTTTCCTGCAGTCTCCCCGAATGATCCTCCTGATCATGCGTTGCGAGGTAGAAAGGTGCGATCAGCCAGAAAGGGAGTGGGACACCACTATCTCACCTCTACTGTTCATCTGGGAATTCCTGGATTGCTTCCAACACTTTTTCCTTTGTGTGATTGTTTTCTGCCATGGAGGCAAGAGGATCCTGTTGCTTGGGTACCTCTGCCTTCCTGGTATCTTCCTCATCATTGCTTTTACTCCTGATAGGCCGGTCACCCCTGTGGGAAGGCTGATTGCACTTCTTTTGGATCACCTGAGTCATCGTTGGTCTTGGGTTCAAGTCTCTGGGTGGCTGGATCATGTAGGCTGGATCCTGTAACTCGACCTGCAAGAGAAGATTTCTGTATATCGACAATAGAATCTGTACTATGTTGATTGTATATATGTATGTGCAAGGTATCTAACTTGATTTTGTTCATTGTGCAATCAATTTTGCTCTATAAGTAATTATTGGTGTTCTGCATCATACTAAAACCAATAATCAGGTATATGCTACAAATCATAAAAACACGTATTACAACAATCTATGTGTGGTACTTAAATCTTCTGTGATCTGAAAATGAGTGATAAGGGAGCATGCTTGTTCTACTGACCCGTTCACTTGTATTTGATAATGTGAATATATTGCGGAATGCACCAACGCATACATATATAGGAGTAAGTAAAGAATGATGTTTCAACAACTTGTTATAGCAGAGCTGGAAAAAGAGAAGGAAGGCCTTTTCCGGTGTGTCGCAGTTGAAAAACAACGAAATTACAGAAGTGAATCTCAGAAAGGCATGGCTGGATCAGCCCCAAGAAGCCAAGGTCTTATTGGACTGGGATGAGCAGACATTAGTTACAATCGTGTGAAAGAATGAAACTCCTATTCAGAAGGCATGGACAAGAACAAGGGAGACGTCAGAGTTTCATTAAATAGTAGTATTTTAAATGCAACAGAGCTGAAGTTTGTGGTCTTCAGTCACGTGAAGAGATGAACTTGGACAAACATGATGAACCACACCTATGGAGACAGACAGAGCCTGCCTCTACTCCCCTGTATTCTCCAGAGCAAAGAACATTTCCAAGGCCAAGTTCAAAGACTTAATTGACGTGCAGACCACTCAGGTGATGATAGAATATATGCTAATTGGTGTGGAGCTATGGTCATGACCAGCTTACCATCACCTGGAAGTCCAGCCTGCATACTGCTAACATGGGTGGAAAAGTACTGACAAATGTAAGAGTGCCAACCAATTGTAGGGGGCCGAATGATTAAGAGCCCTATAGTTTGTATAACCAATAGGACGTTGTGTATTTAGTGATGTTCATAGTGAGTTGTTTGCAGGATGGGCTTAGTAGTCCCACCTGATGGTAAGGAGCCTATCACTTTCTCAGACTAGTATGGAACGTATACCAAAGATGTTCCCTTAAGCCTTTCACATTTGCCACTAGCTTTTTGTAGTTTGCCATGTAGGATGACGGTAGCAAATACATAGGTTAACGTCATCAACGACGGGTTTTTACTATAAGTATGATGCTTTTTGTTAAATGCATTGAGAGACCATGCTATGAGATGTCCGTTGATGTCCATTGTACTCCCTGTTTTAGATCATTGATAGTAAAACAGTCAACTTTGCCAACTTCCTGAGTCATTTTGATTATTGATGTTTGGGTATCTTCTGCATCCCCATACATCTCAAAGTATTGCTACCTCATCTTAAAGGGCTGGATCGTCTGTCCTGGTTTACATGGTAGCAGAGATGATGGTTCAAGAGCCATCAACCTAAGTAAGCTTTGGAGTCCCAGCCATATCGAATGTCCTCTGCCATTCGGCTGAAAGGACGTGAAGCTCCCTGTAGATAGCGGAAACAGTTTTGAAACTAAGGCTTGCAAGCATAGGTGAGATGGGTCCATCGGTTTGTACGAAATCCCCTCCCGACTTCTACAGGAAGCTGAACGGACGGAAGGTTGAAGCGGCTGATAAAAAAGGCATCGATCCCAAGAGCTGGAAGACAAAAATCAAATGGTGAGTTAAACTGAGTGAGGTTGCAAAATTGTGAATGGGCAGTGAGTGGAGAAAGTGATAAGGGGAAACAAGTAACGGAGGGAGGTTGGGGTAAACAACTCGAGACGATGAGCGTAGAGCTATTAAGTAATTGACTTGAGGAGAGGAGACAAGCAATTGAGAAACTGTGAGTTGAGGAACGTCACAGTAGATTAAGCCCAGTGTCCTGCATCATAGCGCGTAACAGAAGGAGTCGTATCTAGAGTCCCATTAACGGATGACGTAGGCTATGGACTGGTTTAAAGACTTGTCTAAAGAAAACAATTCACATCCCAATCAGGGTATTTTTGTAGGGGCAGGGTTAAGTCTCGAGGATCGCAGACTGAGATATATGTGACCAGTCGAGTATGTCAGTTTGTGTGTTTGTTTTATGTATTGCATAGATATATATGTGGTGAAGAAATAATAGACGAATTAAGAGATGTGAAAAGGAAAACACGAGATTTAAGAGTTAATTATTTATTTGTTGAAATTGAATTGCTGGTGTTTAGTAAATAAGTAGATTGGAGTAAAATGTGATATAGAGGGTTTGGAGCTGCGATGATCGGTGAACGCTCGTATTCTTTTTCTGAAAACGTATTTTTGAAAAATTGCAAAGTGTAAAGGTGAGTATTGACAGTCAAGTGTGACGAGTCAAAATGGAGGATATTACTCCACTTATACATTTATGCAAACAGTTGCCAAAGCACATACCTAAGCTTAAACAGTACAGTGCGGAATGGGTTAAGGGCACGGCAGACAAGATGTTCATGCCATGGCCACAAGGGGGATCACTTTCCAAGGCAGTTTTGCAACACATGATGACGTTATTTGCATGGAGCATACACAGGAAAAAAGTTAGACAAAGGCTAGCGAGCTTTGAGCTCTGGAAAATGTACCAGGAGGAAAGAGAAGAGACACCTCCTGAAGACTGGATACTTAACATATGCAAAGAGGGGGGTGAGGAGCCTTTTTCTCCCCCCGCTGAGCCTGAAGTAAAAGGCGATAGTATAAAAGATGATGGAGTTTACCCATTAAGAGAACTCATGGCAGCGGCAGGGTACAGCAATCCGGCATTTGAGTCGCCTGCACATAGCAGCGACGAGGGTGCAGAGAACATTCCAGAAAGAGATGTGATCTCTAAAATCCTGAGGGACAAAGAGAGAAAGGACAAAGAAAGAAGTGAGCGAACAAGTACATCCTTAGATATAGGAAAGGAAATAAAGAGATGGAAGGGAGATAAAGATAAGGCTGATGAGATAGCGCTCATTCAGAACAAATGGATGGGTGGCCAGATTTCGCTCAAACTGATAGTAAGAGCATTGAGGAAGTTAGGAAAAAGGAAGATCGAGACGAGCAGGACAAAAAAGATAGGGACTTAGAGGAACGATTGAAAGAAGATGGGGCAAGAAGGAAGGATAGACAAAGAAGGGAACAGTTGAATCAAGAGGAACAACTGAAAAAAGCAGGAAAGTGCAGAAGAACAGAGGAACTATGACAACAGACAGAGGGCAATTGAAGAACGAGAAAGGCTAGAAAGAAAGACAGAGGAACAGGAAGAACAAAAATTAAGGGATAAAAGGATACAAAGATGTAGAGATGAAGAAATACAAAGGGCAAATGAGAGAAGAGATATGAAAAAACGAAGAAGAAAGGGTGAGAGAAGAAGCAAGGAAATGAAGAGAGCTTGATGATGACATAGAACGAAAGAGAAAGCAGAGAGCACGCGACATTGAACGTGTACAAAAATAATTTATGGATCCTAATCCGGTAGTAGCATAGGAGAACTTAGAAGAATTCTTCCCTACATATAAACCGCTGCCAGGTCCGTCTAGAGCAAATATAGATGATGAGTTCGACTCTAGAAACATTGGGGATGCAATTGATAAAGTCTATCATGATATGAGGACTAAGAAAGAACTGAAAGGGAAAGGAAAAAATGATCGACTCGAGAGTACACAGTTATACAACAGAGAGGGAGGCTTGTGTAGTTTTGAGCCTAAATAGTTGTCTTAGACTAACTCTGAATAGAGATGAAGAGGAAGGAAGCCACACAAGTTGGGGACAGGATGTGTCAGATGAAGACAGAGAAACCTTCCGTGGGGAGGAGGGAGGTAACGCATGTGGTCCAGATGGATGTTCTCCGATGAACAAAGAAGTGAGATGGTCAGATTTAGATCTACCCAAATTGAGGGCATCAGAACTAGCACGATTAGATTGAACTAGAGGGCAGTCCCATAGTGAGAAGGGGGACTCGCCACCTTATGTGAGAAGGTTAGGATCACTGCCAGGAAGAAGGCGGTGTGGAACCATTGTCCCTGTTACAGAAAGATGATGGGGGATGAGTGTGAGTTTGGGTTATCGCAGTTTCCTTTGTTAGACAAAGGAGGAGCCAGGCGACAATATATTCCATGGCCACAGATGGATGAAGACAATTTAAGGTGCAAACTTCTGAGTTTAACTTCTGGTGCTGGGAAATGGATACATGAGTTAGAAAAAATGACAGGAGGAAACACGTTAGCTATAAGAGACATTAAAGGTCTTCTAGCCGCTATCCTTGGGGAGAGAGCAGACAATGTTTGGTTGAGAGCAGGATACTCTGGAAATTCAAGTTAATGGAAATTCAAGGGGAATCGCTGCAGGATGAGAAAGACCTGTGGACACAGAGGGGGTGTTCTTTAACTCCTTCCGAATCATTGTGGTGACAGGCGCGCACTGGTAAACTGGTGATGCCTGCAGCCTTTTTAAGGATGGCGTTGGAACAGCTACATTACCCTGCGCATGTCACTAGAGAGAGCCTCCATGCAACAATTGCTGAGGATTGGTTTGTTCCGAATTTGTTTGAACACGTTGCATTTTATGTAGTGAGCTGCATTGTATGTCAAAAGTTTACTGCTGGGCACACACTGTGTACAGTTAGAGGAGTTATCCTGAGACGTAATGGTCCCTTTCACGATTTACATATCGACTATGTCGACATGCTGCAAGTCTGCAATGGATACAGATATATGATAGTGGTAGTATGTCCCTTTTCAAGGTGGATTGAAGCTGGTCCATGTACACATCCAGATTCCACCTGCACAGTGAAATTTCTAGTATGAGAAGTATTTCCTAGATGGGGAATATGTGAAGTATTAAAATCAGATAGTGGCCCTCATTTTGTTAATGAAGTCTTTGAACAGATAAACTTGTTGCTCAGTATGAAGCACAAGTTTTCATCGGCTTATCACCTGCAAGCGGACAGAATCTGTGGGAGACTCAACGGCTTGCTTAAAGAAAGAATAGCCAAATTGAAGCTTACCTTGAAGAAAGGATGGTTGCATTGCCTACCACTGGCATTGTATGCTTTGAGAAATCAACCAGGTTCCTACCACCATCTTACGTCCCATGAAATAGTGACATGGAGGCAGGTGAGGACACCCCTCACACCTCCATCTAGAACTAGAAGTGATGCTCAGACAACAGCAGAATTGTTAGGAAAGGAGTTACGTGATTATTAACATGTATAACTACAAGTAACTCTGCCATTTCAGATCAGCTCAAACGAAAGGGGTGTGGGGCTCAGAATACAGATGGAGACAATTGAACAACCGGTGATCAGATCCTGATTGGGAACATTACGCATAGGTGGCATGAGCCACGCTTTAATGACCCATTCATTGTGGAGGACGTAACGCCATCAACAGTGAAAGTACTTGGAAGACGTGCCTGGATATTTCTTGGAGACGTAAATATCTATGCTGGAGAACCCCTTTCACCCCCACCCCAATCAGAAGCGAGCATCAGGAAGAACCTCAGCACTTACAGACGAGATCCATGACAAGGAAGAAGAACACAGAAACTGTCCAGTAAGACAAAGATACATTGGACTGTGGCTTTTTTTGGGACACTCTTTTAAGTGCTGAAAAAGGAGTGAAAGAAGGCTATTTGTTCTTAAACCACATGAGCCTGCTAAATGTTGGACTGAGACATGTTTAAGTCTTGATCGGGAAGGAAAGAATGCCAGATTTGGATTTCCTTTTCGACGACTGGAAGAGGGAACAGTTCTCAGATTCCTTTCTGACTGAGTTTCTCTTTGGAGGCGCCCATGGTGGTGCCCAATGACAACATTCATTGGATCATCCTTGCTATTTTTCTCTACATTCTTCGTTCATGCCCTTCGTTGGTGGGGAGATGTTCATAATTTCCTGCAAGATCCTAAGAACGGTCCAATCGTAAGGAGATTGCTTGCAGCCATAAGAGCAAATTCTCCAGCTTCCTGAGTACAGTGGAGAAAACACAAATGCCCCTATCTGATCAAAATGCTCATAGACTAGTAGGGTTGGTTTTCCACTATATGATTGAGGAATGCCCATATCTTGTTGGAAAACAAACTGATGTGTGCACCTTCTTGAGAGAGCCGAGGAATACAGTGGCACTTAACGAATTGCTACGTGATATAATCGAGCAAGTTGATCTATATTCTGAGCAAACATTGAAAACATCTTGAATGAGACTTTTGGAGGAAGAGATCCAGAGTCTACTATCTGTAGTCTCCTACTTCTTGCTGGAGTGGAATCCACATTTTGTTTGGCAAAAGGACAACTCTTTTCTATACATCAGGAACCCTGTTAATCATCCTGCAATCATCCAGCTGTTTAAGGAGCTTGTTAAGGAGATTAAGATATTGCCAGAGTACTGTATGATGTTGCCCGAATAAAAGTTGATTTTTCCTTCCTTAAAAAAGATGAAGAATGGGCAGCATCAACAGTAATAGAGTCATGGCCGACAATGGGACACCTCTATGATGTACAAGAATCTAGTGCTGCATGAAGTGGGCCTACCCATACATCATTCATACATGCATCTTGTTTATTGTGATTCTTATTTCGCTTACAGTACCCGCTGCTTACTATTTGGATCCACATAAGGCAAGGATTACTGTGTATCTTCCTATGCAGAAGGGGGGTACAGATGTGGCAACTACAAGGCAGACGGGGCCTTATGAAATTGTCCCTACTCTAGAGGTACATTGAAAGGCACCTAGTCCTATGTTAGATAAATCTAGGCTTCCTTTTAGGGGAAGGTCACGTTATACTGGACTATTTTTTGCCTCCATATTATGTTAATAGGATGAAGCTTCAGGAGCTTTCTCCTACACAGGTAGCACATGCAAACGCACTGAGTTTACTGACAAATGTTCCTATGATTGGTCCATTAAGAAGGAATTATCCTGACATACTTCATGAGATGACTATAGAAACTCATAAGAAAAGAATGAGACCTAAGAGAGGTGCTAGGGAGCATGATCATGAGTTAAATGATTACCTGGCTAGTACAGTACACTTGGGAAATAACATTTGGTATAAGCATATGAAAGAAGCAGGAAGGAGAACTTCGAAGGAGGAATACTTTGTATGTGCACTGCTGCTTTATAGCATGGGGAAGTCTAAAATCTTCATAGCTATTGAAATAGACGTCCAGACAGCACATTGTCTATCACATATAGCACTCTGCCGAACAAGAGGTCAGTTCATGGGCCAAAGAGCCTATCTCAAATCGGCAACTGAATGGACAGATCCAGAAGAAGATGATTATGTCCAAGATACAAAGACAAGGATAAAAGCTCATACCAAGAATCACGTAATCAGATATGAAAAACCTGGAGTAAAAGGAGCTGGAATCAGATGGGAAGTAAACGAAAGATTGGAGAGTCCAGAAAAATCTGCAGAAGAAATTTGTAGATGGATGAACAGAGGACAGATGCAGAGTTGGGGATCAATGCTTTCACCAGATGAATGGGAAGAAGGAGTGGTTATCTGCAGATTCTGGGTAGTCATTGGTTTCTATCAGCCAACCATTGACATAGTCAGAATGGATGCAAGCTTCTATGGCCCGAAACTGGCTAAACTACTGACATGGGTCGAAGATAAAGGAGGACCTTTGCAGATAGTGCCTTTGGAAAGCACAAAACTGTGCTTTAGAAACAATGCCACAAGAAAAGTTGGGGTGAACCAGAACTGTGGTCGAATCTTTGATGTACCAGGAATGAGCATTGGAACAGCATTGATAATGGATCACTACTGGTGTGTGGATCCAGAGCTTATATGAAGCTGCCCAAGGACTGGGGAGGACGATGTTCCATAGTAAATGTTCATGTTCCAGCGTTGGCGATTCCTAAAAGTGACTTGAACATTGACAGCTTTCCAAAAGCAGATGCTCACCCGAGGAAGAAGAGATCTGTGGAACTGATAAGTAGAATGAAGAGAACTATATTTCAGCCATGTCATCAGAACTTTTTTTTATGCCATTCCATTTGAACACAGACTGTTCAGCCAGACTTCGTCGATATTTACGTTGATCTTTATGCCGAGTATCCAGGTTGGAGCAAATACTAAATGGCTGCAAATTACCAGATGGAAGTTTTTGCAGATAATCAACACTACCATAAAGGGATTCAATGCTATCAAAGAAGAGCTCAGAGCCCTACGACTGATGGCTCTTCAGAATACACACATGACATGATCACAGCTATGGATGGAGGTATTTGTGCAAAAATTGGAGAATTATGTTGCACATGTATATCTTCTCACGATGACGAGAATGGTACCTTGACAGGGGCCATATAGATGCTGATGAAGCTGCATGTCCAATGGTGGACGAAGTGGAAGACTTTGCTGATGATAGCTGGTTTGGAGCACTCTTTTCTTGGGTTCCACAATGGATGGCACATATGTTCAAGTTTCTTGGAGCCCTGATAGTGACGGTATTGCTTGGATTCTGTGTGCTTAGGATAATAATCTTACAATGCAAAAAGACTGCAAAAAAGCATAGGGATGAATGTCATGATTGATGTTGAATCAGGATGGAACACCAAAGAGCTGACAGATGAAGAAATCAGAGATTTCATGAAAGCCAGCATCCATGCAACTGAGGGAACGAAATTCCTGTATCCAAAGAACCATAAGAAGTATGTGGGAAAATGGATCTACTGTAGTCCAAGTGGACAGTGCATGCTCATAACTTGGAACAAGGATGGGCATGCGAAATCAGCTGGATGCCTGAAAGGAGTAATCAAGATATGGGTCCCAAAGAAGCACTTCTTCAGACAAGGATGTCTAGATGTGAAGAATGATGGGAGAGTGGTCGATGAATCGCCCAGAGGGGGGAGTGTAGAGAAGGAGCCAAGTGCCCACACCTCAACCATCTCGCCCATATTGCCTATATGTTGGGACCCAGAGTTTGAGACACGTGCAGTACCAGTGAAAATACTGATACCAAGGAGAATCCTGGAGGCAAGATTCCCATTAACAAAGCCATACTTGCATACAAGATAGTATGATGGTCATTTGAATGAAATCACAGAAAAAGCAGGACCAATAAATGAAAGAGCAGATTGGTGACATCACATGAAGCCAGACTGATGTACATGGAAGAGATGCAGAGATGAGAGAGTGAAGATATTCTATAAGGCATCAAGAAAGTATCAAAGATAAGTGACATCTCGGGCTCGAGATGGAGAAACTTATGCTACAGAAACAATTAAGATATTAAGTAATTTTATATGTGTACAGATGCAAAGAAACACAAGTAGACGAAGTATTCTTGAGGCTAGCTATGTAGTGAATATATTGCGGCATGCTCCAACGTATATATATATATATATAGTAGTAAGTAAATAATGGATGTTTCCACAACGTGTTATAGCAGAGATGTACCAGTGAAGGAAGGCCTTTTCCAGTGTGTTTCAGTTGAAAAACAACAAAATTACAGAAGTCAATCTCAGAAAGGTGAGGCTGGATCAGCTCCAAGAAACCAAGGTCTATCGGACTGGGATGAGCAGACATTAGTTACAATCGTGTGTAAGAATGAAACTCCTGTTCAGAAGACATGGCCGAAAACAAGGAAGATGTCAGAGTTTCATTAAATAGTATTTTAATTGCACCAGAGCTCAAATTTGTGGTCTTCAGTCACATGAAGGGATGAACTTGGACAAACATGACGAACCACACATACGCAGAGAGGCAGAGCGTGCCTCTACTCCACTGTATTCTCCAGATAAAAGAACATTTCCAAGGCAAGTTCAAAGGCTTAATTGACAGCAGACCACTGAGGTGATGATAGATATTATGCTAATTGGTGGGAAGCTGTGGTTATGACCAGCTCACCAGCACATGGAAGTCCAGCCTGCATGCCGCTAACGTGGGTGGAAAAGTACTGACAAATGTAAGAGCGCCAACCAATGGTAGGGGGCCGCATGATTAAGAGCCCTATATTTTGTATAACCAATAGGAGGTTGTGTATTTAATGACGTTCATAGTTGTACTCCCTGTTTTAGATAATTGATATTAAAACAATCAACTTTGCCGACTTCTTTAGTCATTTTGATTATTGATGTTTGAGCATCTTCTGCATCCCCATTCATCTCAGAGTATTGCTACCTCGTCTTAAAAGACTGGGTCGGCTGTCCCGGTTCATAGGAATCGTTATAGTAATGTTAAACAGAAAGAGTATTACTGTTGCGTCAGTTTTACATAGGTTGGAGTTATTGGTGTCGGGACTCCTTCTCTCCTGCGCACCTGCTCTTTACTTGTTTCTGAATCTGCCTGCAGCCTAAATCCTGGTTTGTCTAGGGACCAACTCCAAGGTACCTGATTTGTTTGAAGATTTGTGGGGAAGTTAAATCTGTGGATTATTCTGGCGCTGGTTGGATGTGTTAGTCCATAATGTCGCAGTTGTGTGAATTGCGTATATTAATGATCAAGTCAAGCGCTTCTCTATAACTCCGTCTCAGAACCATCGGCCGTATCCGGCACCGATTGGCTATCCAGCCCCTCTGGCGCCCACACCCGGGAGGACCAGTTCACAACTCTCCAGAGCTCACCCCTTAACTCAATTGGCCTTGAAAAAGACTCAGGTTGAAACGCGCGTCGGCTGTGTTGCTTGCACCGTGTCAAAAAATTGTCATTCATTACTACAATGATGTTCTCTTTGGTGCCCACCTACCAAGAAATAAATTACTCTTGTAATGACAACACACTTGACTTGATCATTAATATACGCAAATCGCACAACTGCGACATTATGGACTAACACAACCAACCAGCGCCAGAATAATCCACGGATTTGTCTTCCCCACAAATCTTCATTACTGTTGCGTCACTTTCCCCCATCTTGAAGACTACAAATACCAGAATGCAATTCAGCAAAAGGATAAAAAATGGCTTGTAGGCTTTCTTTCAAGACTAATAGACTCATAACAAAAGGTAATGTCAAAAGGAAACCTAAGTGTTTTACATGTTTTGACAACGGCATGCTGCATATGTGCGAGTGAAATGTGAAATTCCGCAACAAAAAAAAGAACCTATTTGGCACACCAAAAAGCGTACACATGAAAACTAACGAGAGATAGTTTACAACTTTTTGTTAACATATTTGAATTGTCTTCAACGAAGACAGATTTGGGCAGCAAACGTTTTTTTGTGTGTGCTTTTAAAATACAATACCCCTTTTGAACGCCTTGTCCAAAGCAATGGTTCTTAAATAGACCATTACTTAATAAAACAAAGCTTCCACTTTACACGCTCCGCTAAAGCAAAGAGCGCGATAAATCTGCGAAGCCCCAGGGGGACTGATGGGCTGCTAGAGAGGTGGGCCGAGAAGAGATTTGTCTCTAGAAGAGAGTCACAGGGGTTGGGAGCTGAAAGCACGTCCTCTCTAAGAGGGGAGCCCTGTGCCTGGACGCAGCACAGAAGCACAGCCCCCTAAAGCAATTCGCATTATTTCATATACTCTCTGCAGCTGGCGCATGCAGGGCGGGGCCCCCAAGAACACGGGGACCGGGGCGACAGCACACACTGCCCATGCCTCGGGCCGGCACTGTCTGCGGCTCGTCCCCAATCTACATTTTTTTGTTGTGCTACTGGGCATTGGAGCATCTGTGTACCCTGTGCCCCTGTTGGGGGCAGTGGTAGATGCATGTGTTGGTGATAGAGAAAAACACTCCTCATGTGGCAGGGGTCCCTAACATTGTGCTTCTTCGTTGGAGGCAGGAAGGGGTGGATCTGAAAGAAACACTGTGTGGGATGGAGACAGTCACCCCCACACTTCCCAGCTTCACCACTACCCAGGAGTGGACCAAGCACATGACCCCTCTCCCAGAGCGGTGTAATTACCACTCTGCACTCCACTGGGCTGCAGGGTGGAAATGAAATTGCCATGCTTTCTTTGCATTTTATCCGACAAATAATTACTTTTTTGGTCGATTTTACCACTTTTCTTTAGCAACACAAAAAAGTGGGGAGGGGCCTCTTCCCCAATGTATCCCCCAAGCCCCACTGCCCCTTCTATATACGAACCCAAACTTACCATCTGTCGGTTTGTGGTTAAAAAAAAAAATCGGAATAAAAATCGTCTGAAAATAATTCGGCAAAGTTGCATTTAGGAAAAGTGAGCAGTACCGTTCAGTGGGCGGAACGGCAGTGCCACCTGTCTCCATTAAAAGCTATGTTTTTTATGAACTCAAATTCATGCAACGAAGACCCCGACCACTGGCGTATTCCCATGGATAGTTCGGTCCACTAAACGGGACTTGTGTGGTACATTCGGCCCTCCAGTGAAAACAGTTGTGCCCCACTGTACAGACCTCATTCTGCAAGCATGTTCTATGGTGCCAAGTAATAGCTCGTACCTAAACAAATAGGGCACATGTCTTGAACTCTTAGAGTTTTATAATGGCACAACCCCATAGGAAAACGTTCTGTGAATCAGGCCCCAAGGTTCTGTCTTCAAAAAACTGTGCGCGCTGGTCCCGTCGAATCAATATATCAATTGTTTGTTAGTGTAGCTGCCATTTTGATGGGAACCACGTCTGGATGTCTACAGCAGAGCAGTGGAAGTACATTTCACCATTTCATATATCCTATCATCACTCAACACGCTTCAAGACCATTGTTACAAAAGCATTTCGTTTGTTTTCATTGGGTGGGATATTAGGTTTAATATGTATCGATGCTGTATCTCTACAAGTCACAGCCGGGCTGTGATGTGCAGCATGTTGGTGCATGTCCATAAATCAAAGCGCATTCGTTCAGACAAGACCGCTTTCTTACTTTCCTGGCGTTTTTGTTTGTAAGCATTTTTTCTCTGTGGGAGAAAATGTCGTCTAACTAGGCTGTCAGGGCAATGTGCACTCAGCTGTTTCGATTAAGTTGTACCCTTCCAATGGGTGCGGTTACTCAAATTAATAAGGTTCACTGGAGCGAGGACACAAATAGGCCCTGGCAATGCGCAGTCTAGCGGGATAAGCACACACACCCTCCCCCGGCACGGTCTATCAGTACCACGGCTTTTCATCATCCCACAGGACTATTGCCATTACTGTAGGCCTGTGTACTGTGTGCACGTGCAGATATCACACTTTAATTCTCTCCTGTCTGGTCGCGACATATGTGCAGTAGATTATCTATTCACAACTCACCAGTTGAAAACATTGAAATCACTGAAACCTCTCCTGAACAAAAGTTAAGGATTTGCACCGCAGAACATGTGCTGTCGGTCTGGTTGGGCGCAAATGAATATAGTAGAAGGCAGTGATATTTTTGAAGAGCAGGATTAATGGAAGCAAAGGACTGGGCCCGTTTCCTAGCACGCAACACCATTTCCAGCTGGTGGTTTTATGCAAGTCTATGCAAAAAGGACGAGCATACTCGTCCTTGGCACTTAAGGGGTTAATTACAGGGTGGAAATCGGAGAGAGTGGCCTTGTGAATGGGCTTCGGTGTCTTTCTCCGCGGACTCGTTGGAGCTCGGGGGATGCTGTGATGGCGCTGCAGGAACGCCCACAACGCACACAGGCACGCATACACACTAGTGTCTATGTGTGAGTGTTTTTTTTAATTTTTTTTATCACGGGTCACTTGCAGAGGTTGAGGGGCTACTTTTGGTCCCAAGAGTTGAGGTTACACATTGATGGAGTCCAACTGGTGGCACTGAAGAATAGGTGCATTCCCTTCCAACTACACATTCAAGTGGAGGAAGAGCTGACAAGATGGAACAAGCTGGCATTACTGAGAAGGAATTGTGCCCCACCAAATGGGTATTGCCGATTGTCATGGCCAGAAAACCCAAACGAGCAGATCAGGTGCGCATCTGTGTAGACATGCGCCTCCCCACTTGCACTGTCAAAAGGGAGAAGAAAACAACACCCACTCTGGTCGACCTCCTCGCAGGCGTTCAGGGGTAAAAGACAAGCCAAAGCTTTCGAGGACACAACAAATGCTCTGGCAGAAGACACACGCATGGCATACTTTGAACACACCTGGCATACTTTGACCTGGAACCGGGCATTGAACTGGGGTGGATATCAGCCCTCTAAGGCTCGGTGCCGTACTCACCCAACCCTCCACGCCAGGTAACATCCTTCTAGTAGCCTTTGCGTGCCAGGAGCACATCTCGCCACAGACAAGATACTCGAAAAGGAAGCCATAGCTGTTGTTTGGGGATGTGGACATTGCCACCTGTACCTTTATTGCAGGCCTTTCAAGGTCCTCACAGATCACAAACCACAGATCCTCACCGTCAACAGATCTTTAATATGCCCTCTGCCGTGCATAGAAAAATGCACAGTCCAGCTGCACAAATTTAACATGGCAATGGAATTCCACGCAGGAGCGAGGGCCCCAGGGTATTCTTTCTCTCCTGGCACACACGTGAAGCTACGACATGAGAAAAACAAGCCGCTGTCCGACTAGTGGAGCACATGCACATTGTTATGACAAGCAATGTCCCAAGGCCCTGTCCCTAGCCTAGAGGAAAGCAAGGAAGCACTCACTGTGGTCAAGCATGCCCTTGCCACCAGAAGATGGAACGGATTTCTAAAATGGCAAAAATGCACTGTACACAGTCGGCATGCCACCTGAAAAGCCACTTCCTTTGCAATGATAAACTCTCGATGTCAGAAGAAGGGCTGCCTCTAAGAGACTCCCAAACCGGCATTCCACCCTCACTAACAAATCAGGTACTACTCATGGCCAATGCGGTGCACCAAGGTGTGTGCAAAACCAAGGCCCAGCTGAAAGAAAAAGTCTGATTTCCAATTTTGCAACCTGCCGTTGAGACAGGGATCGAAGTGAGCTGGAACGGTCGGGAGCGGTGTTCCAGTACTTTTACTTTTTTCTGTTTACAATTCCTCTACTTTTTACGACCATGTTCATCGTTCTATATAGAGGATTTGCCCATTCATGCCCCTTTGCAAGTGTAAAGTTGTAGTAGGAGCCTTTGTTACTTGTCACTTAGACAATTGCAATGCCCAGGCCGAAACACTGTGTTACATGTTGCACTATGCTTCCACCTACCCTCTGCCCTGTAGAGACCACAGTTATACTTCTTATTTTGGTACACTTCTACCACTGCGTTGAGACCGTTATTGTGGGGTGCATACCACACCAACCAACAGTAAGGTATAGTGGGTGAGTGGAGGGAGGCAGTTTGGGTGAGTGGTGTGCAGTAGAGTGAAGTGATGTATATTGAATGAGTGGGGTGAGGTAGAGTGAGTGAGCAGGGTGAGGTGTAGGTGAATAGGTTGAGGTAAAGTATGTGAGCAGGGTGAGATAGAGTGGCTGAGTGAGGTGAAGTAGTGTGGATGAGCGGAGTGAGGTGTAGTGAGTGAGTGTGGTACGGTAGAGTGGGTGTGCAAGGTTAGGTGGAATTGGAGAATAGGGTGAGGTACAGTGGGTGTGTGGAGTGAGGTATAGTGGGTGAGTGTGGTGAGATATCTAGAGTGGGTGAGTGGGGTGAGGTAGAGTGGGTGAGTGAGGAGAGAGGGATGGTAAATAGGGGAGTAGAGTTGGTGATTTGGTGAGCAAGAGTGAATGAGAGGGGTGAGTTAAAGTACAGAATAGTAACTGACCTTGCATTCCACTTTCAGCCCATTGCCCGGTGAACACAGTAGTTTCCCCCCTTGCTGGCATTGATCCTGTTATCACACACGAGGATTGCCTTTAGCTGTCAAACTGTCCTCTCATGGTCTTCTTTCAGAAGTGCATCTATTCTCCTGCACATATGCTGAAATAGAAAGATGGAAAAACACATTTTAATCAACGGTACTGTAGTCTAACTTTCATCAGGAAAATCAATGACCCTCCCAAAAAGCCTTCCGCACACTTCCATACACTTCAGTTTTGTTGCCAACCCAGCCAATCTTTATCACCTTTCTCCATATAAATGTTCAACCCATTGACCCCATCTTAAACTCAGTAGATTCTTACTGATTTTGTACAGAGCCTTTCGTACTGCATATCATCCTAGGGTGGCAATCCTCCAAGATATGTTGACATCGTGACTTTAAATGCTTTTTTCGCAATACATGGCAGATACATGTGATTTGTTTGTTTGTTTGTTTATTCATTTATGTTGCGTGCCAGACCCGAAGGTATGAGAGCGCAGGAGCAGCAAGGTTATTCTCAGCTTGGTTACAGTGCTGTACATTAAATTACAGTGTGTACATAGGTTAATACAATTACAATGGGTACAGTGAAATATGGTTTACGAGTATACATATATACAAAATGTACAAAGGCGATGTCAGTTATTGGTCATTGTTCTTTAACCACTGAATGTAATTACGTCTAAAGTGTGGGCAGGTTTGTGGTGTCCTTAAGGAGGGTGGTAAGGAATTCCAGTGTTGGGCTGCTTTCACCTGGAAACTGTTGCCGCCCATTTTGGTTCGTTTGAACCGAGGAACTGTAAGCAGGTTAGCATTGCTAGTTCTGGTGGGTCTATTAGGAGTGTGCCTTCTTATTCTGTTGGCTAATTAGTGGGGGGCTGCATTATTGAGGCATTTGTGTGTTAAGGAGGCTACTTTGAGCAGGATTTTATCGGTGGTTGTGAGCCAGTTAAGGGTTCTCCTGATGTTAGAGATGTGTTCTCTCTTAGGGATGCTAAGCGCTGCTCTGAGAGCATTATTTTGTAGGGTCTGGATTTTATTGGTAACCTGTTTGTGGGCTCCTACATAAAGGGTGTTACAGTAATCCAGTTTGGATAGTACAGGGGCCCTGGCTAGATTAATGCAGTTCTGAGTGGTTAGGAAGGGTTTGGCTGCTCTTATAAGCTTACATGTCTAGGCTGTGGTGGAGGCCATGGAGCTAACCTGTTTATGGAAGGAGAGTGAGGAGTCAAGGTAGATTCCTAGGGTTTTCACTTCCTTGGCTACCTTGATGGGATTGCCGTCTATAATGAAGCTGGTGTAGTTGTGGTCCAGTTTGTTTAGATTTGGGGTGGATCCGAGGATGATGAGTTCAGTCTTGTCATCATTCAGGCATAGACTGTCGGAGGCCATCCATATCTTGATGATGAGGTACACCTTGTTCACCAAGGCCAAATCCTTGTTGTAATCTCCCGTCAATGGGATGAGGATCTGTGTATCATTGGCGTAATTAGTGTAGGTGATACCCAGACAGTCAAGATCATCAAACAGGGGCTTTGTGAACACGTTGTACAGTGTGAGGGGGACGCATGAACCCTGAGGGACCCCACATGTGATGGGGATGGGGTCAGCGGAAGCTGAGGTGGAGAAGACGTGCATAGATCTGTTGCTCAGGAACGACTCAATCCAATCAATGGCTTCGTGGGAGAAGTGGGCAGCCGAGTCCAAGTGGTTGCAAAGAATTTTGTGATCAACTAGATCGAATGCTGCAAAGAGGTCTAGGAGAAGCAGTAAGGCAGTTTTCCCATTATCTCTCAGAGTGTCGATTTGGGCCTTAAGATCGATGAGAGCATTTTCTGTCCCATGTTGGGGTCTGAAGCCTGATTGCCGGATTCCTAGGAGGTGGTTTTGTTCGAGGTATTTTTGTATTTGTAGATAGGCTGTCTTATCTAATATTTTGAGCAGGAAGGGGGCGGTGGTGATAGGTCTGTAGTTAGTGGGTAAAATATAAAAATAAATGTAATGTACATAAAAGAATCCCAGTTTGGTTACTCTAACACAACCAACACATGTACAAGACTTCCTCACTATGATGTATATCCTCGTCTGTGGTTGCGCGTTCCCACTAGTGTGGTAATAAATGGCAGGCCGTGTGAGAGAACTGCAGAGTGACAAGACATTGCTCAATTTCATACCCATTGCAAAAAAGCTCTCTGAGCTTTGTGCTCAAATCCGAGCTCATGCATGTGTACATTGCTGGGATCATTCCTACAGTGCTTGGACAGCAGGTTTACACATAGCAGATACAGCAGGTGAAGTAGCTCACAAGTTGTAATACACATAAATAACAGTACCATCTCCAGAACCAGGGTACAATGGTACGGGGAAGGGGAAACAAGGTGCAGAAAAGTCTGCAGTCAGTTTCCCCAACTACCATGTCAAACACAGGCATGAAACCTTGGTGCCCTTAATCAGAGCATATTGAAATATTTCAGCTCATTTCAAAATGTATGAACATCTTACAAGTGACCAAAGGAGGCACAAGGCACTCTCCAGGAGGTTGATATAGCCATAACAGGGACATTTGTTCACCCCACTGTTATGGAAACAGACTCAACGCTGCAATGGCCATTGCATACTGGAGTACGCAATGGTCCCTGTGTGGTAGCTCCAAACCCCCAAAACCATTTGGAATCAGTCTTTATTAAAATTGACTTACTTTGGTGCTTTTGTTGTGATGGTTTCAAACAATTGTATTACAATACAAAAACCACTAACAGTCACAGTCACATTTAGAGTACTGTTTGTACACCATGAGCAACATCTACCATTGCTGCTTGGATAGCCGATCTGCTCTGTTCACTTGTGTCTCTTTATTGAAACAGCTTTATTAAAACTCATTAACATAACATTTACAGAAGCCATCTGAAACGGGCACACACACAAGTGTGGTCGTGGTCTGAGTGCTACAAAGCAGCATTGGATGCCACTGGGCTTTGAACCTTTGTTTCCCCAACAATGTTGTACAAGGTACACCAGAGCTGGCCCTAACACACAGCAACAATATTGTGCAGCAGCACAGATGACCAATAACATATCGACATATGTCACCATGCACTCGCCTCAGGTAAACGCCTGCACACAGGCAGCTCATTTTCTGGCTACTACAACACGATGGAGGAAGTGGTGCAGTGAAGTAACCTTCTCCTTAAACCTATTGGTGATGGGCTAAAACAAATTAAGCACTGGTCACTCAACAAGACAACGGGCCTAGCATCAGAGCAAAGGGCGCATTTTGTGCTGACCGATATTGCAAGTATCGATGAAAGGTACTGTATATTTATCCACCAATGCGTTTTTCTCCTCTACACACGTCATACCATTAGTTCTGGCTCCTCCAGGTGGGACTTTGGTTCCATCTTTGTTTATACCCTAAAAATGAAAATGAAAACAGCGGAGATGGGAGCACCACTGATGAAAATTCATGAAAATAGAATATAGATATAAAATAAGAAATAGGGAAATTGAATCGATAAATGATTAAAGATAACAATCATCAAAAGAAGACAAGTGCTGCCATGTGCCCACCCTCTGAGATCACCAATGACCTAAAGCTCCTCTAGGCTTAAAAGCCAAAGAAACTATGGACAGATTGTCTTTGCTACTGCATTGATGCTGCTATAGCCAGAGTGATGACGAAGGAAGACAGCAGCAGATTATGTCAGTTCCCTGACTTGATCATGAGCATTATTTCATGGTTGTGTTCATTCAAGCCAATTCATTCCAGTACATCCAAGACATTTTGGCATCAGAGTTTCAGCTAGCATTCTTAGCATTCCTGGGTCTCCTGAGGATGTTGCCTTGTTCCAGATAGTTATGGGTCGGGTCTATTCTGACACCATCTCTGGCATCTTTTCATACGTTGGTATTCCGGTAGCAGGGAGACAGGAGAAAGAGATTGCCTATTATCCTTCCTTCTTCACTCCACTACTCTCTGCTTTCCACTTTACTGCTCTCTGCTGTCTACTGTATAACTCCCATCTCTTGACTCTACTACTCTCCCCTATTCACTCTAGTGCTCTCCACTCTTCATCCTACTACTCTCACCTATGCACGCTAATACCCGCCCCTCTTTACTCTCCGGTCTCTACTCTACTGCTACCCCCTATCCACTCCACAACTCTTTCCTCTGCAATACACTCCACCACTCCTTCTCCCACAGACACCAGTTTGGTTTGGTTTGGTTTGTTTATTTGTATAGCGCAGCCAAACCCTAGGGTAACTGGGTGCTTTAATCTTACAGAGCAACATGGGTTATAGAAAGTTGAACATACAAGAGACAGCAGAAGATGATACAGTACAATAAGTGGCATGAGGGACCTGGTTACAGAATGGTCTGTGATAAAGGTTATAGTGACGTTGTAGAGAGACAACTTGGAACATCGCAGTGGCAGTACACGTTAGATGCAGGAGTACAGGAATGAAAATGTAGCTAAGTGCAGTTAACAGACAATTGCTGGGTTGTGAGCAGTTCCTTTACCTTAGCTCTGAACGACCAGAATGATGTGTCAGCTCTGATTATCATTGGTAGCTCATTCCAGCATTTTGCTGCTAGCACAGGGAAACTTGCTCCCCCAGCTTTTTTCAGGTTGAACTTCGGGATGTTAAGTTGGGGTAAGTATGGGGATCTGGTTGGTCTGGTAGAATTATGTCTAGTAAATGTGTCTGATAATTAACATGGGGCTGTCAGGTAGAGCATTTGTGTGTGATGACAAGTGCTCGTAATTTAATTCTCTCGCCGATAGGGAGCCAGTGAGACTCCTTTCTGAAGGTGGAGATGTGGACCTTGGGGGGAGATTAAAGGCACATCTGAAGGCGTTGTTTTGGAGTATCTGAAGTCTGTTCAAGTTGTGGTTAGTGGGTCCAAGGAAAGGTGTGTTACAGTAGTCCAATTTGGACAATATGAGGGCCCTAGCCAGTGTGAGACAACTGTTGGTGGATAGGAATGGTTTACAGGCATTAATGAGTTTATTAGTATAGGCCGTGGATGAGATGGTGGCGTTAACTTGTTTTTTGATTGAGAGAGTGGAATCAAGATACACCCCCAGCATTTTTACTTCTTTTGACACTTTTATGATGTTGCCATCAATGTTCAAGGATTGGTATCTAGTGTCGAGTTTATTGAGACAGGCCTGGGAACCAACGATAAGTAGTTCCGTCTTGTCATCGTTTAAGCAGAGGCTATGGGTGGCCATCCATGCTTGGATTTCAAGGTAGATCTCGTTTAGTTTTGCAACATCGTCCTCATAGCTCCCCGTGAGTGCGATGACAACCTGGGTGTCATCACCATAGTTAGTATATGTAACACCCAGATCATCAAGGCGGTCGAAGAGGAGCTTGGTGAAGATACTGTAAAGCGTAGGGGAGATACAAGATCCTTGGGGGACTCCACATTGTATTGGGATGGGGTCCGCTGCAGCGCCACCTGAAGGTGCGAAGACCCTGGTTGTTCTGTCCGATAGGAAGGACCAAATCCAATTGGTGGCCTTCTGGGAGAATGCAGCAGCCGAGGCAAGGTGTTTGGTAAGTATTTGGTGGTCGACTAGGTCGAAGGCTGCAGACACATCCAACAAGAGCAGGATGACCAGATTGCCCTTGTCTTTGGCTTCATCCATTTGGATTTTTAGGTCCAGCAGGGCCGTTTCAGTCCCATGTCTGGGTGTAAAGCCAGATTGTCGCAGGCCTAGAAGTTTATTGTCTTCCAAATGTCCTTGTATTTGGAGGTATGCTACTCTGTTAAGTATTTTGAAAAGGAAGGGGACGGTCATAATGGGCCTATAGTTCATTGGTGTGTTAGGGTCAAGGTTATGTTTTTTCTACAGAGTTCAAGAACGAAGAGTTGATCAATGTAGTGATGAAGGGTGCTAGGTCTTTAGCCACATCCTTGATAACTGACGCAGGACATAGGTCCCCTAGACAATTATATGGTTTTAGACTGGCAATTATGTTACTTACTTTATTCTCTGTGACTGGTGAGAACTGGAAGAGGGGGCAGTCAGGATGAGGAGAGATATGTGTGTAGCTAGTGTGATCTTTGGCAGCAAGGTTAGCTATTTTAGACTCTTACTTTGGCTTGCAGGAGGGATATTTTATTAGAGAGAGCTTGTTGGATGTTGTTACACCAAACTTTGTCCTTGACGCAGTCATCAGTGTGGGACACAGGTGATTCCAATTCTCTTAGGATAGAGAATAACTCTTTTGTGCCAGATTTGGCATTGTGGATTCTAGTATTAAAAATATCTTTTTAGTGTTCACAATGGCAGCTTTGTAAGTGGCTGCTGCTGACGAGAATTTTTCTTTAGTGGAGGGGGCTTTTCTCCAGCTAGTTTCAGCTGTTCTTTTGAGATTACGGAGTGCTTTTAATTCTGCCGAGAACCATTTGTTCGCTTGGGCAGTTGGTTTGATTTTTCTTAATTTAAGTGGTGCTATTTGGTTCAGGGCTTGTTCCAATGTGTCGTTGTAGAGTTCGACTAGGGACGTGGGGTTAGAGTTGGTTATAGTATGATCAGCAATGGTGATTGGATGTAACAGGGGTCTGAGATTCTCAATGGTAATGTTGCGTTTGTTCCTGGCTAGGGTTTACAATGCAGCCGTAGGGGGATCACTTTTTTGAATAACTTTGGGTATGGTGAAGGTGATAAGGTAGTGGTCTGACCAGGCGCATGGTGTAATAGCCGTCAGGGAAATGTCACAGTTGACATCGGCTATCCAGTCCAATGTTCTGCCTTTAGCATGTGTAGATTTGTTAATGCGTTGTGTCAGTCCTAATTGAGTGATAGTGTCATTAATCAAGGAGGGGTTTGCATCAATAAGGTCTTGAAGGCAGAGGTTAAAGTCGCCCATTAGGATAATTTGGGAGCATGGTTTTGTATTGGATGTCAGTAGGTGGGAGATGTCTTCGTCAAAAGAGGTGATTGCACCTGGGGGTCTGTGTATGAGGTGGAAAAGTATAGTTCGGGAGTTAGATAGTGGGAGTTTAAAGGATAGGATTTCGGCGGATGATATGTCTGTCTTAGTGACTTCTCTAATGTGTAGGTTGGATTTTGCAATGACGGCTACCCCCCCACCCGCCGTCCCAGATGTTCTGTCTGCACAGATGATCGAGTAGTTCTCTGGGATGTCAATTGTGAGTAAGGGTTCGGAAGCAGAGTGTAACCAAGTTTCTGTTACTGCGAGGAAGTCTAGGTTGTTGGATGTGATCATGTCTGCGATGTCAAGAGTGTGCGCTACTAATGAGCGTGCATTGATGAGGGTGCCCTTCATTGCAGTTACGTCAGGAGCCACTGGGTCATCAAGTAGGAGATCACGTGTCGTTGAGGGGCTGTGGTCGTTGCTCTTGTCAGTATTGGAAACTTGTGGAGAGGGGGGCGGTGATTTGATGTCCCTGAGTGTAAGGTGGGAGTTCTCGGTAGCATAGGCAAGAGGCTGGTGCGTGAGCTTAGTCTAGCATTTCTCAAATCAAGGGGAAATGCAATGTCGAGATTGGTGAGGTTGGGCATGTTAGAGCGGCAGCCTAGTCTTCCGTTTCTGAGATGCGTGGGACATGGGACAAGGGGTGTAGGTGGGGAGGCCAATTTGGAGAGCCACTCTGCTGGTGACAGAGGTGGTTGTAGGCGGGGCGAGGCACCAGTGGGTATAGTAGGAGGTGCTTTTTCCCATGCATTGGGTGGGAGGTTAGAGGGTGATATGTTGTGGAATAGAGGGGGGATGGTAGCCATAGTGACCTGTTTTTCACTTTCCCATTCACTCGGTACATGCACTCTCACGTACACCCCTATTTTTACTCTTAATCTCAGTCACTCTCTCCACTCACAATACATGCTCTCAAACGCAAGTACCACTTCTTCTCACTAAACAATACCTCACCTCGCACATGCTCTTTCCAATCTTCCTTCATGCTCTGCTGTACCATTCTTCTGCCTCTTGGTCTCTCGGACTGCCTCCTTCTCCCTCGCCCATTGGTCCTGGCTCCCGCCTGTTTGCCTGGGCCAATCAATAGTCTGTCTTTCCCCCTGGGTCGTGGCTTAGAGGTGTGACAGCCTCCATCACAGGTCTGCAATGGCGGCCTGTGAAATACACTATCAGTCTTAAAATTCCTAGCTGGATAGTTTCTGAACTTGGTTCTGCCTGAGTTCTCTAAATGCGGCCAGCAATGAACTTATTTCCTATGCAAGTTCTTAGGTGCTTGGTCTGGAGTCTGGAGTCACCGGGTTGCTGCGATTCAGCGTGCACCCCTCCAGCTCTCTTACCAGCGGATCGTGTACCCTTTCCTCTGCTGCAAGCATTTCAGGATCTTGCAGTCCTACAAGAGAAGAGAAAAGAAACTGGTGAGGATTTTGTATGGCAAGTATGGGGTGATAACACCAGGCACTTGACATTTGTTTGACAGGCACAAGTAAAGGGGACAAAGACTGTGTCACTCCCAACTCCAATACCCCACATCTGTGGCAGGACGGCCTCTGGAAAACGCCCTGGTAGGCATCCTGCCCCTGGTTGTGAAAGGTCCCCATCGCCTCTTGACAGGGTCAGATGTCTGATCCTGTCACAATCGCTGGACTGGAATTTGTCAAATGCAACCATTTGAAGATTCTCTAGGAGAAAATAGCTTACAACCTTGACAATACCAACGTGTGCTTTAGAGACATGGTTTTTCTTTGCTCTGTGTCACCACCTTTACTACTGATGCACTAAGCATAACCTGAAAATAGTTATGCCATAACTAAGATCGTTGTGAGGCTGTCTAATACCAAAGGCAGTAGACAGGAAGTATGTTGCCTTATACAGAGACATCTTCGCACTAGTCCCTATTGCAACGCGTCCAGATTGCTGTTTTAGGGAGCAAATTGGTGACCATTGAGAACCTGTACTTGTCGTATCCAAGGAGACAGCCCAGGAATGCATTGCTTTAGAACTGCCTCAATCTGATACCCAAAAGGGAAGGTGTTGTTGTAACCTGAAGCCCCTCCTAGTGCTTGTGGAGTGTCATGTGTAGAGTGACGCGTGGGATGGCTGTCCTCATGATAATAAAAGCGGCACACGGCTCCCTGTGCGCCAGTCAATACCATCAGACACCTGCCTGCAGTGTGTTCTCTGGCACTGCGCCAGCACCGCCTCACAGGCAGTGGGCCTCCACCACATAGCCCCCCACCCCCACTGGATGCCGGCCTCCCCAGCATTCTACCAGTGGAACACCATCGAACCTTGCAGCCCCTGGTGCACTAGCGCAAGGCTAGGCGCTGGTTCTGAACTGGCCCAGTCACCTCAACACTGTTTATGGTCCCTCTGCAACTCAACGGGTGTGTTTTCGCTCTCTATATGAACCACTTTGCAAAATGAAATGTTCTAACATAGACAACATGGCGTCTACTACATTTGTAATGTGTGGGACCTTAGCCACATTGGTTGGTGAGGTCCATGAGTCACAGAAAGTCTGAAGTAAACAGTCACAATGCATCAAATAAGAGTGCCCAGGCCCTGTAAGAGTCAGGCAGTCACCTGCTACCTGCTCCCTGCTTAATGATAGGGTCTAACACAACAAAGGTTGCTGGGATGGCAGACCTCTGGTTACTGCAGCCTTTTTTCTCTTAGTGCGTTCAAATAAATGATGACTATGGTCGTTGTCTATTTTCAGAGATCTTTGCATACTTCTAATAGGTTTAGAATACATTATAGAAAATGATTGCCCTGTTACAGATCACTGTCCCTCTAGGATGGGTATCAGGTAATATTATCCCCATATATGTGGTCGCCGTAAGTAATATCGCCGGGAAAAGGTTGCGGCGATATTATATGGGTGACCATATATATGGGGACAGGGGCAAAAAAAAAAAAGAAAAAGAAATGTTTGGGGGTTGCGGGGGTGTCCCCCACATGTTCCATGCAATAATGTCGCCACAAAAAACGGCCATTTTTCGGCGATATTTTTGCATGGCGAGATTTTTGTGGCGACATTATTACATGGAACCGTAGGATGCTGTCCCCTGGACATTCCCAGACAAACACTGCACCTTCAGAAACAAAAATGAAACCCTTCTTCTTAACTGGACGTACACCTGCTGTACTTCAGAATGACATTTGAAAATATCACTTGTTTTACTCTCCTGAAACTGCCATGTCGTCGACACATATGGCCTCTATTACCGATCCAAAGATGAGGCTGATGCAGATGCATGAGGCCTTGTGTATCATTTCACCACTAAGTATCACCTTGTCACTCAACTTGGGTCATCCTGCCCGCACATCCTTTACATATCCAGAACACACATAGGTGCTCTGTTCTCAGGCACATAAGTGCTCAGGTGCACGTCATAGCCAGAGAATTGGTGGACTAGAGGTTAGAACACTCGCCTATGGAGTGAGTAGCCATAAGTGCTGGCGTTGAGCCTTATCAGTGATGGTATACTTTAACGGTTTTTACTTTTTTAGAATTCAGACTATTAACGAGATTTAAATAAAGGCTACACTGCAGGAAAGTGCTATACGTTAAATGACATTTTTACTGAGCTCATACAAGTACTGCGTAGTAGGTAGTGAAAACCAGATGTGCAGAATCAGTCAGGCATTGGCAATCTAGGGGAAATTGTTGAGCCTGTAGAATTGTACAATCAGCCTAAACTCATATATTTATATTCTAAGAGAGCTGGAGAAGGCAAGCATTGTAATCTCTCCACCTGTCAAATTCTACACCCCAAGATGACGAATGCTATTTTTAATTTATTTTACAACTTCAGTGGCTGTTAGCGTAAAGGCTTTTGGTACAAAATGGGCAATAGGAAATATACTTGCAAAAGTCTATCGACAGAGTAAGCCAACAAAATGTTTACTAAATGAATTCTAAAGAAAAATGTGTTTTCCCATTTCATTACCTAATCTGAGAATGTCTATCTCCAAGTTAACACCTGGCAGAAATTAATTATAACCCCATAGCAAAGAATTTTGTTCTTCTCATTCTAGCATGGTCAGCAATGTTCATCACAGTGCTTCAGGTATTTACAAATGTATTTATGAGTTAAGTAACAAATTAAAGGAATGGTCACACCCATTGCTTTTCATGATGAACCCTCACTCTCACAATCATATCCCTGATACTCACAAGAATTAACTACGTAAACAGCCTCTACCTAGGAATGCCAAAAAGACTCACCAAGAAACTCCAAAGGGTGCAAAATACAGCAGCCAGGATGCTATTTAGACTAAACAGAAGAGGACACATTACGCCTGCATTAAAAAGCCTACACTGGTTACCAGTAAAAAAATGCATGAATTTCAAAGCACTCTGCATAGCCCACATAGCCTTGCACAGACAAGGAGCAGAATTCCTCCAAGACGAGGTTAGTCTGGACTGCCCAAGAAGGGACCTAAGATCCAGCAACAACCTACAAATAGAGACAAAACATTACGAAAAAAGGAAATTCAGCGGAACAGTGGTCTTACGTCTAATTGCTAACCTCTGCAACACCATGCCTAAAGAAATTAGAACTACAGAAGACCACATCCATATCAGGAAATGACTCAAAACCTGGTTATTCAACAGACAAGGACAACCACAAAGGGACACCGACAGCAATAACATCACGGATAAACAACTAGAGAGGTGGCGAGATGGTCTGCTGATCTACAACCAAGAACCTAGGTAGACACCATCAGGCGGCAACAAAAGAGTCACAATAGAAGCTCCAAAAAACAGACAGAATGACTAACCCACTTCCCCTTCCTGCTCCTCCGACATAACCAACGCCACTACTCCAGACCTTGTGCTAGCCACAATGCACATAAACAAACCAAGAATCAATTCTATGTTCACACCCACCATCTCTGAGATGCTGGAAACACACCTAGAGTGAATCACCCCACATAGTCCATAAAATCGTCAACAACGCAAGTACACACCAAGACACCTGATATTCTTACAGCGACGGCCACCTGCGACTCTGGATCCCTTATGGACACTATCTAACCAGTGCGCACCACCACAACCCACCCCAACACCACACAACACACTAACACCAACACACACCAGAGGCACTGAGTCTTACACATATGGTTACAACACGCAGACATTTCCTCACCAACTCCCCCACGCAAATCAACACTCACAGACGCCAGTTCCTCCTGGTTCTGAACCCATCCTCTCATCCTATCCTCACTAACCGCCCCACCCCCTTTTCTTCCAGGGCCATGCAAGCGTCCGTAGAGTGCCCCTGGATGGTACAAGTGCGTGGTATAAATTAACATTACATTATAACATGAACCGTCAGTACACCGGTTCCGCACCTCACAGCGATGTATTATAAGTGTGTTTTTCTATGCAGCATCAATAACTTACATTTCCATGCTCTCATCACTACGACCCATCCTTGTACACCATGGCCTTCTTGTGGTAATATGAATTCAGATGTGGGTGTGTGTCTAGTTGTTTGTTTAGTGTCTGAAACAACATTTCTGCTTTGCCAATCACTTTCTACATCTTGGTGAAGCTACAACACACTGGATCATCATCTACAACAGTCGGAGTAAGTGTTTAATCTGGTATATTTTACCGATGCAGCGTGTATTTGCAGAGGAATGCATTTACCCAGCAATTGATTTTTCTTTTAAATGTTTTCAACTTTGAAGGGATCTATCACGACTGCATTTCACTAAACAGTCTCTGGAAAAGTGATTTTTTACATATGCAATTGCCCAAACTTTATTAACACGTGTAATGTAAAATCATTGTGTGTTAAGCATTTTCACTACATACGTCTCTAGGTTTGTTAATTTTACAAACTGTGTGATTACCATTGTTCTATCATTTAAAATATTTTCACTAATATGTCTTCTATCTATACTTTTGTTTATAGGTCGTTCATCAACGCTATTAGATGTGTTTCCCCAGCCTCTTTAAAATGTATAAAGAATTTATGTTTGGTTCAGAGTGCACTGACGTAGAAATGGAAGCAAGAAAAAGTCAAGAAATGCAAGTGCAAGGCAGTGACACTGAAGATTAAATTCCTGAATCTGAACCAACTCATATGGATGACATACCCACTTGGTGCCAATGCCAGCAGTTTGAAATGATGACTTCATTACCGGAAAACACCTGTTGCCAGGAGAATTCCACTCACAGGCCCACCCATCTGAAGAAGAGCCCACACAACACTGCATTTCTTTACAGAAGGAAGGAAGATTGCCAAAGCACACACCGCAGGAAGTCTTGATTCTATTAAAGACACGGAGGTGAGCATTATGCTTATTTTTCTTTAATGCTACCAATCACAGCAAAGTTTGCATGGATTTCCCGCAGAAGATTGCCCACAAAGCAGATCTCCTAGTGGATCCGAGAGGCACACCTCATTCCCTGATTCAGGACAACTCCCTGAGCCTAATAGCCTGCAGAATTTCAGGCACAGATGGTGCTTGCCAGGCCTTTCAGAAGAAACTACAGAGCTTATCAAAGTACCATGGGCACCATCCACAATCCAGAGCTATATTTCCACTTGGGAAGCCTGGGAATTATGGTCCAGGGGGAGGTGTAACGACTATCCGCGTTATCTATAATGTGATGCATGACTCCAACATGGCGACTCTCGCAGACATGCCTGACTCCAACATGGCGGCTCTCGCAGACCACTGCAGTATGTGCAGCAGTCTAGTCATTGCGCCCCAGAATGCCTTGCAACTTTTCCGGGTCGCTGCGCCGACATCTTATCAGCCTGCAGATCCTAGACAAGGACGCGTTGCTACTCTCCAAGGAGCTGGCGAATGCTACGTGAGTCCGTGTCAGGGAACCTTTTCCTCTTTCTACACAGGCTTGCTTTTTGACTTGCTTTCAACTATTGCCACTTTTACATTGGAACCTTATAGATCATTGTTGTTGTTTGTGTGTGTTTGCTCTAGGACGTCTCGGGGGCATTCAGTTCTGGTTTCTTACCGAGGTTGCCAAAGCAGCTCGCTTTGGAGGATTTTGTTTCCTGCATCTGCCTTCGGCCGGTTTGGTTTCCTAGGGTTTCCTTTGGTAGGCATTCGTTTCGCCTGAAGCATTGATGGGAGTTATGGTTTCTTTTCTTACGGGTTCATTGTCTACTCTTTAATTCGTGATACAGATCCATCGCCCTTTGCTCTCATTCCTTCAGAACACCTGTCATCCCTCAAGGTAGAGCGGGCCTCCGTTTATTCTGGGTAAATATTGCTTTCTTCTTTCATCCTTGAGTTTAGATTGCCCCCAGTTACACCTCATTGTCTGTTTAGCACTTTTTCCTTGCTTTGCTTTGTCCAGTGTGCCCAGTCTTTCAGATCGTACCTGGTCTTCTGTTACTTTCATTTCACAATCTTGTTACCATCAGATCCTGTGGTAAGAGTTCCGCTTCAAGAGTTGTCTTTGCCATTACAAGGCAGACTCTAAACTAATCACTTTGTTTCACTATCTCCCATCAGCCAACCTGACACTTCTGCTCTGGATCAGATCCTTTAAAGACACGCCCATTCATCATCAGACTCCCGGGATAGCATAATCTACATCTATGGGATGTCTCAAGGAGCCTACATTCACTAGCAGCTCCGCAGGGTTTTATTCCCCAAGAGGGTTTCCCTGGGAACCTTCCTGTGTTCTGGCCTTTGTGCCGGTTCGCTGGGTGTTTCTCGGGGGGAATTCAAATTGTCATCTGAAGATAGATACAGACATCAACCTCCATCTGGGTATTCCATTTTCTACATTAACTTCTACTATTCTTGCTCCAACCCCCAGGTGAGAGAACTTTGTTTCTATGTTTTCCTTACACGGAACATCTTTGGTTGTAAAACAGTGAAGTATTGTATTCATTCATAACAGTTAGCAACGCCCAAAAAAGGAGTTTTTGTTTCAGCCTTCAGTTGTCCCTGGTAAGGAATTCATTTTGACCATTAGGCTAGGATGGATCCACAGCAGCAACAGATTCAACAATTGATTCATGCGGTTCAATCCCTAACAAATGAAGTTCAGCAATTGAAACAGGAGAACACCTCCTTGAGACAGCAACAGCAGCATGCTTCTCAACAGATTGCACAACAAGCTGCTGTGTCTCGTATTCCCCATTGTTCCGAGGTTCCTCCCGGACCTCTCCCGGGTGGGCAATTTGATGGGAACCCACATAAGGTGAAAGAATGTCTTGATGCATGTGCTGTGTAATTCACATTCAAAGCCAATTTTTTTCATACGGACCGGGATCGGGTAGGCTACATGGTATCCCAGATGGTAGGACCCGCATTAGCCTGGGCTACTCCTTTGATTACTAACAACAACCCGATATTAGACTCCCACACAGCCTTCTGCAATAGCATTCGTACTATGTTTGGGCGACAGGAGATTAAAGTTGCTTCACAAGAACATCTCCTGGACCTCAAGCAGGGTAATCTAGACATACTAGCATATATCACAAAATTTAAACAAATGGCCAGTGAGACCACATGGTCTGACGATATTCAGGAGGGGATTATCAGAAGATCTCAAAGACGAGGTCTCTCGAGTTCCATGTCCCACCACTCTCGCAGAGTTCATCGCCCTAGTCATGCAGATCGACTACAGGATGAAGGAAAGGATGGCTGAAAGGAGGAAGGGAAGGATCACGAGAACATCCTTTGTTCCTTCAACCTCTAAATCCCCGCCAACCAATGAACCTATGCAACTGGGGTCTGAAATCGCAGTGGGGTCTGAAATCGCAGACGAAATCTGGGACTGTGCATGTATTGTGGCGCCAACACCCACTCTGTCCAGGAATGCCCAATTGCCCCTGTTCGGCGGTCGGGAAACGCCAACGCCCGGTCGTAAGAGGAACCACGGTCCGGGAACCGAAGTCTGAACAAGGTTCCTCACAAACTTCACATTCTTTCTATTGCACCAACCTCTCAACCACCAACGTGTTGGTATTAAAGTTATCCTTCACCATAGGAAACCTTCTCTGTTCCGGCTGTTATTGATAGTGGGGCAGAGGGAAATTTCGTGGGCGATCACTGGGCCGATTCTCAAAAAATTCCACGTTCCTCCAAAGAGGAACCTATTCCTGTCGAAAGCGTGGATGGTAGCCCTCTGATCTCGGGGCCCATCAAAGATCAGACTGAAGCAATCCTAATGTCCATTTCTACCCATCAGGAGATTCTGACTCTAGATATAATCCGAGCAGCCCACCATCCGGTAATCTTAGGGCTACCTTGGCTTAGGAAACATAACCCGTTTATCAACTGGACAGCTGGGTCATTCTTTCTTGGTTCAGAGTTTTGCTTGGCACATTGCATAGGAAGCCACCAGAGGGTAGCCATAGAATCTTCTCCTGCCCTAAGTAATACTAAAGAGGTACATTCTCTCAATCAGATCGCTGGTCTTCCTGAAGTCTACGAGAAATTTCAGGACGTATTGTCGACATCTGAGCATAACCAGTTGCCTCCCCACAGGAGAGAAGACTGTGCGATCGAATTGATACCTGATCAACCTCTGCCCTTTGGACGTATGTATATTCTGTCCAACAATGAAAAAGAAGTTCTGCGTGAATATCTTTGCTCCAATTTGATGAACGGTTTGATAACAGAATCTACATCCCCAGCTGCCGCCTCATTGTTCTTCATTGCCAAAAAGAATTCTAAGGAACTACGTCCCTGTATTGACTTCCGCGGCTTGAACAAAATTACCGTTCCCGACAAATACCCTATGCAGCTTACCCCAGACATTCTGGAAGCAGTAAAAGGGGCTACTATATATACTAAGTTGGACTTAAAAGGAGCATACCACCTGATACGGATAAGGCCCAGCGACAAATGGAAAACGGCATTTAGAACGCTGTTTGGGAATTATCAGTACAGAGTCATGCCATTTGGGCTATCTAACGCCCCTGCGATATTCCAACGTTTTATGGACCATCTTTTTCCGATCTTCTCTAACACAGTATGGTGGTTTACTTAGATGACATTTTGGTATTTTCCTCCTCCATGGAAGAACACATACAACATGTACAAGAGGTGCTCCGACGCCTGCAACAAAATCATTTGTTCTGTAACCCCGAGAAGTGTACCTTTCATCAATCTAAAGTAACGTACGTGGGATACCCTCTATCCGCCAAGGGGATAGCAATGGACCCGGAGAAGGTCTCAGCTGTACGAGACTGGCCTACACCTACGTCAGGAAAAGAAATTCAACGCTTCATAGGGTTTGCAAACTTCTATCGGAGATTCATACCTGAATTTTCAAGACTTACTCAAACATTTACTAATCTTCTAAAGAAAGGGGTCATGTTTGTCTGGTCGTCAGCTACTGATCAAGCCTTTTGCAAGCTTAAAAAGCTATTTACTTCAGCACCAATTCTTCTAACTCCAAACCAGAACCGAAGATTCATCGTGGAGACTGATGCCTCCCAACACGCCCTAGGAGCCGTCCTACTACAACTGGATGACCTCGATCAGGAGCGACCAGTATCATTTCTCTCCAAAACTCTTTTGCCCTCTGAGATCAACTTCACGGTTTTGGAGAAGGAGCTTCTCGTCATCAAGCGTGCCTTTGTGGAGTGGCGGCATTTACTTTTAGGAGCCAAATTCCCGGTTGAAGTACGGACAGACCACCATAATCTTCGGATACTTCAATATGCTCAGACTTGTAACAGCCGTCAGGCAAGATGGGCTCATTTTTCTCTCCCTTCAAGATCACGTTTTCATTTATTCCCAGAAAGGAGAATTTAAGAGCAGATGCCCTGTCTCGCAAGGATCATCCTATCAACAATCCTTTTAGATCAGAACCCATATTTCCACTAATAACCATGGGACTGGTATCAGCCCCAGACTTTCTGTCTCGCCTTAGAGCTCAGTCTTATTCCACCACAAAGAAATCACTTTCATTATCCAACCGATCGGTTCTGGTTAAAGAGGATGGATGTTATTTCATGGGACAAAAGGCTTACATTCTGACTCGTCCTCTTCAGAAGGAGGTTTTGGATATGTGCCATAAATCCAAAATAGCAGGACATTGAGGCTTCACCTCCACGTTGGATCTAGTTTCATGTTTCTTCTGGTGGCCTACTTTTCGAAGAGACACCAAGGAATACGTGAATTCATGCCCCACCTGCTTACAAAATAAGATACCTAGACAAGCACCATTGGGGGAACTGGTCAGAATGCCCTCGCCATCCCGTCCATGGCAAATAATATCCACGGATTTCATTGTAGATCTGCCCCAATCTCAGGGCTATTCTACTATTATGGTTACAATTGACACATTGACAAAATTGGCACATTTTGTCCCTTTGGTTTGGGATGCCCTCTGCTTCTTAAATGGCATGTATTTTCATCAAACATGTCTTTACCCGTCATGGATTACCTGAAAAAATCATTTCGGACAGAGGCCCACAGTACACTTCTCAATATTGGAAATTAGTTTGCCGATTTCTTGGGGTATCCAGGGCTCTTAGTTCTGGTTAGCACCCCCAATCGAATGGTCAAACAGAAAGGCTACATCAAACATTAGAAGGATATCTCAGGAGTTACATCTCTGCGGCACAGGACGATTGGAAGGATCTCTTGCCACTAGCTGAGTATGCGTATAATAACTCGTATCATTCGGCCATTCAAACATCTCCTTTTCAGTGCACGTTTGGGTTCAGTCCTACATCTTTTCCCACTATGAAAAGATCTGACACTAAATTCCCAGACCTAAATAACCTAACGGAACAGATTCATCAAAGACACCGCTTTGTGCTTATCGCTCTACGCCATTCCCAGGACAGGAGAAAACACTTCGCTGATCGGCATCGAACACCTGCACCTATCATCAAACCCAGAGATTGGGTATGGCTTTCGTCAAGATTTCTACCTAGACATCTAGTTCCGTCTAAACTCTCCTCTCGGTATTTTGGTCTTTTCCGAGTAATTGCTGCCATAGGTTCAGCGGCTTTCAGAATCTGTTTACCTAACTCCTGGACAAGAATACACCAAGTTTTTCATGTGTCACAATTGAAGCCCGATAATCGGAGTACATTTCATCCCACAGTTTCAGACCGTCCTGCACCCATTATTTCTGACTCAGGGCCAGAATTTGAAGTCAAAGAAAATTGCGATTCGGGGTCGTCTTCAGTACTTAGTTGACTGGAAGGGGTACTCTCCTGCTGACCGTACCTGGGAACCAGTATCTGCTATCCATGCACCTCGGTTGATTAAAAGATTTCATTTGAGACATCCAGACAAACCGGGAGGTGCCAATCCTAAGGAGGGGCATACTGTAACGACTATCCGCGTTATCTATAATGTGATGCCTGACTCCAACATGGCGGCTCTCGCAGACATGCCTGACTCCAACATGGCGGCCCTCGCAGACCACTGCAGTATGTGCAGCAGTCTAGTCATTGCGCCCCTGAATGCCTTGCAACATTTCAGGGTCGATGCGCCGACAGCTTATCAGCCTGCAGATCCTGGACAAGGACGCTTTGCTACTCTCCAAGGAGCTGGCGAACGCTACGTTAGTCCGTGTCAGGGAACCTTTTCCTCTTTCTACACAGGCTTGCCTTTTGACTTGCTTTCAACTATTGCCACTTTTACATCGGAACCTTATAGATCATTGTTGTTGTTTGTGTGTTTGCTCTAGGACGTCTCAGTGCCATTCAATTCCGGTTTCTTACCGAGGTTGCCAAAGCAGCTCGCTTTGGAGGATTTTGTTTCCTGCATCCGCCTTCGGCCGGTTTGGTTTCCTAGGGTTTCCTTTGGTAGGCATTCGTTTCGCCTGAAGCAGTGATGGGAGTTATGGTTTCTTTTCTTGCGGGTTCATTGTCTACTCTTTAATTCGTGATACAGATCCAACGCCCCTTGCTCTCATTCCTTCAGAACACATATTAAACTTGTTAGCATCCCTTACTTCAAGCAGGAAAGCATTTAGGACAGTGGGTGTTTATAGATCAGCCATCTCAGCGGGGCATGATCTAGTGGATGGAGCACCAGTAGGAGAACACCCAGCAGTGGCCCAGCTGCTCAAAGGAGTTAAAGTGACAAAGCCCCTGGGGCCTAAGTACGCAGTCCTGTGGGATGTCAACAAGGTTCTACAGTTGCTAGAACAATGGCCAAGGAATGATCTATTGTCAGGGACACAGTTGTCCGGGAAACTAGCGACATTACTCTGTTTGGTATCATGTAGAAGAGTATCTGATGTAAAAGCATTAGAGATTGACAGAAAGATTTTCTATCCGGCAGGAATAGCGTTTAACATAGCGCAGTGCACTAAGACTAACTCAAAGGTCATATCTTATCCCTATTTTCCTTCTAACAGTAAGCTCTGCGTAGCCCAATGCATTAAATGTTATGAAGCAGCGACCGCAGCAGTCAGATCACACGGTGTAACTCAGTTGCTCATAGCGTGCAGGAAGCCTTTTAAAGCAGTGGTCCCAGCTACTATGGCCAGATGGGTGAAAGAAGTCATGGAGCAGGCGGTCTTAGACATTTCTGTCTTCGGAGCGCACTCAACCAGAGGGTATATGGCTTCCGGAGCTTTTGCAGCCAGAGTTCCGCTGCAGGAGATCTTGAAGGCTGCAGATTGGTCCAGTGATTCAGTTTTCAGAACCTTCTATTTTAAGCCTGTGGAAAACATTGCAATGGTAGTGGTACAGTGCTTTGAACAAGCATAATGCTCACCTCCGGTCTTGTCATAGAATGAAGATTGCCAAAGCGCACAGCACAGGAAGTCTTAATTCTATTAAAGACACAGAGGCAAGCATTATCCCTCCCAGAAAGAATGTCGCTGAGGGAGAAATAAATGATTTGGAAAATGTATGTGCTTCTCGTGTACAAAAGTGATGAGAACAGCAAATTCCCCCCTAATGTTTCCTTTCTCTTTTACTCAAGGGGAAGAGCAGAACAACTCTTGAGACTAAGTAAAGGTCAGACCAGGAGTTGGTAGCAAATCTTCAGAGAGGAGCAGTTCAGCGAGGGAGCACTTGCAGTCTATGATTTAGACCAGGACACTATAAGTTTCAGTTCAACAAAAAAGAAGAGGAAGGCACCTGCAATCTAGAGGGACTTATACGAACAGGAACCCTCTCATTGGAGGGTGATACTGAGGCTGGGACTACTGCTCACAGAGAGCATCATGGGAGTAGTAGTGGGACACCAGTGCAAGAGCTTTCAGTCTAAGAAGTTTCAAAAGTTTTATTTTTATGTCAGTTTGGAAAAAAAACATTTATAAGGAAATGGTTATATTTGAATTGCTGTGATTGGCAGTATTATAGTCTTTGTATGCTAATTAGATTGATGCAGGAACTACAGGGGACTGCAAGGGGACTGTAAATCTGCTGGTCACCACTAATGAGTGGGTACCACATTACATTACTAAAAAAAAGGCTTTAAAAACATTACTGTACTTTCACCAGCCCGACTAGCTGTATTCTTTTCCATGGGACTAGATAATATATTAATAACCATTAAATCCATCCATGAAAAATGAAAATATCTGACTACAGCACGTTTACTTGACCAATTTCTAATTATTCCTAAACATTTTGTGGTTATGCTCAAAGGTTGGACTGTGATATTCTGTCAGGCTTCAGAGGCAAATTATATGGCCATTGTATGCCCAGTGGAGGTTCCTGTGGCGTGTATGGGACTCCACTTCCCGATGGCCATGGCGGCTCATGATGCCACGCTTGGCTCTTGGCCAATGGGAAGCTGTGGCACGTTATATCATGATGCTGCATGACACGGACCGATGGGAGGACGTTCGCTGCATCAGGAAGCCGAGAGGATACAAGAGGCAGTGAGTACATACAAGCCCTGCTTCTCATTGTTTCCGTGAGTGGCGTTTTGTAGAACCCATGAGTTCTTCCTGGGATTACCTAATCTTTTGTATTTTTACTGGTTTTCTGGTTGTCTGGATGCTCTCTTGGATTGCCCATATTGGATTTGGTGTTGGCTGTATTGTCTTCCGGGTTCCTACCTGTTTCCTTCTAGGATTGGCTCTTGGATTCTGTTCTGCTTTTGTTGCCTGGATTTGTACAGGAACATTGTGTTTGTTTTGTTTTATTTTCTGCTGGGCGCCTGACCTCATCTGTCTTCTTGATTCCCTTTTCTTTGTTTCCTGCTAGGACCCTCTCTGCTCCTACATTCATTACCTGCGATCCCCAGCCTCTTGGTCTTCCTTTGGGTAAGTCCTTGCAGACTTTTAGGATTTGATGTGTGGAACATGCTGTTTTCAGGGTGGTGGGGGGGCAGGGTTCTGGTCTATGGACTAATATCATCTACCACCCTGGGCAAATTAAATTATGTGCAAACTGAGAACTAGGTAGGTCTAGTGTCAAGGGTGGCTGGGAACAGGGGCTGGACCAACAATATGTCATTGTTTTGTGCTCTCTTGTAGGTGATGGTTCCAGTAGGTAGCTGTTGGGTCCTCTTTTTGCTTGCTCAACTGGTGGATGTATATATATATATTAACATTTCACTGGTATATTATATCAGGAGAAAGGTTATTTGTCTATGGTATTGGTCTGTGGGTCTTGACAGATTGAGAAGCCTACTACCCTTTCCTAGACAGTATCGATGCTGTTGTGGACCCTGTGGCTGCTCTGAGTCAGGCCCTTCAAGCTAACATGACATATGCTCATTCAGCTGTTAATCAGCAGGTGGACGCTATTCAGAGCCCTGCTCACTGGTTACCTCCGGATGATGAGTTTGGTGGTCTGCTGGGGCCACCCAGGGCGTTGTGGGTGCTCCTGCTGGCCCCAGTGGCGCTCAGGGTCCCGTACTGCAGGTTCCAGTGGTTATCCTAACCCTGTTTCCAGTAACTGCTCCAGAATGCTTTTCAGGTGACCCCTTGAAATATAGGTCCTTCGTAAACCAGTGTAAACTGCACTACTTGTGCAGGCCTTCTGCGTTTCAGGATTCAATTACCAAGGCAGCTTTTATTCTGTCCCATCTTGGGGGGCTCTCAGCTACTTGGGCTAATCCGTTATTAGAAAACCAACAACTCAGTGTTATATGATGTGGACTAAGTATGGTCTGCTATGAGTCGGGTGTTTGACACAAGGCATAAAGCACAGGTTCTCAACCTAGAGCTGTTGGACCTTGTGCAGGCGAAACAAGGGCTCTTAAAATACCTTGCTCATTTCAACCAGCTTTCTGCGGAAATCTATTGGCCCGAACACAAGAAGAAGGATGTTTTTTTTTTTTATAGAGGTCTGCCAAATTATCTAAAGGAGGCCATGTCAGTGATTCCAGCTGTCCCAAGTGATTTTGCAGCCTTGGTTTACTTGGTTCACTCGCGTTGAACAGAATGGCAAGGTGAACGTAGGAGGGCTTTTCTGCTTCAAAAGACATCTGAACGGGACATGGGGGAAACAAGTGGTATACCAGAATCCATGCAAATTGGGACTATTCAAGGACTCTTAACCCCAGAGGTACAAGACTGGCCCAGGGTGGCTGATCTTTGGGCCTCATTACGAGCATGCCGGTCCGGTAACAACAGTGCTGGTAAGCCTACCGGCACCGCTGTTACCAGACCGGCACACTCTGAGTCTGTGTGCGGCTGCCATCCAGCCCGCCAGGTCCAACCTGGCGAGCGGAACGGCAGCCGCTCGCAGACTTTCACTGAGGCAACGGAATTGTTATTTATGGTGTCGGTGCCTCTGTGTTCCCCATTCCCATTGAGTCCTAAGGGACTGAAATGGGAATGGGGAATACCATTTTCTGGCGCCTGACTTCCCGGACCGGCGGGGTTAGAATCCCCTGCTGTTACTGGTAAACCAGGTGCCTGAAAAATTCACAAGTCCTCCATCTTGCTACCGCCAGACTCGTAATGAGGCCCTTTGTCTCTTCTGCAGGCAGTCAGGACATTACATCCATTCGTGCTCTCGAACACCCAGCCAAATAGCAGGTAAACGCCTGGACTCATCCTCAATAACGGTACAAGCCGGTCAGATTTCGTCATGGAACACAACACCTGTGTGCTTGGGTGCTAGAGTTTCTGCCGCTGGATGTCAGGATCATAAATGATTCTAGCACAACTGCAATTACATGGACACCTCCTGGGCTCAACAGGCAGGGGTTCCGTTGGTGTTAAAGGCCTGTCCCAAACCAGTCAGGGTAGTAGATTGAACTACCCTCATGTCTGGTCCAGTAGTCGAGCTGACTGTGCCTTTGTTGATGACCATTACAGAAGGACACCATTTATTGATACGCTTCAATTTAATTGTGGGCCATACTTCCGGTTTATCATTGGCATTCTGTGGTTGCAACAGCATAATCCTTCTATTGACTGGGTCCAGCAATCAGTAACATTCAAGTTTGACTATTGTGCTAAAAAGGGAATATGCCCTTCCAGTGGACCTATTTTGGTGTGTCAGGCTTTGCTTTCCTGATGTCATGAAATAGGGACCGTGCTATCTACTATTCCGGTAGAATATACAGACTTTTCGGGTGAGTTCAGGAAAAGCTGGTCAGAGGTATTACTGCCATATCTAACCTATGATTGTCCTATACATCTGATTGAAGGGGCTCACATTCCATGTGGAAGAGCCTACTCCATTTCTCAGAACGAGGACACGGTTCTAAAGGAGTACCTAGACAATGCCCTCCGGGCTGGATTTATTCACCATTCGATGTCTCCTGTGGCTTCTTTGCCTAAAAAGGAAGGGGTTCTAGGCCTTGCATTGACTACCATCCCTTAAACCTTGTCACTGTGATGAACCGGTATCTGCTACCCTTGATTTCAGTCCTTTTGGACTAGTGACAGGCTGCAGTGGTCTTTACTAAGTTAGATCTCAGAGGTGCACACAACCTTGTAAGAATCTGTGCTGGTAACGAATGGAAGACCGCGTTCCGAACTCGCGATGGTCTTTTTGAGTACCTGGTGATGCTGTTTGGGCTTTGCAATGCCCTTGCCACATTCCACATTCCACGACTTCATGAATGAGGCCTTCTATGATATTCTGGATTAGTAATTGGTGGTGTATTTGGACTAAATTGTATTACTCTGGACGCCCCTTGAACTCCACTTGCACCATGTCAGGATTGTGTTCCATTGGCATTGGGACCATGTGTTGTTAGCTAAACTGAATGAATGCGTCTTCCATGCTTCCGAGATGAAATTCATTGGTTTCATGTTAACATCACTTATGAGTACTGCTAAGGTAAAGGCTGTCATGGAACGGCCAAGCCCAATGTCTGTGAAGGCATTGCAGTCGTTTCTCTACTTTTAGATTTTTTTATAGACATTCTATACATTCCTTCTCGTCAATTGTTGCCCCGCTAACAGACCTTATGCGGCCTTCAGTTCTTTTTAAGTGGAATGAGCAAACAGAACGTGTTTTTGATATACTCAAACGTGCTTTTACAACTGCGCTGGTCCTGCAACACCTTGCCCCACAGCATCCCTTCATTTTAGAAGCGCATACCTCTTCCGTGGCCATTGGGGCTGTGTTGTCACAGTTTTGTCCATCCTCCAATCGCCTGCACCAAGTGGCCTTTTTCTCAAGGAAGCTGTCACCTTTGGAAAAAGTATGCCTGATCCTGGAACAGGAGTTACTGACCATAAAATCAGCCTTTTTAATGAATGGTGCCACCATTTATTGGGCTTCCCAACATGATGTGACAGTGTACACAGACCATAGAACCCTGCAGGCTTTGGCATCATTGCCTTGTGTTATGGCTAGACAAGCACGGTGGCATCTGTTTTTACTATGTTTGATTTTATTGTTACCTACAGGCTGGCCACGCTGAACGGAAAAGCAGATGTTTTGGCCCACTCATATGATACTTTGACCACTGCTGTCTTACCAGATACGTTCCTGCAACCTCACTGTATCCTCAGTGTCTGCACATCGTTCATGGGTATCAGAGCACCCAAATGAAATGAGTGAGCTACCATACACTCTGTTGAAACCACGTGGAAGGCCGGCCATTCATACCATCTCTAGAAGGACGTATCTTTCGCACTGTAATGGTGTCGTGACATCAAGTTCAGTGGCCACTCAGGGCCAGAAAAGACAAAAGGATTATTGCCCCGTTGGCACTGGTGGCCTGGAGTGGGGAAAATGATAAAAGTATACATACCCTCATGCCCAATCTGCATGCAGGAAAAGAACCAGCCGGGTAAACCCTTAGGGCTAATCATGAACATGCCCGTTCCTACCAAACCATGGTCCATGCTCTCCATGGACTTTATATGAGAACTACCTGAGGTTAGGACAGAACACTGTTTGGGTTATCGTGGACATGTTCACTAAGATGGCACATTTTGTTCCATCAAAACAAAAGAGTTGATGGGTGGAAGGTTTAGAATTAATCCCAACCTCTGGCATTGCTCTGGGCAACCCTTCAAACCATTGTTCTTCACCTGCCAAGCCATTACAGAAGGAAAAGACCATATGCAAATCAGGCCTGCTCCCACCCCAAAAGGGGCAGCCCAGCCCGAACAACTTGATCACATCCTCTCTGCATGAGAACACATGCTTCTCCTCACTGATGACACCCAACACGGCCGAAACATGTCTAGGGATGCTTGTAGTCTTGTGCAGAAGGGATGTGACCTAGCAGCTTGGACTGGCTTACTCCGACAGGGGGTGGGACGAAGTCTGATTTGCATATGGTCTTTCCCCTTTTGTAATGGCTTGGCAGATGAAGAACAATGGTCTGGAGGATTGGCCGGAGCTATGCCAGATGTTAAGATTTATTGTAACCCTTCCAGCCAACACCTCTTTTCTTTTAACATTTTGTTCCATGTCATGGAATGCCGTCATCCCCAGTTCTGACACAGCTATTCTTCCGTCATTTGTCCTGTTTCTTTGTGGGTTTACCTTCTGTTTTGATTACAGACAGGGGCTCGCAATTCACCTCAAAATTCAGGATGGAACTAATGAATCTGCTATCAGTGAACACAAGGTATTCCTCTACTTGACACCTGCAAACAGAGGGCTCCACTGAATGGACCAATCAAATCATCAAGCAACACCTGTTATGTCTTTGTCTCCAATACCAAGAGTCATGGGTGTCCCTGCTCCCTTTTGCAGAGTTTTTCCTATTATAATGCTGCACACTCCACTACCGGGAAGTCTCCTTTCGACACCCTTTTCGATCAACATCCTTGGGCTAGCCTGAAATGGACCTGCTTTTGATTGTTGTGCTGCAGCTCCTCTTGTCCATACGGCAGCACCTTTTGGAAGCCCAAGGAAGGGCAAACTACCAAGCCAACAAGCATAGAAGAACGGCACCCTCCTACTAAGTGGGAGACCAGAGTGTGGCTTTCCACCAAAAACCTTATGACACTGCTGGGGTGCCATAATCACCTACCCTGCTTTGTGGGTCTGTACGTGATAGAACGTGTGGTCAATCCTGTTTCCTACCACCTTTTGTTGCCAAAGACTTGGTGGATCCATCCTATCTTTCATACCTCTTTGTTGCAACCATGTCACCTGGACTCTCAGTTGCCAGCGGCACCGGCCCGATCCTTGTGCAGGGTGAAGAAGAATACGAGGTAGCTGATATCCTGGACTCATAGATTTCTAGGCGGTGGCTCTTCTACCTTGTGGACTGCAAAGGGTACGGTTCCAAGGACAGGACTTGGGAACCGGTGGAAAATGTGCACGCCCCTCAGTTGCTTATCTGTTTCATGCTTCCCACCCACGGTGCCCGCCCATGTCACAGGCTATGAGGGGGGCAGCTGTCAAGCTTCAGAGGCTGCTTATGCAGACACTCTACACCCGGTGGAGATTCCCTTGGCATGTGCAGAACTCCACTTCCCGACATTATGACGCGAAGTGACGCTCTTGGCCAATGGGAGGCCACAGTGCATGACATAATGACGCTGCATGATGCGGGGCGACGGGAGGATGTTCACACATCCAGATGCCGAGAGGCATTAAGTACATACAAATCCTGTTTCTCAACATTTCCGTGGGTGGCGTTTTATAGAATCTATGAGTTCTGCTTTAGAATACCTGATCCTCTGTGTTTTTTTAACCTATTGTCTTTGTTTTTTGGGTACTCTCTTGGATTGCCCTTGCAGGATTTGGCATTGGCTGGATTGCCTTCCTGGTTCCTACGTAGCTCCTTCTTCTAGGATTGGCTCTTGGATTTTGTTCTGTTTAAAGGTTGTGGCTACATAGTGAAGTAAATCAACACAACAAAATGTCACCCTTTGATTAAAAAAACAGACCAATAGTACCATGTTGGCCCTGTACATTTGTCTTTAATATTGCTGCTCTAGATACCTGTCCCAGCTTCAGCTCACCTTGTGGTCTGCAGTCAGGGTGTATGGGGGTAGTAGGAAAGGATGTCTGGCATGAAAAACAAAAATGTCTCATAGGTAATAATTTAACAAATGTTCTTAAAACTTCATCAATTTTGTATCTCTTTGATCAAATGAACATTGTACATCCTCTCAACTGATGGCAATGTGTTCTGTCATACAGAGTACATACTTGGTGCATTCACAGCAGACTTTGAACCAAAGCGCATTGGGGGGTCCCTGAATGTGTCATATGTTCTAACTGTGAAGAATTTCCATCTTCTACTGGACATTTTGTGCAATGTTAGAGTATAGAAGATATAGAAAGAGCATGACTATAACAATATTTTTCCAAAGCATATACATTGCACAGCTATTTAAAAAAAAAAAATAATAAGTGAATGTGAAAGGGCCAATTGTCGTCACTGACAAACTGTCTGTTAAACAATTTAAATGTATTCCTGTAGAATCTTGTTATGCATCAACTCTTCTCTGATCTCTTAAAATCGAACCTGAATATAAAACACATACAAAATATCCAGTTTCAAAATGAAGAGGTAATGAGGTGTCATATGTGTGAATTTGATGTGCCAGGAGAACAGCACAGAATGTTCCTATTACTTTTTCCATGTAACAACTAAATAAATATGTGCCTTTGACTATCATCTAATGTTTTCATTTGGTTCTTTTATTTCGCTGATTATTGCATTGAAAATTGAGAATTGACCAGGATGTGCCACTGGGGTGTGAAAAACACCCTTCATAGAAGACATTACGCTAATTCCTGAACCAGCTTACCTTGATGTGGGCATGTATTTCTTTTACAGATAGTGCACACCTGTTTCAACACAATTATCAAAGGTAAATTGGCCTCAGAGACATTCCACAATCTGCTGCACACATCTCTAGCCATCTCTAGCCATCTCCACACATTGTATGTCTAGCAGGGAAAAGTCAAACTGCTAACAAACATACACATAACACAAAGGACTGTACACATAGAATCCACTCACAAGTTGCATAACCCTGTCAAGAACACAAGATACACAATAGCATTTGCAAATGAGAATTGACGTGGATGTCCCCCAAGGGTGTGCTAGAAGTCTCGAAGATGGCACAAAAGTCCTATTTTCACTGAAAATGTAATGATCAAATGTAAAAAATAGTAATCTTTCCACAGTCCTCCAACCCCAGCCCGAGACATCTATATATATTGTGTCTCTAACTCGGAAAAGCCAGAAGTTGAAAATACAGAAAAACAAAAGAACAGCCTATCCAGGCTGTGCTGCGTGTTGCATACCTACATCAATAGACCACTGTATGTGGGAGTGGGGCCATTTGGAGTGTGATGCTAATCTTTCAAGTTGGGGCATCACTGCTTCTGCCACCATCTTATCTTGGTCAAGTAATTTATCATGTTATTGAGCACTTGGGTGCATTTTTGGTTACATCAAAAGGTACAATAGCTTCAATGACATTCCACAATGCGCACGCTCACAGTCTTAAACATCTGTACACATCATATGTCAGGAAGGGTAAATGCAGACCAGTCAAAGACACAAAAAACCAAGGACTGGCCATCCCAGATCATCCCACATGAACCAAAACCACACCAAGAACACAGGGTATGAAATATAATCTTTCTCAAAACTTCCATCTTCAATGCAGTTTCAATTGGGTACACATCCTAGCCATGCCAGAATCTTTCAACAAGGCCGTGCACTAAAGGTAAGCAACTATTTTATGCTTTAAAGTTGTGTGCATGGACTAAAATTCCTTCTCATTCATCCTTGCTGTAAATTCAGCAACTTACAAATAAATTAATTTAAAATGTGGAGTTAATTGTATTTAGAATTATGATATTGCTCATTCAAACTTTGCAAAGATGTATAAAAACTAGGGCTGTACTGAATAGCATATTTAGTATTCGACCGAACACCGAATAGTTTGTCAACTATTCGGCCGAAGCCGAATATGAAGCCAAATAGTTGCTTTATTTAATAAATCATGTTCTAAACGTAAAAAAACACACTTATTAAAAAAACAAATAAAGCACCATTTTAAATACATTCTATACTTTTATTTCTCATCATTGTAATTAATGTAGCTTATTTATTTAAAGTGTAAAAGCCTGAAATAAATCCTATTTCCCCAAAATGAAGGGACCAAATGTACCGAAGATTGTTGCATATTCAGTGCCAGTTAAAGTAGGAGGTTTCACAAATACAAAAGGACGGCCTTTGTGAATCAAATGCATTGCATTCTCTATCCAGTTGCAAAGTCAATGCGGTTGAGTTTCAAAACTTCTTTGCAGCTCACATAGAAATGTATAAAATGGTTCATGTCGGCTCATGCAGGACACACGTCAAGAGGAAATCTGAAATGTGTGAACTACATCTACCAACTATTCACCCCATCCAAACAAATGCTGCTCAATTTTCACTTATCCTAGCTACTCTTTCTCGTCAATACACAAACATATGCAACTTATAATTTCCTGATAAAATATCAGATAATGTTAAACTCAAGAATCAAGTCCTTACAAAAGAAAAGGGGGGGACTATGACGTACGCAATGGAAAGTGACATGACAGGAACTGAAAGTATCTATGCACATTTCTTTAACTTTATTTTTTCTAACTGAAAAAGTGCATATTGCACATAAACATTTGCCAAAAGAAAAGATGTTCCTGTATTGTTGCAGTCTAAGTATAAAAGATGAGCACCTTTTTGTCTAAGAATCTGTAAAAAACATGCCCTAAAGAGCAGTTTACAATATAAGATATGTTTCAGCTGTGTGATAGCAATTTGTCCGGTCTAATTCTATTCAGTTTTACAAACTGAAGTCTATATTTGCATTTCTGAGTTCATTTTGCATTGTATTCAAATGAGAATGTCAAAGTATTCGGCAAGAACCGAATAGCTAGAAACTATTCGGCCGGCGCCAAATAGCTTTTTTTCAGCTGGAATTCGGCCGAATACTTACTCGAAGCCAAAGTTCGGTACACCCCTAATAAAAACCAATACCATGTTAATATTATATGGTCTTATTTTGGCAAGTGCTTTGTGAAGAATTCTAATAGATCTCATTTTCCTTTATTTTTTATTTTATTTTATTGTTATAGTTGTATTTAGTTCCTAAACACTTTTACAACTGTTACTACATATATATATATATATATATATATATATATATATATATATATATATATATATATATATATATATATATATATATATATATTTGCATAAAATGTATATCTAGATTCATTCAATTCATTATGTTATATTTTCCTTTATTGCAGATTTTGTTTTTGTTTGTAAAATGACATCTTGCATCATCACCAGATGTGCTGACAGTATGCACACTAAGATTCACAATACTGTTTCTGTACCATCCATTTCCCCCCAAACAAATATTCCTCTGATGGCAGTGCAACAACAATGGCTACTCAATTGTGGAATTGAAACAGATGACATCTATAGATGTACCAAGAAGTATTTGAAGATAAAAGAGGAAATCGATTCTGCATATGCATGCAGCATTCCATTGCAAAGTTGTACGTGTTAGTGACATTTACAAAGAAGGGCCATCCTGGACGGATAAAGAAATTACTTGCTGCTACTGTACCAATGTGTTGTAGGGCAGTGAGTCCAATTTAGATCAATGTTGTGAAGTTCTAAGTATTGCCCCATTGCATATGTACTCCGTATGTCTCAATTGGCCCCTTTTGTCTTGTCGCATTTCATGACTTGTCCTCTGGAGGAGACTGGTGCCGTCACTGTTGTTTTGATGCTCTCAGACACATTGCAGGCCACCCTGGTTTTCCAGTCACATTTCGTTTGGTGAGTATCGTAAATGTTGTAAAATCTTCAAATCTGACCAATTATGTTGCAGTCCATGCAGGTCTGATAGTCATGGTAGCAACTGTATGTAATGCTTGATGAAATAATTCAGGTCCACTCATGTGTCTGCCCCACAAATATCCAATAGAGGGGCAACTTGGGCATTTGCCTAAAGGCTTTCCATGCACCTAATAGACCGGCCATGAATTCTGGGTGAGAAAGGGCACACCCAAGACTTTGTAGGCAATAGCGATAGCCGATGTAATTCATCTACTTATTGAGATGGTTGAGGCCTTTCTTCCTATTCCGGCTGCACCAAAAGTTACAAACAAATTGGCTTTCTAAAAGAAGAAGTTATTTCTAAATAGGTAAGAAGCACCCTTCGGACGCCTAGGTCGTGGCACAGCTGCCCCCTCAGATGTGTAGGGCTCTGGGTAAAAGACCTGGAGAACAACATCCTGAGACTGATGCAATTTTTAGAGGAATTTGGGATGAAAAGTATGGTCACATTTTGGGATAAGGGCCTCTGAAGGACAGTTAAAAAGGGAAGGAAAGCACAAATAGTCCCTATATCCCCCGGCCTCCAAGCCAAGTAAAGCACCAGGAGCCGCAAGCCCCGCACTAGAAATGTGAGACAAGTTGCCTCCTAGGGTTCAAGTTGAGGGATCACGTGTGGACGGCGTCCACTCAATTTTTTGAAACGGTGGATGCTGTCCTCCTGTGTTTTTAAGGAATAAAAAAAAATAAACATTTTGTTTACACCCTTGAAGAGTGCAGCTATGTGCCATGAAGTAGGGTTGCGTGGTTGAAAGCCAACACTGTTAGCCACAGACCAGAAGAGGTCTGTGTGAAAACACCATTAAATGTCTTCTGTGTTCACTTTCTGTGATGTCACTTCCCAATGCGTGCGTCACTGTCCCCCGGCTCTTTTATTTAGGAAACAAGCCCTGCTGCCACTGGCCTTCTCCTAGTTCTTGTCAGGATACAGGAACTAGGGATTGTGGGTAAAAGAGGTATTAGATGTCTCCAAGAGGGGTGAGGCGGTGGGTCAATTGAAACCGGTAATGGGTTTCTGTATTGAAGTTGGCTCTTCTCAAAAGTAAGTACTGGGATGAAGAAAAGGATGTGGAGGTAATGTAAAGTGGTTTTACAAAGGTAGCGGGCGCCCCTCTCTCGCAAGAACAGACATGATAACCTGTTCGGTGGTTATTAACCACTTGAGAGTTCGCAGCCACTGCTTTTACTCACTGTGCCTTTCACAGATGGGAAATATCCATTTGCATATCAGTCTTTGTCCCGCCCAGGGGCAGTCCAGCACCGAAATACAATGGCAATTCCAATCTGAACGAGAGTACCACCAGCAACCCCATACACGTGTTTCACCCTTGTTGGGGATCATCAGTGAGGTGAAGCTGATGCCTCTCTAAGCACAGTGAGAGGGAGACCACGTCTGGTTGCCCCCAGGAGACCTAGGGTTACCAATCCCAGGTTCCTTAACAAATAGTTTTACAAAGGTAGCGGGCGCCCCTCTCTCGCAAGAACAGACATGATAACCTGTTCGGTGGTTATTAACCACTTGAGAGTTCGCAGCCACTGCTTTTACTCACTGTGCCTTTCACAGATGGGAAATATCCATTTGCATATCAGTCTTTGTCCCGCCCAGGGGCAGTCCAGCACCGAAATACAATGGCAATTCCAATCTGAACGAGAGTACCACCAGCAACCCCATACACGTGTTTCACCCTTGTTGGGGATCATCAGTGAGGTGAAGCTGATGCCTCTCTAAGCACAGTGAGAGGGAGACCACGTCTGGTTGCCCCCAGGAGACCTAGGGTTACCAATCCCAGGTTCCTTAACAAATAGTTTTACAAAGGTAGCGGGCGCCCCTCTCTCGCAAGAACAGACATGATAACCTGTTCGGTGGTTATTAACCACTTGAGAGTTCGCAGCCACTGCTTTTACTCACTGTGCCTTTCACAGATGGGAAATATCCATTTGCATATCAGTCTTTGTCCCGCCCAGGGGCAGTCCAGCACCGAAATACAATGGCAATTCCAATCTGAACGAGAGTACCACCAGCAACCCCATACACGTGTTTCACCCTTGTTGGGGATCATCAGTGAGGTGAAGCTGATGCCTCTCTAAGCACAGTGAGAGGGAGACCACGTCTGGTTGCCCCCAGGAGACCTAGGGTTACCAATCCCAGGTTCCTTAACAAATAGTTTTACAAAGGTAGCGGGCGCCCCTCTCTCGCAAGAACAGACATGATAACCTGTTCGGTGGTTATTAACCACTTGAGAGTTCGCAGCCACTGCTTTTACTCACTGTGGCTGCGAACTCTCAAGTGGTTAATAACCACTGAACAGGTTATCATGTCTGTTCTTGCGAGAGAGGGGCGCCCGCTACCTTTGTAAAACTATTTGTTAAGGAACCTGGGATTGGTAACCCTAGGTCTCCTGGGGGCAACCAGACGTGGTCTCCCTCTCACTGTGCTTAGAGAGGCATCAGCTTCACCTCACTGATGATCCCCAACAAGGGTGAAACACGTGTATGGGGTTGCTGGTGGTACTCTCGTTCAGATTGGAATTGCCATTGTATTTCGGTGCTGGACTGCCCCTGGGCGGGACAAAGACTGATATGCAAATGGATATTTCCCATCTGTGAAAGGCACAGTGAGTAAAAGCAGTGGCTGCGAACTCTCAAGTGGTTAATAACCACTGAACAGGTTATCATGTCTGTTCTTGCGAGAGAGGGGCGCCCGCTACCTTTGTAAAACTATTTGTTAAGGAACCTGGGATTGGTAACCCTAGGTCTCCTGGGGGCAACCAGACGTGGTCTCCCTCTCACTGTGCTTAGAGAGGCATCAGCTTCACCTCACTGATGATCCCCAACAAGGGTGAAACACGTGTATGGGGTTGCTGGTGGTACTCTCGTTCAGATTGGAATTGCCATTGTATTTCGGTGCTGGACTGCCCCTGGGCAGGACAAAGACTGATATGCAAATGGATATTTCCCATCTGTGAAAGGCACAGTGAGTAAAAGCAGTGGCTGCGAACTCTCAAGTGGTTAATAACCACTGAACAGGTTATCATGTCTGTTCTTGCGAGAGAGGGGCGCCCGCTACCTTTGTAAAACTATAGGTAATGTAAAGTGTCCTGCACAACCCCCAGAATAAGAATACACAATGTCAGAAACATTTTGCACTTTCAAGAATCAGTGATCAGGCGAACACTACAGGAGCATTTGATAGGCACATCTCTCTATACAACAAAGTGATAGGCCGGTAGTGACATTGCTAACCAGAGAGGGATGCTAGGTGATAGGATCTTTACAGTTGTATGTTAGCATATCATGTGAAAGTGTTCGGTTCGGTGCAGAATGGGCTAATCACAACAACACAGCGGTTGTGATATTTTGGGCTACCCACAAGCTAACATCACACATCTACTAATGTAATACTTCGACATTGTGTGTAGGCACACGTTTGGTAGCTTAGTCATTTGTTGCAAGTCTTATAATTGCCACCATTTCAATAATGTGCCACTTATGGAACCGCTAATGACTCACCTGATAGGGGGGAGATGCCTATAACAGATATGTCCTGTGACGTCCTTTAGGACAATTAAGAGATGAAGAATAGAAGTTTCAATTTGCATATTATTAATCTACATTGATTATACAGCCATTAGAAAAGGTTTCATCCCAGGGTTATAATGGATAATAATCACCTATGTTAATTTACCATTTTAATAGGATTTCTGAGACAGAGTTCCTGTAACAGAAAGTTTGCTTTCAATGGCTGTTTCATCAAAAAAGCAGAAAACACTTTGCTTTGTACAAATGGAAATTTAATGTACTTGCCCTTTCTCCTCACCTCTCATTTTCTCTCGCTGCTCTCACTTTGAGCCATTATCTGGCTATTATTGTGAAGTTTAAGGATGTAGCCCAAACTGCAAAACAGAACATTGCATGTGCCATTAAAAAGCATAGCTAGGTAAGTGGGCGTAGTTTAGCTCTCACCGGGCTGCATCATTGGCCTCCCAGAAAGTGAGCCCCCAGCCCCAGGGCTGGGAACCAGACGAGGGCGGATAATAGAGAGATGTGACAGTGTGAGGGCGGGAAGACTCGGACCGATTCACACAATCGCCCCATAGCTCTTCAAAATAACCCCACAAGCAGAATTAGTGTCGACTGGGGAGGAGGAGGACGGCGATTTGTCTTTGCTCACAGTTGGAGCGACAAGAGCAGGCCCGGCAGCGGGAGATCAGTCCTGGGAATAGTTTCTGGGAGGCTTCTGTTCCCGCAAAGTTTTTGCACTTTCCACTGCCTCCTTGGCAACGTTCCTGTAATTTTCCAGACATAAAAGGCGAAAATGCACAAAGGAAATACGTTCTGCCCCGTTTGCCTTCACTACAGTACAGTCATACCTGCCTACATTCCAAAATGAAAAACCCGGGGATCTACGTCACTGGAGTGCTCCGCCCACACGTTCGCAAGGCCACGCCCACACGATCACAATATATTTTAGTTTGTACTATATGAAGTGGTAGAAATGGGAAAAATTTGGTGTGGGATCCAACAAGGGTTTGGGGAGGGGGCAGTGTCCGAGGAGGCAGGGTTTAGAGGGGGCAGAGCTGGCAGTTGACCTCTGATCAAAGGAAATGTCCAAAATAATAGTTTAAAACACTGCAATTTCTTTTATGCTGCTTCTTTTCCATGGCACTGGTGCACCCAAAATAGTATATCATTACCACTTGAAAACCGCTTTGGGGTCCCATTATCTGATGAGGTGTGTAGGCAGGCAGAACGCGCTGTGGTAGGGCTTGCAGTCAGGAATGAGGACGCAGCCACGCTGAATTTCTTTTTCAGTGTTTGCACAGCACTTGAGGGTACAAGCAAAAGCAGCCAGCCTGTAATCGTGCGCAGCGCAAAGCACAGCATGCGCAGCCTGTAGCATGTACGCTGTGCGCATTTAATGTCGTGAATTATTACAGAAATAAGTTGTAATGTCACAGTCTGAACTGAACCCCCCTACTGGCAGTGCCCAGTTTGCACCACAGAACCCCAGCAGGGTGTGGTGAGAGTCCTCTTAGCAGTGCCCCTTCAGTGAGCTGTCTCTTGCAGTGTCTCTCAATACTGGAAAGCACCAGAATTGTGACCTTCATCCGGCCGTGCACCCGGCTGAAGCGCTAAATGTGGCTCGTGCCACATGTGTTAAGTTCCTCAAATTCTTTGGGATTTTTTGCAGGCTTTATTAACACAATATTACAGGTCCCAGAATGCAAAGAGAAAAGAAGCTAAGTACCATATAATAACACAAAAGAACTTAAGAGTTCCCCTAACAAACACCAGGCAGTACCGGCTTCCTCCAGTATTGGCCAGTCAGGGGTCTAGCAGTGCTAATGGGCCCCAACAGTGTGAACTACCACCATCAGTAGTCTAGGACCCACTCTAGCAGGATGACCCTCTTCCCCCATCCGTGTAACCTGTCTCTGCTATAGCACCTCCAAAGTGTGGTCGTGTCTCCTCCCCCACTCCCACAGCAGTGATCTGTCTCTGCTGTAGACCCCAGCAGTATGCACTTCCATCATCAGCCCCCCTTTGCAGCACTGCCTGCTCTTAAAGATTGGGCTGCTGTGTGCATGCTCTCTGCCCCCGCGGGGAGGGAGCGAGTGGGCGACGCAGAGGGAGGGAGATGGGGAGAGTATGGGAGGAAAGGAATGCAAAAATGACCGCAGGGCACGATCGAGGACAAGATACAGAGAAAAGTGCTTACAAGTAACGACAGTGAGTATGAAAACGGCGTTGGTGGCTCCAGAATCCAGAATAATGATTGTGATGGCGAAGGCAGCTACGCAGCAGGCTGATGAAGAAGACATGGCGGCTCCTCAAGATAGTGTAGGCTGAGTGCAGGCCGAGTCATCCTTAAGAAGGCCTTCGGCCTGGTGTCCTGCTGTGTACATGTAGGGGGGCGGAGCTAGAAGAGTGCTCATGGCGGCAATGTGCTGCTCCACCCCCCTACTCCATGCCGTCGAGCACAGAGCATGGGTTTGGGGTGGCTGACTCTGGCCGGATCCCGAGATCGGGCTGCACATCTGGTGGCAGATCTCAGATCCGGTGAGAGCCGGACCAATCACCAGCGCTGACTAGATGAGTTTCATAAACTCCCAGGATTGTAATAAGCACTAAATGTGCAAAACATATTAAAGGATCCATCATAAATGTGTAGTTTCAATTTTGAACGGGTATGTACACTGAGTGCATTATCAAGGTGATAATAGAATTTCTCAAACATGCCACAATATGGCCGCAGTGTACACGCCAAGGTGTTTTCGAATTTTAACTGTTAGCTTTTTTATGTTATGTTAAACGTTCTTGTACCGCACACCGTTGCCACCTGTGTGGTTTCTTTTATCTTGAAATGGGTGAAGTATAACAGTGGTTATATAGCATGTGTTCGCCATAGCGTGGGCCGTAATGTGTGCGCTTCATTACAGTTAACCCGCTTGGAAGGCAAACATGAGCGCATTTCAGGGAGCAGGGGGAGAAGCAAAGAAACCTTTATTCCTGTCAGATGTGCCGTTAAGAAGCGCCGAAGGACCCAACATTACTTGTCGGTATTGCGTGGCGGGAAAGAGATCAAAGCACAGAAATCCAATGAATGTAACTTCATGCTGAGTGAAGACTGAAGCAAAATATTTGTGGGTCTCCGCCCACACATCCATGTAATTGGCTGGGTCTCCGCCCACACATCCATGTAATTGGCTGGGTCTCCGCCCACACATCCATGTAATTAGCTGGGTCTCCGCCCACACATCCATGTAATTGGCTGGGTCTCCGCCCACACATCCATGTAATTGGCTACTAATATCATTCTTGTAGTCAATCACATGGAGGCGTGGGTGGAGACGTTTGGACGTCCGGAAAACCAGGAGACTCCAAGCTCTTCCCTGGAGACCCGGAGAAGAGTGTAAAAACCTGGAGTCTCCGGGCTAAACCCGGAGGTTAGGCAGGTACAAGTACAGGTAAAAGTTAACAAGACTGACACACTGCTTGTGACTTGGACCGCAGGAAATGGGGCAGAACAAGAGGTAGCGGGCAGGAGCGGTCTGGTCTATGGGGATTTCCCGGTAGGCTGCTGCACCCTGGCCCTCTTTTGTGTGGTAACCTATTTTATTTTCAAATGTTTTCATAGGAAAAGGGTTGCGCTTGCTGAAAATGTGTAATATGGGGCCACTTTGAAAAAGAATTCCAGAGCCTCTTTTGGTTCCCAGTCCAACTCTGCTAGCAGAGCTCAGGCCAAGTATGTCTTGCCCTATCGCTGCCAGAGGCATATATCCTAACCTACAAAACTCCCAGATCTGATACCAGAGCAGCCAACACTTCAGAATACTCGGCGCGGTCGACTGAATGCCAAATCCTCATTTCCTGTTCAGAAGCTGTCTGAAATGGTATATTTGCCCTGCAATTTTCACACATTTTTTTTGCTAGGGTGAGCATTGGGACCCATGAAAAGAGCAGGGTGCAACTTCCATTACCTGCTCAAAATGGTTTATTGCTGAATCACTATCAAGAAATGTTTCAAATTTAAAATTGTGGGCATTCTTATACTCCCCAAATGCTCTTTTTTTATCCAAATTGCCAGTCTTGGGCTCCATGAAGAGATACTGAGTTTCATGTTCATCAGGGACACAACTTAGAGCCTGGCATAAGGCTTTCATGCATGTTTAATACGTCATGCCCCATTTTCAATCATTTGCATGGCGGAGAGGAGGGGTGGAACGCAACTTGCATTTTCGCCTCCTTTTTTCCTCTCTGTCATACAAATGCTCCATCATTTGCACCATTATGGATTGTCATGCCATGGCAAATGCTGGCGAACCCTATGGGGTCCTCCTGTATTATGCACCAGCATAAAGAAGGCGGACCCCATAGGGATCCATTGTAAACGCTGCCTGCCATGCTTGCAATAGTAGGCAGCGTTTACAATCACAATGAAAGTCTGACTGGCATGCTTGCATGTAGGGCAGAGTTTAATTGTAATTGTGAGCACCGCTCGCCTTAAGAGCATGCCAGGCAGCATTTACTTACTTTGCACTGTGCAGTGCAAAAGTGAAGGGAAAAACACACATGCATGCCACCTTTAACGCCGCACATTTCCACTCTGTCATTCAAATGACAAACATTTGGCGGCGAGTAGCCGTTTACGTTGCAGTGCTAACGTAATGGCTCCCTGCTGTCAAATTACGAATTTGAACAATATGAGCTCCACTGTGTTGCATGACCTGGCCTGGGCCAACACCCCTTGGCATCAGCCCCGCCCCCTAAGGAAGAGGGGGCTCCCAGAGTAAATTTTCCCATTTCCAGCCCTGCCTTGGACAATGGAAATGCAACCGTTGCACACATTTGTCACTGTCTTGCGATCTGCATAGGTTCTGCTACTTTACGATCTTGTCCCCTGCCACCATGATTCTTTGTGTTTTAACTGGAGATTTCAGCCTCTGTTTGTACAGAGGACGCCCTTATGGCAAAGCAGTGCTTACTGATCATTTGTCTCACTCTTTTCACGGGGGCACAGAGGATAGATTGGCAGAACTGCTATGTTTCAGCATTCTATGGCATGGCATAGAGTCTTCCTATTATGCAACTTATTTGTTACTTTTATTTGCCAGCAGTATGAAAGAGAATATTACAGGAGAAGAGAAGTCGCAGGGCCTCATTATGAGTTAGGTGGTGTGGTAGAAAAGTGGAGATCAGTCTGTTACCGCAACATTTTTAGGTGGTAATGGAATTAATGTCACCATTCCCATACCGCCAAATTCCGAGTTTGGAGTTAAAGTGGAAGATTCCCCTCCAGAAAAAAGCAGTTTTACCCTTTACTCCAAAATTGGCAGATTTACTGCACAGTATTATCTCTCACTGGAAATGCACCAAAAATCCCCATGGTAGTCCTATGGACTCCAGAAAAGGGGTATTTACACCTCCCTGCCACAACTCGCAATTCTGTGGTAATACCACTAGACTGAGTGGCAATAACAGAGTGAGTTTGTTGATAAATCAGCAGATTTACTGTCGATTTAGCGACAAACTCATAATGAGCCCTCTGAGTCCCTTCAGGACGACATGACCCAACATTCCAAGTCTACTGCCATCCTGAGTCCTTAGTCCAGTTATAATGCTACACTCCTCATATAACATCCACCATGCTATTACTCTTCTTACATTCTTACTCAGAGCATGACAGATCAGTAGGGTGTTCCTTTTGTTCTTGGTTCCTTATCTTGGGGTTCTGTTTTAGAGATAGATGGAGGTGTAGTGCGGGTATTGCATTTCAGCTGCATCTAGTACGCAGCGTCAAAGGTTCCCTCCTGGGGAGAGCGCTGCGTCTGGGAATGGACCTTGCGGCGTGGTGTCCCCGGGAGACTCGTGCTGGAGACCAGTGTTCAGGCAGAACGCTGACAGGAGAGCAGTGGATAAGCGAGTCTGGCGAATTCCATGGATGATGCTTTGGTGATCAGAAAGGGCACACGACTCAAGGATTCCAATATGCCTTGGGTGCCAGGCACTGGGACTGGCTAAGACAACAAAGAGTACTGACTGGTGGACTGGCCAAGAGAATGTATGCATTTTGTTGAAACCTCTTTGTCAAGGGTATTGGACAGAGGCTTTGATAAAAAGCTTGAGGTTCTCCCTGAGACTTTTGAGTCCCATATTGACAAAGCCATTATTAGGTTCTCCCAGAAATCTCACACTCTCATCTCCCAAGGGGTGGGGTAGACTTCAGCTAGCAATATGGATTCTGCTCCTTCTCAACCACCAAAGGTAAACAGCAGCAACATGAGGAGTAGCGTGCAGAGACTTTCCCAGACTCACCGACTCCAGGTCCGGAGGCAGTACCATCATTCAGTGTGCTGCTTGCAATTGTGTAAACTTTTGCCAGGAGGAGAACTCTAAACTGGCTGAAAGAGCCAAAGTGGCTCCAGGTCTGTCACCTTTCAGATGTGTGCCCACCTTTATTCCTGGGTGATGATGTTGACAATGATGGGAATGATGGTGATCATGATTCTGGCTTGTTGGGGTATGATAACATCTACAATGGTGGGCATTACCAGTGTAGGGTCCTTCTGGGCTCCGAGAGAACCTAACATGGTGTACCATAGAGTGTTATTGCAACCCGATTTGGAGAGATTATAGAATCATAATTGGTCGATTTTCTTTTATCATCATTCAGGGTCTAACTTTGCTTTGGTTTGCTCTTGACTGCAAATACTGTTTGGTCAAGGCTGGTTCCATCCGCTTATTTTTCATAACTGTATGTTCACCCTCTCCCACATCCACCTTTTCCAGAAACAACTGAAACTGGTTCCTCTTTAGAAAACCCTTCAGCACACAAATGGCCAGGGAATGCCTACTCTATAGAGTCCATGTTGAACTGTACTTAATGTGCCAGGGTGAGTAAGCTGTCTTTGTCAGGGGGAGACAAGGGCCCCTTTAAGCCTGGGGTGGGATGCCTACCAGGGTGGAAGCCAGAGCCACTCCTACCCCAGAGAGGGAAGATGGCAGTTGGGAAGGCCTAAGTCCCTCACCATTGTTTTGGGCATGACTGCTTGACACAAGAACCACCTTAACGTGTTCAATTCCGAAATTACACTATGCTCACCAGTCTATCTCTGCCTCCCCTAGGAAAGTACAAGACCCGGCAGGAAAACAGCAGGCAACTGACCTGACCCGGAGAGAGATGGACAGATATCTCCAGGCAGCGGTAAACCTCAATGAGCAGAACAACAATACAAGCTGCCTACACGCACAGAGCCCCATCCAGGACTGCGCCCAAGAGCTGAGCACACAGCGTTCCGTACAACAGAGCTTCAAAGACAGACATAAACAAGAGACTGCTACCAGCTACTGGGACGTGCACGGGTCCGTTTGTGAATCCAGCAACCCATTTAGGACGGGACGCAGACACTGTGGGTTGCTGTAGTGGGCCGCCAGTACTAAAACCTGGGAGAGCTGTGCATCAGAAAGGGACAGGGTATAAGACCCCATTTATGCCTTTACTCACCTATAGTACATCTCTGGGGGAAAGAGAGCAAGATATTGGCCTTTGGAACCAGGTGAGGGGGATAGCCAATGCAATAATGTCTTAAATTTTTTATAGGACCTACAACTACTCATGTACGAAGTTATGAGCAACCTTTCACCTTGAAGTTACTACAGCCTTATGCAGGTCAGAAATTCTGCCACCAGTGTTTGCTCAAGTAAAGTCTGTAAAGTTGTTATCAGAAAGTTGTGTGTACTTTCCATCTTCAAGACATTTCAGTTGGGAAACTACTTCACAAAAACATTGTGAGCCTAAGTATGATCCCGCTTAAACGAGTTTTCCCAATATTTTCCATGAAGAAACGATATTTGAAAACATTTCCAGGCCCGAAGTTATTCCTGGGATCATAGAGTGAAGGCCAAATTCACACCATGAGATAGATTGTATCCTGTTTCCTGTTTCCCTGGTGGTCATTGTTCTGCGAGGAAGAAGCAGCCATGTCCTGTCCTTTGTGATGTGTGTTACTGATTTACTTGTTATTGTCTGAGTTTGTTAGTTATGGGGTATCCGTGAGGGTGATGCTTTGAGAACTGTGCTGGCGCACTTCACATTTGCCTGGTCTACTCTTTGGAATGCATGCAGAAGGTGAGGCTACAGTGGAGAATGTGAAATGAGGGGCACTGCTTGCATAGGTAGTAGGGAGTGCTAACACAGGCTGTTGCTTAATTAATGATCCATTATGAACTTCATTCGCCATCTTCTCTTTTCTTGTGCCTCAGAACTGCAAGCAGGTGCAGGGCAGAGCCAATTCTCATTTCCTTTTTAATGATTTTATAGTGCACAAGCCTTGTGCTTGATGGTGTTTTGCCTGATATCCAATATACTACAGTCCATTTACAATTTCCATTAAAATATCATGCATGTGTGCACAAGTCTGGGAGCTCCTCCTGAGTACTTACCTGTGTCTGAATCTGACCGTGTGCCTATGATGGGCTTGTGGGGTGGAGAACTATCTAGGTTTGGCAGCCCATGGGTGCTACAAGCCTATATACACTCGATGCTAATTACTTATTAATTTAATTAGGCTGACAGGGATAGGAAAGAGTCATTACTCGCTTTCATTTTCGCAAATCACAATACTTGTGATCGTTGATGTTTTGCCCGATCCTGAAAATGCTGCACATGATTGTAATTTCTTTTGAAATCGCGTGTATGCATGAATAAGTCATGGAGACCCCCCTAACCTTAACCTGCGTCTGATGCTGTCCCTCTGCATAGGATGGTGGTGCGGAGGATGGGTAGGGGTGCGGGCAGGTGGGGGGGTACAGTTCGGCACATAGGGAGTGTCATGCATTGTGGGGTTTGCTTATTTGTAGTGAAGTGAGGCAGTGTCAAGTGAGGGAGTGGTCACTCTAATGGAAGCAGCAATCCTTCGGTGTAACACACATTGTGTACAGGTTAGTAAACCTCTACTTGGAATTGAGAAGTGGTGAGAGCAATCCACACCAACAAGACGTAGGCCACTGTTGCTTGCTTTAGGCAGCGTAAATGGTTAATGTTTTAGGACAGCACTTATGTGAACAGTGCATATCTATTGTGACAGCAGTGTTTCTCTTCTTTCAAGACATTCAAGTGTGTTAAACGTCATGTTGAGTCTTGTGATATTTGTTGTTCACATACCTGCGTGGAACTAAAATAAGTAATCCATTTGTGAAACATCAACATGGCGCCCCAAAACATTGAGCTGCCCAAAAAATAACACCATCATCAAAGTCGGAATGGTAAAACACGCTATTGGCAAAAGCAACGCAGGGGGGCAGCGTGGATTGGATTCCACGGATGTTGTTGCTGCTATCTTTACTCAAGTGGAGTAGTCACAAGATGCAACAGTACCAAGAGAACACACTGAAGACACTATTCCACTACCAGAAGGGCTGTCCAAAGATCTTGCAGCCATTATTTTTCGTCATCTCCCTATTTAATCTGAGAGTGGGGAAGATGCAGAGGCTGAACATGGATTCACAGTGCCTGGCGATGCGGAAGGCAAGACCTTGATGGAGACAGCCCCAGTAGCAGTGCCGAAGCCACGCTCCTGTTTTTGGAGAAAAAAAAAGACTACCACGGTCAAAGACTAAAGTCAAAATCAGCAGCAGTTCCAGGAGCAGCTATCATGAGCAGCACTCGTGACAGGGTTGGATAACACTTCCCTAAACTCCTCCTCACCTGTATCTTCCAAGGAACCTTCGGGTGTTGATTGAGTCTTTCTTCCTTCTGGATTTCTTTAACTCCTTGGTCTTCTTCTCCTTCTTGTGATGTAAGTAGGGGCGTGCTCCCTCGGTGGCTACCTTGACCAGAATATAACCCATGCCCTGGGGACCCCCGAGGAGCAAGCTCCTTGGTGCAGGGAAAAAGCCAATAGGCTAAAAAAATCCTGGATGGTGAAATTAGCTGTGCTCTCTTGTCCGGACCAATAGGAGCTGATAGGCATGTAAGAAACAGCTTTCTAATTGAAGAAAGTCCTTGTCACAAAATCCAGATTAGTCAAAATGAATAGTTCAGCTGGCAATATTGTCCGATGCTCCCACAGATTCCAAGGAGCAGCCAAGGAATAATGTAGTAGGTGGCAGCTCCCACAAGAGTATAGATTCCTGCCCGAAAGCCAGGAAGTATGAGTATGTGAATTTTAGGAGATGAAAGTCTGCCTGCCAAGCCCTACTTCAAAGGAGGCCCATGTTGTGACCAAGCACTGCATATGGCACAGTTAATTAGGGAGACACTTTGATGTACAGCAAACAGGAAGATGGGTGGGACTCAGAAGTATATGTTGTCATCCTTTCCTTGTCTGTTGCCATTCTGACCTGAAGCTTCACTGAAGATTGTTGGTGGGGACCCAGGATTGGATCATTAAGGTGGACTTAGCCTGCACCAATCATTGTGGCCCGTTTGGCTTTAAAAGAGGGCAGAGCCCCTCAGTGATCAGATGATCTGAAGACTTCACAAGGAGTAAGAAGAAGGACTCATTTTGACCCGAGCTGAAGGTACAGTCTACCTTACATCTTCCGCCCGTGAAGGAAGGACAGGAGTTCCAAGAGGGAAGCAAGATCCCTCCCCTAAACATCTCCCAGGGAACAGAGGGAGATACCGGAATCAGAGGACCCATCCAGCAGCTCCAGAACTGGTACCCAGCCAGCACACAGCGTGTCCTGCTAGGTTCTGACAGCAAGCTTCCTAGGTGGGAAATGCCGGAGAGTCTCTGGACAAAGGACAAGGCTGTTGCCTGCTAACACCCTCCTGAGCTTTGGGCCTTCTGGCTTGAAAGGACACAAGCCCTGCAAAGAAGCTAGGAGGAGTGCCACGCAAGCATCATCCAGCATCCATCTTTTCAAGGACAATTTCGAGACAGTCGAGTCCTCGAACCGCATCTGGCTGCACTGCTGACTGTTGTCACGCCACAGTCACTAGAGCCGTCCGAGATGCCTCGACCAGCATTTCAGATCCGCCAACCAGCCCAGAGACAACAATTCTAGGCCCTGAGCCACTGCGCTGGACAGCTTGCAGAAGTCGATCCAGCCTTGCTTGCCGAACTGCCTGCCGCCTGATACCCGCAGCTGTCTCCCACCACTAACTCTGTCTCACAGGCTGCAAAGCACCCTGGAGCTGCCTTGACAGTGTCGAGCACCAAGAACTTCTTCAGCACCAGGTACATTGTGGTTCCGCCCCCTGGCCCTTCTCTGAAGGCCCCTCAAGACAGTTACAACCCTTTGCCCCTTTGGTGTTGAAACCAAATAACCTTGAACTGTAAGACTGATTACTTTACCAACTACCTTTGTCAGTATCCAGAGTGCAACCCTTTCCTTCGTGAAACTATCTGTCCTCTGTGTTCCTTTACAGTGTGGGTTGTAATTGTAGTGTGCTAGAACTGTATGTTGGAGTAGTAATAAAGTAGATATCTGTATACAACCTTGAATGAACAGTCCCTTTTATCATTGGGTAATAATTTTATTCTCGCTGTGTTGCAACTAACCAACGATCCATGACCTTGCACAGATAAGCCTGCTGTTCCGTCCATGTTACCAAAATTGGACAAGAAGGTCTTATATTTTACTTATATTCCAATCTGTTCAGATCCCTTCTGTTGTACTAGAGGTGTGGGGTTGATTGATGGTTTAGAAACCGATATTCATCCCTGGACCACTTGTGCCCTGGAAGTTGATCCATCACAATCAGTAATGCACAGCATCCATCCAACAACAGACATGGGGTGCAGTGGTCAAAGTGTGTATCACCAAATGCCGGGCCAACTTCAGAGCTTTGAACACCAGCGCAAGCACCACCAGCACTGTTGTGCAGTCTGTCCTCCAGCATGAGGTTATTGCTGTATGCAGCATGGAATAGCCCCACTTGGCTACCAAAACAGTGCTGGCATGTAATATGAAGGTATGGAATGGCTTTTGTTGCCTCTGAAAATGGCAAACATTTTGCGTCCACTGACTACTCGCAGATACTACTAAATGCCACATTTTGCATATTGACCCCCGAAATCCATTGTTCAGGACTTTCTAGAAAAAGTTGCAAAGTTGATAGCCATATGTTAAAAGATTTATGGACATTTCAGCTATTGTTTTAAAACACGGGAGAACTTGCGCAAGTTTCAGAAGGAGAGTGGATTACCCCAGCATCGACTCATTCATGTAGCGGGAACTGAAGTCTCTATGCGTTTTAATCTCTCAATGTCTCTGAGTGGCATAACGGCAGCGATTATTTTGTGATGCAGGTTAAAATTGAACCTAGTTTACAAATTTGCAATTCATTTTTACACGTTCGTCTCCCAGGCATTTTATGACTGAATACAAAAAAGTGAAGGTGATATCTAAAACATGCAGAAAGTGCTCATGTGAGTGAGCACTTTATTCCTCAAGGCTTTACCGCTGCGCCACAATTCTGGCTCCTTGATACATATATGGCCTGCCTTCCCTTCTGGCAAATCTGAGGCTGACCTGGAGAAATACCAGCTCTGGGTCCTAACACGTGTTGTCGAACATTGTTGGGACCCACTGTTGGGTCCTAACTTTTGGGTCAAAGCTTGACGCACCCCGTGCAACTGGAGCAGCGTCTGCTACCTTGTTTAATCATAGAGATGTGCTAGCATCATCACCACCACAATAGCCTGAAAGCCAGACAAAATAGTGAGTACACCTGTTTCTAGTGAACCCAGCACTCCTGCATGCACAACCATGTCCTTGCAAACAATGGCCAGACCACCAACAGCTTCTGCTACAAAACGACAACAAAGAATTTGCCAGTGCCTCATTAGGCTTGCGGTTTTGGTTCTTGCCAAAAGGATTGGAGTAACATCAAGGTGAAGTAGGCCAGTGGAGCGCGTGATCAAAGAGTACATGAATGGCAGCGTAGAGGTGGCTCTGGCCCAAGAGCCACTGCTCCAATGGCATGAGAAGATGGATCAGGGGCCTAATTTATGGTAACCCACTACAAAGCACTTGACATAACCTGCAGCTAGTCTTTCTTCTGATTGTGTCTTCGGTGCAGCTGTGTCAAATATATGTAATAGAAGGACATATTTATGCACGGACAACTAATATCTGCTGCTTATTACCTAACTAGCATCTGCAGGATAGGCTCCAGACACTCAGCTGACCAGCAACACATGCTTTATCAGACAATCAAAACCTGCATTTCACTAAGGATTCTGGCATCTCTTTCACTGGCCACCATTTATTTCTGCCCATGCACGCTGCTCTGCAGCCTCTCCACCCAGAACAACCTGCAGTGGCTAACCTCACCCCCAATCACAACATCCCTTCTGTGGCCCACCACCTCCCACTGCCATCTGTGACCTTCACCCTCTTTGGCACACTCCGTCCCCGCTAGGGAAATATAAGTATCTCATGGGAGCTAGCTCCATATACAGTTTCTCTGGTGGCCATTTTAGCTTGTAATTTTGTAGTCTGTGCACAGTTTTCTCTAAACAAAAGGCCATTAGCACGCAGGCGTTTTGGCAGGGTGATAATAGAATTAATGGGTGCTGGAGAGATCTGGATTATCCTGCCTGTAATAGCCCCCTGCCCTCTGTGACATCCCAAACAACGCCTCACTCTCTGGCTGGCAGGCAGGGTAAGCCCACATCGGTGGCCAATAATGCTTAAAAGTTACACTTCTCCAGAGTTAGTCAAACCATCAAAGGCCTCGGCTAAGCTGACAGATGTCGAATTTAGATGGACCCATGTTCATGATATGATAAGAAAGGTTATTCGCGGGGATTGAACCTGTGTTGCTCCATGTCGTCTTGCTTTCAAGGCGAGCACATTGCCCCTGAGCTATCCTCCCGAGCTCATCTCTCAGAAACAGACAATGAAGAAGGAAGGTGTGTATATTGAACTTGAGTGCAAATAGAAGTTTGAATTGTCAGTGTTGGAGAGATGGTATAATGAAGTAGTTATATGAGCTTGCGGCTGCTAAATTCTTTCTAATTTTCCACTGTGATCATTCTCTCTACTCCATCATCGTGGATCGTATGAGATTCACATTGATGAAGTATGAAAATGTCCAAAAAGGAATGGAAGAATCTGGCCTTTTTGAAGCCTGATTGTTTGGCCCATTAGCTAACACTTTCTCAGGGGTCTGCTGGGTACATTTTACAGTCAATCAAAACCTGTATTTGTGAAATTTGGGAACAGCTAACAGAATGTGCTATGGCCCACACATACAAAATGTATACATTCCCTATATCACTCTCTTTTTCCATCCCATGCTCTCTCAAACGCACTCTTGGTACATCTAATTATAGGACCCACTTCAGTGGTAGCAGCACTGCTCAGTTGAGAAAGACTGTCCTAAATCCAGACTGCAATTTGGCCTTTGTTATCATGTGCACACATTATTTATTTATTGGTTATTTATTGGTATTTGTAATGCACATATGAAAAACAGGTTCGCTTAAGAGCGCAAAGGAATCAGCATCAGGCATGTTGAGGATTATGGAAGGAGAGTGATCAGAAAGAGAAGGGAAAGAGGTAAGTCTTCAGGTGTTTGCAAAACTGAAGTCGGTTGTCATTGTTTCTTAGGTGGATGTGTAGGCTGTTACATAACTTTGGGGCTTGGACTGCAAGCCCTTGACCTTCATGACTGTGGTTCTTTAAGTCTGGCTGTTGGTGAAATTAGGAGTCCGCTAAAGGAAGGGGCCTGATTGGGTGTACTTCTTGAAGCTGGCCTGCGGTTAGGTGGGACCAAGTTCAAAGATGGATTTGTATGTGATGCAAGCATTTTGAACTTCACGGGGGAGAGACCAAGTCTAAGCAAAAATATGCACATTTTGAACACACATAGAACAACAAAACCTGAAAAAGATACACACATTATTTATAAAACATGGAAGTGTTAAACAAAGTTGCTGCTCCACATAAAAGAGAAACACTCCCCCTAAATTAAATAACAAGTTAACAGATGTCATCCCCCAAGTCCTAAGAAAATGTGGTTTACTCTGGACTCCCTAGAGCAATAGTATTCAAACCTGTTTAGGCTGAGCCTCCCCTTGACTAATAATAGTGTTGCTGGGACCCCCGCATGCCACATCTAATAATAGTGTTGCTGGGACCCCCGCATGCCACATCTAATAATAGTGTTGCTGGGACCCCCGCATGCCACATCTGCTTATATTTTCTATTGAAAGCAGTCACCATACTCCCTTTTTAAAGAGCCTCGTGCCCCCTGGCCATCCTTCAGGCTCCCCTAGTAAGCCAGCCCCACAGTTTGAAGACCACTGCTCTAGAGGAATTCACTTTTTGGAGGGTGGGTTTTAGGTGTTCGCTTCTTTCTCACTGGAGCACACCTCTCGTGTAGGCTCAAGCAGTTCCCCCGTTTCAGGTGCCCTCCACCTTATTCAATAAGCGCCTCTCCTCAGCGCTCAGTCCAGAGACACTGTGTGTGATACCAAGTTTTAAAGAGTTCCCCATTCTCCCATTGGCTGTGGAAAACGTTCAAATTGATTGGAGAATTGGTTTCCAAGTCCAGGAGAGTAGTTTATAAAAGGCTTACTGCCATTTTATATGTCTTTCACGTTGTCTTTAGTGCAAGAGATGGAGTTGGTTTGACGCATTGCTCCTCCCTTGCTTCCTGGCTGTTCCCTTGCAAGGGACATTGTAGGGTGTTTCAGGTGTTTGAAATGCTAACACGGGGGAGAGGAAAACATCTTGTAAGATTCCCACCTGTGAAAACCCTTTTTCCTTTGGGAAGGTGGAAGGAAACATATCTTTTCTTAAACGCTGTAGCTGCAGGGTAGAGGGAATGGTGATGTGCTTTAAAAGCAGTACTGCATGGAGGGGAAGAGGAAGGGTTGGAATGAGTTAGGTTTTCCGCTTTAAGGATCTTCACCTGTGGTCTACGAAGCCCACTGAATGTGCTACTGTGTCCCCAAAGCACATCTTCCTCTGAATTTCCAGTAGACATTACAGAATCCACCCTGGGCTTTGGAGCTCTAAACAGGATACATGTTGGGAGATTCAGTCCTTAATGTACTGTTTCTTTGGTACATGGTTGTTACCAACCACTTGTTTTCTTAGGGAGTTCAGAAATAATTCAGGTCAGGGAGGCTCTGTCTAACATCTAGGATCTGATTTAGAGAGATGCACTGGTAGAGTCTTAGGGGAGATTCCTGTGGGGTTTTAAGTCACCCCAACCCCCCGTGCATTAATTCTTCTCTTTGCATTGCATAACACGCAGGATGTGTAAATGGTCGACTTGGGGTGTGTATCAGGGTCATGTCAGTCTTACTCTCAAGAGGACAGTGGGCAGGTAAAAAGATTGACACTGCTACTTTGTCACATAGTCTTATATTCATAAGTTTAAAAAAATCTGTTGACACAACCCATATCATTCCCAAAGGTTTTTTTAAAATGTATTTCTGTCTGTCCTTGAACGCTGCACCACGTAGATCCCAATCATTTGTCAAATAAGGATCACATTAAAGGTTGGTGGCCTTAACATTTGTTGGTGCAGAACCAAAACAATTGTATTGGCCACCATCAATGAGACGCCACCATTGACTGTTTTGGGTGTGAGAATCGACCATTATTCCTGCTGACTTGAAAGAAAGTTCACATTGCCTCCCCTTTTCTTGACCTTGATGTTATCCAAGACATCACATTCAATTTCTCTACAGATTTCTTGATAGTGATGCACTAATCTTGTTGGTACTGCACCCAAAGGGATCCATGAATGATACCATTGGAGAATGATCCAAAATGATAGTGAAAGTGATTTGAGGATTGTTCAGTAGAAAGATACTATGAGCTTCTGGGAAGTAATAAATAATCTAGGTACTAGTCAAGCTAATTGCTGGCGAATTGTATTCCAGAAAGAGAATTGGCAGGTTTTCCTTAGGGAAAATATGCTACAAGGGCCTGTGATGTGGAGTCTCAGAGATGGAGATAGAAGCTTGTGAGTCAGTGTGACATGGCCTTTGATAGTGAGGATGTATTTATGATGCTACAAAGAGCTGGTTCTTCAAAGGCCATGAGACCAAATAGGTTAACTAATGCTCTTTTTGAAGCTAATCCTGCTTTTTGGGCACTGGTTCTGGATATCTTGTTTAGGAAAATATTACAAACACATATTTTTCCCTCCACCTGGCATACGTCCCATGTGCTGCCCATATATAAAAAGGACCAGAGAAAATGAGCTTAAGAATTATCGCCCTATAATTATTTATTTATTTATTTATTATAGTTGTTTATAGTTCACAGAACTATAACAACATTAATATTTTCTAAAACATTTAGACACTTTACTATTATAATAGTTAATTACAAAGATATCACATTGCAATTAATAAAATAATCTAGATAACACACATTCGTGCATTCAAATATACAAATTCACATTCTTGAAATTTACCATACTACTTACATTTCATCTGAATGACAATATCAATCTTAAATCATGCTAAAAGTCTAAGACAATCTCACAATTTTCACAAGCTTGTTACAAGACATTCTGAGCTTAATATTCACATATCATTAGACCTTGCCATATACAGACCCAAAGCTAAATGCTTAATAAAACAGTGTATCAAATAGATGTCAAAATCACCCTTTTCACACAATAATGGTCCACCTTAGTTTGGCAACCAACCATACCCTATATAATGCAATATGTAGGGAGTTAGAAGGTGAGTTCAGACAGAATTGCCAAAAGTGTACTGTTGTTTTTGAAGAGTGACAATATACATAGCGATCATACATACATCGGTATACTGTTTCAGGTTTTGGACATTCTGTAAGAATATGTCAAACTGTTTCAAGGTTATCCTTTACCTTACATATCATACATTGGCGTTGATTATCATGAAGTTTCCACTGTGTACCATAGGTGGCTCCTACTGGCAATTGATTAGTTCTCATTAGACGTTTAAACTTACGTACTGCTGGACTGAGGCATCAAATCAGGTATTTTTGAGGTTTAAGATAGAAATAAACTATACCTTCAATACATTTCATATTGTGAAGGTTACTCATATGTTCAAAGTTTTTGAACCAATCATTCTTCTGAAGTTTGTTTTTAAAAGCTGTTTTAATGCCCTTAAATCGACCGCATTGAGAATGATCAATTACCCAATTCAATTCAGCGAAGATTTCACTACATCTTGAGTCACACAGACTCGGTTTCTTCTTATTTGGAATCTGAATAATATCAGTCCCTATTATGCAGAGTATAGGACTCACCGGGTGACAAAAAGCTTTCAATACAAAAAGGCCCCGTTGTTGTAGTATTATACCTATTAATGAAGTCAAATGTAGTTCAGTTCGTATATATTGAATTGGGCACATACATGGTAGACTTAGCACAGTACGCCAGAAAAAGCTAAGCTTTTGATGGTTATTGCTTCCAGGCCACATGATACCACAGGAATAAACCATTGTGTATGAAGCATCACAATGCCCCTAAAAGAATAGCCTGCGTATTGGATGACAAAACTACGAACAAGCATGGCTATGTCATAATCACTATTGCTATCTATTTCTATTCCAAGATATTTACAGGAGTTGGTATACTCAATGGTGCCCCAACTGAGGGTTGAATTGGGAGAATGGAAGACCAGGCTCCCGTCCTTCGCCTCTCGCGCATGGCCTAGAGGGTCACGACCCAAACACCCGCCACGAGAAGAGTTTGTCCATTTGCCAGACGACCAGATACCATGGTACAGGAACATACGGATGTGTCCATCTGCCTGCCCAGCAGCCCGCACTGGCCATGCCGACACCTGCGGCACGGATCAACTAGACTAAAACCTACACGTCGTTAGAGATGCCATGACGACCTAGACAACGGGAAGCACATCTGTACAAATGTACACACTGGACATTCCCACACCAACCTACACGAAGAATATACTCAGTGCTATGACGTAGGCGACAGGCATATTCACGGACGTGCATCTTTATTATTTTTACATAGGCTTTCAGAATGCAGAAACGCAAGACGCGTCATGAACTCTTCTACTAGCTTGCTCACGCTTCTCTTGAAACCAGTTACCGCCATGAGAAGTATAATGAAGACAATACTGGTCATGAAATTATATGCTCCTATAACCTAAAGCACCTGTGCACCAAACGGACAACTTATGCACCAGGCCCAAGGAGGCCTCAAACAAGAGCTCCCGTGGACATTAACAAGGCAAGAGTCAGTTGCTGATCCTGCAGAATGAGCTCGGCGAAGCAACCAGCCAAGGTCGCAATGTTGCAAACCTACGTTCCAAGAGCAAATCATCAAAGGCACGATGTTGCAACCTCGTACTCCATGCACCAACGTTAAAGTCACCCCGACAAATTAAACCAGACGCGCAGTAGAAAAACAATATTAATTGTGCAGAATTCTGCCTCTTTCACAGTCCCTCCCCACGTGACCAAGCCGAACCTGACGAGATGCCAAACCCAGGAGAACAGAGGCGTCTGGATCCCTCGCTACGAGACACTGGCAGATAGACTTGAAAGGCTCAATGGACATCTGCAACAGTGGGAGCGGTCCCCCGTCCAGCTATGAATAAGTCCTCACATTGTCTGCATGTACCCATAGTGAAACATTGTTACAACTTACAGGTACACCGAGAGCTGGGAACGATGGTGGTCCCAGGCTGGGAAGCTCACGGGCGCACCAATCAGAACATGGGGCTCTTATCACTGACGCCAGCAAATTTAGCCAATCCTCAGGAGTCTTCATGTAACAATTCTCATGTATCTAATTGTAGGGACAACCCAGATATACCACCTGACTACACCTTGTCCACTAATATCATTTTCTATATGTGTGCTATACTAACCCTACCACTCGAACACCCAATTAAGAGTGGCGATAGGTTTTTTGTTAACTTTCTGAAGTGACGCAAGTAGCGCGTCATAATACCGTAAAAAGGGCCTGCGAGCCCCACGATTGTGTGTGTGTCAGGACGAACGCGTACGCTCCTTGACCCATCCCTGCCGTTTTGTCTAATAAACAGCAGAGTCACCTTGCTCCTTGTGTGCGTCTCATACTCTATCTCATCTCATCTGGGATATACACGGGAGGAGTTGGGGCCTCCCTGCCTGGAGGTCCGCGGACGGCCCGGCCGACCCCGGCAGAATTTCCCCCCGACAAGTTGGAGGCACTGCTGAGATCTGTTTAAGATCGACTTTTTATTTTTACTTTTTCCAGGCACTCACATTGCGAGGAGGCCCGGCGGCGCGGCCCCCTCTGCCGTTGCCCCCTTCTGAGGACTACAGGACCATCGCAGAGCTGCGAGAAGACCGGACAGCGCAATCCGGATATTGGCCCTCGGGAGCCGGTTGAGAAGTATCCCGCCCGCGGTTGGCGAGTGTCCAGACGTGGTCCAGACGAGGGGAGGTGGCGAGCCGCTTGGAGGGGTGCACGCAGTCGAGCGGCCCTGCATCGAGAGAACTTGGTGAGCATGACACGCACAACGAGCAATGCGAAATTGTGAGGGAGGGGGAGGGAGTAAATAAGGGAGGAGGGAGGTATTGTACAGATGCGCGGCGAAGGTTTAACAACTGAGTGTTGCTAATGGAATGAATAGGTGACGAGACGAGTGCGAGAGCAGTCGGCTACGTCACGCAAAAAGAGGGGGGCGGAGCACGAAAACATCACGTGTGGCCGCTCGTAGACACTGATTGGCCTAAATCGCGACTAACGTGTAGGGGTGGGTGTGTGTGGTTTCCTACGATTTGACAATTATTGATCAATGAGTAGATGAGGTTGCCTATTGTTCGAGCAAGAAACTCGATAGGTAGATGACGAGGTTCCCTATTGTTCGAGCAAGAAACTCGATAGGTAGATGACGTTTCCCTGTAGGCGGTAGCTAGTTACATAGTTGCCCAATACGGAAGATAATTGGCTGGTTAAGCCCTCCTGTTGAGGGGCGTATCACACGCGAGGCGACGCAGCGTGCGCAGTCCGGTTATATTATTGATGAGATTACCTTGTTCCAGGAGAGACAGGAAGACAGCTGTAGGGTTAGCGGGGTAGATTGCAAGTGTATTTTGAACTTAAAGAACATAATAAGAATGTACCAGTAGCTCGAAGAAATCGGTGACGTCACCAGTAGGAATTTAATAGGATATCGCGAGCACAAGGAACTTTGGGTTTGAGAGTGATGGGGAAGAGAAACATGATAAAGGAGCGGATACGGAGATAAACGATAAACGAGTGGATCGAAAGAGGAGAAGGGGAAAGGGGCGTGGCTGCGCACGGAGAACGCCGGCCACGGCAAGTGTAAAAGGGGGAGGAGAACGGGGAAACAGGACGACTGTATAAGATCGTCGTAAGGGGTACGCAGCCACGGGGGGCTGCGTGCGCTTCGGCCGCAGGGGGCCGTAGGGGAAGGAATATAATATAACATCATACATATATACATATATATTTGTTTTTATTATTATTATTTTTTTTTTTTTATATTATTATTGCATAATTTGTCAAAGGATTGTCGTAAGTCCCCACACTTGCGGGGCAAGGTAAGCAATACAAGGTTGTATATTGTAAACTGTTAGTAAAGGGAAGGGTAACAAGGGGAGTGCCACTATGTCATACGGGAGAGGGTCGGGAGGGTGGGGGAACACCCTCACTACCCCACTACAACACATATGCACCACACTGCCACCACATAGGGAGAAATTAATTAAGTACAGCATAGAGTGGACCCAGGGGACGGACAACAAAATGTTAACACCATGGCCGCCTAATGGTAGTTTCGATCCATATGCCCAACATTCACTGCTAAACCATCTGCACAATACATACAAGGGGAAGAAGTTGGCAAACCATGTGGAGGTGTTTAACTTATGGAGGATGTTCCAGGGGTCCCGACCAGGACAAAATGGAATGTTCACTATGGGGGAAACACCGGAAGAAAAGGAGATTAAGAAAGAAGGAACGGATGGGGAAAAGGGGTGTGAAAGGACAAAGAATACGGGGAATGAAGGAGAGGGAGGAGAAAAGATTGATAAATTAGACAACATAAAAAAGGAACCGAGCAACGAGATACCCATAACACCGGGAGTGAAAACAGGGGGAGAAGGGTTGTACCCTTTAAGAGAATTAGGAGAAATAGAAGGACAGTTAAGGGCGGCTGAAGGATACTCGAACCCGGCATACAGCCCTCCACCATATGTGGTTCATAGGAAGATGACAGTGGGGGAGGGGAGGATTGGAGAAGAGCAGATTGTAGAGATAGGACATGATGAGTGGGTAGCTGCACAGATATTATTAAAATTACGGGGCTCACTAACGGGAGAAGAGAGGGAGGCAGTAAAGAGAACAGACGAGGATAGTACAAGGGAGAGTGAGATGAAGGGGGAGGAGCTATTACGACAAAGAGAAGAGATTTTGGAGGAAAAATTGGCAAAGCTAAGGGATGAGCAGAACGAATTAATAAAACAGCTTGAGAAGGAGGAAAAGGAGAGAGTGAGGAAAAAGAAAGAGGGTAAAGACGAATTGGACAAATTAAGGGAACGAAATGAGGAGCAAAGGATAGAAGCTGAAAGGGTAAAAGCAGCAGCAGACAGGGTGTCAAGAGTAGTGTTGAGAGAAAAAAAGAAGGAAGAAGAAGATAAAGAAAGGGAAATGGAAATATGGAGGAGGAGGGTAGTATCAGAGGCAGCTAAGAAATATGAAGAGGGGAAAGCACTAGAAAGAGAAAGGGTGAAATGGGAAAGGAAGAAAGAGGATGAAAGAATATTGGAACAGATGAGCAACGAAGTAATGGAGGAACTAAAAAGGAAAAGAGAGGAAAATAGTAGGGAGATGGAGGAGAGGAGTGAAGGGGAAAGAGAAGGGAGTAATAGGGAGAGTGAAAAATGGGGGGATGTATATAGAAGTAGAGAAGTAGCAACAACATCGACACCAGGGGGAGCAGTTGGTAACAAAGGAAGAGGAGAAATGGAGCTAATAGACTTAGAAACAGTAACAGTAAAAGGGAAAAAGGCAGAGTGGGGGATACCATTTATGACTGATTTTTGCAGTGAGGAGGAAGAAGGAGTAGAGAGGGGAGGAAGAAAGAGTGAAAGGGAAAGCTTAGATAAGCTGTACCTCACTAGAACAAACATAGACTCGCCATGGATCAGTAAGAGAAGGGAGGAGCTAGAACGAAGTGAGGAGAGGGTGCACCAACTAGTGGAAAAACAAACCCATGAAGCCACACTATCACCATCTCCATCACGCCCTCCCCCATCGCACCCTACATGCTCAACCGCCACACGCTCGCTGCGCACAATAAAGCTTGCGCCCTTCATGGACGAATTGACTCCCTATGCATGTCGGCTTAGAGACCTCCCTAGCCGCAGGCAAGACAGACAAATAAACATACCCATATTAAACACAGGAAATGACGAAAAAAGGGGAAAGGAAGAAGAGGGAGGTAGGAGCAGGGGTAGTAAGGAAGAATTTGAAGTGGTAAAGGAAACGGGGGAAGAGGAGGGGTGTGAGGACTCAATATTATGGAGCGTAAAGGGTGACACAAGACACAACTTAATGCCACTGCTGGAGAGAGGAGGGGTTAGACCGCAGTATGTACCTTGGAAGCATACGGATAAAGAAAATATAAAATGTAGGCTCCCATCACTAAGTGGAGGTGCGGGTAAGTGGATATATGAAATGGAAAAACACACCGCAGGACAGAAACTAGCAGTAGGAGATGTGAAGGGCCTGTTAATATCAATATTAGGGGATAGAGCGGACGACATCTGGAAGAGAGCGGGATTCCATGGGGTAACAATAACGAACACATCGCATGATGGGGCGCCATTTGCAAACTGCAGACATGCGCTATGGCAGGCACTGAGAGTACAGTACCCAGACACATCAGACATAGGAGCAATTACTTCCCGTAAGATGCGTGAGAATGAGGATCCTGTTGATTATATCCAGGATATTCAAGAGAAGTGGCGCATGGAAACTAGAGAACAATGGGATAAAACACCAGCCATATTTTATCATATACTAGTACAAGGGCTCCCAGAAGGAGTTCAGAAACAACTAAAGAAAGTAGTGGGAATGGAAGCAAAACCGTGGCCAGAAATACAGCTGACTATAGTACATCACTGCAGGATATGGCAAGGAAAAATGAAACAAAAGGAAGAGGACAGGAAAACAGAAGAGGCCAAACTAGTACAGAAAAAACTTACTAAATACACAATGGAAGGGGCACTAATAACTACGCCCACACCAATGGCCCAAAGCCCCACACAAGTAGTGGCTGCACAAGATCCAGCTCAAATAGCACCCCCACAAAGTATAATACAGCAAGTGCCGCCACTGCAATTACACGCACCAAACGTGGGAGGAGGGTACCCAATGCAAGGAGCTGGGTATTATAGTTATAACAGAGGGAGAGGAGGATTTATGAGAGGGAGAGGATACGGATATAATACCCAACAGCAGGTGGGGGGACGAAATCCCTACCCCACAGGGCAACTGGTATACCAGGAAAACACAGGGAGCTTCCCATGGCAGAGTAGGGAACCACCCGTGTGTTGGAGTTGTGGATTATTAGGACACATGTCACGTACGTGTAGGGTCAGGCCAGGAACACCAGCATGGAATGAACAGGCACAACCTAGGCCATCACAAGAACAGCAGGGCATACAACAACAACAAATAACGCAACAACAGCCACAAACATATTCAATGCCACAACAACAAGTAGCGCTAACACAGCAACCCTAAACTGAACAAACGCAATTGGGTAGGGTGACGGTCTTGGGACACAACCCTTACACAGGGAATGGCCAATCATTGTACCCCCAATAGGACAGCCCACAGACGGCCTTGGTGTGTCCCATCCTGTCAGTAACACCTAATAGTGTGGAGGAGCCACGCATAGAGGTAACGATAGGTGACAAAAAGTTATCATTCCTTGTTGACACCGGGGCAACCCGGTCTTGCATAAGGGAAGGTAAATTTAAGATGTCAGGCGAAGCCATGAACACCCAAGGATTTTCTGGGGCTAAAGGGTTGGTTCCTTTTACTGATAACGTTCCTTTATCTATCGGAGATTATGATCTGTCAGTTCCACTTTTGTATTATAGTGCCTCACCAGTAAATATACTGGGGAGGGACATAATGAATAGGTTAAATATGACAATCTCCTTTACAGAGGATGGTATAATTTGCTCTACTCCAGGGATTAACATGCTAGCAGCACGACAGATTATGCAAGCATACTGCGGACAGACAGCGATTAGGGCGGAACCAGTAGATGGCGAGCTATTCCAGTATGGAACAGACATGGCATTTGCATGGATGCCAGGGATAGAAGGGAAAATATGGAGGAGGCCAGCAGCTTATCTGTTCCGACCAGAAACACCTGTTAATGAACAAGAAGGAAAGGTGTTTGTAATGGACATTGAGAGCATTATTGCAACAGCTGAGTATATTGCTGTGCACGCCCAAGACAAAGAAGGAAGAGCATGGAGGGCAGTGATAGCACTAGCAGAAGGATGTAGGTTGACCCAGGTGTCAGATGAGGAGCTGTTCTCAGAAGAAAAGGAGGAGGGGGAAATGGTGTTCATGATGAGTGTAGAAATATGGCTAAGAGTGGCTCACAAACAAATAGCACAGAAAATTGCGATGGCACTTGAGGCACCTGCATGCACCCCAGTCCCTTTCTTTAAGGAGGATATGTCAAAGGTGCCCAAATCATTATGGACCATTAGCCCTTATGACGTAGGATGCATAAAAAGCATAGGGGGTGTACGGATAAAATTGAAAAAAGGTGCCATACTACCAAGAGTAAAGCAGTACCCACTGTCAAAAGAGGCAGATGAGGGCATATATGAAACTATAACGGCCCTTATAAACAATGGCATATTGGTCCCCTCAGAATCACCATGTAACACGGCTGTGTACCCAGTGCGCAAGGCTAAAGGAGGGTCTTGGCGCTTCATACAGGACCTCAGGCCCTTGAACAACATAGTAGAAGCAGAATATCCAGTAACAGCAAACCCGGCCACAATATTGTGTGGCATCCCAGCAGAAGCATCACGATTTACAGTAATAGACCTTAAAAATGCATTTTTCTCAATACCATTACACCCCGACTCACAAGATTTGACAAGTTTCACTTACCGAAATACAAAATGGAAACATACCAGGTTACCACAGGGGTATTGTGAATCACCCTCAATTTTCAATAGAGTAATACAGATGGATTTGGGTAACGTTGAGGTGGAAAGCACAGTGTTACAGTATGTGGATGACATAATAATTTGCAGTATAAATGAAAGTAAATGTAGAGAGGACTCCTTAAAAATGTTGACTATATTGGCTGAAAAGGGGTACAAGGTAGACATGGAAAAAATACAATACTGTCAGGAACAGGTACTTTACATTGGCCAACTTATATCCCAACATGGAAGAAAGATTGCACCACAAAGAGCACAGGCCATCTCAAGCACTCCCATGCCACAGACTGTGAGAGAACTGCAGCAATTTCTGGGGCTGTGCAACTACTGTAGAGCATGGGTATTTGATTACAGTTCATACATAGGACCCCTGCTTGAGGGTTTGAAGGAAGCAAATAAAGGGGAGAAAAAGTTGGGGTGGAGTATGGAAATGAGGGAGGCATTTGACGAATTGAAGGACGCGATATCAACAGCTCCAGTACTGGCATCCCCAGACTATGAGCGACGCTTTTTTATATTTTCACATTGCGACTCAGCAGTAATGAAAGCAGTATTGGCCCAAAAAACAAGCATGGGCTATAAACCAGTAGCCTTTTACAGCGGTCACTTAGACCCCGTGATGTTAGGCCACTTCCCTTGCGAACAAGGTCTCGCTGCAGCTGCTTTTGCAGTAGAAAAAGCATCAGCGATAACCATGGGGTGTCCAACTACACTGTTTGTGGAACATGCACTATTTGCAATATTGAATAAACCCAAGTCCACACTAACGACACAAAGGGCATCAGGTTATGAGATCATTTTGTCTAGGGCTGAACTAGCGATTGTTAGATGTAGCACTGTTAACCCTGCAAGGTTCCTAGCAGAAATAATTGAGGAGGGAGATTACGCCCACGACTGCACCGAACTAAATGAAATATATTCATGTACTAGAAAAGTTGAAGAAAATGAACTAGAGGGAGGTGAGCTTTTGTTTATTGATGGGTCATCAACTATTGATCAAGGAGATGGGATACGGAGGACTGGGGCAGCAGTGGTAAAAATGATGGAGGCGCCGGTGTGTGTGGCTATGAAGTGTGTACAGTTACCACAGCATTACTCTGCTCAAGCCGCAGAACTAGTTGCACTAATATTAGCATTAAAGGAAAGTTTTAACAAACGTGTAACAATATATTCCGACAGTGCATATGTTACATCCACTGTCCACTCAGGGCTATCAAAATGGAGAAGAAGAGGGTTTAGGAGAGCTGATGGCACTCCAGTGCAACATGCCCTCTTGTTGGCTGAATTAATTGAAGTAATAAACGACCCCCAAGAGCTAGCCCTAGTAAAATGCACCGCACACACCAATGGTGAAGACCACGTCTCAAAAGGGAATGCAGCAGCAGACGCACATGCGAAATATGCTGCATACTTTGGTGAGATATGGAACCCCACAGACTCACAGAGAGGGAGAGGGAGGGGAATGGCTAGGGAGATGTTAATAAGAGAAGGGTACACCCATCTCCCAGCCACACAGATTATGGAATTACAAGCGGCTGCACCAATGGCCGAAAAGGAAATATGGGTAAAAAGAGGATGTACAATGTCACCAACCGACGCACTATGGCGCCAGGGTGGTACTGGGAAAGTTGTAATACCATTGGCACTTTTAAATACCGCCCTGAGCCAATTACATCACCCAGCCCATACAGGCAAGGAAATAATTGCAGCACGAATTAGAGAAGATTGGTTCTGTCCCGAGTTGAATTCCCATGTGTCAAATTTTATCAGCAATTGTCTCACATGTCAACAGTTTACGGCCGGTCATACCCTAAAAGTGATAAGAGGTACCATACCCCGGCCAGAAGGACCTTTTCGGCACCTTCACATTGACTATGTTGATATGATCAACATATGTCAAGGTAATAGGTATATGATTGTAGTAGTATGCCCATTTTCTAGGTGGATTGAAGCAGGGCCCTGTTCACACCCAGATGCATTTAGAGCAGCCAAATTCCTAGTAAGGGAGGTCTTCCCCAGGTGGGGAGTGTGCGAGGTGTTAAGATCAGACAACGGCCCGCATTTCGCAAACGAAATGTTCCAACATATCACAGCCCTGCTGAGCATAAAGCACAAATTTGCATGTGCATATCACCCACAGGCTAACGGTGTATGTGAACGCCTGAATGGCTTATTGAAGGAGGCAGTTGCAAAGATACAACAAACAACAAAGAAAAGTTGGTTGTATTGCCTTCCGTTAGCCTTATTCGAATTAAGGAACAGGCCACGGTCCGACCACCACCTCACCCCACACGAGGTGGTTACTGGACGTCAAATGCGCCTTCCCCTAACGCCAACGTCAAGGGCATTCACTGACCACGAAAGTTCAGCGAGTGTACTAGGTGATGAAATGTATCAATATGTGTCGTCTTTGATTACTAGTGTTGTGTTTGTGTCTCAACAGCTCGAGCGCACGCGGGGCGGGTCCACCAGAAATCAAGAAGAAGGCGCCAGTACAGAATTAGAAAAAGAGAACTTGTGCAAACTTGCCAAAGGTGACCACGTGCTACTTCGCAATTTCAATAGGAAGTGGAACGACAAAAGGTTCACCGGCCCACATCTGGTAGAAGACGTATCACCAAGAGCAGTAAAACTAAAGGACAAGCGTGCCTGGAACCACCTACACGATGTAAAGATATATAAACTGCAGACCCGCCCCAGCGCCAACGACAGGTCCAGTGGAAGAACAGCAACAACATCCCCGACGGCGGAAGGAAGTTCTACCACAGACAACGACCCAATTCACTACCCAGCTACCCCAGAGACAACAACTGACGAAGAAAGGGGTGATCCCTACACTGCCCACCCCATGGTCACACGTTCAAAGAGTAAAAATACTTCCGCCATCTGAGCGCAAAAAACCCCCCCCCCGCCCATTGACTCCCAAGGACAGTTGTAACTTAAACTGAAAGCCACTGGCCGCACAAATACACATGTAAACACGTGAATGTTCTCTTTTTCTCTCGCACATACAGGAACTGCGTATTATTGTATAATTGCAATTTAAACTGAATGTTCTCTCGCACAAATACACATGTAAACACGTGAATGTTCTCTTTTTTCTCTCGCACATACAGGAACTGCGTATTATTGTATTGTTAAGTAGAGAGCTAATTAACAAGTCCACTGTCCAGGCGTAGATGGTACTCCCAGACGATAATTACCCAGAAGAATTGTCACACCAATTTGTATACGAAATAAAAAGGCCAACATACCTAAAAAGAAGAAGGGTACGTGTCTACTACACAGCCTTTCTCCTGGCCATAGAATATTACATGCCCCACCTCCGCCCATACTTGCCGGTCCTAAGAGACCGATCACTTAGAGTAGCGTGGGAGCAGCTCTTCGCCTGGGCACTGAATGACTATTTGATAGGGAGAGCTTAAATAAAACAAAACTAACATCTAAAAACGAGCATTTCTGAGAATTTTTAGGCGGCCAACTTTAACGTCGCAAGAATACGCTGCCAGGACTGCAGCAAGGTAAGAGCAAAATGCCGGTGAAATTAGCAGTTGTAATAAAAATAATAGGGATTTTGATGATCACCGGATTTTTGGCTGCCTCTGTCTGGCAGTACAGCTGTGCTATCAATTTTATTGCTGCACCCAAACCTAATATACCCCCGTTCCTTGCTGCAACAGGTGTTACGTCAGGTGGTAGTAGTAACATTGCACCCAAGCAAAATAGAGTTAAACGCAGCACATACTCAGACAATAAAGGTATTGATAATTATGTACAAGATTCAGCACACGTCACAAACAACATATGGTACCAACACATGACCCGCATTGGTAAGCAGACAACTGAGGATAGCTGCTACGTCTGCTCATTAATACCATACGCCATGAGTGCTTCACGAACATTTGTTGCCACAGAAATAAATGAGAAGATAGCGCAGTGCATAATATACTTGGCACTGTTCCAGACGAAAGGAAGATTCCAAGGAACTGTAGTGCACATGACATGGAAAACACGAGACTCATACCCATATGAAAACAACTTCCTCAAGACCTACTTGAGTTATCACAAGACCAGTTTACATGCTGAAGCATTCAAATATATAACAAGTGGCCCTGCAAAAGGAGAAACACAGAAAGTAACACTGCAGTATTTACCATGTGATTGGTACGCCACTGAAGTTCCGGGTAAACAAGGATGCTGGGAGAGGCCGCTACTGACGATAACAGGAAAGGTGTATCTGGACAACAGCTGGGAGATAGGAGTGATTGGCAGCAACATGGTAACAAAAGAAACTATCTCAACCATCGAGACACACAATCACCGATGTTGGACGACGTGGATCAAGTATGTACCAATGCTCACGTGGGTAGAAGAAGATGAAGACCCAATAACGATACTACCGTTGACTGCGCCCAAGGTATGCTACCAGCATAAAGGAGAGGTGGACGTAGGATATAACACCAATTGTGCAAGTGTGACGGAGTTACCTGAGGGGGGAGCGGGAACAGCAGTAATAATGGACCATTATTGGGCCTGTGGAGAAAAGGCATACCATACGCTGCCTCCCCTGTGGAATGGTGTGTGCACAATGGTACACGTCAATGTGCCATCACTAGTGGTACCTAAGAAGCATGTCAATGTGGCGAAATTTCCTAGAATGAATGAAGGGGATAAGAGAAGAAAGAGATCTGCACCACTGCAGGAGGAGCAAGGGAACAGGACCAACAGCAATGACACTGTCCTAAATAGAAGAAAAAGACAAGGAGAGCCGCTGACAGGAAATTACCTGTGGGGAAGGTCGGAAACGGCACTAACATCAATACCGCCAGAACACAGACTATTTAGCAGAGCAGCAATGTTCTTCTCCTCAATAATACACCCGGGACTACAGGCTTACGCAAACGCAAAATGGCTCCAAATAACTAGATGGGAACTAATGATGACCATCAATTCTACAGTAAATGGGTTCAACGCAATAAAAGAGGAGCTGCGAGCTGTAAGGATGGTAGCACTACAGAACAGATATGTATTGGACCTTCTCACAGCAATGGAAGGAGGAGTTTGTGCAAAGATAGGACAATCATGCTGCACGTTCATACCTGCCAATGATGCTGACAATGGTACACTGACAGAAGCAGTTTCGCAATTGGCCCAGATGCACTCCAAAATGATGGATGAAAGCAACGGTGTGAACAAGGATAAGAGCTGGTTTTCACTGTTATGGTCATGGATGCCATCTTGGCTATCAGATGGACTGAAAATAATAGTGGGCTGTACTATATTGGCTGGAGCTACCCTGATCATAATTAGATTTTGGAAGGCACGGAAGGCACGCACTACTGACGAGTTGCTGGAAATGGTGGGAATGCACCCCTTGATGCCAACAGATGACGGCCAGCATACAGGTGTAATAATACAGGAGAGGGAGAAGCTGCGCACCCAAATAATCACCAACCATCTAGACCCACCATCAGTGAAGATCGAGAACCCAAGAAACCCCAGGAGCTACATAGGAAGATGGGTATACTGTACTCCTGGAGGTACCTGTGAATATATGTATTGGTCCTTTGAAGATCATGTAAACCACTATGGACATCTCGGAGGAATAACTAAGATATGGCGAGTAAGAGGAGATAACGAGAAGGATATGTTTGTGGTCGACAAGTCGACCAGAGGGGGGACTGAATTGGGAGAATGGAAGACCAGGCTCCCGTCCTTCGCCTCTCGCGCATGGCCTAGAGGGTCACGACCCAAACACCCGCCACGAGAAGAGTTTGTCCATTTGCCAGACGACCAGATACCATGGTACAGGAACATACGGATGTGTCCATCTGCCTGCCCAGCAGCCCGCACTGGCCATGCCGACACCTGCGGCACGGATCAACTAGACTAAAACCTACACGTCGTTAGAGATGCCATGACGACCTAGACAACGGGAAGCACATCTGTACAAATGTACACACTGGACATTCCCACACCAACCTACACGAAGAATATACTCAGTGCTATGACGTAGGCGACAGGCATATTCACGGACGTGCATCTTTATTATTTTTACATAGGCTTTCAGAATGCAGAAACGCAAGACGCGTCATGAACTCTTCTACTAGCTTGCTCACGCTTCTCTTGAAACCAGTTACCGCCATGAGAAGTATAATGAAGACAATACTGGTCATGAAATTATATGCTCCTATAACCTAAAGCACCTGTGCACCAAACGGACAACTTATGCACCAGGCCCAAGGAGGCCTCAAACAAGAGCTCCCGTGGACATTAACAAGGCAAGAGTCAGTTGCTGATCCTGCAGAATGAGCTCGGCGAAGCAACCAGCCAAGGTCGCAATGTTGCAAACCTACGTTCCAAGAGCAAATCATCAAAGGCACGATGTTGCAACCTCGTACTCCACGCACCAACGTTAAAGTCACCCCGACAAATTAAACCAGACGCGCAGTAGAAAAACAATATTAATTGTGCAGAATTCTGCCTCTTTCACGGTCCCTCCCCACGTGACCAAGCCGAACCTGACGAGATGCCAAACCCAGGAGAACAGAGGCGTCTGGATCCCTCGCTACGAGACACTGGCAGATACACTTGAAAGGCTCAATGGACATCTGCAACAGTGGGAGCGGTCCCCCGTCCAGCTATGAATAAGTCCTCACATTGTCTGCATGTACCCATAGTGAAACATTGTTACAACTTACAGGTACACCGAGAGCTGGGAACGACGGTGGTCCCAGGCTGGGAAGCTCACGGGCGCACCAATCAGAACATGGGGCTCTTATCACTGATGCCAGCAAATTTAGCCAATCCTCAGGAGTCTTCATGTAACAATTCTCATGTATCTAATTGTAGGGACAACCCAGATATACCACCTGACTACACCTTGTCCACTAATATCATTTTCTATATGTGTGCTATACTAACCCTACCACTCGAACACCCAATTAAGAGTGGCGATAGGTTTTTTGTTAACTTTCTGAAGTGACGCAAGTAGCGCGTCATAATACCGTAAAAAGGGCCTGCGAGCCCCACGATTGTGTGTGTGTCAGGACGAACGCGTACGCTCCTTGACCCATCCCTGCCGTTTTGTCTAATAAACAGCAGAGTCACCTTGCTCCTTGTGTGCGTCTCATACTCTATCTCATCTCATCTGGGATATACACGGGAGGAGTTGGGGCCTCCCTGCCTGGAGGTCCGCGGACGGCCCGGCCGACCCCGGCAGAATTTCCCCCCGACAGGGTCATTGTGGGTCTATTCACATTTTTAGTAGAGAACATGATTTTTGTTTTTTTAATATTGATGTTCATATCATGTTCTTTGGTAAAACATCGTAATTCTTCAAGCAGTCATTTCATGTCTTTATACGTGTGGTCAACTATGGCCAGATCATCGGCATATAGTAATGCCGTTATCTTGGTCTGTTTAAATCTCACTGGACAATTGGCACAGTTCTCCAGTCATATAATCAGTTGAGCTACACAGCTAAATAGTAATGCGGCAAGCATACACCCTTGCTTAACATCTTTGTTGATCTTAATATGGTCTGATAGTCGCCCTTCATTGTCTAGCCTTATACGTGCTACAGTGTTAGTGTGTCATTTTATAATGACCTCTGGTAGCCACTGGGGACATTTCAAGTCCTTCAAGATTTCCCATAGTCAACCTCGATTCACCTTATCGAAGGCAGACCTGAAGTCTACAAAGGTAACATAGACAGATGGATTAGGATGTTGTTTTGCACGGGTAGTAATGGCATCAAATATACGTATATTTTTTATGGTATTACAACCTAAACGAAAACCCAACTGAAAAGGATGTAATAGATTATTAGCATCAACCCAGCACTGAAGATGATCAAGGACAATGGCTATAATTATTGGGTAGTAATCTCAAGCCAGTCTTGTAGACCGGGATGAGGATAGATGTAAACCATGAAGAAGGGATGGTTCTTTCAATGCAGACTTTTCAATACAAATGTATAAAATATCCGCCCATTTAATGGGATCATATTTGATCACCATAGATGTTAGGCCATTAGGGCCAAGTGCTGTAGAATTTTTGAGTATGGCAATAACCTTCATTATATCATCTTTCGTAAAATCCAATGGCCATTCATCCACTTCAGTGTTAAGTCGAAACTCACAAGCCTCGTCATACATGACATTCTGAAGATAATTAATCCATATATTCTCGCCAATAGCATTGAAGGGTTGTGAACAAAAAGAACCTCTAACCTTATTGAACAAGTTCCAAATCAATCGGGTATCCCCATCATCATCATCGCCACATAATGCTAATGGTCGCCGATAGTAAGATCTTTGTATCATTGGCTCTTTTACATGTGGAAAAATGGGCAAAAGAGAAGAACATTAAAACAAAGAATCAGATATGGTTCAGAAGTGGCCATGGGACATCCTTAAATGGGTTTGTGGTTAGGTGTATCCAGGATCTAGCTTGGGCACGTAAATATGATTTCATCTATTCAGTAACTATAGACCTTACAGTTGCTTTTGGTATGTTACTGCGGGGGAACTTTTGGTTAAAGTTAGCGGATTGGGGAATCCACCAGGTCTTCCTTCAATTTTGGTTAGACTTCATGAGCCTTCTAATATATAGGTAAAAATACATCAGGATGGTCGATTGCCTGGGAAAATTGAAACGTTGTTGGGTCGAAGGCAGGGCTGCCTGCTTGCGCCCTGTCTTTTTAACTTGTTCATGTTGGATTTGCAGCTTCCTTTGGAAAAGGTATCCTTTGTGGCACCAAAATTGGGAGATAACCGGGTTAGTTGGATCTCCTATGCAGATAATTTCATGCTTTTTAATGCTACATGAATAAGGTTGCAAAGGCTTATTACGGCCTTTACTGATTTCGCAGAAAATAATGGTCTCCAGATCAGTCCACAGAAAACGAAGGTAATGTGTTTCTCAATAGTAAGAAAACATAAGAGCTTCCTCTGGAAGATAAGCAAGAAAATATGTTGATGGTTGAGAATTCAATATATCTAGGATTTCCATTTTAAGTTAGCCAACAAAGAACAACCCTTGGATCCTACTTAGAAATAAAGCTACTCAACTGGCGGGACAGCTGAGGATGATTAATAATACATTGTGTACATTTTCAGTCCTCCTATTAGTGAAATACTATGAGGGGAAAATTGTACCAAAATTGGTTAAAGGGATAGAGACGTTTCCAGAATGGGTGCACGGGTGGATGGAGAAACTAGAAGTCCTCATGTGGAGAATGGCTCTTGGCTTCCATCCTGTACTCCAATTACTTTTATTAGATATGAACTTGGTTCGACATCCCTACGAGCGAGGGAAAATTGGAAGCTTCTAACATTTTTTTATAAAGTGTGGGCACATCTGTAAATAGACTGTATGAGGACTTGTCTGTATTATTGGATTCAAGACAAAATGTAATCGTGAATACTCTGAAAGATTAAATTAAAGAGAATTGGTGGAAAATTATTGTGAGTGGAGTGAAATTAAAACTTTATAGATATGATCTGATAGCAGCAGTAGAGGGGATGCATGGTGGTAAATCATTGTCTCACATGAATACAGAACATGAGAAATTGGGGGAGATGGCAATGTATTTGAGCAGGTTCCCGAATGGTGCGCACAAAATGTTCTGATGAGATTACGAGCTAATCTTCCCACACAAGAAATTTGAATTAGCAGAGATGTGATACCCAATGACCAAACTTCTGCTGACTTTGGAAGGATATAGAAATGGAAGAAACTTGGAAACCTATATTTTTATTTTGTCCCACATTAGTGTTTTTTCATGTTTTATTTAAAAAAATGTGTGCATAATATTAATTACATTGACGAGGAACTTTTGCTTTGTGGGAGAGTTTGATTGGACTTGCCTTGCACTCAGATGCACTCGCTGTTGGGGATTTATTAATAATTTGAATGTTTATATTTTTAATGGAAGGGACTAGTTTTAATAAGTTCATAATGTATTATATTTTTAATGAAATGCTTATATTTGTTGGAAATGTTGAATAGGGTATAGTGATTTAATGTGGTTTTATTTCCTATTATAAATTGTATGTGGTATAATCTTGTTTTGTAAAGGTTGAAGTAGTTCAACCGTATACAAGAAAGAAAGTTAAAAAAAGATAAATGAATAATGTTCTGAACTCAGACACTTGCGTTATGACTGATAAAAATCAGATTTGATGGGAGCTTCTTACAATAGGGTGAGTTTGAGGGGCATTCTGACCAGGTTTTGGAGGGGAGTAAATGCAACAGTCACCAGGGTCAATATATAAGTGGATATACATAGATTAAAGACCACGAACATTGGACATTTTTTAGGTGCAAGTAGGCAGTACGGCCAGCTGTGCTCAGAATGGGACAATGATCGGTGAAGTGCTAGGGTGGAGGGAGAGGAAGTGAGCGACATAGGCAGGCTAGAGGTGAGGGAAAAATGTTAGCTAGTTGACAGATGAGCTGTAAATTAAGAGAGTAACTCAGAGGCTAAGAGATAGGCTTTAAGTATGGTGTTGGATCAATATGTGTGGACAGTTTCTCGAACTTATTGTTAAGAGAATTCCATGAAAGTGGAGCAAGAAGAGAGAAAGTGGGGGAGTGAGAGGAAGCACCGGGATGGTGAGAACCACAAGGGTAATCAAAGAGGCAGAGCAGAGATTATAAGAAGGCTTGTAGATTTGGAAAGCGGAGAATAGACACAGTGGTGCCTTATCATGGATTGATTAGTGAACCAGGAGAAGACATTTTAATCTGGCCCTGTTTTGTGTTGTCAGCCCTACAGTCTGGCTACGGTACATGAAAGTAGGTGTGAAGTGATGGAGTTCAAAGAGAGTCCTGTTAGTAAAGTCACGGAACTTGTCGAGAGGACCAAAAGCATAGTTGGGGAGACCAAATAGGATGCTGGCACAGTAGTCCAGTTTGGAGAAGACAAGCGATGCTTGGTGCTTTTGAAAGGAAGGAGGTGCCTGATTTTCCTAATATTGAGGTGGTTGAGACAAGCTGCTGTTCCAGTTTTGGAGATGAAAGTAGAGAAGGTGTGAGAAGGATCATAGATGTTGCAGAGGTTTCTAGCTGAAAATGAGTAGGGGAGAGTGACAGGTGGAAACTGGATAGGCATAGGAAGCAATGAGAGAGAGCTTTTGGCAGGGAAGTAGAGGACCTCTGTTTTGGTAGAGTTTAACATCAGAGAGTGCAACATCATCCAATATTTAATGACAGAGAGATAGTTGGAAATTTTGGTAGAGAGATCAGAGGACAGTTCAAGAAAAGAGAAGCAGATTTGGGTGTTGTCCTCAAAGAGTTAGTATGAGAACCCAAAGGAGATTAGTTCCCCAAGAGCAGAGGTGTAGGGTGTAAAGAGAAGCAGAGCAAAGAGAGAGCTTTGTGGAACACCAACAGTTAGAGTGAGTTGAAAGGTGTTGGTGCTCCAGGAGACTGATAATTGGCAAGGTGCAAGGTAGGATTCAATCCAGTCAAGGGCTCAATCATGAATTTCTAGAAGAAAGAGAGTATTATGGAGATCAGAGTGATCAACAGCGTCAAAGGCAGCAGGCAGCTCAAGGTGTAATAGGATAGAGGATAGGTTGGAGTTCTTAGTAGAGGCAATGAAGTTGGAGATATTCTTGAGAACAGTTTCAGTGGATTGACAGAAGTAGAAACCTCCTTGTAGGGGTTCTCTAAGGTTGTGGATGTCTAAGAAATTGGTAAGATGGTTGAACACAACCCTTTCATGCACTATAGGGTAGTGCAGAAGGAGAAACACAGGGTGAAAGCCAGTACTTTTGGGTCAGTCCCTTGCTTTTTGTGGAGGCTGACCGTGGCTGTTTTGAAAACAAAAGAGATTACCGGGATATCTAAAAAATAAATCCCTTGTACAGAATTAGTGTGTAAAAATCTGTTAAAATCGTGCTTTTCGTTTGTGAGCAAACACTGTTTTATCTTTTCAATTTGCAAATTGCAGTTATCACATTGTTGTTTGCCTAGTAGAATATTCATCCTCACTGTACATAGAATAATCATCCCTCCTGGCCACTAAAACTCAGCTCCTCCTCCTTGGTGACCTCAACATTCACCTGGATGCTTCCTGTCGCTACTCCAGATTCTTTCGCGATCTCTGCGATTCCCTCTCTCTCTCTATTCTTTCCTCCGGCCCGACTCATTCTGCAGGGCACACCCTTGATGTTCTGATCTCCTCAGACCACCCCCTCTCTATACCTCTCACCACTCCTCTCTCCTGGAGTGATCACTATCTCCTTTCCTCCCATCTCTCCCTCTCTATCCCTCAGGTCAAGCCAGCTCAAACAGGTCATTTCCTGTTCTTCCAAAACCTTTAAGGACCACATTGACACCCTTGCTCGTCCCCTGGCTGACTTCTGCAACCACTGCTTCACCACTGGAGCCTTCCCATCCCCCTGAAGCACTCTATTGTGCACCTTCTTCTCAAGAAACCCTCTGCCGACTCCTCATGCCCAGGAAACTATCGCCCAATTTCCATCACTCCTTTCTTGGGCAAACTTCTGGAAAAGCTGACCATCTCCCAGCTTAATCTTCACACTGAATCTGTTGGTTGTCTCCATGACCATCAGTCTGGTTTCAGAGCAGACAGAAGCACGGAAACTGCTCTCCTGAACATCCATGAAGTCCTGCTCTCTAACCTCAATTCTAATCTCTCCTCTGTCCTCATCTTACTCGATCTCTCCTCTGCCTTTGATTTGGTTAAACATGCCATCCTGCTCAATCGTCTCCGTGATAACCTGAGTATCACCGATCAGGCCCTGGAGTAGCTGTCCTCTTTCCTCTTTGACCGACCCTCCCAGGTCCAACTTGGGTCCTTCCTTTCTTCTATCTCACTCTCTACTTGTGGTGTTCCCCAGGGGTCTAACCTCTCTCCCTGGCTTTTCAACCAATACTTGGCACATCTTGCTGACCGCATTGCTGCTCTCCGCTCCAACTTTAAGTGCTATCCGGATGACACCCAGCTCGTTTTCCGTCACCCCTCAGCCACCTCTTCTCCTACTGTCATCTCTGACTGTCTTTCTGCTATCCAGGAGTGGTGTGTCACCAATGATCTCTCTCTTAATGCCAGTAAGACGGAGATTCTCCTCATCAACACACCTGCACCAGCCTTTCCTGTCGCTCTCTAGCTGGCCTCCCTTGCCCCTCTTCCTTCTCCCACCTGTGAGGCTAAGAACCTCAGGGTCACCCTCTCCTTTTCTCCGCACATCTCTGACATCTCTAAGAAGTCAAACTACCAACTGCACCTCCTCAGAGGTATTGTTCCTTTTCTCTCCTTCCCCCAGAGGCTCAATAATACAGAGCTCTGTTTCTCTCTAGGCTGGACTACTGTAACAGACTCTTTCTAAATCTGCTTGCTTCTACTCTCCGTCCTCTGCAACTCATCCAGAACAGGACGGCGAGACTTGCCCTTGGCCTCAAGCCCTGGGATCGTATCTCTCTAGCACTCTAATCTATGCATTGGCTCCCACTGGCTGAGAGGATCAATTTCAAGACCCTCTGCATTGTCCACAAGGTCTTCTGGGGCCTGGGTCCTCAATACCTCTAACTATCTCTTCGTAAATACCGTCCTACTCAAGCTCTTCACTCCTTGACCTTCATCTCCCTCGGGGCCAGTCTCTTCTCCAAGCAACGAGTTGGCAGTAGATCTCTTTCTTCGGCTGGGGCCTCCCTCTGGAACAGCCTCCCAGCCTCTCTGTAACTTGAGGAGAACCATCTCCGAATCCAGAAGTACCTTAAAACGTTTTCCTCTTTGCTTCTGCCTTCTCTCTTCCTCTACCCTGCTGATCTCTGTCTGTTCCTGCATTGGGCTTATGGCTACCCTCTGATTTGAGGCCCAGATGCCTTGCCCACCCTGCGACCTCCCCGTACACTTCCACCTACCTACACTCCCTCTGGCAACCCTTGCACTCGGGTCTGTATCTGCAACCCTACAGTCCTCTGACCGGCACTTATTTGACACCAGCTGTGTCTGCGCTTAAGTCATACACTTGCCACCCGATGGCTGCACAACCTTTTGTTGTCTTGATCCTGTGTTTTGCACTTTCCACTCCTCCCCTTCCCCTCGCACGTTCCCCTTCCCTTTCCCCTGCACTTGCGCGTTCTCAATGTCACTTGGCCTAGTAAGATTGCTGTTTTGTCCTCTCTTGTACCCCCTCCCTTGCCTCATGGCGCCTTGAAACACTTATGTATGGGCGCGATATAAATGAAATAGATCATATCATATCATACATTTTTACAAAATGCTGGCTCAGATTCCATCCTGAGATAAATGCTTTGATGGGTATTAATCTTCTGTTCCGCGGTCATAATTGTCTTTTCTTGATGTGCACCAGGGGTGTGTTTTGCTTGCAGGATTACCGGAGAGGTTCAGTCCTGAAATGTAACTTTCTAAGTTTAGATCATGGAATACAAATTGAAATCATTGTTGATTGATTTGTAACGGTCACAATTTTCCATTGGATAATAGATCACCTTCCAAACTATCTGGATTGAACCCCATAGGTATTAATAGAAACCCCAAACCACTGGTTTTGCAAAAAGAGGGTACCAGAGGATGTTAACAGATGTCTATCTTTTGTTTTGATCAAATGTACAAAAATTGTATTTTACTGCAGTTTTGTATTTTGGAGAATTTACGATAGCATCACAGAAGTACAACACATGCCAGCATTCGTTCATTTGCACTGCTGCACCACTCAAGATGGCAAACACTTCACTAATCAATCTATGGCAAAGATAAAGCACACTATTTTCAGGCAAGCATGTAAGTAATTGGAATACCCAAAAGTGAGATTTGAGAAAATACAGAGAAGTGTCAACTGACATTATTTTTGTTCAGCAAGAGAATGACTTGCCACTTGTTACCAGAAGACACATTTTAGTTCAGCATGACACCAGATATCACCCTGGTGATACTTCTATAGGGTCCGATTACAAGCATTTGCACAGAAGAACATCTGGAGATGCCTTGAGCATCTCAGATTTGCTCTTGCTAAATCATGTTTTATTCACAAATCCTAAAACTGGAGCAAATTCGGAATTACCTGAGTCATCCTTGAGATGCTCATATGCAAATGTGATTCACATAGATTTGCTCAAGGGCATTTCATAGATGCTCCAGGCATCTTCAGACGGGCTCTTGTCTTCCTCTTTGTGAATCTGGTCTAAGGTAGCAGGAGCAAAACTCAGAAGAACAGGACATTACCTGATTTGCTTCAGTGCAAATCTTTGTGAAATGTGCCCATAGTCTGGAAACGTTGAGAACTGCATTTAAATGTGTCCATCCTTTCCTGTACCCCAAAAGCTTTTCTTGTTCCTATATTCTAAAGTCAGTGGTGCCATTTTAACATAGCAGCTGTTAATATCTTTTTCTTTTTCCAATTTCCTTGACTAGACATGAGGTTTCTTAGCCTTTAGATGCTGTTTTATAATATTGACACTCAAACTCCATTCCCCTGCTGTGGAGACCGCAATCGAAGATCTGAGGCAAGGGAATCTCATACCTTTCAGATTGATTAGCTACGTTAGGGAGTCATTGAGACCTTTAAACCCTAAAAAAAAGACCGGGGAACACCTTGTAGTATGTGCATGTGGTGTGTGTTTGTGTATGGGTGGGATCGGATTGGGCTTGCATGCACCAGCCTGTGAGTGTGTTTCAGTGGCTGTATCAGTGTTTTTGTGTCTTTTTGCAGTCTGTAGCAGTCTTGATGTGACTATTAGTGTGTGTTTGTTTTACTGTGTTAAGCTCACATGAGAGTAGGTTGTTCCTTTACCACCAATACCTTGTCTGCATGTGTTACTATTGGATTAACGCACAATACCTCTTCACGAGAATACTGTGTGCACGGCATTGTGTGCATTGCTCTGAGTTACAGTCCAACACACAACTAAAATATGACTTCATCCATAAAGTCAAGATCATGGATTTATATATGCACTGTGTTAGGCGGAAACCTGTGCAGTTCCCTCTGGGACCACTGCAAAAGATTTAGGACTACAGGTGTTTGGCGGTGAACCCACTTGGTAGCCGTCTGTACCACACAGATTCACTTGGTAGCTGTGGCTGAGCAGTCAGACTTCCCTCAAGAAGAGTTGAGCAGTATGTGGAGTATACAAAATAGGGCAATTCTTCACAGCAAGACAAGCAAACACGCAACGAAGCTTAGTGTAAAGATATTAAGGTATTTAATTGTAACAAAACATCTATCAAAAACACTATGGCACTTTCACTGCAAACAAATCAAACACAATTACTCTACGAAGAAGAAACGATCAATCCCCCTAACAATATTTCGACAAGTCTAAGTTCTACCGGTATCACTTATTTCCAGACAGAGGTGTATACCTCAACTTAGATGGCACTCTAATATTAGTTAGGACGGGAGAGAAGAAAAATAGGCAGGTTACGAAATCAACACAGTTCAATACTGCACGGGTAGGATGCAAGGCAAGAAGGCAAGAACCACAATAGATCATAAAGTTCAGAGGCCAGGCCCACTCGGAGAGAGGCAAGGTGATATGTCCCAAAAGTCTCTAGTTGAGATGCGTTCGAGTCTTTGTAGCAAATTGTTATCGGCAGGTTGAACCAGTTCAGAACAATACGTTTAGAAAAAGCTTAGAGGCAACCCAACGGAAAGGAGAGGATTAAGACACCTCGCTCAATCCGATCGAAAGGGGAAGTTGTGGAGAGACAGCTCCGGCGGGGGCATTTGGTCCTGGTGGTGGATGCACGTCGGGTCTTTGCCAAGAGTAGAGATAATCTCGTCGTCGAAGAAAAGTGAAGTCCGGTGCACCACCAGGGAAGAGACCAGCCGCGGAGTGCTCCGTCACAAGGCACCACCTTTTGGTCGCGGTACAGGGGTAGTGGCTATCCGGTTGCCAAAGGTGCGCTGCACGGGCAATTCGACCACTGCGTCCTGAGGCGAATAAAAAGTAAAGGGGACAGGTTGTTCCCACCAGTCAGGGGAAGAGACTCTCCGGCAGGGAGATCTCCTCTGTCGTCGGGAAGTGGTGAGTCGGCTCAGCAGGGCTCCACCGGAGGTGTCGTCGTTGCAGGTCGGCTCAGCGTTACCCTCGTCGGATTCTTAGGTCCTGTGGCGACTTCTGAAGATCCAGTCCCAAAAGCCCTGCTTTTATGCAGAAAACCCCCATTCATTCAGCCTAGCTGTCAATCAACACATGCTAAGTGGTGAGCGGGAAGGCTCACCACTTGGGCCAATCACTCCAGAGTGCGACCGGAGTTGGCAAGGCAACTCAGTCCAGGGTGCCTAAACCCCCTCACACGCCCCTGTGGTAACCCAGACAGAATGGCACCACTTTGGAAGGGCTCTGTACAGAGCCCGCCAAAAGTGGAACAAAGGGCTCAACCTTTGGTTTAGGAGTCACAGAGACGAACACAGACGCCATTTTAAAAACCGAGTTCTGGCAGAAAATACCATCCGATAAACTTATTTAAGATAAGTAGATCGGTGGTACGTTAGAGATTAACGAGAAAAAGTATCAATCTCCAACAATGGGACGAATCCCATAGGGTTATGTCCGGAGTCGAACATAACAAGTAGTTTCCACTGCCACCAGCCAAAACTCGACGAGGGGGGACGGGACAGTGCCCCCTCGAGTAACAGATTCAGGAGTAATCGAATTACCCCTACTAGTACGTCCAAAATAAGATGGTTGGTACTAGTTCTGTTAGTAAATTTAGGTCTAGTAAAGCCAATGGTGACTTTACATGCCCGGGGAGACAGTAGTCAGTCCCCGGGTATGGAGTCTATGGTGGAGGTCCGCTAGGACACCCCAGTGTTACGGCACGTAGGGTGCGGTGTAACACACATAGAAAAACATATGAGACCCTATGGAGTAAAAGACCCCATAGCCTATAGAACACATTGGCATTCAAAGGAATTACACACATTCATGTCCAAGAGTGGGAGGAAAAGAGTCTCACTCTTGGCAGGATGGAAAAAAATAAACTGCAGAAATCCAGCAAAGCTGCTGGGGGACTCCGTAGGTTAGGAAATTCAGCCTAAACAGAGAATTCTCCCTAACACTCGCCCCCCCCAGACTAAGGGACAGGAGGATTTAATCCACTCCTGGATGAATCTCATACCTCTAGTCGATGACATACATCCTAGAGAGACCATCAGAATTTTGGTGGTGACATCCTGACCTGTGCTCAATGGTGAAATCAAACCCTTGCAGGCAGATCGACCATCTCAATAGTTTTGGGTTTTCCCCTTTCATTTGCATTAACCATCTCAAGGGTTGGTGGTCAGTCTGAATGACGAAAGTAGAACCATACAAGTACGGCCTAAACCTCTTCAGAGCCCACACGATAGCAAAGCACTCTCTTTCGATTGTTGCCCACCTTGTTTCAGGATCCTTCAGCTTGCGGCTGATGAAGCAAACGGGGTGCTCCCTACCTTTCCCATCCAGTTGACTGAGTACGGCACCTATTCCTACATTTGAAGCATCTGTCTGCACAATGAAGCGTTGGCGGTAATCAGGAGCTCTGAGTACTGGGGCTTGGCAAAGAGCCTTTTTCAGGGTTTCAAAAGCCTGATTGCACTCCTCGTTCCATCTAACCTTCTTAGGAAATTTGGGCGAGGAGATGACATTCAGTGGAGAAGCTATGGTCCCATAGTTCTCTATGAAATTCCTTTAATACCCAGTGAGGCCTAGGAAGGCTCTCACCTGGGTTTGAGTAGTCGGTGTTGTCCAATTTTGCACAGCTTCAATCTTACTGAGCAAAGGCCTTATTTCTCCACCTCCTACCTCATGCCCAAGATAGACTACCTTACTCTGTCCAATTTGGCATTTGCTCGCCTTTATGGTCAGATTGGCTCGTCCAAGAGCCTGCAAAACATCTCTCAGGTGGGTTACATGTTCTTCCCAGGAATTGCTGAACACTGCGATGTCATCCAAGTATGCCATGCAGAAGTCCTCCATCCCATTCAGAACCTGGTTTACCATCCGTTGAAACGTAGCAGGTGCATTCTTCAATCCGAAAGGCATTACCTTAAACTGGTATAAGCCAACGGGGGTAGAAAATGCAGTTTTCTCCTTGGCATGGTCTGTCAGGGCTATTTGCCAATAGCCTGACGTCAAGTCAAATGTGCTGAGGAACTTGGCGGCGCCAAGTTTATCCACCAACTCATCCGTTCTTGGCAAAGGGTGGGCATCAGTCGTGGTGACTGCATTAAGAGCTCTATAATCCACGCAGAATCTAAGTTCTTTAGATCCGGCCTTTGGTACTAACACAACTGGGCTAGACCATGGACTAGTAGAGGGCTCTATTACCCCGAGATCAAGCATCTTGCTGACCTCACCTTTGATGTGGGTTCGTACGTTTTCTGACATGCGGTATCCTCTGCTTTTGACTGGCAGACAGTCACCAGTGAGTATGTCGTGCTGGCCCCAAGGGGTCAAGCCTGGTGAAAGCGAGAACAGAGAGGCAAACTGATTCAACATAGCTTTGCACTCTTCTTGTTGCTCGGGTGTCAGATTGGAGGAGAGATTTACTCCTTCAATTTTTTCATCTAAAGGTAAGCCTCTGAGGAGATCCGGAAGAGCTTCACTCTCTTCTTCTTCCTCGGATGACGCTAGAAGCAACGCTCCTACATCAGGTCGTGAGACATACGCTTTAAGTCGGTTGGTGTGAAAGACTGTCGGAGCCTCCTTGGGATTGCCCAAGTCCACCAGATAGTTAACCTCTCCGGGTTTACCCACAACTCGGAATGGTCCCATCCATTTATCTTGCAAGGCCCTCTGCCTTGTTGGGATCATAACGAGAATGAGCTGGTCTTGAGCGAACTCAACCATGTTAGCCTTTTGATCGTGCCAGTGCTTCACCAATGCTTGTCCAGCTTTCAAGTTATCGCTTGCTTCCGTCATCATGTGCGACATTCTTCTCCGGAGACCTATCACGTAGTCAGTCACTCTGACTGGCTTGGGGGAAGGAGCACTCTCCAACCCCTCCTTAATCAGGGCCAATGGACCTCTGATGGGATGACCATAGAGTAGTTCGAAAGGCGAGTAACCTACTCCCTCCTGAGGGACTTCTCTATAAGCAAAGAGAAGGCATGGCAGTAGAAGGTCCCACTTACGTTTAAGAGGTTCCTCTAAAGCACCTATCATGCTCTTCATGGTTCGGTTGAACCGTTCTACCAACCCATTGGTTTGGGGGTGGTACGCTGTTGAGAACTTGTAAGTAACTCCACAGGTTTTCCACATGGCTCTCATGTAGTTGGACATAAAGTTTGACCCCCTGTCAGAGATTACTTCCTTAGGAAACCCGACCCTAGTAAAAATACCAAGGAGGGCCTTAGCCACAGCCGGAGCTGTAACAGTCCTCATAGGAATTGCCTCAGGATACCTAGTAGCATGGTCTACTACAACAAGTATAAACCTGTTGCCTGAGGAAGTTGGAGGATCAAGGGGACCAACAATGTCAATCCCTACTCTCTCAAATGGGACTCCCACAACTGGGAGAGGCACTAAAGGTGCCACATTCTTGGAGCCAACCTTGCCAGAGGTCTGGCAGGTGTGGCAGCTCCTGCAGTGTTTTTCTACTTCGGCCCCCATCTTTGGCCAATAGAAGTAGAGAGAGAGCCTTTCCTTAGTCTTCTTGAAACTCAAGTGACCAGCCAAAGGAATCTCGTGGGCTAACTGCAAGAACTGTGGTCTGTTCTCTTGGGGTACTACATGTCTTTTGTAGTCTCCAGGTGCAGACTCGGTCGGTTCACTGTAGAAGAGGCCATCTTCCCAGTGCAACCTGTATTTCCCAGGCTCTTGCCCTTCAGCCTGAGCTTCTGCCTGGTGGCGAAGACCTTCCAGAGTTGGACATTCCCTCTGTCCCTTACTGAAGTCTGCCCTGCTGGGTCCACCTTCTGCCAGTAAAGACTGCAGCTCAGGATGGTCAACAGGATCCAGATCTCCAATGAGTTCCTGGCCTTCCATTAGCTCTTCCTCAGAGTCTAATTCTACCACGCAGGGTTGTACCTCCCTCTCGGCCTCGGCTGGAGGTGGAGTTACGGGTGTAACTTTGGACAACCGCTGGGAAGTCCTTGTTGGCTGCACTGGATTGCTGGCTGCTGGTTTCGGGATAGAAGTCTTAGGTTTCCCTTTCGCTTCTGATTTCTCGGAGACAGCGGCCGACAATTCCAGTGGAGCAGGAGTGATTTCTTTCTTCATCATCTCCTGGAGAGTACCGCGCATGGTCCTCTCTCTTGCAGGTCTGGTTAGCTCCTGTAACCGTTTACTAGGAGGTCTGGGAGTATGCGATACAACTCCGAGAGTTTTCAAATCGTTACCCAACAGTACGCGTCCTGGTACCTCACTCTGTATGCTGACAGGTATCTTCACAGTCATGTCGTTACACTGGATGAGAACTGGTAATTGGGGAAGCATCTGCACAGGCCCTCCAGCTAACTTGGTGAGGTGTTTGGGTGCCTTAGCAACATCCTCAGCCTGAAAAAACGATTTATTCACCACAGTTATGCTGGCCCCAGTGTCCCTAATGGCAGGAGTCTCCTGACCATTCACCTGGACACTGTCCTTATAATACTCTTTAGTATTATCGGGGATAGGGTTCCTAGACATAAAATCGAAATCAATAAAATCGAAAGTCAAAATGTCGAAAAAATAATCTCGAAAAAAAAAAAGTCGAATTTTTTTTTAATACGTTTTTTATTCGAAATGGGGGGGTTCCCCCCCAACCCCCCTTTTTTTCTATTTTTTTTTTATTTTACCCCTTTTTTTTACTTACCAAACCCAAAAAAAATATATAAATAATAAAAAAACAAATTCGACTTTTTTTTTTTCGACATTATTGATTCGACTTTTTTGTCATTCGACTTTATTTTTTCGATATTATGACTGGACACCCGGGGATAGAATTATAGACATCTAAATTCTGTTGTTCCCACAACCCCAGAGATACTAAAGAAACGCTGGCTGAGACTCCAATGGGTTCGTCAGCTAGCAGTAGAAAGTTTCCACTTGGCATTTGAACTTCCTCCTCTGGAGCGAAGGCTAAGGAGACAAGCTGGACCCCTGAAGGTTTACCCTTACATCTGGGATCTCCTTTCACGTGGTCAGTCGAGCCACAAACAAAGCATTTACCGAATGCTTTCTGGAATGGTGGCTTGTTCTGACCTCCTTCCGGTTTGGCACCAGAAGACACACTATTCTGCTGTGGTTTTCCTTGTGGCTTACCCTTCTGGTTTTGTTTGGGGCCCTCTTTGGAATGTGAGTTATTAGAATTCTCTTTTGAGTCTTTTTTAGGCTGTTTTCCCTCATCCTTTTTCTGAGTTGCCCCAGAATCCTTATGAGTAGCCCTGTTGGCAACACATAAGTCAGCAGCCTTAGCTAGTTTCCGGGAATCCAATTCCTTCGAATCAGACAAGTGCTGTCTGAGCTCAGGAGAACAGGCATCATAAATAGACTCCAACATAAAAAGATTCCTCACACCCTCATAAGTGTTCACTTTGTAACCCTTAATCCATCCCTCTAAGTTTTTCAACCCTTCACTCACCCAGGTAGCCCAAGGGGTACCATCATGCTTTTTGAGGGTTCTAAACCTCTTAAGATACTGGGAAGGGGTCTTCCCGAATCTAGCTATTAAAGCTAGCTTCACACTTTCGTAATCCGTCTTATCCGCCTCCCCCAACTCCATTACCACATCAGTCGCAACAGGAGGGAGCCTAGAGAACAACCAGGGAAGTAAAGCATTCCCGGTGATGTCCTGGAGCCCATGATTGTATTCAAACAGTTTCAACCAATCCAACACATCCAATCTCGGTTCATACATACCCACTAATTCCTTCGGCATCCGGGGTCTTTTGGGACTGGAGCTCCTAGAGGAACCAGAGGAGAGAGAAGCATTTTCCATAGACAACTTTTTCATCTCTAACTCGTGATTAAGTTCTATTTCCCTGAGTCTTAACTCAGCTTGCTTCTGCTCAGCCTGGGCATTCATCCGTCTGAACTCGAGCTCTTGGTTTCGTTCAGATTGAGCCAAGAACCGTTTGTATTCTAATTCGAGCTTCATTTTTTCAAGTTCAAAATAAGCAGGGTTACTTGTGGGACCTGGTATGGGCCCCGTAGGCACAGCTGGTAAGGCAGGTAGAGGAGCAGGGGAGACAGTTTCGTTAGCCTCTCCGTCCTCGTCAGCCTCTTCATCGCTATCATCAGAATTACGATTTAGATCACCACCATCACTGTTATCTACATTTGCTGGAGAGATTGGTTCCTCTGAACCAGTACCCAGACTTTGGTTCGCCAGCAATCTTTCTATTAGTCGTAACTTCTTGCCTCTTACAGAAAGATTCTCTTGCCTACAGAGAGCTCGCAAACTCTCAGTATTTTCACCTGACAAGGACTCTTGACTGTAAGTTTCCATCGTAGACATGTTTTTTGAAAGTTGCTTTTTGTGCTAAGTTTTGTGGTTAGTTATCCTACAGTGTCGAAAAGCACTCTAAACTGTATACTCGATACAAATCCCACCGCTGTCACCAGTGTTAGGCGGAAACCTGTGCAGTTCCCTCTGGGACCACTGCAAAAGATTTAGGACTACAGGTGTTTGGCGGTGAACCCACTTGGTAGCCGTCTGTACCACACAGATTCACTTGGAAGCTGTGGCTGAGCAGTCAGACTTCCCTCAAGAAGAGTTGAGCAGTATGTGGAGTATACAAAATAGGGCAATTCTTCACAGCAAGACAAGCAAACACGCAACGAAGCTTAGTGTAAAGATATTAAGGTATTTAATTATAACGAAACATCTATCAAAAACACTATGGCACTTTCACTGCAAACAAATCAAACACAATTACTCTACGAAGAAGAAACGATCAATCCCCCTAACAATATTTCGACAAGTCTAAGTTCTACCGGTATCACTTATTTCCAGACAGAGGTGTATACCTCAATTTAGATGGCACTCTAATATTAGTTAGGACGGGAGAGAAGAAAAATAGGCAGGTTACGAAATCAACACAGTTCAATACTACACGGGTAAGATGCAAGGCAAGAAGGCAAGAACCACAATAGATCATAAAGTTCAGAGGCCAGGCCCACTCGGAGAGAGGCAAGGCGATATGTCCCAAAAGTCTCTAGTTGAGATGCGTTCGAGTCTTTGTAGCAAATTGTTATCGGCAGGTTGAACCAGTTCAGAACAATACGTTTAGAAAAAGCTTAGAGGCAACCCAACGGAAAGGAGAGGATTAAGACACCTCGCTCGATCCGATCGAAAGGGGAAGCCAGGCGGACACGGTACCTTGTTGTGGAGAGACAGCTCCGGCGGGGGCAGTTGTTCCTGGTGGTGGATGCACATCGGGTCTTTGCCAAGAGTAGAGATGATCTCGTCGTCGAAGAAAAGTGAAGTCCGGTGCACGACCAGGGAAGAGACCAGCCGCGGAGTGCTCCGTCACAAGGCACCACCTTTTGGCCGCGGTACAGGGGTAGTGGCTATCCGGTTGCCGAGGTGCGCTGCACGGGCAATTTGACCACTGCGTCCTGAGGCGAATAAAAAGCAAAGGGGACAGGTTGTTCCCACCAGTCAGAGGAAGAGACTCTCCAGCAGGGAGATCTCCTCTGTCGTCGGGAAGTGGTGAGTCGGCTCAGCAGGGCTCCACCGGAGGTGTCGTCGTTGCAGGTCGGCTCAGCGTTACCCTCGTCGGATTCTTAGGTCCTGTGGCGACTTCTGAAGATCCAGTCCCAAAAGCCCTGCTTTTATGCAGAAAACCCCCATTCATTCAGCCTAGCTGTCAATCAACACATGCTAAGTGGTGAGCGGGAAGGCTCACCACTTGGGCCAATCACTCCAGAGTGCGACCGGAGTTGGCAAGGCAACTCGGTCCAGGGTGCCTAAACCCCCTCCCACACCCCTGTGGTAACCCAGACAGAATGGCACCACTTTGGAGGGGCTCTGTACAGAGCCCACCAAAAGTGGAACAAAGGGCTCAACCTTTGGTTTAGGAGTCACAGAGACGAACATAGACGCCATTTTAAAAACCGAGTTCTGGCAGAAAATACCATCTGATAAACTTATTTAAGATAAGTAGATCAGTGGTACGTTAGAGATTAACGAGAAAAAGTATCAATCTCCAACAATGGGACGAATCCCATAGGGTTATGTCCGGGGTCGAACATAACAAGTAGTTTCCACTGCCACCAGCCAAAACTCGACGAGGGGGGACGGGACAGTGCCCCCTCGAGTAACAGATTCAGGAGTAATCGAATTACCCCTACTAGTACGTCCAAAATAAGATGGTTGGTGTTAGTTCTGTTAGTAAATTTAGGTCTAGTAAAGCCAATGGTGACTTTACATGCCCGGGGAGACAGTAGTCAGTCCCTGGGTATGGAGTCTATGGTGGAGGTCCGCTAGGACACCCCAGTGTTACGGCACGTAGGGTGCGGTGTAACACACATAGAAAAACATATAGGCCCTATGGAGTAAAAGACCCCATAGCCCATAGAACACATTGGCATTCAAAGGAATTACACACATTCATGTCCAAGAGTGGGAGGAAAAGAGTCTCACTCTTGGCAGGATGGAAACAAATAAACTCCAGAAATCCAGCAAAGCTGCTGGGGGAGTCACTAGGTTAGGAAATTCAGCCTAAACAGAATTCTCCCTAACACACTGTACTGCAGTACTGACGTTACTGGAATTTGATATTTTTATTTGTTACCCCAATGTTATTTTGGCTGTTATGTGTAAAGGAATAGCACGTGTTTTTTTACACGGTGCCGTATCGCTTTTGTGTAGGCTTGGGAAAGGCACAGTGTAATGGTATTACGTGGCTATTGATGGTAGCAGGTCCAAAATGGTGCCAGTACCTGGGCATCTAATAGCAGCGCCTGGCCAATGCCTACAATGTATGCACAAGCCAAAACTGTTGGCTTTACCAATGCTTGTTTTTAACAGGACTTTGGTGAAGACCACACATAGTGCTTATAAATCGAGTGGTAGAAGGCAGACCTGGTGAAGGCATATTTATTACACCAGTAGCGGGTTCACAACTCCAATAAAGTCATTAACTCTCAGAAGACAGCTGTGAAAAAACACTGGCAGGCACTTGGAGTGCAAAGTTGATGGTAAGGCTTGCGTAAAGCGAGCTCAAAGAGTTCCCATGAGGTGTTGTTTTGGGCGGGCAGAGGCAGGAACTAAGTGAGAATGGCCATAGGCATCAGTATGGCCATGGCAGTCAATGGGTGGGCAAATAACCAAACAATACCTACAAGTTGTGTGTCCCTCCTCATATGCTATTTATCCCTATCTGTAATTTAATGCAATACTTTCTGCTGATAGGTGGCGCTAAATCACCACCTAATAGCCCAAACTAATGAGTCCAATGGGGATGGTTGGTGGTATATTCTACCAGATGACCTTGAGTGCAGAGAAGGTAGGACCCACCCAAGGGCTGGTAAAATGTGGGTTACTGCAGGACTAAACATCATTTCGGAACTTTAAGGAATGGTTTGGTCAAATCTCCCAAATGTCTTTGCTGTAAATGTGCACAACCCATACTCACGGATGGTTAACATCCGTAACTACAGTTTTAAAGTAGCCACTGCACCCAGTCTGAAGATCTCATTCGGTGGTTGCGTGTATGAGTCCGAAAGAACCAGTGACTCTTCCTTCTCATTGTAGTCATCATTTCTAGCCCCAGTTTAACAAATAAGCTTGTCACCAAGGTGATTATACTCTATGGGCCTGATTCATGGAATTATCTGCGGCAAAAATCGGTGCCAAGTCCCTGTTGGACGATTCATGGAATTGAATGCGCGGGACTTCTCCTGGACTTGCATGGAGTTTGCGCAGGCTCGGGATCTCTATGCGAGCCGTCGAGGGCCTTGCATGAGACATCACGCAGAGCATAGGCGTGGCTTGCACAGAGTGCCGGGAGGGAGGCGGAATACCAAAAATGGGAAAGAACTTGCAAAAAAGTGGGCGTTCCGAGGGACGCCCACAATTGCGTGGCACGAGACATATTCATGGATTCGATCGTGCAACCTCTCGGCCGGGAAATGGCCACACAAGTCCTTCCTACTATCCGCCACCTGAAGGCAGGCGTAAGTACACTTGTGCATAGGAATCGCAGCGCAAGGTGGGTTTGCATGTCAGATTTCGGGGTGCGTGTATGCAACCGGGGTTTTGATCCAATTTAGGGGTGTGCGTATGTAGTGAAGTGGGGTGTAGAAACGGTTTACGGGGGTTCGCATGCTGATTTTTCAAGATTTCAACTGAGTTAAGATTTTTCATACACATGTTGTCAGGGTGCAGGATACAGCTACAGAGGACCTTGCGCAGGGTCCCTGAGATACAGGCTTGCTTGTGGGGGATCCCACGCACTGCTTGGAGGGTGCATGCATGTACGCCCAGTGGAGCATGCAAAGGTAGCTGTCCTGGCTGTTTTTGCTTTGCGTGTGGTTGTGTCAGGGGCGTTCCCGGCACGACTTGAGAATCTGGTTACTTTACGTAGTAAATTCCATGAATACCCGGGGCGCACATTTTATAATCTGCACACAGGCTCACACAGTTTCCTTCTTGGCGCACGGCCCCTGCAGGATTTCTGCGCACGTTTCCATGAATCAGGCCCTTTGCCTCTCAGTATGAGACAGTCAGCGATGCAGCCGTCTCTGTGTGACAGGTTTATCAACAGTGCCATATGGAGAAAGAGATCCCGATAAGGATTTGTGGGCGATAATCAATGGCACATGTTTTGAATTAATTTAAATACACTGTCGGAAGGAGGTTTGAATTAGGACAGTTACTTGAATTAAAAATAGAAAACGGGTTTGTTTCAGAGTGACATACAATTGTGCATTTGCAGTCTTCGTTGGCTGCTTAAATTACTTTATGTAAATTCAGATTCCAATGACTAAGCGTACAATAGAGCTTGATGAACAGTTACAGTAGGCTGCTAATAACCTACCATCATGAAATATATATAATTTGGCATAATTGCTAGGGCAGGTAATCCGCGTGATTTTTTCTAAAGATTATTTTCTTAGGTCTGTATTAATGTAAAATGATTAGTAGGCGGTTTATTTCACATAAAGAATATTTAATCATTTTTTATAACTGGTTAGCTAGATTACTTTTTTTCGGCGAGTTCTTGGTCAGTTCTAAAAATATATGTAGTGATTTGTTTTCAAGGCCTTTTAACCAAGAAGGGCAGGGTGGTTATCTATCTATATATATATTTGTGAAAGTGTGTGTTTTTGTTCGGGGTTTGCTCCAGCCCCATATGAGTTGGTGGGCTGAAATGTTGGCCCGAGGTCGGCATACCAGTCTGGGGTGTACTGGCAATATTGTAATTTGACCAAACCCACCCATTCACTCTGCACAGGGCGGCGTCCGGCCCTGTGCTATCAGTATAGGCGATTTCAGAGATTGCCGATTTTGCGATTGTTGGCTTCAGCCCCACAACAGTTGGTGGGCTGAAATTGTGGTCCGATGTCGGCATACCAGCCTGGGCTGTACTGGTGACAGTGACATTTTACCAACCTCACCCATTCACCCTACATAGGGGTGGAGCGGGATCCGGCCCTGTGCTATCAGTATAGGAGATTTCGGAAGATTGCCTATTTTATGATTTTTCAGAAATAGGATGTTATGACACAAGTAAACATACACAAGGCTATAGCAGACCCCCTCGTGCATGTCAGCTGCAGACCCAGGCAACCCGGGTGGTACCACTAGTAGAAGTATAGTTTGTGAACATATTAAGGAGTGTTTTACATTAGCTGCTTTACCAAACCACCCTAAACCAGCTGGGAGCCTCCCCTCTGACCCTATAAGATGTCCTTAATGAAGAGGGATGTGTTTCTGTCCACTGTTTAATGTCCACTATAATTATCGTGTCATTGGTAGACTCTCTAGACTCCAAGGGTAGAAGAAAGGGGAGCAACATGTCCAAGGAGGATATCCCAGAAAAATGTAACCGGAGTAGGGGGTTTGAGGGAGTGGGGAACATATTCGGTGGTACACTATCGTACTGTCATAACAAAGTCCTCCATCTTTCACATTCTGTTGCTGTTTTTAGCAGTTCGTATACTTTCTGATTTACCGGTTTCATGTTGAAATCCCAGCAAGGCTTTTTCAGTCTTTAATTCTTTTGAGGTGGATAGATGAGTACAGACTTCACTTGGGTGATAATTGTATGTAAAATGTTTTATGCTTTGGTGAAAGCACTATATAAATAACCAATCATTATCCTACACAAGATCATGAATAATAATGTGATCAGGGTCAATGGTTCGGTCACGCAGATAAGTGGATGGCTTGGGGAGGCAACTGGGAGAGTGTCCCTGTTGCCTCCCCGAAATGAAAAAAAAATAAGTGCCACTGGGGAAGGGCCTAGGGTGGCTGGGACAGCGGGCGGAGATTGTGTATTCCGACCCTCTGTTCCAGCCACCTGATAGGCTGAGCGCCCTTTCCCACGGGTGCGAATGTCTTTTCTTCCCCTGATCTTCTCTACTTTTCAGAAAGTCTCTTTATAAACAGGTTTCTCTTTGGTACAGATATTTCTTAACATAATCTCATTTGATAGTCTCTGTTATCAACTCTTGTAGTTCTTCAAAAGTACTCTTGGGTTTTGTGCATTCTGTGGTCCTATACTTAGAATATCTTTCCTTCAAATAGTTCCCCTCACTCTTGTCATCACTTATAGACTCTTCCCAGTCCATTAATTCAGGCTTTCCTAAATTGGATTTATCTTGATCCCTTTCTAGGCTTTCCTTGTCAAGGATTCTTTCTCTTAGGCTGTCTCCTCTTGTATCTTGTTTACTTGCTAGTTTTATTTCATCTCTCTCGTTATGTTACATGTTTCTGGTTCGGGCTTTTTCCAGTCCACAACTCTGAAGACATTGGATGTTTTCCCTTTCTCCCACGGTTTCTGTTCCCAGTCTTGGATGGCTACCCACCAGGGTTGTTAAAATATCTCTTTTATGTTGTTGCTGTAAACCTTTATTCGGCGTGAGCCATCAGGTACAAAATACAAATATCGAAATATATGCATAAAAACCAGATTACAAAATAAAATCCATAAAAACACAGTGGTGGAACAAGTTCTCCCTGTAGTCAATAAAACAAACTTAAGACATATAGTGCTGGTGCAAAACAAAAGTCAAGATTCAGGATGTTTCAGGCAACACCTTCTTCGTCTTATACCATGCCCGGGGAATATACATAGAGAGAAAAAACGCTACATTCAGATTTTCTGCTGATTTACAGAGGTGCATGGCTTCCCTGGTTGTTGAGATTCTGAGCAGTACAAACAATGGTATCAAATAGTTCCTCCTAAGATCTCTAAAACCCTTGCATAAGAGCAACATGTGGAGGGGGCTCTCAGTCCCAGTACTGCAAATCGGACAGCTTTTACTTTGGGTCTTGTCCCAGCTAGCAGTGAGGGACCTTAGTGGCAGAGTGCCCAATCAAAATCTAATGTATAATTCTCGAGCACATGAGGATGCTGTGAGGTTGAGGTATTTCCCGTATCCCAGTGTTGTTTTACACCTCAGGTATTCAGTCCCAGTGGCCAGTGCAGAGCACATCATGCTGATTTTTTTTCTCTTGAACCTTAAGGCCGTCTTAACCATTGACTTAATGGCTATCGGCATCGATGAAGGGTTTTACCAGTGCACACTTAGTCCTTATGTGTGGCTAGGCCGGGAGTACTCCATACCCTCAGCCAGTAATATATTGGCCTCGTTTCTGCCTCTTTTATATGTTTTCACATTTCTTGTTAACCAGTTTCTTCAATGTTACCTCGTCCTCAGGACATGATACCTATCTTCCCCAACCAGATTATTTGTTATTTGCTTTCTCAGGCTTTTACAGTTCCAATTACACAGTCTTATATTTACTCCCCAGTCGCTAAGACTGTGACGAGTTTCTCCACTTACTCGACTCATATAATGGTTCCTCGGCGGCAACCCATTTTTCCCGGTGCCCCGGTACCTCTGGTTATGTGGGGGAAGGGTGCAGGACTAGGCTCTTCCCTCGGGTAAGCTTTCTTTCTCTTCTCGCTCGCCGGTTTCCCATTCTCAGTTCCTTGTTGGGCTTGTGCCGTATACCAGCACTGGCGGTTGGAAGTTATTCATGTTTCTCCCCACGGCAGTCTCTGCGTCGCTGTTCATGCCACCACCAGGTACATCTTCCCTTTCTTCCTCCTCGTAACGCTTTCCTTGTGGCTGAACACACTGGCCCTCTGCTGTCTTGCACTCGCCTTCTGCATCTCGTTGAAAGTCACAGACTGCGCGACCTGCCTGGGCTCCACTTCTACAAAGAGTGATTATGTCAGGGGGCTTCCACTGCGCATAGCACTCTCTTCCTCTCACTTTGCTTGGACTTGTCCCAATTAAATATATGCTTCTCGTTAAAGAGACATCTTTCTTTCTTTTTCCATATGATTTCTTTTTACATTGCCTTCAGCCAAACTTAAAGATGTCACACTACTCTTTATAGTAGACAGTCCCATTAATGTGGCTGTGGTAGGTAGTTATGAGAGTTCCTCACAGGAACAGGAGTCCTTGTCCCCAAATGGGAGTCTCTCCAGGTGAGGTCCCACTTGCCTCGACCCCTAGGGAGGGTCTTGCGGAGCGGGCTCACCTTCCTAGCCTCACAGGGGGAGGCTCTGACTTGGAGAGAAGGGACGAATACCTGCTATTCGTCACACACCGTAGAAATCGGATGGCCTCACATCAGTCGGTTCTGGAACACTGCAAAGTTAAAAAATCTGAGGTCATGTACGAATCTACCAAAAATTACGTTTCTCAAATGATTTAGAGGTACACGGTCAAGTCAAGAAACAAAGGTTTGAAGGACTCAATTTCACTTTCTTTTTTTTTACAAATTCTAGAGAATCTCAAGCCCTAGGGATTTTCTTCCACGATACGTTCATACCAATTGTTTTTAATGTATTAAACCTACATCTCATACATGTTGGCACTCTATCCTTGATAGGGAACAGGATACAGTATTTTTGTAGTTGCTTATAAACAGGGAAGACTTGTAAATATTCAGAGAAGGAGCACTTTTCAAGTAATTTGCTATAGTTTGTTTCCCTGTCCTTTTTCATCTCCTTCCTAAGAATTGCAATATTTTCCAGTGTCTCTATATTTACTCCAACTGTCTCAATAAGTCACAATTTTCTTTATGAAAGGTGAGCAGTGTGGACATATTACCATCACCAGTGGCAAATTTTATTTTAGCGTACAAAATAATGATATGCTTCAGGAATATAGCTCACACAAGGTTAAGAGCCAAATCACTTTGAATAGCTTGTACCGATGCACTTTGTGGTAAGGTACCTTAGGATATAACCACCCAGTCTCGCTGCCATCTTCCAATTTATTTGTATAAGAATATCCATCCCATACGTTGCTAGGAGAATACATTTTGCCGGATACATTTCCCGAAGTGGTCTCCACGAGTATTCGCCATATTCGATATCCAATTCATTAATTTGACTTCATGTTGGACAAATGTTTTGCTTTAGGCTTTCACCTTCCTTTTTCTTTTTTAATAGACATGAAAACCCAAAAGCATATACTCATTCTCTTTCTCCGATATTTTACCATTTAGTTTCGGAACAGCGTAACTTTATTTCATCTTATTAGAGTCAAATTCCATGATAAAAAAATTCCGACATTAGAAAAAACAGATTGTTTTCAGTAGAATACGGACTCATTGGTTCTTTCTGTGTTTTTTTTAAGAGTACAACTTCATGCGAATATTTTAGTAAACTATACACAATTATTTTGTGTTTCTATATACGTAGATTTTTTCACAAATGGTTATGGGAATTTTGTCTCTGTTGCCCGACGTTTCATTGTTTTGACAATGTTCAGGAACATGTGTGCACAGTTGACAATCTCCTTACTCAAGATGTCACAAGAACATGACCCACCAAAGAGCTGTACATTAGATTCTCTGCAGTTCCCACTTTTCAGCATCTCGCTGCCAGCCTGACCAAGGGTAAGAGCCACAGCCACTAAAGTGAGTAAAATAATACCTGATCATTTACTCTATGCAATATGCTTAGTCCCGAGGCCAACTGCCTCAGGACTGACGACACCTCAAAAATATATGTTACCACCAAGTTACACATTCTCCTCAAGTGTGTTTATTCCATAATCTAAACATGGCATTCGTGTTTACAATGCACTCTGCCAGCAGTGTTTGGCACCCCTTGGTATGTTTTTAAGGCTGCCGAAATACAGAGGATGAAACAAGAAAAAGCGAACAACAAAGAAATGCTAGCTATTTGAAATATACGTTATCATGCACATTATGTAAATATCCTAAAAGCTCAAAATCTACACTTAATTCAGTATATACACAGTAAACCTTATTAATGAAGTAAGCGTGAGTGAATAAACATGGGCCATGTCGAGTACCATACAGAACCTAGCTTGATTATTCCTCCACCTTCATCAAAGCTATACCAGTACTCGAACTTTCTTCATCATGGTCACGTGATTTTCACTGATTGACGTCATATTACACCCAAACCCTCTTTTTATAACATTGAAAAGCTCCTGTAAACAATGCATTTACTGCAAGCGATCATGGGCTGACAGTCAGTACCTCGATAGCTAAATAGATTCCGACATAAGGTTTTTCCATCAAATAATACATCAGACGTCTTTGATAATTAAGAATGCTTAACCTTTCACCTGATTAGTTAAACCATTAATACAACGAATCCCTGCTTTACTCTCAATCTTAAAGTCACTTAATAACAACCATGTATTCCCCAACTGCAAACTAGAAGTACTCATTTAAAGTGTATAGCTAAATGTGAAGCGCACTTCCATAATTACTCAGGCTTTTTTAATTTATATTTATAACATTTTATATAGCGCTTTACGCCAAAGCGCTTTACATTACAACAACCAGATTAAATTAGAAGCATGAGTATCAAACTAGAATCAAACGACCAAGAACAGTATATAGAACAATGTGCTGAGGACAAAGAATAGGATAAAAAAGGAGGAAGAGTAAGAAGGAAGTGATAAGGAGCAGTCAGGAGGGAGGATGAAGAAGGTGAGATTTTAAGGAGGAGCGGAAGGAGGGGTAAGAGGAAATGAAGCGGATGAGGAGAGGTAGAGAGTTCCAATGTAGAGGGGCAAGGAGCTGAAAGGATCGAAAGCAGGAAGGGGAGCAGGGTGATGGTGGAACAGAGAGGAGGAAGAGGTCGGCAGAAGGGAGAGGGCGAGAGGGGGTGTAGAATGAGAGGAGGGAGGAAAGGTAATGAAATAGATTCAAATGATAGGGCCGTAAATAAAATACTGTTGCTTATTTGATACACTTGTGTGTAGGTGCGTTATAAATGCCATATCATATCATAGTTCAGTTAGGCGAAAGGACTTCTGCTCTGCAGGACTTTGTGGATGAGTAGTGGTTTCTAAGCCGCTACTACTATTAAGCAGCAGTGATCTCAGTCATAGAGGTGAAACAGGCACAACATAAACAAAGCAGGTCCTTCACCTCTTTAAGGTAGCACAGTCCTGGGCATGAATATACTCTTCACGAGGGGTTTGAGACAGCAAGGAAGCATCCAAAACAACAATACTAATGGGGTACCAATATAATATAAATGTCCAATCAAGGTCCTATAAAAGAAATTGCAGTGTTTTATTAAACTAAAATACAAACACACTAAGAACCCACCCCTGTAAAGTAACACAAATGATATGCAGACCTTTTGATGAAGCAAGGCCCTCTGTGTATGTAGACAAGTGTATGCAGGCAATTGTCTTTGCAGCAATGTTCACGTTTTAAGTATATGTCTTTAGGAGGTATGGCACAGCATTTTAATTGTCAATAGGGCCAATAGAACATGGCCAGATACATATAACCATTGTTGGATACCTTTGTGTCTTCCTTGGGGTGCTGTGAAGCCCTTCCCTGGGTCACTTAGGAAAGGTGAGTCTGGTTTCTGGCCTTCCCATCTAGGAATGTTTCCATGGACGCTCACAGGCAGAGTCCTGGCTGCCAGTGTTGCAACAGAAGGCAGAGTTTCCCAGCAGCATTTTTCTTGGTGTGCTGTGAGACCCTGCATGGGGTCTCTTGGAAATCTGAATCCTTCTCCTGCCCTTTCCAGCTAGAGCGGTTACCAGTGACATTTGCCGGTCTACCCCTCTAGCAGGCCGAGTACGGGATACTAGTTTATAGGCAGCAGGTATAGTCGCAATGACCAAAGGTTCTGAAAATGCTACCACCAAAGGTTCGAAGACCAAAAGTCCGAACCTTTGGTGGTAGCATTGTAAAAATAAAACGGGGGGCTGCGGGGGTGTCCTCCGCATCGCCTCGCTCACTACACTTCACCTGTGGTACAGGGTCCTTTACTTTTCTTTTTTTTTTAAACGGAAGGCTGCGGGGGTGTCCCCCGCAACCCCCGCTCACTATACCACAAAGTGTAGTGAGCGGGGTGATAGTGAGCAGGAGCTGTGGGGGACACCCCCACAGCCTTCTGTTAAAAAATAAAGAAAAGAAAAGGACCCTGTGCCACCGGTTCCTGATCACGGAAGTGAAAGGGAACTGGCGCTGCAGGAACCCAGCGTGAAGATGAAGGTAAGTGGGGTTTGTTTATGTTGGGGGTGTGGGTGAGGGTTTGCTGAGGCTGTGGGGGTGTTATGGGTGTGTTGTGTGTGTGGGTATGAGTATGTATGTGTGTTCGCATGAGAAAGGTGCAAACTTTTGGTAGTTTGCACCTTTCTCATGCAAACATTTCGCCGATGGTAGTTTCAGCCGCGGGCAAATCACTTAGATTCAGGCAGCAGGCAGGCCTTTTCCAACAGTTGGTGACTCCAAATGTTCCCCCGAAGCGGGTATGACGGGGTATGTCTTGCTATTTCCTTGTAAAGCTCTACCTTCATCTCAATGACTTAGAACGTTGGGAAATCTGTACCCCAATAAAATTCCAGTGAAACAAAAGATGTTTTAATTGAGGGCGGTCACACCCCCTTATTTAGTAATTTTTCCACAGCAGGTTGATTCATTTCAAACCTTCTGGGAGGGGCCAATCTCAGTTGTTGAAACATGCGGTTTGCCTTCTAATGTCAGCTCCAAAAATGCCTGTACTGGAGGAAGTTGGTCAGGGACACAGGAAAGAGAGGTGCTTAAATATATCCAAGATGGGAGAACCCTTCTTCTGGGGACAAGCCCTCTCCTCAGTTCCCCTATTCTCCACCCCCTCTCACGTCTGCTTGAAAAAAGAGACTCCAGTCATTATCTTTCCGATGTGACGTCCCCTTTGTGCTGTCAGACCTTCTTTTGAAGCATCAGCTCCCATACTACCACAGGGGCATGTCCTGTTTCTCTAGGGCTGTGTCAAGCCTTCACAGGCAGTGGAAACAGCAGCAGCTGCTCTGGATTCACCCCCTTCCTGGTGGAGAAGATTCCTGCCCCAGACAGAAAGTTAAGTAAGTCTTGACCACTGTAGGAGACACAGGAAACCAGTTGACACAAAAATGACATCATATGGTTTTGTGAGTTTATAACTGTATTTCCCCAAAGGCCACTATGTCAACCCAGATACAGCTTTATATGTATACTAACATAAAACGTTGTTAACCCTTTAAGTACCAGGCTAATATGTAAGTCTATGCAAAAAGGACAAGCATACTTGTCCTTGGCACTTGAGAGGAACGTCATGGTTAAGTTGCACTACTAAAAAACCAATGAAATTCAATGGAAAAATGTTACAGGGACGTTGTGGTTACAAGTAAAACCGAAAAACATCAGAAATTCGCCAGTTATGGTAAGGCATGCAACCATAACTTGTGCTACCACTGTGCACTGCAAGGACTAACACCCATGACATCAAAGATGACATCACAAATGTCATTAATGACATCACTGATGACATCACATGTGAAATTAATTTTGATGAAAAGTCCCTACAAGGGGATGTGTTTATAATGTTTGGTACATGATTTCAGGGGTGATTGTGTAATGTTTAACATGTAATAACTAGCTAACAATTGAAGACGTACTACACACTTATCCTACTACAAACAATACATATGAAGACCCACAATGCATACAAATGAGTGGCACATACAGGGAAACTAAAGTAAGGAAGAAAGAAACAGCATCATTAGAAAATGTTAATAGCATTAAAGTTTATCTTCATGTAAACAAATGATTTCTGTGTTTGAGACCTGCAAATTGCCCCATGTACGTGCACCATGAGCTGAGACCAAACCCTGAGGAAAGTACTTTAAGAACATATGACAAGGTTAATGTGAATATACAGCACCTTTTGAATTTTAGTATTGTGAGTGTCAGTGCACGACACCACATTGCCTAGTTATTTCACTGAACAAAAACAAGTGGGCCAGATATGTGATTTCATCAGTGATGTCATCAATGACATTTGTGATGTCATCTTTGATGCCATGGGTGTTAGTCCTTGCAGTGCACAGTGGTAGCGTGAGTTATGGTTGCGTGCCTTACCATAACTGGCGAATTTCTGGAGTTTTTTCGGTTTTACCTTTAACCATAACGTGCCTGCAACAACGTTTTTCCATTGAATTTCAGAGGTTTTTCAGTAGTGCAACTTCACCATAATGTCCCTTTAACAACGTTTTTAGTTAGTGAATTTCATAGGTTTTTAGTAGGGCACTTAAACCATAATGTTGCTTTAAGCTAGTTTTTTTCAGTAAGGGGGAAAGGTTTTTAGTAGCGCAACTTAACCATCACATCCCTTTAACATTGTTTTTTGTCAGTGAATTTGATTGGTTTTTAGCAGGATACCCTTAGTTTCTAAAGAAGAACTGTGCAACATAGTGAAACTGCTGACACCATGTTAATACGGACAGCAGTTGCGGACTGTGCATCTGTTTGCAGGGATTGCGTGGCATCCAACCTGCTGAGGAAGGCAGGTGCTCTCTTACGTAATGGTACCAATCACCAAATGCAAAGAACATATACAAACCTCACCATGTGCAAGAATTGCAAGGGAAAAAAAGTAGGTTTGCAAATTGTGTACTTATGAAGCAAACAGGACAAAGGCATAGGGAGTGCGCCATAACGGAACTCATCAACAACAGAAGTGAAGTCTGCCTTTAACAATCTTACCACACTGCTACTGTAACAAAGACCGAACGGCCAGAGTAACCACTGGAAAATGCTAAGACCTGAACGTCACTACAATGTAGTTTGGACATTAAACTTTATCTAATCATTACACAGGTGCTGCAGTATACAATAGTACATAAGCATAACGTGCCTTTGTGTAACGCAGCAATGGCAATCACCTTACAGTGGCAGGACGTAAATGTCCCTCATGATGAAAAGACTTTCTATAGCAACCCCAATGGTACGCACAGTAGAGTGAACTGTAAATTATGTAATATATATTGCTGAATGTACACCCAACACATTCTCTTTTTGGTAAGAGAACATATTGGTAAGGAAAGCAAGGCAGTACAAGCGGAAACCCTTGCACAGCAGCATACGAGTATACAAAAGGAAAGAAACTCTTTGCATAGGGAAATGGACAGCGTAGAAGTGAAAGCAGAAAAAGTGTTGAACAATTGTGCCGCGGTTAAGGTTGCGTACAAGGATATATTTTGAACAAAATGAAACAGCAGTGGCACACCTCCATGTGTACTCCTTCCCCATGTCATAGCCCGCCATCCCCTCAAAAACCGTGTCATGGGAGTTGTTACGGTAATAGATCAAGCTTTTCCTCCCCTTACAACCAAGTTCTGAAAATCCCCATTTCCCCATAATAAGTATCCACTTCTGTTACCCCTTCCCTTTCCTAATAAGGCATATGAATATGTACAAGTAAACAGTAATAATGAGAAAGTTGCTGGGGGTTTGTGCGATATTCTTTTTTCCCTGAAATGGGGTTCGGAATCAGCAGCACACAGTCCTTGTTGCAATGACAGCAATTTTAAAAAAGGTAGGTGTCCTTTGGACATCCCAGCAGTCCGGCCTATCCACAGTGACAATGGAGGCATCCGTACACTGCCAGCAGGCTCTGCATGTCTGCATGTTGTCCACCACCTATCAATGTATGTGGGAGCGGACGTTTGTGCGTAGTGCAAGTACAGGCATGTGTATCTGTTCCTATGTGTCCTAGTAACAGCGCCACTCTGCTGCATATGCAAATGAACTTTAATTTGCTCGAGGCGGCCACCCACTTCCTACAAGTAGCTATACACATGAACATCCCGCCTGCTATGCGCTATAAACATCCAGAATCTCCCAAAACGGTCGGCGCACGTGTGTTGCACTATTATTCAGTAGACAAGTGGCAACGGTGTGCATAGGATACTTCTCATCATGTGCACAACGTATTCCAGCCAAAACACGTCCTGAGGACAGCCATCCCAAAGGCGAACAGTGGTGACAGCACCATGCAACCGCACCAACACTTATTTCGGGAACATGATCTGGACCGTCGGACAACCGAAAAGTGCAGTGTTTTGCAATGTTAGGAGTGTTTTTTGGAAAGTACATGCTTACAAACACACCACAATGTGCCGTTGCACATGTATGTATCCTTTTCAAGAATGAAGGCCTGTTTTCCGAGTGCAAGTTGTCCACAACAGTCCTAGAAAAGGGCACACAGCAAACCTCCACCACAATTTGTTTGTAGCTTTCCAAAATAGAGTAGCAGGCCACAGTACTGTGCCCTGTAAGTGAGGTTGGACTGAGTCTGCTGTGCTGCATTTTCTTTGCAAGTAATGGCTACCCTGCTCAGTACATACAGTAATTGAGAAAAGTATGAACTGCCCTTCCTGTAACCCACACCCTAAGTTGCCATAGCCCCTTGCAGTGGCCTAGCAATGATCACACCAGATGTGAAGGTTGACTTCCTGTGCTTTTATTAACTCTTCACACATACCACTGTCTTCAGATTGTAGTCACCTTGGATCATACATTTCGCATCTACTTATACAAATGTTATTGTCCTGCTGATGGTCCCTGTATTTAGGTGAGTCACAGTCTGTGGCGGAAGGTTGAAGGGGAGACCGTATGACAGCCTCCTGCTGCCTGGTTTGCCAGGCTGACAATGTCCTGAGCGGGAGCTGGCACGCATGATCTCACGGGCACTTCCACGTGACTTCCGCTGTTACCTAGCTAATGTCCTTTCTGTGCAACCCCGCTATACCATTCCCAAAGGTAGCATGCTGCAAACGGTTCTATGTGGCACGTGCGTTTTCCTAAGTACGACGAATGCCGTACCCCAATAAAACACAAACATTCCTTCCTCCCTTTCCTCTTCCTTCTTTGTAGCATGCCAGCAGCGGTCTCTGTTAGAATGTTCCACACGCATCTACCAATCACATTGAAGAGGTCTCCATTTAACTGTATGAGTTCTGTACACCAGTCCTCTGCGTACACACGACACCCAGAAACGGTATGGGGATTTCGTACTTTGTGCAGCCGTGAGTGAATAAAGTGCAACCAAGGTGGGGGAGTTCGTTTGTACGGACAGCTCTGAAAATAGCACTTTTTTAAGTTGTATTGTAGATGCTTCTACTAAACACTGTTTCTTTCAGGTTTCAATTGCTTTTGTGTCTGCTTGTGCTCACATTGTTACAGTAAAGTGTTCAACGCATCCCATGGACGGGCAAACAAAACAGCATTACCAATGGTGTGCAACAATGTACATTGTGCTTGCAAAGACTCTGCATTTCCGCAACGACTGGGTTAATTGTTGGTGAGAAACATCCCACCAGCACACAAAAAAGTGTACATGCTTCTGTTCAAAAGACACCTTCCAACCTCTGCCTCAGAACAATTTACATGACCATTGTCCCATACTCCCATTACTGTTATACACCAGAAAAGCACCTTGGTAGTGCGACAAAGCATCTTTACGACATTTAGCAACCTCTTCAGTGGACGGAGGATACGTAAACAAGCCAGGTAACCCATGTACATATCGCGGTATTGTACAACAATGACATCGCCAGTATGAAAAGTGGCTAGGTTTCTCCAAAGGGCATGTATATCAGCAAAACGGCCGTCATACACAGCGCACCACAATGCGTGCACTCCTTCCAAATCTCAATGGCCATCAAAGTGTCCTTCCAGGGCATACTTGTGCATATGTATCACAAAGGCAACACCCAAAGGCAACTCAATGCATTTTGCCATGTCAGACAGCCTCACTGCGCAGAATAATATAGAATGGTATAACCGGGCCTTTGTGTGCACCACACCCACAGTACCTGATTTCATAATCCCCACAGTTCCATTTACATTGGCCCACATGGTGAGACGTGCAGATTTTAGCACATGCACATCCGAAGGTACGGTGAGGGCTGTGCCTCAGTGAAGCAGGAGGAGTCCCTCTCCCTATGGTCGCCCTTGCCTGTGACACACAACCTGAGCACCTCATTGGTCAATGCCCCAGTCCCATTTACATTGGCCACCATGGTGAGAAGCGCTGAATATGGCACGTGCGCTTCCCCAAGTACCACTACTGGCATGGCCCACTGAAGCATCAACAATTCTTCTTCCCTTTCCACTTCTTTCCTTCCAGCACGCCGTCGTTATGTACTCTTAGATTGTACCACACGCATCCACCAATTACATTAAAGAGCTCTCCATGTAACAGTATGAGTTTTGAACACCAGTCCTCTGCATACAGACCACACCCAAAAACAGCATTGCGCAATACCTCAGCCTGCACAGTCCCATTTCCATGGCCATTCTGAAAATCCCCGGATGAGGTTTTCGTGCTGCGTGCTGCCGTGGATGGATACATTTCGAGTTCCTTTTTAAGGGAGGCTGTCCAAAGACGTTTTTTTTTTATTTCTCATTCAAAATGTTTGTAGCGAGACACCTTTTTTCCTTTTTTTATTGATTTTCTGTGTTCTTGTAGACACAATGTTACAGTAAACTCATCACTGCATACTGTAGATTGGCAAACAGAACCACATTGCCAATAGGCAACAAGGAAAGGCCATTTGCATCAAAAAACTCTGCATTTCCACAACTAATGAGGTCATTGTTGCAGAAGAACATCCCACGTGAGTGCACACAATCTGACAGGCTTCTGTTGATCAGACACCTCCCAGCGTATGGCTCAGAACAACATTGATCACCAGTCACCCATGCTCTTCTTGGTAGTATAGATGAAATGAGCACCTGTGCAGTTGGAAAAAGGCACCGCACTGCATTGAGCAACTTTCTGAGTCGACGGAACAAACCTAAACAAGCCACGTAACCCATATGCATACCGCCGTAGTGAAGGACAACAACATCCACAGTCCCAAACATGGCCAAGTCTCTGGAAAGGGCATACATAACAGCGAAACCTCACTCATAGACACCGTTCCACAAGGCATGCACTCCTTCCAAACCAAAATTGCCATCAAAGTGTCTTTCCGAAGAATACTTGTGTATATCTAGCACAAACACATCACCCAAAATCAACACAATGCATTCTTCCATCCCAGCCACCCTCACTACGCACAGTAATCCAACACTGCATGACTGCCCCTTTCAGTAAACCACACCCTAAGTACCTGATTGGATAATAGCCACAATCCCATTTCTATTGGGCCGCATGATGAGAAACACACAATGTGGCACGTGCGGTTCCCAAATTGCGGGCAGGGCTGCACCCCAGCACATTAGCAGTCTTTCCTCCCTTTCCACTATTTCTTTCTCCACCAGTACCTGAATGGCTATGGGTAAACAGTCACACACACATCCACCAATGCCATCCAAGACCTTAGCATGTAACACTGTGGGGTCTACACAAAACTTCAAAAGTACCATTACTAAATCAGCCTGCAACTGTCCAGTCATTGGAAAACACTTGTAGTAGAAAGTTAATTAAAAGAGTGCAAAGTTTTTGCATCCACGTTCACCCACATGAGCACCAATCACCACAAAATGTAGGTATGCTAACTTCTCCCACAGTATGTTTACATCTCTGTTAGGAACGCCTCTGTGCAAAGCATGTGCCACTGAACGGCCATTACGTTCTTTAAAAGCAAACTGGATGCTTTCCATGTGCTTGCAACATTCTTATTTGCTCACATCATACAGTGTAATATTGAAACAGGAACTCTTTGTTTTCCTTCCGACAATGCTACGAAATGTGTTACCCACTAACCCACCTCCTACATAAATCGTAAAAAACTACTACCAATAGCAGCATCGAATGTATCACACTAGGCGAAAGCAGCTTTCCCAAACATCACTGTCTGCACAGCTGTACTTATGTCTAGGCAGCACTATTGCCACAGTCTTCTTTTAAATCTGCCCCCTTGTACTGTCGGCCCTCTGGAACGCATCCAGATGAGAAGTGTGCGATTTAGGATGGTATATGTCCTGCACTGAAATATCGCCAATAACTCCCAGTGGCTGCTCAAAATAAAGTGAGAAGACTCTGCATTATGCCTCACAACTCTGTTATGTCGGCCCCATATCACCTACCCCCACCACGCGAACCGCTGCACTGGCTTTCGAGCACAACCCGCACTTAAGGACTTTTTCTGTATGCCTCACAGTTCATCCACCATCTTTCTGCACACTTATCTCTGCACTTGGCACAATTGCGCCGTATTGTTACTTATAGTCCTTTGTTCTTCTTCCCGTGTACTGTATCTTCCCCTCCCCCATCCATGCCCTTCCGCTATGTAAGTCACCTGGCCTACTTGTGTAGTTGTCTCCATCTCACTCTGTTTCCCTTCCCTTGGCTCGGTCCGCTCTCCTAGACATGTGTGTAGGGGCATTACAAATGCCACAGCATACAATTGCACATCATGTGATGTCATACACAAAGTGCATGTACAACAGTAGGATGCCTGCCACTTATCCCATACACTGCAAAGATATGTTTTGTTTTCCGCAATACTCCACTTACTGCACACTTTTCAAACAATAACGCGCACATGCAACACAGCTTCCATGTTACTAACTCCAAACAAAAACATACATTACATGCATAAACCCAAGATGGCTGCCCCTTACCTTGCACACTTCCACCATAGCCTTCTGTATTTCTTTGTCCAAAGAGACCTTCGGGCACAGTTTTTCCGTACACACAAGACCCCCCCAGGTTTATAGAGCAGTCTCTTTCGCTCCACAGTTTCATTTCCATGCCTCCCATCTAGAAAAAGTCTGCATGTGGCACATGCAAGCGTGCAAGTACACTTTAATCCACTGAGTTTTCGTGCTAGGGAAGGAGTGGGGTGGGTGGGGGTATGTAAAACAGGGTAGGGGTTTGAGTGTGTACAACTGCCTCAGAAAGCAAACTTTTATTTTTCTGTCCTGTTTCAGTTATGTAAGTGCTTTTATACAATGTTTTTTTTCTCTTTCCATGACTTTCTGTTTCCTTATCCTCGTCACATATTTCCATACTAAACATCAACACCTCCCTTACAGTTCTACAAGAATGTCTGCAAAGCTTTGTGCAGAAATACAAACCAGACGTTTCCTTCGAATCACTGACAATCTTGCTCGTTAATGCTGTCATAGTCAGTGCAGAAAATTCCAGCACTGCACATACATTCACACATTCTTCTGTTTATTAAACAGCTCCCAAACTCTGGCTGTAGGCAAATTACACCACCATGGTTCCAAGCACCTTTTGGTGGTATGGAGGAGAAAATCACCTTGGCAGTGGGAGAAATGTGTATCACATTTTCAGCAACTTCTTGAGGTGATGGAGCAAACGTGAGCATGACATGTACCCCAAATGTAGTGCTGCATAATGCAGTACCATGACATCTACTGTACCGAGTGATGCCACACATGTACAAAGGAGAACCATGGCACGGAAATCCCACTCATAGACTGTGCCCCAAAAAGCTTCCACTCCTTCCAACTAAAAGTTAGTATCAAAGCCTCTTTCCACAGTATACCTGTGCACATCTTGCACAAAGGTATCACTCACGATAAGAACTCTGCGTCCCTCCTTCTCAGTCAACCACACTGCAGTAACATGTGGAGACATCTATCACCACCCCTTCCTTTCAGCCACACCCTCCACACCTCATTTCAAAATCGCCAGAGTGCCATTTGCAAAGGCACCATGGTCAGAAGGGCACATTGTATCACGTGTGCCTTCCCACCTACAGCGAGGGCCACACCCCATTAAAGCTGAGGCACTCTTCTTCTGTTTCCACTATTATATATACATCACTCCCGCATTACGTACTATAGAATAGGCACACACGCATTTAGCATTCACATCCAAGTCCTCCACATTGAACACTATCATTTCTGCACTACACTGCAGACATACCATTACACACTCACAGTGCAGGTCTGGTGTCATATGAAACCACCTCCACGTGACGGCTCTCCAAACTGATCCACTATTTCAGCATCCACATTCACCCACACCAGTACCCAGCACCATCAACTACACTTACCAGTATTTTTTTTCCTCCACCAACTCCAAAGATACAATACTTCAAAGTGCAGTACGGTATTTAGTAATATGTGCAATGCACACTACTCAAGCACATGCACCATACAGTTCAACCCTGTGCACTACTACACACACACTTTCTCAACACAGCACTGAGTGGACACACTGCATAACAGTACACTCCATGCACTTCTAAATGTACCATGTGTGAACAATCAGCACACCCATCGAATCACCAATGCATGCACAACTCACAAAACGCACACAAAAGGCAACATTTTGAGGAGTACTTGCAGGCAACCCACATTCGTCTTTGTGCAAGGCTTCCAGCCATGCATCTAAGATGCTAAGGCCTCACCACACACAGAACACCCTAGTACACCTCACGTTGTACTCCTCATGTCATGTGTAATGTATTCCCCATCTGTAAATGCGCCTGCATCTTTCAACCTGGGCACATCTTTGCATGCATGCCACCATAACGTTGGCTCTGCTAATAGGTGTGTCAGTAGCTCTGTACATTGTCCATAATGCTTCTTTCTGATGCTAATCATTTCCTTTCGTAGTGCAATATATTAAAACACTTCCTCAATCAATGGTCATGGAAAGGGAATCCCATATCAAAAGCACATGCTGACATACGCCTCCCTAAAATGCAACATGTGCAATTACCTACACCATGTGCTCAAATACTCTCTGCACACATTATTGAAAGGTCACCATCCTCCGAGAGATATCAAGGCAACTCGGCAGGGCTGCATTATGTTGTGCTGGCTGCTGTCAAGGGATACGCTCTTGGGTGCATGGCTAACGGCCTACGGCCTTTGCCCATGTACCCAATAGTCTAGTCCTTACCCACACCCAGCACAACATCATTTTCTCATTAAGGGAAACAGTTGCCACATACCACAATCCACAAATTTAACATGCAATGGGTGCTTGAAAAGGCAACTCATGACAAACTCAAATAGTGCCATGTGGCTCCCTAATGTCAACGGTGCTGCAATAATGTACACCATATGGTATTGCACACATTTGAGGTCCTTTGGGCTGTTCTACCATGTCTACAAGCTCCTGCACAACCATTTATTAAACGTCACCACCATTGGGCACATGTATACTTAAAACTGAATGTCTGCATTATGGTGGCGTATTATAGTTATAGTGCATGCGTAGCCTCTTTGAGTCCTAGCCTACACCCTGTTGCCTTTTGCCATACACCCAACAGTATACACCTGGGCCACACCCAACACTACATAACAGAGTCATGCAAGTGAACAAGTGGCCAAGTACATGCAGGTCACCCTAGCCACTTCTAATCATCCATTATGGTGTGCTGGCTGCTGTCAAGGGATACGCCCTTGGGTGCATGGCTAAAGGCCTACGGCCTTTGCCCATGTACCCAATAGTCTAGTCCTTACCCACACCCAGCACAACATCATTTTCTCATTAAGAGAAACAGTTGCCACATACCACAATCCACAAACGTAACATACAATGGGTGCTTGAAAAGGCAACTCATGACAATCTCAAATAGTGCCATGTGGCTCCCTAATGTTAACGGTGCTGCAATAATGTACACCATATGGTATTGCACGCATTTGAGGTCCTTTGGGCTGTTCTACCATGTCTACAAGCTCCTGCACAACAATTTATTAAACGTCACCACCATTGGGCACATGTATACTTAAAACTGAATGTCTGCTTTATGGTGGCGTACTATAGTGCATGCCTAGCCTCTTTGAGTCCTCGCCTACACCCTGTGGCCTTTTGCCATACACCCAACAGTATACACCTGGGCCACACCCAACACTATATAACAGAGTCATGCAAGTGAACAAGTGGCCAGGTACATGCAGGTCACCCCTAGCCACTTCTAATCATCCAGTACTTAACCACTGCACACACAGGACACATTACACGAGTTGTCACTCCTACAAGTACAACCCATCTTCTACTCCTCATGCCATGTGTAATGCACTCCCCAACCCCAATTGTGCCTGCCAGCTTCCACCATGTAAGGAAGTTTGATAATCACCTTGCACACCTATATTTTGAGTGTATATAGTAATGATTCAAAGTAGTTAAATCAGAAATAATAAGTAATTTGAGGTGCAGGGGAGAGGTGCTCAGCCTTGGTATCTAGGCTGGAATACATACATGGAACAATAGTTTCCTATTTAAGGAAACCTGCGTCCCCTGCACACTATCAACAAGAGGCTAAAAAGCCTGTATAGAAGTTTTAATAGGTACAGTCAGTAGCCTAGTAGTTTTCACAGTTTTTAAATTAATTTCATTGCTTTGTTTCGCTCACAAAGTTATTCTTAAATCATCCAATTATTTCTTGACAACTTATCTGTTTATCCAACAAACAGTAGTTTATTCATTTTATAACAACAAATCATAAATCACAATTTAATGTGGCCCAACGCGTTTCGAGTATCAATTTTCACTCTTCATCAGGGGCAATGTGTTCTGTATTCTTAGCATTAAATACAATTTCTGTAGAAAAAAGTAATAAATTAATTATCTAATAATATGTATTCATGTTTATACTTTTGAACCAAAACAAGGTACTTCATTAGTTAGATAGGAGTACAAAAAATGGCATCATCGCATGTTTTCAACCAATAACATTAGTTTAAGAGATTTAGTCTTGTAACAAAGGATGAATTAATTCACCAAATGCTTGGGAGCCTATTGAGTTTGTAGACAAAAACCATCAATAGAATGGGAGTGTAATTAGTAACCTATTAAGAAAAAAGTGGGGAATGGTGTAACAAGATCCTGTTCCTGTGCTATTTAGACATGTAAGAACTACAATGGTGACAAATGCCGAGCTCCCGTGGTGATTTATGAAGTGTAAAATAATTAAACCTAGACTCACTTCACGATGTCATGTAGGACACCACCAGTAGTCTTTTAAAGGCATCAGTGTGAACTGGTCGTAGTATTCTAAAAAAAGAGAAATAACATGGCTATATTATAAAGAAAAAAGGTCAAGCCGCCTAAGAAAAGGTAGCCTTAAAGAATACTTACAGTACAAGAAGGTGACTGCTGGTAAGAGGTAGAGTATGGGCATTCTCCATCCGCACCCGAATGCCGGATAAGAGTGGTATGTATTTTTATAGTCGCGAGTGACGTCACCCGCGCATGCGCGTGATGACGTCACGTCGCAAGCTCCAATTCTAATTGGGTTTAAGTGTAAACATGGTCGCGTGTGACGTCACCCACGCGTGTTGCGTGATGACGTCGACGCGACCAACCTCACATGAAATAATCGTGTAGAGGGAATCATGGGAATTGAAGTTTGTTTTCCCATCGTACTGTATGTCAGACGGCAGTGTCTGCTAAAACGCAGAATGTGTTTTCCTACTGGGCGGCAAAAAAAGGTGGTAGTCCGCCTCGTTTGTCTGTAGATGAATCTATATGTGTATAGACGCTCCCTGGATGCACTAAATGATCGTGTATGAGTGTTTCTGTGTGTTACTCAAGACTTGAAATAGTTGAAAAAAAGGGTTGAAAAAATGTAATTGCACATAATAAATGTCACTGTGACCAGTGGGAGAGTGGGCAATGTATGTCCACAACCTAACTAAGTGTTGTTAGTGAGATAGACTAAAATAATAATAATTTGGTGAGTAAGTAATAAAAATAAAACGTCTTAAATACAAAAGAGACCCCCATGCATTTTTCAAAAAATGGTATCAAAACACAAGTAAAACTGTGTATCTAGATGAATGTGACCCATGAATGGGTGTACATTCTAAAAATCAAAGTATACACTTGTAATAATTTTATATGTCTATTATATTCCATTTGAACCCAGAATTTGAAGGGTTTTTATCCTCTTCGCTAACATCGTGTAGTTGGACATGCTACAATTTAGGGAACTTATTAAAAAATCAATTATATTAAAAAACTGTATGGTATTAAAAAATCAGGGGTGGTCAAAGGAATCAAAAATTAAGAGAAGAGGTACCATGGCTATGTTTCCAGATAAGTATACAAGCTCACAAGAATGGACCCAAATAGTATTCCTCATTTAACCCTAAGGGGTACATGGCGTCTAGTTTTTGTATCCAATACAACTCTCTTTGGGCTAACATTTTTTGGAGATCACCTCCTCTTGAGAGTGGGTGGACAACTTCAAGAACTAGCATTCTCATTTGTGAAATGGTATGTTTTTCATTCATCTCGATAATGTCTGTAGACCGGTGATTTCACATTTTTTGTTCTTATGGAGGATTTGTGTTCTGTCCACCGTTCTTTTACTTTCCGATTAGTTTTTCCAACATAATATTTTCCACAGGGACAACGAATTGCATAAATCACATTTTTGGTATCACATGTTGCGTAATCTCTCAAATTAATTTTTTTGCCTGTGTTGGGGTGTCTCACTTGATCTCCTTTTATGATATTATTGCAATGTTGGCAGTGTAAACAGGCGAATGTACCTTTTTTCTGCTTCGTATGAGTGGTCTGTGTTGTTCTTTTTGGTTTTTCTGCTTTAATCAGTTGTTCTCTGATGTTTCTACCCCGTTTGTATGCCATCATAGGGGGATCTGGAAAGAGTTCTTTTAAAGTATTATCTGTCTGTATGATATCCCAATTTTTGTAGATGATCCTTTTGACTTGGAAGCTTTGGCTTGAGTACTTTAACGTATGCATTAGATTTTTGCTTTCCTTCTTTGTATTCCCTTGGAGGAGGTCTTGTCTTTCTTGTAAAACCGATTCTGTCATTGTAGTTGTTGAGAGTTTCTGCGAATTTCACAAGTACATGGAACTGAAAGTGAACTTGTGAAATTCGCAGAAACTCTCAACAACTACAATGACAGAATCGGTTTTACCATGGAGATAGGAAGACCAGAGGTGAATTTTCTTGATGTCACAATTGAACGCTCAGGTACAACACTCAAGACAAAGATATATAGAAAACCGACAGATGTCAACAGTTGCCTTCATCATAGCAGCTTCCATCCTAAACACCTAAAAGAGAACTTACCTTACAGTCAACTACTAAGACTAAAGAGGATAACATCAGACCAATCTACTCTACAGAATGAATATGATATCATGAAACAGAGATTCCTTGAAAGAGGGTATCCAACAGAGACGGTGGAAAAAGCCATAGTCAGAACCAACTTACAAGAAAGACAAGACCTCCTCCAAGGGAATACAAAGAAGGAAAGCAAAAATCTAATACATACGTTAAAGTACTCAAGCCAAAGCTTCCAAGTCAAAAGGATTATCTACAAAAATTGGGATATCATACAGACAGATAATACTTTAAAAGAACTCTTTCCAGATCCCCCTATGATGGCATACAAACAGGGTAGAAACATCAGCGACCAACTGATTAAAGCAGAAAAACCAAAAAGAACAACACAGACCACTCATACGAAGCAGAAAAAAGGTACATTCGCCTGTTTACACTGCCAACATTGCAATCATATCATAAAAGGAGATCAAGTGAGACAGCCCAACACAGGCAAAAAAATTAATTTGAGAGATTACGCAACATGTGATACCAAAAATGTGATTTATGCAATTCGTTGTCCCTGTGGAAAATATTATGTTGGAAAAACTAATTGGAAAGTAAAAGAACGGTGGACAGAACACAAATCCTCCATAAGAACAAAAAATGTGAAATCACCGGTCTACAGACATTATCGAGATGAAAAACATACCATTTCACAAATGAGAATGCTAGTTCTTGAAGTTGTCCACCCACTCTCAAGAGGAGGTGATCTCCAAAAAATCTTAGCCCAAAGAGAGTTGTATTGGATACAAAAACTAGACGCCATGTACCCCTTAGGGTTAAATGAGGAATACTATTTGGGTCCATTCTTGTGAGCTTGTATACTTATCTGGAAACATAGCCATGGTACCTCTTCTCTTAATTTTTGATTCCTTTGACCACCCCTGATTTTTTAATACCATACAGTTTTTTAATATAATTGATTTTTTAATAAGTTCCCTAAATTGTAGCATGTCCAACTACACGTTGTTAGCGAAGAGGATAAAAACCCTTCAAATTCTGGATTCAAATGGAATATAATAGACATATAAAATTATTACAAGTGTATACTTTGATTTTTAGAATGTACACCCATTCATGGGTCAGATTCATCTAGATACACAGTTTTATTTGTGTTTTGATACCATTTTTTGAAAAATGCATGGGAGTCTCTTTTGTATTTAAGACGTTTTATTTTTATTACTTACTCACCAAATTATTATTATTTTATTCTATCTCACTAACAACACTTAGTTAGGTTGTGGACATACATTGCCCACTCTCCCACTGGTCACAGTGACATTTATTATGTGCAATTACATTTTTTTCAACCCTTTTTTTCAACTATTTCAAGTCTTGAGTAACACACAGAAACACTCATACACGATCATTTAGTGCATCTAGGGAGCGTCTATACACATATAGATTAATCTACAGACAAACGAGGCGGACTACCACCTTTTTTTGCCGCCCAGTAGGAAAACACATTCTGCGTTTTAGCAGACACTGCTGTCTGACATCCAGTACGATGGGAAAACAAACTTCAATTCCCATGATTCCGTCTACACGATTATTTCGTGTGAGGTTGGTCGCGTCGACGTCATCACGCAACACGCGCGGGTGACGTCACACGCGCATGCGCGGGTGACGTCACTCGCGACTATAAAAATACATACCACTCTTATCCGGCATTCGGGTGCGGATGGAGAATGCCCATACTCTACCTCTTACCAGCAGTCACCTTCTTGTACTGTAAGTATTCTTTAAGGCTACCTTTTCTTAGGCGGCTTGACCTTTTTTCTTTATAATATAGCCATGTTATTTCTCTTTTTTTAGAATACTACGACCAGTTCACACTGATGCCTTTAAAAGACTACTGGTGGTGTCCTACATGACATCGTGAAGTGAGTCTAGGTTTAATTATTTTACACTTCATAAATCACCACGGGAGCTCAGCATTTGTCACCATTGTAGTTCTTACATGTCTAAATAGCACAGGAACAGGATCTTGTTACACCATTCCCCACTTTTTTCTTAATAGGTTACTAATTACACTCCCATTCTATTGATGGTTTTTTTCTACAAACTCAATAGGCTCCCAAGCATTTGGTGAATTAATTCATCCTTTGTTACAAGACTAAATCTCTTAAACTAATGTTATTGGTTGAAAACATGCGATGATGCCATTTTTTGTACTCCTATCTAACTAATGAAGTACCTTGTTTTGGTTCAAAAGTATAAACATGAATAAACATTATTAGATAATTAATTTATTACTTTTTTCTACAGAAATTGTATTTAATGCTAAGAATACAGAACACATTGCCCCAGCTTCCACCCTGTCCACATCTTTACATACATGCCTTCATGACATTGTGTTGCCTGTGCTGAACGGTATGGAAGTAGCTGTATACATTATCTATATTGGAAATTTGGAATCCTGAATCCTTCCTTGCACGGCGCAATTTGTTACAACACTTCCTCAAGCAAAGGTTGCAGTAGGGCCTAACCAAAGCAAACTCAAAAGGTAACATGTGCCCCCCTGTTGTACAACAGGGCCACTAATAAACACCATATGGTAATGTATGCATAGCACCTCACTTCTGCTGTTCTATCAAGTGTACAATATCCTCCACAACCATTGCGTGCTACTCACCAACTTCAAACGCACGAAGAGTGAGAACTGCATTGCTGCATTATGTTGTGGTGGCTGTCATAAAGGCGTAGCCTGTTGGGTGTATGGCCTATGGCCTACGGCCTTCGGCTATACACGCAACAATGCAGGCCTAGGCCACACCTACCACAACATCACAGAGCCATGCAGGCGAACATGTACGCATATAGCATATTTCAAAAAGGCAACATACGCACCAGCATTTCCACCCAACCGCCACACCATAAAGCAGGGAGGCAAGCACACGTGTTCCACTTAACGTAATGCAGACACATATCGCTCTGTTTGCCACCACTACCCACTTCCTATTACAAAGCATTATACGCCTGCAGAGTGACAACTGCATTACTCCATTATTTTGTGGTGGCTGTAATGCAGGCTTAGCCTGTTGGGTGCATGGCCTACAGCCTACGGCCTTCGGCCATGTACCAAACAGTGTAGGCCTAGGCCAAACCCACCACAACGTAACATCACCATAAAGGCGAACATGAAGGCATGGACCAGACATCACAAAGGCAACATACGCACCAGCACTTCCACCCAACCGCCACACCATAAAGCAGGGATGCAGGACCACATGTTCCACTTACCTAAATGCGTACACATATTGCTGTGTTTGACACCTCTACCCACTTCCTATCACAAAGCATTATAAGCATACTAACTAAAGAATATAATCTTCACAAGATTGGGCCTACTTCCAACACTCTACTACGCGTACAACATAACAGAGCCATGCAAGCAAACACATAGGCATATACCAGACATCAGAAAGACAACATACATACCAACACTTCCACCCAACTACCGCACCATAAATCAGGGAGGCATGCACACTTGTTGCACTTACCATAATGCAGAAACAAATCACTATGTTTGCAACCGCGACCCACTTCCTATCACAAAGCATTATAAGCATACCAACCAAACAAAACACTCTTGACAACATTGAGCCTGTTCCCAACACTCTACTATGTACATACAACCAATGCTGCGTAGGGCACTGCAACACTCACTAATCTCGGCAATACACATTACACAAGCACATACAAGAACCAGGTGCACCCTCACCTCTTACGGCTCAATGCCGTTGTGTTGCCTGTGCTGAACGGTATGTGAGTGGCTGTGTTGATTGTCCATATAAAACATTTCTGATGCTGAAGACTTCCTTGCATGGCACAATGTATTACAACACTTCCTAGAGCAAAGGTCTTACAAGGGCCAAACCAAAGAAAACACAAAAGGTCACATTTACCACCCTATTGTGCAACAGGGCCCATGATTAACACCATACGCTAATGTGCACATACCAACTCACTTCTATCAATTGTACAATGTCCTCCACAACCATTGTGTGATACTAACCAACTTGAAACGCATGCAGAGTAACAACTGCATCACTGCATTATGTTGTGGTGGCTGTCATGCAGGCCTAGCCTGTTGGGTGCATGGCCGAACAGCCTAGGCCTAGGCCACACCCACCACAATGTAACAGAGCCATGCAGTCAAACATGTAGGCATATACCAGATATCACAAAGGCAACATACGCACCAGCACTTCCACCCAACCGCCATACCATAAAGCAGGGAGGCCGGCACACGTGTTCCACTTACCGTAATGCAGATACATATCGCTGAGTTTGGCACCGCTACCCACTTCCTATCATAAAGCACTAAAAGCATACCAACCAACGAATACAATCTTCACTACATTTCACCTGCTTCCAACACTCTACTATGTGCATACACCCAATGGTGCGTAGTGCACTGCTATACTTACTAATCTCAGCAATACCCACTAGGCAAGTACATATAATAACCAGGTACACCGTGACCTCTTCCATATGTACACCATTCTGTTAGTGCAGCCATGCGACACAAGGCACGACTCGTCACTGCTGCATTTCCACCCATACACCGACAACTGTAGACTGCTCTACCAATCACTACACCCATGCTACCAACATTGTGTGCACTGCAGCCAAAGCACACAAAGGCACATTGTGGCACCTACTTTCAACCAGTGGACACACTTTTCTGTGTTAGGGCTGTAGCCATGCATCGAAAGGGCTACATACTTACCTCACACACCACACCATACTATGTGCTATGTTTACATCCCCAAGTGTCTTGCAATGCATTCCCCTTCTGCAAATGTGCCTGCCACCACTCATCACAGAATGACATTTACGCTGCAGCTGCCATGCCATTACGAATGCTGCCTGCAGAGTAACAACTGCATCACTGCATTATGTTGTGGTGGCTGTCATGCAGGCCTAGCCTGTAGGGTGCATGGCCTACGGCATGCGGCCTTTGGCCACGTACTCAAAAGTCTAGGCCTAGGCCACACCCACCACAATGTAACAGAGCCATGCAGTCAAACATGTAGGCACATACCAGACATCACAAATGCAACATACTCACCAGCACTTCCACCCAACCGCCACACCATAAAGCAGGGAGGCAGGCACACATGTTCCACTTACCGTAATGCAGAAACATACCGCTGAGTTTGGCACGCTACCCACTTCCTATCACAAAGCACTATAAGCATACCACCAAAGAATACAATCTTCACTACATTTCACCTGCTCCCAACATTTTACTATGTGCATACAACCAATGGTGCATAGTGCACTAATCTCTGCAATACTTCACTAGGCAAGCACATATAATAACCAGGTGCACCATGACCTCTTCCATATGTACACCATTCTGTTACTGCAGCCAAGTGACACACTGCACGACTCGTCACTGCTTCATGTCCACCCATACACTGACAACTGTAGACTGCTCTACCAATCACCACACCCATGCTGCCAACATTGTGTGCACTGCAGCCAAACCACACACACAAAAGCACAATGTGGCACCTACTTTGAACCAGTGGACACACCTTTTTGTGCTAGGGCTCCAGCCATGCATCAAAAGGGCTACAAACTTACCTCACACACCACATGATACTATGTGCTATGTTTACATCCTCAAGTGTCCTGCAATGCATTCCCCTTCTGCAAATGTGCCTACCACCTCTCTTTACAGAAAGACATTTATGCTGCAGCTGCCATACCATTACGAACGCTGCCTGTAAAAACCACGCAACAGTGTTGTCTGTTCACGTAACCGCACATTGGCGGAGTAGGCACGCATACCTCTGGCAAAGCACCGTCTTCTTCTAATGAGATGTATCACATGAAGCATTTCTCACTCCCGCACCTTTTCCATCCCTTCTTCCCACCACCAAATAATGTACATTATGTTTCTCCGTCCCTTTCGCCGACGCATTGTCCTCCCATACAACATGCCGCCGTCATTGAACACTTTTAACACACATCCTGTCCCCGCACACTGCATTGCACTCAAACATTACACCGTGCAGTGAACAGGTAAATGGGACGCCGAAACGGAGCCAGATAAGACTACTTTTTGTGTTCCCACTAATATTTACAACACTCTCAGCCATGCACACAATGCTTTATATTTTTGCAACACACACTACAACACTGTCCTCCAAAATATCATGGCGGCGTTTCCCAAAAACGTATATGCGCCGCACGCTTCCCTCCAGCCAACCACCTGCCGTGTCCAATTTTAACTGACATCACGGCGTGCCACAGGCCAACGAGACTTCGGTCTGCAGAGCGGACCCAGATATTAGTAATTATTTGGGATGTACATTTCAGTAATTTGCAACAAAAGTACTCGTTGGATTTCCACGGAACACACAAAAGCATGCTTTCTGGCCCAACCCCCCGCTCCTGTCGCAAATTTGGTAAATATCTGTCCAGCCGTTCGGGCTGTATCCGTGCGCAAAGTTTTTCCCCATTCAGTTTATGGGGAAAAAAACAATTTTGGGACCCCCCTATAACTTTGCCCCCCTCCCCGCACAAAACCTCACCGAACTTGGCAAAGTTTGGTGAGGATTCCTCCAGGGGGAGCGAAGTTATAAGCAGCCGAAAAAGTGCTCTTCCTATGAGTTTAGCAACTTAACCATAACTACACGGCCGTTACCGCGGGCCGTGCAATTAATCCAAACGAACACCAGAGACTGGGGATATACAGTTAATAATTTAAACCCTGCTTGTTTTCTTTCAAAGGGATTTCCATTTTTATTCTTAAAAAGGACAATACAAAATTTAGAAAAACGTTGTTTCTATTCTAGACATGCCAGCAAACAAAACCCACTGTGGTATGTCAGACAGAGGAGGCAGACATGTAGGCATAGTTAAGCAACTCTTTATTAAAAGCAAAGAAAATCTCCCCTAATCCCTACCACTAAGATGGGTTCCCTGCACTACAAACAAATAAACGGGTGCTCGTTAAGATGTCTCACAACTTAAGTTCAGTCCTCTGTTCCAAAACCTATGCTGACCTATCACTATCCTAACTCTGTGGAAAGAAAGACGATAGAGAAAAAAGGATCCTAAGCTATTGCTTATTGTAGGGGCTACTTCATCCCGGGAATTGGTGGCAGCTAGTTTCTGATCTCCACCCAATAGTTCATAGAAAAGAAATGATTCCCAAATGAAAAATGTCTTTCTAAGTTCTTCTGGTAGCAAAATATTGTCCTGATCATGTATTCAGGTGTTTATCCCATCTCCCGGGATTTAGTGACTTGTTCCAAGTAGATCTGTAATTCCAAATCCAAGAAAATGTTCCTGGGTCCTCCTGAGCTCTCTCTCCTTGTGGCCCCGGGTGGTCCTTTGGTTAGTCTCCTGTGGGTTAGGTGCTTCTTTTGACCCTATTGCTTCCTGTGTTCCATTTGCTCCCGTGTTTTGTATAGTTACTGTGTGGGCCTTTCGGAGGTCACAAGATTCTCTCATCCTATCTGGTGCTTGGTTTCATCCACCCCAGCCTGGGGTGGTCCTTCAATTAGCCCCTCACGGTCTACTGGTTTCTCTAGCCCTGGCCGTGTATGCGTTTCATTTGCATCTTCAGTGGTAGTCCTTTGGTTATCATTTGCTGGCTATCAGCTTCTCTGGTCCTTTCGGTTGTGATGTTTCATTCCCCCCTTCCTGGGGTAGTCCCTCCATTAGCTCCTTGCAGGCTGCAGGCTTCTCTAGCTGTGTCGGTTACTGTGTTTTGTTCACCCCTTACTGGGGTACACCTTTGGTTAGCCCCTTGGGGGCTGAGGGCTTCTTTGGCCCTGTTGGTTGTTGTGTTTCATTCACCCCTTCCTGGGGTAGTCCTTGGGTTAGCACTTCATGGGCTTCAGGCTTCTCTGGCCATGTTGGATACTATGGTTTGTTCATCCCTTCCTGGGGTCGTACTTTGGTTAGCCCTTTGTGGGCTGCAGGCTTCTCTGGCCCTGTTGGTTGGTGTGTTTCATTCACCCCTTCTTGGGGTAGTCTTTTGGTTAGCCACTCACAGGCTGTGGTTCTCTGGTGCTTTCGGTTCAGCATGCTCGATTCCCTCCTAGTAGGCTTGAACTGCAGCTCCCAGTATCTTCCTTCGGTTGTGAGCGTCAGCATCGGTACTCTGAGATGCTGGTAAGTCTTGGTGGCGGCGCTTCCTGCCTCAGCAGCCCCTCACTGGTTGGGGGACTCACCTTGTTCGAAGCTACAGCGTCTTGCACGTTGTCTCTGTTCGCCACCCACCACAACATTTAGCTGCCACTCGACTCCTCCTCTGCGCGGCTCCGTAAGCCTGTGATTCTCGCACTGTAGCGAATTTCTCAGTTCTGCTGTTTGGCAGACTTTAAGTTCCTCGCTGGAACCAAAGGAGTGCTTTGGTTGGTCCTAGCGTGTATGGAGTGGTGGTGATAATTGCAGGTCAGAAACCAAGCTGTCCACATTAAAGGGCCCGGCATATAATTACTCTGTTCACTTCCATATAACTAACAACATGTCAGGCTTAGTAGAGGGGGGTAACCCTCAGTAGAATCCCACTTAGCCTGTTCCCCGTGGAGCGTACTAGGACACACCTCCTTAGTCCCAAAGGGGATGGCTCCCCCTGGGGGAGATGAGACAAATTCCCTGGATTCATCACACTACCATTCTTATATAGGGCCTGATTCACAGAGTCTTTTGCAATGGGAATGTGCCATTAAAAACGATTCTGTGAATCAGGCACATAGCTATGAATGTACCTTTTAGATAGTAAGATTCTAGGCTGCTAGCAGATTTTTAGCAGGACAGAAAACCAAAAACGGATTTATACTTCTTAGTGAACAAATCGGTTGGGTCACTTCTAAAGGTGTATCCCCATTGCTGCTAATATGATGCTGGCCTGCCAATTACTGATGCCGAGCATCATGTTTCCGTGGGGTGTCATATATGATTGTTGGTAAATCCCGTTATAGACCGTAATGGATGCCAGACCAATCTGAGTTTATGTTTTCATCCCGGGCCCTTTTGTCTGAGCATATTTTTTGTATCTTAATTCATGGCTGAATATTGTAGCATTATTTGTGTGCACTGGGTGGAATCTGTCACTCTTGAAATAGCTGGTGTGGTCTTTGGGTTTGCAATATACTATGGTTTGTAGCTGGCCATCCTTTATTGTTATAGTGGCATCAAGGAAATTAACTTTTTCAGGCATGAAGCAGAGTTTGAGATTGATGGTTACATGGAATTGATTAAATGTTCTGTGGGCTCTTAGGAGATCCTGTTCTCCAGAAGTTCAAATCAGAAGAATATCATCAATCTAGCACACATATCTCAATGGTCTGCAATCACACCTGTCAAGGAGATCACTTTATAATCATGCCATAAAAATGGGTATTAGGTCAAAAGACCCTTTGAAAAGAAACAACTAAAAGATCAATTTAGAAAGTCCGCTCTGTGACCGCACTGAGCAATCATTCTAAATCAAACGGTCACGCCCCTGCCGCACGCAAGTGTATGCAGGGTCTGACAGGCGCGGGAGTGTCAGGTAAGTGAATGTGGGGCTGTGTGTGTGCGTGTGTGGTGTGTGCGTAGTCAGTGTGTGTTGTGCTGGGAAGGGGTGGGAAAAAGGGGGGTTGAGGGCTTAACCCCCTGAATTAGAAAAATCTAGTGGGAGAGGGTGAATGTGGAGAAGGGGAAGGGGGAATATGCCATATTTCAGCATTTTAAAGCCAACAGAAAAACAACCAAAATGAATCACTCTTTTTGTGATTAGTCTTTAAAATGGGGAAATATGACAGAACCATAAACATGTGCATGCTGAGGCGCAATGGTTGTACCCATGGCTGTTCCTATCATTTGCAGAAAAGTAGCAGTAACGAATGTGAAATTGTTGTGAGTCAAATGAATTCTATGCACTTGGTGGTAGTGTCAACAAGCGGGTTATGATCGCCAAGAATATTCTTGCATGCCTCAGTGCCAATGATGTGGAAAATGTTTGTGGAAAATGACTCCACATCTGCTAATAATGTGTCCATTGTGACGGGGCATATATCATCCAGTTTGTTGAATAGATCAGTTGTGCCCTTTATGTAGCTGGGTGTTTCTCTTACAAGTGGCTGCAATGTGTTCTCAACCCAGCAAGAGATGTTCTCTGTCAGCATGCCTGATCCAGAGATGATTGGGCATCGAGGGAGGTGTTGTTTGTGTATCTTTGGCAGCATTTAGAAAGTACCAGGTATTGGGTTATCTGAAGGTGCCCTGAATGTGCTCCTGGATGTCATTTGGAAGTGTCTTACTGATCTCGCTGAGTTGCCATTTTTAGTTTGTTTGGCTGGGTCCTCTTGCAGCTTTTTGTACTATCTTGTGTCGGAAAGTTTCCTGTGTGCCACCTGCACTCAGTCAGTGGTGTTCATTATGACAACTGCTCCTTCTTTGTGTGCTGGTTTGAATGTAATACTCTGGTTGCCACTTAGCGGTTTTGTGGCCCTCCTTTCAAACGGTGTCAGTTTATTGTAATGTTTAATCGATTTATCTAGTATTGCATATGTTGTTCTATGTCTGAAATGTTCAATGTATCACTCCAGTTTCTGGTTGCACCCTATTTCCAGACTCGAGCTGGAGTTTTGTTATGTCCTTGTTTGTGTCCCAGTTGTTGACAATTCCATTGCTGTTCTGGCTGTCATCCATTTTGTCCTTCAGAACACATCTCTGGGGTGCCCGGCTGATCATCAGAAGGCCTTATTGTAGAGGCTTGCTGTTCGTTCCATATATAAGGTGAGTGCAGTGCCTCTGTGTTGAGGATAGCCATGATCTGTTCTTGTGTCATCCTTCTGTGGTTGTAGCAGATACTCATAAGATTATTTTGCAATCTTTCTGATGTCCTGATGTATATTTGTTGTGAGAATTCGGTGTCCTAAATTGCAGCCAGAGAGTTGTGGGTAATCAGTCCCCTTGGCATTAGATTTTCCATTCTATATTTGCTCAGAGAGAAGAGGTCGCTATTACGCTGTGCTTATTTTTGCCATAGTTACTTTAGCATAATTTTGGTGTGTTACATTGGGGTTCTTAGGTTCTTACATATTTTAAGTTAACTTTTCTTGTACTGTGCAAGCCAATGTTGGTCAAAAAGAAAACAGCAGGTTGAATCCTTAATTAGGCTAACAAAGTAATTGGTTTGCGAGCTTCAGGCAGGGATGAAATTAACCCTTTTAAAAACAATACAACTTTACAGCTTTCATAGTTCCTCTTGGTATTACTTTTTAAGTGAGACAGGGGTCAGTGTAACTAAAGAGCAGAGAAAAAAAGAAAACAACCAGGTAGCCCAACATGTTGGAGTGCTCTCAGGAAGGCAGGGGGCTATGGGATAGTGTCAGACAGGGTCGATTCAGTCTAGTTGAAGCTCAGTATATGTCAGGCTGGTCCCTTTTCAAGATCAGTGGTGGTGCACTTAGCCTCACTTAAGGCTTGTGCCAAAGTACACTTGGTCATGTGTTAGGCAGTTGACTTGTGGAGCCTAATATGCAACGTTTGTTTCAAATACCACCCCGGGATTGTGCTTCCATACATTCCTGAGGAAAGGGCAGTGTCTAACACGAGACAGAGGCTCTCACAAGCCTCTGGGAAGCTTGAGAGGATATGGATTTTTAAGGGCTGATAGTGTTGGGCTGGAGTGAGCCTGCAATGAGCCATTGCTTTAGAGAGACTTGTGGGCTGATGCAGTGTGAGTCAGATGCCAGTGAAAAGCTTTGGAAAAATGTATAGAAAGTGTCAAGTCTGAATGTTGTAATCTCAGCATCTCGAAGGGTGTAAACAGGGAGAGTCTGTTAGATGGGATAGTGACTCATGAAACAGGATATTTATTTGTATATTTTCTTTCTTCAGATATGGGTATGTTCCTAAAGATGAGCATAGCCTCAAATGCGTGGAGCTCACTTATGCCACATCTTGTTTTTTGCACATGGAAGTATAATTTTTGTGACGGATAAAGAAACTATGAATCAATGGAACTTCGTGTTTGTTCTACTGGTGTTTTGAATAACCCAGAATGAGTACTACATATTGATGGAAAATATCCTTGTGTGCACACAGAGATTACATGGTTTCCCTAAATTCCGCAACTGATATTGCCAGGATGTGATAGTCACACATCACCCACAATTAGCCCGTCACTAGAGCTATCCATTTCACCAAAACAAGCTGCACTTATTTGCTCTTCATCTTTCCCTCTACAAAGTTCCTTGTACATGTTGCTTGATACTGGCAACGTATATGCTCACAAATACATATAGCTTGATAAGACAAGATAATGAGGCTGAGGAATACAACCTAAGGAGAATGGCTGTCATGGATTAGTGGGTCCTTACCTGGGCTCTTGTGAAAGAATTCATCTGGTGAGGACGGGATAGCTTGAGCTTGTACAAATGCTACAAAATGCAGACATCCATCCACACAGCTCATACACTACAGTTGCTTCACAGTGCACACTGTGAGAAACCTGAGGGTATTTTCCAAGTAGACCCTGAGAATACATTATTCAGGTGGCCAAAGAAAGGCTGGCGCTTTCAGATCCTACCCCTAAGGGTTGATGAGCGAGGGAGGATCACCTGGATGGGGGAACCCCGGTTTATGCTGGGGGGAATGCCCCAGGTGAGATGCGGTATTACATGGAAAAAGAGAACGAGAAGGACGAAGTCCTTGATGCTTTTGTAGGCTATTCCAAATTAACCTCCCTTCCGTCCCATGAATCCCCCTCATCAGAATCCAACAACCCCTCTGCATCTGGTAAACCTATTAGGAACTTAAACCCTGTAAACTACATCTTCCAGAATCCCTGTATTCTGTTACCTACCCAGGTACTCCTAGTCATTCTTCCCCAAGTCCCTCTGATTATTATTTCCCGAACTTTCAGTTTACTTTAACAAAACACTACTGTTCCCACAATCCCCCTATTCATTTCACAAACCCCACCAAACTCACCCTTCCGAACTTACCAAACCCCCTAGGACGAGGGATATAATTTCTTATGACACCTTTTCACCATCCTGCTCAACAGGATATTTAGAAACTCTACCCCCGTCCTTTTCGACACAAACTCTTTCTCACACAGTAACAAACAACGGACTAACACCAGAGCCATTTACCTTACATGTCCCAACATAAGACTGAGTCAGGCAATTGACAATAACTACACACAACTGACGGCCCTTTGCCTTTCTTGCAGGGATAAAAGGCAGGGACGTCATTTGGGGGTCGCCAGGGGTCGCAACTGCGACCTCTGTGGTGTCCCTTGCGACCTCTGTGGTGTCCCTTGCGACCTCTACTAAAAAAAAAAAAAATTTTTTTTTTTTTATTATTTTTTTTTTTTTTAAAGTTATGCAAGCTCCTGGGCTGTGGCTCTTTACTTCTGGGGTGGCTGGCTTTCTTGTTCAGGCCCCTTAAAAAAAAAGACGAGGCACTTGTTCTTATTTTTCTTCTAACACTTTCAGCACTGACCCTAAATAAGAAAGAATAGGAATACCAAATAATGTGTCTTTCTGGAATTCTATACAGTAATTGCTGGCCTCATTAAATGTTTATTTCAGGCACACTTCAGGGGGTGAGTCACTGATTTAGTCTGTTCTTAAACGCCTCACTAAGCCTAAGCCGTTCATCCTTCTGAGGTCGATAAATGAGTACCAACACAGGTTGGGTGATATTGGGTGTATATTTTTTCTATATAAAGCGCTTAATGATGTGTTATTATATAGCACTTACGCTTATCATTTGGTCATGGACGTCTGCTTGCATACACAGTCATTTGGTAATACGGGCCAATAAACACTGAACTTAATGATACATATGGCGATCCATTCTTGTCTGAATGTACATCATATAGTGATATCATAACTATATTTTTCATAGTGTACAATGCTATGTGATGCCATTTCCTGTTTCGTCAACGGGTGAAATGTCGTGTTCCATCGCTACCCGCTATATCACTTTGGGGCGGGGTCTAATGACATCACTTCCTGTGATGTCATCAGAGGGTCAAGGGTCGGGTGATGTCACTTCCGCTACCCCTGGCATTTTGGTGAAATGACGTCCCTGATAAAAGGGGGAGCATAAGAGCACATTTTGAGCAAGACAACCCACAGAACAAGGTGGCTGTTCCAGGACAGCAGTTCAAGAGGAAGAGAAAGGCGGTGAGACTGAAAAGGATGAAAGGAGGGAAGTGCCCTTGCCCTTTTCGACCCAGACCCAGACCCGCAAAGCCACCGAAAGAGGAATTATAAGACCGGGAGCTACAGCTAGCGTGTGTTGTAACAGATGCCAACAATGTATGTAACCCTCCCACACTGATAACCAAGGCGGAGCGAGGCGATTGCTACCGTGGTACCGTCCTTTACTCCAGAGAGTTCAGCGCAGCCAGTGAGTCAGAGGGAGTACCGATAGAAAACCAAGTTGCACGAAGGTTGCAAACGGCAATATGATTTGAACAAAGAACTTATCTGTTATTGAACTTTTGAAACCCTGGGAAAGACCAGCTGCAGAGTGACCCGGCACCACATGGGCGCTTATTTGAAAGACTCTGGTTGGTCCCCTTTTGTTAAAACTACAGATACCAGGAGACCCTAGGAGAGCAGGACGCAGGAGGTCAAAGTGGGCATACAAGGGTCGAGTAAAACCTCTTGTACACTCGAAAGTCTTTGAACTGGAGCCCAGAGGATTTATGGTCTGAGCCAGAACCGGGAGAGGTCATCATAAACCAAGAGGAAACCAAGGTGAATTGATGCTCTGAGCCTGACCGAGGGAGTCTATCTTAAACCAAGAGGAAAGCTAAAGGGAAGTGAATCCCACATTTGTGATAAAGCACAATGAATTGGGAAGAATGAACTGTGTGAAGCGTGACTGGGGGCTTTAGGGAAAGCCTGACTGCGGGCTTTAGAGAAAACCTGACTGGGGGCTTTAAAGGAAAGCCTGACTGGGGGCTGAGATCTGGACTTGGGTAAAGTGAACAACCTAAGGAGTCTAGAATGACTTTCTGATGGAACTGTGTAACTGGAAAAAGTGAACATCGCTGAGGGATGCCTGCAAAGCGGGTTGAAGCATGATAACCCTGTGAACATTGTGTTGACAAGAGTGAACCCGGCTGAGGGATGTCCACAGTGAAAGGTTGTGTAAAAGGACATTGAGACTTGTGAATACTACAGGTGAAGGGATTTTGAATAAATGGCTGTAGTGAACCCGACGGAGGGAGGCTAACATTCAAGAGGATCGGAGGCCAGTTGATAGGGATCCAGAGGTGAAGAGTCATCACCCAATTTAAAGAATACGGAAAGGAACTTTTGTTTTGTTATTATTGACACATCAGGCCCTCAGCGGTAAGAGACTTTGTAGGAAAGAGACTTGACTACTGAAAGTCCTGATATCGCTGAAAGGAATGGTAACCTCGAGCTGGAGAAGCCCAGGAGCTCAAGAGCCCTGCCTTGTACCGTGCTAAAAACGTTGGAAAGGGAGACTCCGGCTATAACATCCTGACTTATCATTTTGTGAACACTTCTTTCTTTTCTGGTGAATATTATCCAACTTTATTTTTGTAAATTAGCGATAAGGATTGGCAATAGGTTTAGTTAGTATATTTGACGAGAAACCACTAGGACTGCCTTATTATTATTTGATAGTCGTAGTGTGGTTCCATTTTAGAGTCAGGTTTAGATTAGGCATTTTTCTCACCCATTTATACAGTTTAATAAACACCCTTGAACTGTGATCACTTGTGTCTGTCTTTACTGTTGCCACCATGAGCTTCTTACAACGCACTGGTAACACACAGCACCAACTGTGCCCCACATGATTCCTCAAGCGTGATCACCATAGAAGCCACTCCGAGGTGCCACATAAATCAGCCACAGACTTATAATTCAGACTTTCAGCATGGACCATTTGTTTGTCCATGTTCTCATCATTTCACGCACATTGCACAGTATCTTGCCAGGATACCCAGGTGACAACTTATCAAAATATAATTTTGATATAAAATGTGTATTTATTAATTAACTAGTCTATGTATCACATGCAGGGCTGTGTGAGAAAGAAGGGTGAGCGAAAAGAAGACAAATGTGGGGTGGGGGGGTGAAAGGAGGAGGAAGGTGGAGAAAATGCCCATTCTTGCATTCATTCCTAGCACATTATTACACAAAAGACCTTTTATTTAAAATAAATGAGTGAGAAAAGCTCATGCAACGTTTGCAGGCTTGTCAGGTCGGTCGGCACCAAAGTCTACATTTACTCTTTAAGAGGCGCCAGGCGGCCGGGTAGGTCTGGGAGAACAAAAAAATATGTTTCTTTCTGAACTGCAAATGTCCCTTTTGGTGACTAACATCCACTGTGATCTTGTCTATCATTTTGGGGCCAAGGAGTAAAAGAGTCTTGTGCCAACCCAATTCTTCTTGAATTTGCCAATGCAGAGCAGGCCCTTCGTTATTAAATGGTGTTTCCTATGATGGGCATAACTGTTGTGATGCTGAATGGGTTTTTGGCCCAATGCCCCAGGATGCCCTGTGAGTGGTGTCTAAGATCTTAAAGATTATTCAATATTCCACATGGAGCCAGAGTAGATCCTTGAGCACTGCGAGATATGCTTACGCTTCCTAGTTATCATTATCATCTGAGCGGTTTGATATTGAATGTGGGACAATCGCTTCATACTATTCTTTGATGCACCTGCATCAGAACTTTTGGAATACACTGTAGGGTATTATGAAGACTCTGATGGGACCCACCTCACATTGGATGTCCACCAGGGAGGATCTTCTTCAACAATAGATGTTGGACACTCGCTTTCTTTACCACCATGTTGAAATATGCTGAGAAGGACAAGCCAGAGACAAACATCACACTGAGGTTACAAGTTTGGTGTGTCAGAATAGATGAGAGGGCCCAATGTTGATGGCCAGGTGAATTGGAGTTTGTTTGGTAATTGTGAAGCTAAAGAGTATGATTTTGGTTTGGCGCTGACTTTTTCATGCAGAAGTCTATTGCCTTAGCCTGGTTGCCTGCCCCAGTTTGCATTATTTTAACATGAACATTGCCTGCATAGAAATGGAATGGTAGGTACTGGTCCTCATATAAGTCAGTACAAACAATGAAAAGACACAGGAAAATGCCAAGCCTTAAGGTATGCAGTTTAACCTTGCACATTATCTCCTGTAGGAATGGTTGAAACCACTTGGCCACCAATTCGCCTTGTGTGCTGCTAGCTGTGGAGTAGTCTGACATGATCATGACACAGAGGAACAACTCAGCAGGTGAGTTAGAATCCAAGGTCAGAAGTAGTACCCATAATTGGGCAGAACCCAGATTCAGAGTCAAGGACCAGGTTAGTCTATTCGGTTCTACATCATTCTTTCCAATGAAAATCTGTTGTACATATAATCTTATACATATGTCTATTCATTCATACCTTTAATTTGTGTTAAATGAAACTATGCATTGGGAGGTACCCAAGAAGCAGAGGAGAGATTCCAGAGAGTGCGACAGTTAAAAAGTAGTGAAGCCAGAATGGAGCCATTGAGCCTGGGAGTTCCATTGCCATTAACCACACGTATTCAAACAATAAATAGCTTCAACAGAAGTGCCTCTGTACTGATCACAATGCTGTCTCTATATTAGTGGTGACATTGGTGCTCAGTACCCTCAGGGTAGGCATTGTAGTCAACAGAGGCTGATGAAAAACATAGCAGTCTGCTGCAGAACCTTTTTGAAGAGGAATGGAGTAGAAGGTGTCTTCAGGAAAACATCAATGTGTGGTGGGATTTCACACAAACTCAGCACTAAAGCAACAGCAGAACTCCACAGGTTAGTGGGGAGTGATGGAGAGCTGTGTGCGAATGCAGGTTGTGAAATGTGAGGAAATAAGGGGCATTTTCTCTGATGCTTTGAGAATTTCTCCAAAGGGATGCTTAGGAAAATATCAGGGAATGGTGATGTTGAGAACCTACGTGATGATAGTGACTGAGTAGCCTTTTCAGTCAGTGATATGAACAATAATGGCAGGAAAGGAAAAAAAAACAAGCTGAAGTGAAGATGAATGGTAAATTCATTCCCATGCTTGTTGATTCTGGGTCAGAATACACAACAATTGACTTGAAAACATGGATAAAATACAGATAGTCAGGCAAATGCCTATGGGGTGTCAACATTGATATTGTGGGTGGGTTCCAGGAAGACCTGGAATGCAAAGGTTGCAATACCAAAGCAAATTGTCTAAGTGGCCCAGGAGGGAGTCTGCTTGTTAAGATGGTACAGGCAGATCAGTATGGGTATCTTCCTGGATCCCAATGTTCTGGGAAATGTAACAGTGCTCAGTGGTAGCAGCATTGGGAAAGCAGATGATGAACAAAGAACAGACAAAATAGACGGTTTGCACAGTTTCCATCACAAAATAAAAACATGAAGTCTGACTCATTCCCTGTAGTTACTCGTAACAAAGGAGTTTAAAAAATCTGAAGAAAAAAGTTAAGAAACAGTTAACAAAACTAGAAGAACATGATGTAATTGAGCCATTAGAGGCATTACAGTGGTTCTCACCCATAGTAGTGGTACATAAACCTACTGGACAAATTCGACTATGCATTGATCTCAGGGCGATGAATAAATGTGCATTGGAAGACATAGGAGAGCTGATGAGCATTGTGGGTATTACCAAGGTGTTCAGCGCATTAGACAAAGCTTCTGTGTATCACCAAAGAAGGCTGCCTCATGGGCAATTGCTATATTTATCATGCCAGTGGGAACTTCTCAATATAACAGATTGCCACTCTGACTCGTGTTCACAGCTGTAGCTTTTCTAAGAGTTATGCACTCTTTGTTTGGTGTCATGTTTCCAATGTAAGTGATTTCAACCCGGCACTCCACCTAAGTCAATGCCTAGCATGTGATGCACAGCTGGAACCCTTAACTATTTATTTATGTCTATAAGTTATTTTATTTCTGAATGATATACCCTTATATCACGCCCCTCTCTTCAAATCCCCCCCAGTCCCACTGAACCAGGAAGCAAGCTGTTTTGCAAAGTTAAAATATTTATTTCTGGATTTTCACAATATATATATCACACTATTCAATATTTATACAAGGATCACCAATGGGGTGATGTCACAACAACTCTCTTTAATCACACGGAGTAATGATAGGAAAAATGATGCAGCATAGAATAATACTTTTTGAGGATTCAATCAAAAATGCAAGGTGATCACTCTTTCCCCCTGCACACTACTCAATCCCCCCAAGATGCAATATAAAGAGATGGAAGGAGAGAAAACAGGTTTCAGGAATACATACTCAATAAGTACAGTATCAATCCCAATTTCCCCCAGCAAACACAGCGAAAAACAGGAATGATTGCAACTTGTCAAAATGGTTTTCAATGTGGCTTTGAATGGAACGGTAAAAACACTGAAAATGGATTTAATTCACTAAAATGGTTTCAATACTAGTGGGAGCCGCTTTGTATAGTTTCAGATAAACACTAGCAATGATTATTGAATAACTAGCAGATTGAAAACTTCATTCTGAGGTCGGATGCAATGTACAGCTGTTTCACATGTGATAGATTTGAGCCAAACTAAACATTTGTGGCAAACTTTTCCGTGCGCAGTAAGTGCGAGTGCGGGAAAACTACAAGGAGTTGGAATGCGATATTGGGTTTGTTGGAGAGCTGAGGATGTTAGCCTCAAGTGGACACTTACATTTCGTTTCTAGCACGCATGGAGAGAAGGTTATGAAGGTTTTTGTAGAGGTCTTTTTTTCAGAAAGAGTCAAAATTTGTAAAACAAGGTTGCGCTTTTTACAATTACAAACAAGGTTTCTTATACTAGGGAGTCTATGAAGCCACAAACTACACAACTGCACAGCCACCAGTCCAGCGACGCCTCTGTCTGGTTTTTTCCCGCCGAGACGCTTGTCTTTCTCCAGCAAATATATTAGCGCAAAGATGATTTTAACACTACTATTACCAAAGGACTATAGGGATGAGAGAAAGATTCAGGTAAGACCAAAGATTTTCAACAATGCAGTTATGGATATAAGAGAGTGGGTTTGGATAGGGATGACTTATGGATAATACATATGCTAGAAACAATCCTATGATATGGATGCTCACTACCACTGTTTGGAATGGACCCGTAAGAGATCTGGTCAGGGATACTTTCTGGACTGGAATTCTGCTAGCACACCGGACTGGACTCAAGGCGCTCTGGTTCTGCACTCAGCACGGCATTCTGGACACTGCACGGTGGAATTGGGCTGGATCTGACAGGTTGGTTCTGGTTCGCAGCGATCTGGTCACAGCTCTGCTCTACTGGGTCGGATCTCTGAATTCTGGCAAGAAAGCAGCACAGCTCAGCCAGGCTGTTCTTTTTCTTCCGCTTAGAGATCTGCGGTTAAATCTGGTTTCAGATTTCAAAAGGCCAAGCTGAGAAGTGTTCAACTTTGTAAATGGACCTTTCTGCTTTCAAAGTTCTGGAGTCTGGAATATGAATTTCTGTTGCAAAGTGCTTCGCCAGCAATCAAATGGTGGCTGAATGTGTGTGTCTTTCTAGGTCCTAAACTATCTCTATGTATTTTCTAAAAGGGCGGGTATGCTGACTTCTACTAGGCACACCCCCTCGATATTCTACTGGTTAGGGTGTTTCCTCTCCCCTGATTTGAGAAGAAAACCTGGTGTCATGATGACGCTGTATTTTATAATCGAGGGAGAACCTCCCATTTGTTTCTGCACATGAAATCTATTTTTCACACAAGACATATTTACAATTTTGCAACCTTAATACCAATAGCATATTTATATCAGATATTTGTTGGAGCAAGTATTCATCCGAGCCCCGTCTTGGTGAGAGTTCAGGTCTAGATTTAGCAATTTTTTGCACTTTTGTTCCGGTAGCCAATGTCAGATTTGTCCACATTTTTACACATATGTGCGCATGACATCTGGACATAATCATGTGAGGTTTCATGTTTCTGGCATCACCACACTTGCTACAAAACCACACATTCTGTAGTCTCGTCCGTGAACATAGCACAGAGTTCTGAGTAGTTTTGAACTGTGACCAGAATGTTCATATTAACAATACTGTCATTTTACAAATTTTCCCAATTTTGCACAGTCCCCTGTCAGTCCTTTTCAAACATATACTTTCTTGTGCTTTAAGAATACACATAACTGTCTGTACCGCCTCCAAAGTTTTGGCGGGTCAAGAGCAATCCCAGCCTCTTTCCCCTGGCAGGAGTTTCTGTTGACAGTTGCATCTGCATATCTTTTCAATCAAGGGAGTCTTTTGTCTCTCCCCAGAGCAGCAGAGCAAAATCTCCTCCCCTCTTCATTAACACCTAAATGGAAGTTCCCGGCCTTTGATGAGAAGCAGAGGGTGGTGTGTTTCCCAGTGGGGGAAGCTTCTTTGAAGTTTTGCTGAATCAGGTTACTTTAAAGTGAATTGTTACATTGTTCTTTGTTGAAATTAAAGTTACAATTTTTAAAACAGGCAAACATATCTCCAATTCCAGTCTTTTTAAACATAAAAATTAAATAGTGCCAACCTATATTGCTTTTGATAGCAAGTCACTTCATTTCAACCATTTGATTTTACTGTACAAGTTTAAGCTTCCAGGGTAATTAAATGACAGCTTTCATACAGGCGGCCGACGGTACTGCGCCCATATTTTACAGATTTTCACAGGCAAGCACCTTTTTTAGTGTGGATATTCTTGTGATGAAATCTGCTTCTCCTGACGTTGTGTGATTATGTGGATTCTTTAAATAAAGTGACGGGTAACACCCAGCAAGGATGTTGGATCTTTTCTGATGTTTGGGAACCATTATTTTGTAATTTCAGCAACCAAGGAAAAATGGATTTCAGAGCACTTCTGGGTTTCCTTGCAATGAAGCACTGTCTTTCACGTAGTTTACCTTTTCACTCTGTGGGCAGCCCAATGACAGATTTCAGTAGTGTGGTCTCCTGTTCCACTACTGACACAGGCAAAGTAGATTGGCAGCCAACTTTCTGGTTTCACTGCGCAATTCTCAGAGGTTTAGCATGTATAGGGCTTTTTGCGGCCATTTTGTTGGTTCTGGTGCCACCAGCACACAGTGATGTTGCAGGGCAGAGCCTAGTGGGTCAATGCATCCCACAGCAAGATGACATCTTACTTACCGCAGGGACTGAAAAAGAGGATATCTCGGATTTTTAGGGATGGAAAGCTTACATTACAAATTGATAAGTGTAGTTTTAGAGTGGAATCCAAAGATTATCTAGCACATAGGTTGAGTGGAGATGGGATGGAGCAAAGGAAATACCTGGTTGATGACATAAAAGGGCGTCCCATTCCAGGGAGCAAACAAGATGTAATGTAATTCCTTGGTTTAGTAATTATTCAAAGTTTGTGCCACACTTTGAAGACAGATGCAGATGCACTTGCCACCTATGTAAGAAAGATTAACATTATGTGTGGTCGGAAGAAGGCAATCGTGAGTTTGAACACCTAAACAGAAACATAGTTGAGTCAGCTGCACTGGCTCTCTTTGATACGAGTTATGGATGTGCCATTATGAATGATGCCAGTGAAACAGAGCTAGGTGCTGTACTGTTGCAAAATCAAAGTGGTGTAGAAACGGTTATAACATTTGACCACCACACCGTAAAACCCTGTAGTTTAGATATTCTATGACAGAAAAAGCAGCTTTAAGTGTGGTGTGGAAGGTTAATACGTTTTGGTCATTTGTCTTGGGAAGGAAATTCACATTCAGGATGGATCACAGACTGTTAGTGTGAGTGTTCTCTATCAAGGGTCTAGAAGGCATTCCTCATGAGGTGGGTAACCTCCTTACAGTGACACAAGATGCTGGTGGAGTACGTTCCAGGAAAAGAGAATGTGATGGCTCACTTCCTATCCAGATAAAGGGTGGGAGTCCAAGATGTGAGGAGGGTGGTGGTAAGGATGCCAAACGAGAAGGTGAGCATGTTTTTGAGATTGGTGGCAAAGTAGTTAGTGAAGAGGACTGGGGCAGAGCTTTAGAAGAGAATGAGATGCCATGGTGAGTTTGATCTTTGGTGGAGAAGGGATAGGGAGGTGTTCCTATGTGTGAGACTTTGAGAATGTTCTCCAGGGTTAGAGATGAATTGTGTGTGGAGGGAATGTTCTTATACAAGGGCAGCAAGGTTATTCCACCTGTTGGTATCAGGAATAGAATTTTAGAAGCTAGTCATGAAGGGCATCTAGGAATTGCCAAAATGAAAGGGAGAGCAATAGGAGATTGTTGGTGGCCATGAGTCGAAAACATTGTTGAAAAAATAGTGAAAGGGCGTGACATTTGTCAGGATGGTGAAAAGATTGTGAAGATATGGGAGCAATCACGCAGCACAACCGAGGTGTGGCTCGATTTTGTGGCTTTTGATGTATTGGGGCTGTTATGTTGTCAAAGGGTATGATGAAGTATATCCTGGTCCTCATGGACCTATACGGCAATTGGGTTGAGCCAATGGTTTTCTCACAAGTATGACCCTAAGGATGTGATAATGTTTCTTGATGCAATTTCTCCATGTGAGGGTTTCTGAAAGACTACTGATGGACAATAGAATACAGTTGACTATGTAATGGAATATATCCTGCAGCACATTGGGGTGCGACACCCAGAAACAAATGGTGAAGTAGAGAGGTTTAACTGCCCATTGATAGAAGCAGTGGGAATGGCAGTTAATGCATGAAAAAGCTGGGAGGATGAAGTGGAGAAGAAATTGGTAACATACAGATCAGCTACTGAATACACTGTGAGCCAGTTCCCTTCGAGTTCCCCAGAAGAAGAAATCCCAGTACAGTGGTATGCCCACCCTGGGTGTGGATGATAACATTCACAGACTGGAACCCAGAGAGTTTGAGAAAGAGGGTGAGGAAGCAAGTGACAAAAAAGAAAGAAAGATTTGATCACCCAAATTGGGTGGAAGAAGGAGATTGTAGTGGGGGATGAAGTGCTTGTGAAGAAACCAGGTTTGGTACTCAAAGGGGAGAGAAGGTTCTGGGGACCCTACAAGGTGACACAGGTCTTGCAGGATGCTGTTGTCACTGATGATGTGAAGATCTGGAACAAAGGAAGGATGGCCCTCGGGGAGAAAGATAATGTGTAAAATAGAAAGGTTAGACGAGGGGGAGGTGTGTTGTATGTATAATCTTGTGCATATTTCTATTTGTTCTTACCTGCAATCCCTCTTTAGTGAACCTATACCTTGGTAGGGATTCTAGAAGTGGAAAAGAGAGATTCCAGAGAAAGACGGTTGGAAATGCGTTGATGCCAGAAGGGAGCCGTGGGTGGGTTGGGGTCCTATTGCCGTTAGACACATGTATTTACAGAATACATTTCTTGAAGGGTAGTGCCATTGTACTGGTCGTAATCGGTTTATGGTCTTTCCATTGAAAGAGTTTCCAACGAAACCCTTTACATCGAAAGATTTGCAACACATTTTTTTTACATCGAATGTATGTGTGTGTGGTATCAATGCATTTTTAGAAAAAATAATTTGCGGGGGCCATCCCCCCAAACCACCCGTTTTTTACCTTTACAAACCCTCCTCAAACAAAATTAACCCTTTATCCCATACACACACATACATCCGATGGAAAAAAATGTGTTGCAAACCTTTCGATAGAAAGGGTTTTGTTGGAAACTCTTTCGATGGAAAGTCCAGATCCCGTTGTAATCTTCCCTCCGTAACTAGATATTTGACAAGCTATTTGGATGATTCTTTTATGGCAATTTCTTTTTTCTACTTCCACTTTTTATGAATGGGAGTTGCATCCCTCATTCTCTCTTTAGCCCCTCCCCGCTCATCCTTTCCTTTGCCTTTTTTCCAGTTTTAAAAATGGCTTCCTTTTCTCTTCACTCTACCCTATATATGTATGGTTGCATTTGGCTCAAAATAGATTTTCCAATCTCAGATTTGTCAGATTATTTTTTCTTTTTTCTGGTGGTTCTCTGTATGGTACTTCTGGACGTAGTTGGAGGATAGCTCAGGGACAACGTGTTTATCTTGGATCTGAGTCCCAGTCCTACGCTTAGAGGCTGGTTTCCGGCACGAAGCGTGATAAAACAGCTCTTTTCAGCATTTTAGCTCCCTGCATTTCAGATTGCCCCCTGTTAAGTTGCCAATGGGGCAATCTGAAATGGCCTTCTTCAGGAGCGGTAGGGTGGTTACTTCCTTCAACCAATCTGGAATAGTGCCTGTGCTGGGAGGGGCATTTAAGTAGACAGTGAGAAATGGGTTTATTTACAGTAATGTGCACTGTATCGCAAATGGTGACACAAGACGTCCTGGCATCCCTTAGAGGAGGGCCAAAGGGTTTGCCGAAGGGTGTGTGTTTACTGTGTAGAAATAAATTAGCTCCCTCACTCACCCCTCATTCTGAAATGTTAGATTTTTAATTTAAAGCCTGCTCTTCTCTAAACGACTATCATGGAAAGCGGTTTCCAGTTGTAATTGTGAATGCATAAAAATAATGTTCCTAAAATCCCACACCCTGTGGTTATTAAGCAGCTGTAAAAGTACTCTCGCAGTTAAATCAGGACTATACTTTTTTGAGTTGGTTGCTCTGAATTTGGAATCAGCCATTTGGCAAAAGCGGAATGAGTCGCACATCTCCCAGGAGAACAACGACTTTTGCCAGACTCTAATTGCTATTGCTGGAATCTTTCATCGTTTGAAGCCCTCCAGATATTTTGGAGTACGATGGCGAGTGAGGGATCATGGGAATTGATGTCCAAATCATCTGTGGCCAGATTAGCTAATATTTACACCCAGGCAAAACATTAAGCAAATGTACTGGGCACCACTTATGCTTCTTAGTGACTACAGAATGAAGATTATTTCACAATGCATATTATCTCAAAACGTTTGTACAAGGGAAAAATACTGTTGTTATAGTAGGTGATGTACATAAATGAAAAATAATGTGTTTACTACATTTATTTTTATGGTACTCCTTAAACATATAAAAGACAATCTGCTTAAGTATTACACTAGTGAAAACATGTTTCGATTTGTGCTAAATTCCTTTGCTTCATTTAATGAACAAGGGAAGAGTTTGGATAATCTGGCCTCAGGTGGGCAGCGTAATTAGGCTTAACCGGGAGATTTATTTTGTATTGATGTAGGTATCCATTTGAAGTTGACATCTTGAAATAGACCGTACGTTTGGCAGCTTAATTCTTTCAACCTGCACAATGTATCTTTTATATAAATGATTTAAAAATCTGTCCTACATTTTTTAACGCACCTGCCATCAAAAACAACTTTTCGTTGCAACTGCTTGCAGAAACCAGGTCAAATACTACCGTTCCTATTGACTTTTTATCATATGCTATGAGAAAGTAATATTTTAGTATATGTTTCTCACTGCACCAAATCAACTATTATTACAACTCCAAATTAAGCCATTATCTCCCCGGAATGCATTGGGGGCATCCCTGCACACAGTCTTGAGAACACTCCTGCATTGGAGATGGAAATGACTGCAGAGAGTCTCGGCTGTCCGTGTGCCACCTGCACATCCCTGCACCTGCATAGGTTACTCTCCCAAACCCCTCATAATAAACAAGCATTGGCAGAATAGAACAGGGATCATCAACCATCCTTCAACCCACCGCAATAGTTATGTAATTTGGATAAAACATGCCCACTTCCCACACAGCCCCTCAATTAGCATTAAGAGACACTGGCCCTCATTACGACCTTGGCGGAGGACCATGGTGCTATTAGCACCATGGTCCATGCCGCTAAGGTTGCAATTCCGCCATGGTGGTAGGCGGACTTACCGCCCCATTCCGAGGTCGGCGGGGCGGTAAGTCCCCATTTCCCATTTTACCCTTCCCCATTCCCATTTTTGCCCCATAGGGCATAATGGGAGTGGGGAAGGCGTTAATTACGCCACCGTAAATTACGGTGGCGTAATTAACTCCATGGTCCCTTAGCGCCATGGATTTTAACACAGGTGTTAAAAGCTCCATGGCGCTAAGGGACCTCGTACTCAGGCGGTAAGGGTCGACGCTGTTTACGCTGCCGTAAACCCCTTACCGCCTGGGTCGTAATGAGGGCCACTGTGTTACCTACTGCATCCCAGGAATGGTGACACTGCTCCAGCAGGGACCCAGAGAAAGAGAGAGCCCCAGTAGACATCAACGGCTTCCAGAACCTTCTCGACTTTACCCTCACAGCTTCTACTAGCAACGCGTTAACAACCCCTAACGCCTGCACGGGATGCAATTGGAACCGAGCCAGAAGGAGCTCCCCGTGCGCGCATAAAGACAGGTGAATCAATGCAGGTAACAGGGGCCTTGCACATGCTGAGAGCTAAGGCCCCCAAAGACCTCCAGGAAAGGGCTCACTCACGCTGCACTTACCGCAATCAAAGTGGGAGCTGAAGGCAAAGCTGGGATTGATCAGGGAGGATGACATGGCCAAGGCAAGGATGCCTGCAGCAAGTCCATTGCAAAGCATGAAAAAAACACCACCAAAATAAACAGAAGCGAATATGTATATTTTCAAGAGGGGACACAAAAAATAAGGACTTAAAAAAAAAGCAAAATAAGCAAAATGTGACAGCATTATGTTCGGTATGCCTTGCCCTGAGCGGGTAGTACATGAGATTTTGGGCTTGATGGACATGCTTCACCCCCATTGCTGCCGCCCGTGGTGCTTCTTGCTCCTGCAGCCCGCTACTGTATCTCACATACAAAGCATCAAACCAGGGTGCACGGTGCACACAGAGGGCGGACTAACATGCACAGTGCACACACCTTCAGATGGAAAAGAGGAGGGAGGTGAGATGTGAACTGATATTGCAGCCCAGAAAGACGGCAGCGAGCCGAGGACAAGCAGGGACAGGGGCTGCCATCTTCAGAGTTCTTCCTTCTCTAGGAATCAGCGGGCAACATAGCAGAAAGCATGGAAAAAGTGAAATGGTGTTAAAAGATTTTGTTCATAAAGAATGTTTCCTCTGATAGCTGGGTCTTGGAAAATGTTCTCCCAGCCTCAAGCCTCTTACAATGGGACACATATTTCAGACTCTGAAGACATTTCACTAAAAATTCAAACGCAATCTGCAATATTAAAATGAAACAAACTCCCAAAATGCAAATTACTTTATTTAATAAGGATTATACTCACATGATTCATTGTATCATTTTATTTGGAAGATGCATGGTTTCTTTCCCATTCAAAGATGGCTGCTAGTTTTGCCTTGTTTCCAGAGAACTTCCTTTAGAGATAGTCATGCAAGATGGCTGCTTCCATGGAAGAGCTCAAAGAGTTTCAAGATGTGCAGGAAAGGGTGGGATTAGCATGGCAAGGAGCAGGGGATGGGAGGCCTAGCAACTGCGCATGCCCCCTCAAACGTAATCTCTTTTGGAAACATTACAGCCCCTCATTCAAAGCCCATATTTGAAGCTCTTATGTTAAAGCTCTTATTTTAATGACAACAGTTTTGGCTTAAATATAGTGCTTTCAGCACCACCTATTAGCCCAAACTAAAAATGGATAGTGGTAGATGAAATCCCTGCCCACCGTCCTCAGGAGTTGATCAGTCACGCGTTTTCACAGGTGGTACAATTTTGCTGCTAAGACTGTTCCTTATTAAAACATTGCTCTGGCACGAAACATTGAAAGAATATGTTTTTTGAACTAAGGCAATCTTTTTTTTTTCTTCTATTGTGATATTGGCTTCACTAAGGCAACATTACACAAAAATACATCAAAGCAGACCTCCAAAAGAAAAACATAACAAATTCTTCACATAATTACATCAACGTAATAAACATTAATTTACAAGATAAGTAGACAAATCATCCTATATACAACATCCCAATAATATCTATTGAAAAAGACAGAAAAAATATATGCAGTTGTTAAATACATGTACAGTAGAACCAATGAGCTGAACACAGGCTAAACTATCAAATATGAATGTTCAAATTTACGATATAACTTTCCAAAGAGCTGCCTGACAGAAAAGCTCACAGTAGCAATAGTTAAAACAATCTCTTCCCATTTGAAAACCTGTTTAAAATGTTTAATACAAACCATTATGTGCATATTTCCCCATCAGTACAGAGCTAGACTCCTGCAACATTGCATATTCAAATAAAATGTGCTCTCTCGTTTGCAGAACGCCTCCCTCTTTGCACCTATCACATAACCCTTCATTCTTATTTTGAGGCTTAGATATAATCCAACGTATCTTCCCCGTTAATAGTACATTCAGTCTATATCTGAGCAACTGATTACCCCAATCAACATTTCGAAATTTCCTCAGGTAAGCAGGCATAGACCCCAAGGGTTTGTCTAAAATAGATAAGCTCTAATAAAGTTTAAAAGACCTTGCTTTCGCCCTGGTTTTAACCCAGTCCATTTCACACAAATTTTTTTTCACATACCTGGGATTTCTAATCAACTCCCTGACGTCCTGAAGACACTCCAAATTAAAAGCATCATCATACTTTTTCAAATTGCTCAATGGGGCATATGTCATTCGAATCATTACATTTTGCAAGTCTACAAAAAAAGACTTTCCTGGGGGATCGAACAGCATTCATTAAAGTACGAAGAGTTTCCATTTAAGATGACAGGACACAGAAATAAGACCAAATTCCAAATTTAAAGCAGCGATAGATAGGCAATCGGCAAGCTAATCCAGAATAGGGATGCAAGACTTATCCTTATCCTTATCCTCAAGCCCAGGGACCGTATGTCCACTGGCTCCCGATAGCTACAAGGATCAAATTCAAGACCCTCTGCATCATCCACAAGGCTTTCTGGAGCCTGGGACCATGCTATCTCCAACTCCTCCCCCCTAAATACTCCCCTGGTAGAGCCCTCTGCTCCTCTAACTGCAACTCTTTGATTGTCAAATGCTTCTCCAAGCAGAGAGTGGGGGGGGGGGGCAGGTCTCTTTCCTCTGCTGGTGCCTCCCTTTGGAAAAGCCTCGCTGCCCCTCTCAGATTTAGCTGCTAAGACTGTTCCCTATTAAAACATTGCTCTGGCACGAAACATTGAAAGAATATGTTTTTTGAACTAAGGCAATCTTTTTTTTTCTTCTATTGTGATACTGGCTTCACTAGGGCAACCTTACACAAAAATACATCAAAGCAAACCTACAAAAAAAAAACTTTAAAAATACTTAGCATAATTACATCAACGTCATAAACATTAATGTACAAGATAAAAAGACAAAGCATCCTATACACAACATCCTAATAATATCTATATTAAACGAGAGAAAAGAAATGAACTTCCTTAAGTTCTGGAAACTGCTCAAAACTGCTTTTCTCTACCTCTTTCTCTTTCCCTTCCCTGTTAATCACCCCCACTGCCGTTGAGACCGGTGGCCTGGTGAATTTTGAATTTTGAATTTTTTACAACGTGCACACAACAAACTTAATCGAATCCTGGTGCAGATGGAGCAGTAGACTAAAATGAGAATAAAATCAGTCATACACATATTAAATGCCAATTTGAGATTCACAGGAGAGAAAGGACAGAACAGCTCCTATTTGAAAAGATGAGTCTTTAGACCTGCTCTAAAGGTCAACAGGTAATTTGCCCTTCTTAAATTCAATGAGAGGCTATTCCACAGTCTTGGCCCAGCAACTGAGAATCTGCAATCTCCTCTTGTGACACAGTTTGTCCTGGGATTGATAAGCAGAAATGTGTCTTCCAACCTTAGGGCCCGAGCCGGGTGAGACAAATTCAATCTGTTCATTAAGTAGCTTGGTGCCAAGCCATTGATGCACTTATACACCAAGCACCCAATCTTAAACTTTATGCTGTCCTCTATTGCTAACCAATGAAGGGAGCGGTGGAGGCCTGATGTTAAGGTATTTTTGGATACACCAAATACCAATCTTACTCTTGCGTTTTGTGCTTTTTGGTGGCGATAAATCTGTTTTGCTCGAGCTCCAGCTATGAGTTCATTGCAGTAGTCTAGGTTGGAATTGACTAAAGCTCCCACAACCTAGGCACGATCAGTGTCAGGTACGCAAGGAAGTGCTTCATGTAAAGAGAAATGTTGTAAAAACTGATTGTACTTTGGCTGAGCTTGACCACTTCAGCCCAGATAACTCTTCCAAACACATCCAAGATTGTTCACCTTAGCTGGACCCCAGAAACAGGGGTGGAGGTGGGCTGCTTTTCCCCTCTGGTAGATGTTTAGGCCCCAACCGGATTAGGGTTGAGTTGCAGCCAGATTTGAACCATCCAAATTCATATTTCCTCCAGGCACTTGTCTACCTTGGTGTCAAGCTGATTGGCCCGAGAGGGCCGCGTACCTGTAGTCTTGGTGGTTGGTCTCGCAGAGGTCGCCAGTCTGGAGTCCAGGAACCGATGAGATAGCGGCACGAGGGATCAGCCTCTCCACCACCCAAAAGAGGAACTGGGTGAAGGATGGACCAACCCCCAATGTCACGAAGGCACTCTCCCAGGTAAGCGTGACAAGAGGAAGTGGGCTCAGATGGATGGAACCATAGTCCAGGTAGAGCTTGTAGTCAAGACCATGAATCTTCCGAGAACCTCAGTGCAGCGACAGTTGATAGATAGACCAGTGTAGCAGAAAGGTATTCGCAGTAGGCAAAAGGAGCTTGGCTGGTGCAGATGGTTCCAATGGTACACAGGATGAGATTCGAAGACAGGCAAGACAGGAAAGAGTGAGGACAGAACTCCGGAATAGGCTGAGGGAAGATTGACCTAGGGCAGAACCCAGGTAGTAGCTGGAGGCTGGCTGGCCCAGGGCCGGACCCAGGTGATGATTGGAGGCAGGCAGGCCCAGGACAGGCCACAGGTAAGGACTGGAGGCAGGCAGACCCAGGACAGGCCACAGGTAAGGCTGGAGGTAGGCAGGCCCAGGACAGGCCACAGGTAAGGCTGGAGGTAGGCAGGCCCAGGACAGGCCACAGGTAAGGCTGGAGGTAGGCAGGCCCAGGACAGGCCACAGGTAAGGCTGGAGGTAGGCAGGCCCAGGACAGGCCACAGGTAAGGCTGGAGGCAGGCAGGCCCAGGACAGGCCACAGGTAAGGCTGAAGGCAGGCAAGCCTAGGACAGGCCACAGGTAAGGCTGAGGGCAGGCCCAGGACAGGCCACAGGTAAGGCTGAAGGCAGGCAGGCCTAGGACAGGCCACAGGTAAGGCTGAAGGTAGGCAGGCCCAGGACAGGCCACAGGTAAGGCTGAAGGCAGGCAGGCCCAGGACAGGCCACAGGTAAGGCTGGAGGTAGGCAGGCCCAGGACAGGCCACAGGTAAGGCTGGGCAGGAACAACGAGGTGAGCAAAGCAAACCGCGTTGAGACGCGGCCCGCTTTGACTCGCAGCCTCTTTTATGGGCCGCCGGCGCCCGAGAGGCCTGGAACGCAAACCGTTCCGTTTCCGGGCGCCGGCGAACCCAGAGCGAGGCTTGGGAGGCAAGCCCCTACGGCGCATGCGCGGAACCGAGAGTGAGGGCCTCCGCGCATGCGCCGAAGGCCGCCGGCCCCGTAACCCGTCGCTCCCCTCCCGGCGAGTCCCCAGACGCGAACGCGCGGGTAGACTCGCCAGGAGGAAATGGGAGCGGCAGACCCCAGTCTCCCGCGTGACATGACACTATGGCCCCTCCCAGGAAGACCCGGGGCCCCAGGTTTCCAGGGAAACCATACGTAGAACTCACGTATTAGCCGGGGAGCATGCACGTGCTGGCGCGGTTCCCAGGTACGATCACAGGCTGGGTACCCCTTCCAGTCAACCAAATAGTGGAGCACCCCTCTACGGTACCGGGCATCACAGATCTCGTGTACCTCAAACTCAGGGACGCCCTGTACCAAAACAGAGGCCGGACGAGGAGAGGTGCGGCCGTAATCATCGACCACATAGGGCTTTAACAGGGACACGTGAAAAACGGGATGCACACGCCAGGAAGAGGGTAGGCGAAGACGGAAGGCTACAGAGGACAACCGTTTGGTGTTAACAAAGGGACCCAAATATCGAGGGGCCAGTTTGACGGGCAGATTGCGGAGAGGCAGGTTCTTTGAGGACAACCACACCTTGTCGCCCTCCTGGAAATTAGGTTCTGCACTCCTCTTCCTGTCTGCCTGTCTCTTCATCCGATCCCTGGCTTCACTTAAGGTCTTGCGTGCAAGTTCTTGCTGTTCCCGGATGTGTAAGACCAGACCATCAGCAGAGGGAACAGTACTAGATGGAACTGGTTGAAAAGGCATTAACCGAGGATGTAGACCAGTGGAACAGAAAAATGGGCTGACTCCAATGGAAGCATGAACAGTGTTGTTGTAGGATACTTCGGCCAGATCTAACCCACCTTTCCAATTAGACTGTGTGGCATTGGCAAAACAGCGGAGGTACCCCTCCAAAGTCTGATTGGTCCTTTCGGTTAGCCCATTTGTCTGTGGGTGGTAGCCTGAGCTTAGAGCTCGATGTATTCCCAGATGACCACACACCTGTCTCCAAAATGATGAAAGGAACTGGGTACCTCTATCCGATATGATTTTCTCCGGTAGGCCGTAGATGTCGTGCAGAAACGCTGAAGCTATTTGAGTAGCTGTAGGGATTTTCTGGAATGGGATGAAATGGGCCAGTTTGGTGAAGCTGTCCACAACCACCATTATACAGGTGTATCCTTCAGATGGAGGCAAATCCACAATGAAATCGGTGGCGATGGTATGCCATGGATAGGGAGCCACTTCGGTGGGCATTAACAAACCCAATGGCCGTCTTCTGGGAACCTTGCACTGGGCACAAATGGGACAGCTGTCGATGTACTTCTGGACCTCGGTCGCCCAACCAGGCCACCAGAACTGTCGGGATATCAACTCTCGAGTGGCTCTGACCCCGCGATGTCCTCCTATGGGTGAATCATGGGATCCATGTAGAATGCCCCTTCTAATGGCTCCTCTAGGTATGTAGAGTCTTCTCTGAAAAAACAACAGTCCATCTCGTTCTGAAACCAATTGTCGACTAAGAAGGGACGTTCTTTCTGGATCCGACCGAGTGGCTTCCGCGATGGACTTAAGGTGAGAGGACAAGGCCAGCAGAAAATGGCGAGGAGAAATCAGTGGCAGTTCAGGACAAGGCGTTCCATCTACATTTTCCAGGGACCTGGAAAGCGCATCCGCCTTTGTATTGGAGGTTCCCGGGATATAAGTAACATGGAACTCAAACGGAGAGAAGAAGAAGGCCCACCGGGCTTGACGAGGAGTCCGACATTGCAGAGAGCGAAGATATTGCCATTGCGATGGTCTGTCCGCACCTCCACAGAAAAGCGTGCTCCGAGGAGAAAATGTCTCCATTCCTCGAATGCGGTCTTGATGGCCAACAGTTCCCTTTCAATCACCGCGTAGTTTCGTTCGCTGGGACTCAACTTGCGAGAATAATAGGCCACTGGATGTTCTACTAACGTGGTTGGATCTTTCTGAAGAAGGACTGCTCCTACAGCAAAGCTGGAAGCATCGGCCTCCACTATGTAAGGCAACTCTTCCTGGGGATGGCGCAGGATCGGGGCAGCCATAAAGGCCGACTTCAATACGTCGAAAGCCCGAGAAGCCACGAGATCCCATTCGAACGTGATCTTGCTGCTGGTTAGCCTGGTGAGGGGCGCCGAGATCTGTGAGAACTGTGGGATAAAGCGCCTGTAAAAGTTTGCGAATCCCAGAAAGCGTTGGAGAGCCTTGATATCGTGTGGATGTCTCCATTCTTGTATGGCTCGCACCTTCTTGGGATCCATCCCAATGCCTTCTTGATTGATAACAAATCCCAAGAACTCAATGCTGGGTTGGTGAAAGCTACATTTCTCCGCTTTGGCGAACAGGTTATTGACGGACAGCCGATGAAGGACCTCACGAACGTGTTCCACATGCTCGTCTAAGGATTTAGAGAATATCAATACGTCGTCCAGATAAACCCAAACGGATAATCCTAACAGATCACCAAAGATGTAGTCCATGAATCGTTGAAAAACAGCGGGGGCATTACATAGGCCGAAAGGCATAACCCTGTATTCAAAATGCCCAAAAGATGTCTTGAAAGCTGTCTTCCACTCGTCCCCACTCCTGATGCGCACCAAATGATAAGCACCGCGGAGGTCCAATTTGGAGAAGATTCACGCAGTATGCAGGGTTTCAAGGATACTGCGAATTAAGGGTAAAGGATACCGGTCCTTGGCTGTTATGTCATTCAACTGCCGGTAGTCGACACAGGGTCTCAATGTACCTTCTTTCTTCTTTACAAAAAACAGGGGGAATCCTGCAGGTGATTTTGACGGCACAATGTACCCCTTTTCTAGACTCTCCGACAAATACTCCTGAAGAACTAGCTTCTCGTCACGTGTCAAAGCATATAATTTCCCATGGGGAATAACGTGGTCCGGTAGCAGGTCAATGGAGCAATCAAAAGAACGGTGTGGAGGAAGGGGTATGTTGCCGGGTTCAGAAAACACCTGTTTGAATTCGGAATATTCCTGTGGGACCAGAGACGTGGAACATAGATGAACCCCATTGCTGTCCTTTACTAGAGAAGTCGAGACGGTCCTGGTGGGAACCGGTAGCTTGCATCCTTGGGCACACCTTTCAGATGAAAAGGTCAAGGTCTGGTTTCTCCAGTCTATCAACGGATTGTGGTGTTGCAACCAAGGTAATCCCAAGACCATCTTGTAGTTTGGTGACTTAATAACATCAAAGGCTAGTTCCTCGTAATGATCAGCAATCAGAAGGGCCAGTCCAACTGTGAACTGACTAACGGGTCCAGAAGACAAGGGAGTACCATCAATAAGCTCCACCAACAGGGGCGTGTGTCTGGAAACGAGTGGTATCTTATGTCTGGTGACGAACGTTTCGTCGATGTAATTGCCGGAAGCCCCACAGTCCAGTAGACCGGATACTTCCAGGTTCTTGTCTGGTAGTTTAATTCGGACCTTCAGGGTCTGTAGCACCGCTGGTTGCATGGGCAGACGAATAGAACAAATAACAGAAGGGTCTGAGGAAGGAATGGGACCTGTCGTTGCCCTTCCTGTATACGACAGGTCTCCTAGTTTCCCGACTTCTTCTTCTGCGGACGCAAAGGACACGTACCCAAATAATGTCCAGCTGCTCCACAGTAAAGACACAAACGCAAAGACCTCCTTCGTTTCTTCTCTTCTTCCGTCAAAGGTCCCCTCATGGCTCCTACTTGCATGGGCTCAGGTCCGGACTCGGTCGACCCGAACGAACCAGCGGGTGTGTTGGTTGTCCGGGGACCGCTTCTGTCAAGCCGACGTCTCTCAGCCTTTCGTTCGGCTAGCCTTTGGTCAATACGGAGTACTTAATCAATCAAGAGTTGAAGGCTCTCTGGTTCAGGGATGTGAAGTAACTCATCCTTGTACTCCTCTCTCAGGCCTCGACGAAACAGTGTCTTCTGTGTAATTTCGGGCCACTGGGAGTCGGTAGCCAAAAGTCGGAAACGGCTGATGTAGGTGATGACGTCATTGCTTCCCTGTTTGTAGTCCATCAATTGATTCTGTGCAACGGAGGCCAGGTTCGGCGTCTGGAATACCTCAAGAAAGGCCTTTTCAAAGGCAGCAAAGTCATTCAAAATAGGACTGTTCATAACCACAAACGGAGTTGCCCAAGCTAATGCGTTCCCAGTTAGGTTCCCCAAGATGTAACCAATCTTGGCCCTATCGTTGTTGAAGTAGGTAGACCGGAAGAGAAAGTGTATCCTGCAGTGGTTACAAAACTCTGCCACCCGTCTAGGGTCTCCGTCGAATTTGATGGGTGTTGTATGAGCCAATGATCCTTCTACTTGAGAGGTACTAGGTGCTCCTTGCGTTATCATTTGTCGTAATGTTTGATTCTCCTGACGCAGGGCGGTCATCTCGGCCCTGAGCGCTAGCAACTCGTTCCTCATGTCCTGCGATTCATCCATCTCTGAATCAGGAGGAAGGCGTCTCAATCTGTCAAGCTGATTGGCCCGAGAGGGCCGCGTACCTGTAGTCTTGGTGGTTGGTCTCGCAGAGGTCGCCAGTCTGGAGTCCAGGAACCGATGAGATAGCGGCACGAGGGATCAGCCTCTCCACCACCCAAAAGAGGAACTGGGTGAAGGATGGACCAACCCCCAATGTCACGAAGGCACTCTCCCAGGTAAGCGTGACAAGAGGAAGTGGGCTCAGATGGATGGAACCATAGTCCAGGTAGAGCTTGTAGTCAAGACCATGAATCTTCCGAGAACCTCAGTGCAGCGACAGTTGATAGATAGACCAGTGTAGCAGAAAGGTATTCGCAGTAGGCAAAAGGAGCTTGGCTGGTGCAGATGGTTCCAATGGTACACAGGATGAGATTCGAAGACAGGCAAGACAGGAAAGAGTGAGGACAGAACTCCGGAATAGGCTGAGGGAAGATTGACCTAGGGCAGAACCCAGGTAGTAGCTGGAGGCTGGCTGGCCCAGGGCCGGACCCAGGTGATGATTGGAGGCAGGCAGGCCCAGGACAGGCCACAGGTAAGGACTGGAGGCAGGCAGACCCAGGACAGGCCACAGGTAAGGCTGGAGGTAGGCAGGCCCAGGACAGGCCACAGGTAAGGCTGGAGGTAGGCAGGCCCAGGACAGGCCACAGGTAAGGCTGGAGGTAGGCAGGCCCAGGACAGGCCACAGGTAAGGCTGGAGGTAGGCAGGCCCAGGACAGGCCACAGGTAAGGCTGGAGGCAGGCAGGCCCAGGACAGGCCACAGGTAAGGCTGAAGGCAGGCAAGCCTAGGACAGGCCACAGGTAAGGCTGAGGGCAGGCCCAGGACAGGCCACAGGTAAGGCTGAAGGCAGGCAGGCCTAGGACAGGCCACAGGTAAGGCTGAAGGTAGGCAGGCCCAGGACAGGCCACAGGTAAGGCTGAAGGCAGGCAGGCCCAGGACAGGCCACAGGTAAGGCTGGAGGTAGGCAGGCCCAGGACAGGCCACAGGTAAGGCTGGGCAGGAACAACGAGGTGAGCAAAGCGAACCGCGTTGAGACGCGGCCCGCTTTGACTCGCAGCCTCTTTTATGGGCCGCCGGCGCCCGAGAGGCCTGGAACGCAAACCGTTCCGTTTCCGGGCGCCGGCGAACCCAGAGCGAGGCTTGGGAGGCAAGCCCCTACGGCGCATGCGCGGAACCGAGAGTGAGGGCCTCCGCGCATGCGCCGAAGGCCGCCGGCCCCGTAACCCGTCGCTCCCCTCCCGGCGAGTCCCCAGACGCGAACGCGCGGGTAGACTCGCCAGGAGGAAATGGGAGCGGCAGACCCCAGTCTCCCGCGTGACATGACACTTGGCAAGCACATCTTCTGCATCATCCAGCCTGATGTACAGCTGCATGTCATCAGCGTGTGAGTTGAATGCCAGATGGTTATTCTCCAAAATATCCATTTGTGGGCGAAGATAAATGTTAAACCAGAGAGGGGAGGGTGCAGAGCCTTGTGGCACACCACAACATTGAAGTAGAATTTCAGATATGAATCCTTCCACTTGTACACATTGTTTAAGCCCTTTAAGAAATGAGGTGAACCAATCCAAGGCACAAGGATCTACATTCATTAAGTTCTTGATACGATCTAACAAGATACCGTGGTCTATCGTATCCAAAGCAGCGGAAAGGTCGAGCATTACAAGTAGGGATAGTTTACCTGCATCCCCTGCATGCAACATCTCATCCCATACCACCACCAATGCAGTTTCTGTCCCATATTTGGGGTGAAACCCAGATTGTGAAGGGTCAAGAAGACCATTGTCTTCAATGTAGTTCTGTTTCTGGTTTATAGCTATTTTTTCCAGAACTTTCCCCAGCCAGGGAAGGCCAGCAATAGGACAGAAGTTGTTATAATCCTCAGGATCAAGACTAGACTCTTTTTTTACAATGGGAAAACAACTGACAGTTTCAAAGATTCTGGAACCACCCCCTGAGTAAGTGATGCATTTACAAACTCAGTCACAAAAGGAGTGAGTTCTGATGATAATCGCTTTGCAGCTAAAGCGGGGAGTGGATAAAGGGAGTCGTTCATAGGTTTGAGTTGTGCCAAAAGGCCACAAATGGCCTCCTCTGATGCCTCCTTACAACTAAACTGAGCAATCACAGTAGTTGCACTATCTGTTGCCCTGCTAGCTTCTTTAGTTAAGTTAGCAGTATTGAAGTGAAGTATACTGTCTGGTTCTATTTGGAGCCTGATATGGTTCTGAATATTCACAATTTTTTCTCTAAAGAACATGTTCAGGCCATTGACATAAATTGCAGATGAGATCTTCACTGGAATATTCGTATTGAGATTGACAAAATTTGCAATTGTTTTGAATAACTTGTGGACGATTAGCTGCAACTGTAATTTTTTCTTCTAGAAATTTAGACTTAGCTCGAAAAATTGCTTTTTATAATTGGTTAGTGCTGTGTTTTTTTAAATAGGCATGTTCAAGTGATTTTAAAAGGTACCATCTATTCTCATGGTATTTATGTTCCAGTTTAAGCTCAGCAAGTTGTGCAGTATACCAGACCTTGGAAGGACTTCTGGAAATACTAGCTCTGAAAGGGGCATATTTGGTACAAATATTACTCATTATTTGAGTCCCCCTGTTGAAATAAGGCATTGCACCCTTGTGATAAAACACACTTGCCTTCCCCAATTCAGTTCCAGGAATATTATCCAATTCCTTTTTTTTACGGACAAGTTTAGCTCCGCCAGATATGGGGGCAGTAGTTTCATGTTTAGCAGCCTAGATAGAAAACAACCTAAGATAATGGTCTGTCCACTGGATAGGGAGTGTATCATTCATGGCAATCCCCTTCCCTCTGGCCAAAAATGCATCCAAGCAGTGGCCCAATTTGTGTGACGGTGTTTGGACTAATATTGACACCTCATTTTGAGATAAGAGTTCATGTAATTGTTTTGAATCGGGCTTGGACTGATCCTCCAGCCAGATATTTAAATCGCCAATGCACAATAATTCCTTATATTTAGCCCGTGCTGTGGCGAGGAAATCATCCAGACCCTCTAAAAATAGTGTTGACGGTCCAGGGGGGCATATAAATCAAAAGGATCCTTACTGAATACTTTGGAGTAATAGTAAGAGTCATTACACCGATCTAAGACGCAGCGTCCCATTGAATGGTTTTAAAATGGTCAATCTTTAGCTGGGATCGCTAGATGACTACGATTCCTCCTCCCACCTTGCCTTGTCTATTGATATTTTGAATTGAATAACCCTCAGGAGTTAAACCATGAAACATGGCATAAGAGGTGTCTATAAACCATGTTTCGGTCATAAACAGAACATCCAGCTTGTGAGTCTCAATTAACAACTTGATCTCTGTGGCATGGGCAACCGGTGACCTGGTGTTTAAAAATGCAGCTTTCATTTGGGTGTGGGAGTCTCAATATAACTTAGGATAGATACCATCCACTTTAGTTCTTTCAATTCCCAGCCCACAAGTTTTTAGTAGTGTACAAAGGGACAAACCCCCCCTTAGTGGTGTTCATACTTAACAAGTGGTCCCTTGTAAAATACATTTTTTATCATATTTACTCCTAATTTCAATGATGTCACAAGATAAAATCAATAGGATTACAAAGAGGCACAAGCCAATAAAATACCTTTGAGGATGATGGGGCAGAAAAAGAATGAACAGCGTTGCTCGGTGAACGCCGCAAGCCAGGTCACAAACAGGCCAAACAGCGCTGACGCGGGACAGTTATGGCCTGCGGTGTGTGTGAAGCGCGTCAGCAGAGAGTGCGCGGGCGCAAGGAAGGTTGGGCAGTGAAGTTCCAGACTTAATTTGTCTACCACAGAGCATCGGCAAGGTAAGTAATACTTAAGCACTCTGGCCGCAGTCTAACTAATGTAAAAGTTCACTTCAAAACAATGTCACAGTTACTAAAAATGTATTCAATATAATAAGTAGGTTTAAAGGTTCTTGCTAATAAAGACAGTTCATCTAACAAGCCAATCGGCGAGAAACTTTCAATTGCTCTAATAAAAACAATTAAGTGTGTTCATGGAAGTGTTCTTTTGTGAATTTCAATTGGCAATGGCATAAAGCTTAAAGCTGCTCAGTACACTGAGTGAAGTGACCGCTTCACTGGTGCTCATGAATCTCACAGGATACCAGGCCTTCTACCCAGTTGATACCCAGAGAGTTCATGGACCTATTCACAGTAACAAGGCTCAACTTCTCCTCCAAGTTAGAGTTCATAAAAAATCAATCACGAATCCTTTGATTACACTTATGTATGTTGGCTATCTTCCTTACAACACTATTACAACCTGCCTTTACCACCATATTACCACAACCACTGTTTACTTCACCAATCAAATTATAGCCAAATCTACCAATTAATAAGCAGTGAGGACAATGCAAGAAGTCTTACTCCCACTTTTCTATGTCGGGTGCACTGGGACATAACCCTTAACACATTCGCTAGCTATTTTTGAATTCCAATTATCAAAAAAGGCACCCCACCTTTTGCCATTAGTGAAGGTTCTTTTCTTACTTTTGCCACAGCGTTCCGCATGAGAGAAACTATCCAGTGCGTTATGGGTGCATTCAGCCTTAAAATCCCTGGTAATATAGACTGACCTTACCCCTGACCCAAAAAACTCTCAAATACGTCAGACAATTTGAACAGAAAGGATTCCAAGCTGGATCACAAGGGATTCCAATATATGTTAATCAACAGTAGTGGGGTTGCCAATGTTTTATTTTTCAAGGAGATTTTTATCGCAAGCATACCATAAATCTTACCTGAGACAATCTCATGTTAGGTTAGCATTAAATTGTTTATGGAAGTAATTAGATCTCCTGATGGTCCACTGCCAGTAATAGTTAATTGTTGGATGATTCCCATCCATACTAATATGTTTGGTCAACCACACCTTCTGTAGTTGAATCAAATCATGCTCTAGTAAAATAGCACTTCCCTCCGGAGTACCAGATAAACTGCTCTAACCTCTTGCATCTCAGCTTAGCAAAGATAAATGACAGACAATTCCTATGTTCAACTAAATCCCCACCCCTCTTTCCTCCTGCTTTCTAAAATTACCAACAACAGTTTGTGGAAGGCAAAGCCAATTATTACATTCATTTTTATACATAATTCTTTCATTATTTGACACCTGCACCATCCACTTCTTCTGAGAGTCCAAGGGACATATTATTGTCATTGATTCCCTAATCTCCCTTTGCCAGTCCCCACTAGATGTCATCTGTCATCTGGAAATCATAACCATAACCCATAAGCTGCAATGAATCCATTTCTGTCATCACCATGTTAATTATCACTTTCGATACAAAGTCTAACTGTCCAACATCTGTTCTCCTGTCATCAATAAAATACACCCTATCAACGTCTTTTGAAGCGAGCAAGCGTAATTGGGTAATTGAATGAAACAGTCTGAACACATTGCTTCGATTCAACAAGATTTCTCTGACTGTACAGTTTGCTCCAATAAAAATCTTTTGAGCAACTCATTTGTCAGGTGCGTCAAGTTTGTTAAATCTGGAGAGGCAGTACGAGGGGTTGGGACTACTCGGGCTACACATAAGCCCCTTGTTGATTCCGGGGTCATCTGTTGATCACTTTCCACATTTAGTCTACTTGCAGTTGCTCACAACTCACCTTAGTAAAAGGGGGGCCTGGCCAATATTTGTGTCAAAGCCACTTCCCCGATTCTGAACAGCAGTAAACATCGGGGCACACTCCACTGCCATCACATTAAATACCGCCAGCTCTATTTTCACCAACTCCAGTTGCGTTTCATATTAACGGAAGTTAAATCTTTCCTGCTCACTGTAAGTCACACTATCATCACCACACTGCACTCCAGCCTCTTTCATTGCCCCCTACTTGGAACATGATATTGTGGCAGCTTCTTCCGTTAAATGTACATTTTGTTTTAGTTTTTAAAAGTTTTATTTTATGAAATATCACAACACATATCAACATTAAAGCGATAATAAGGAGACAATTATATTATAATTACATTAGAAATATCAAGATATAATTTGTAATATATTAGCAGAAGACCATTTTGGCAATGAAACAGACATAATACAAGTGTGAGTTACCAAGACTGATCAAATAGAGTGAAGGGACGAAAAAGAAGAAAAAAAAAGATAAAACTGCCATTACCGCATCTGGCTAATAGCGTAGAAGAACGAAAGTAATAGACAAGCGGCCATTAAAATAAATGATTCAACAATACAATAACTGGGTGAATTAGACATTTGTATCATTTAAATAATTCACAAAAAATAAGTCATTTTCTGTCATGTTTAAGAGAAAGAGAAGGTGAGTTGGAAATGCATTTTTCTGATCTGTGTACATCGGATATGTTATTCCACCAACCTTTAGTGGAGATTTTGGTAAAATCTTTCCAACTAAATGTGATCAATCAAATTGCCAAAAGTATACATAGGTTAAAGATAATAGAGGCTGCTCTGATTTTGCCCTCATTAAAGGCTACGCTGCCCAGTAAAATATTGGTGAAATTTAGTGGAATTGAGACTTTAAGGATCTGTTGGAGGAGGGACCAGATATGGTTCCAGAAAGGGTTTTACAAGGTGCATTCGAAGAAAATGTGCTTAAAGGTCACAAAGGCTGACTGGCAGGACCAGCATAAATCATTATCTGTACATTTAGCCAGGAAAAGCTTATTGGAGTAATAAAGGCTGTATGTGTGAAGAAATAAAGGGTCTGCGTTAGATTAGCAGATGCTTAATTTTGGACCATATTGACCACACGTCACTCTTAAAGTATGCCCCACTGGCTTCTTCCCATTGCAATTCAGATGCCCACAAATGATTGAAGAGTTTTTCTGACATAATAGCTTTATAGAAGATAGAGGCTTTGATGGTGTCATAAGATGTTATAATGCACAGTCTACTAGGGTCTACAGCTAATAATTGAGAATCGGTTCTGCTGATAGCATCTAAACATGCGTTAATTAAATTAAGATATATTTATTTTTCTATAACACTGTTTATTGAGTTTTATAGAAACAAAAACAATATAAACATAAATAAGAGGCAGCAGGGTCAGAGGATGTACCCTACCATACATAATACCAACCGTAAGCATTTCTTGATAGCACCGAGGTCCACAGACGTTGGGGGTGGTGGAGGGGAGAGGATGGAAAAAGTGTTGGGATGGGTGGGGGCTCAATAATCATCCATCCATTTCCCCCATATTTTCTGGATTTTTTTGGGCTACCTCTCGCTTTGTAGATTCGGTGTTCCATGGATGCACAACTGCTTACTTCGTTGGACCATTGATTTATGCACAATGTCTCAGCTAAGCCCCAGATTGCGGCAGTCAACCGTTTTCCCACCCCAATGCCACTTCAAGGAATGATTTTTCATATTTGGTAAAGTCCCTGACAATATACATTTTGGGTCTTTTGGGATTGGGGACCCCAACGTCTTGGAGATCCTGTTGATGCATTCCACCCAGAAGGTCTGTAGCACGTCGCAGTCGCAGACCGGGTGGAAAAAGGCACCTTCTTCTCTTTTGCATCGAAGACAGACCCTATTGTCTGTCCCACCCCATTTGGCCAGCATTTTTCGGGAGTAGTAAGACCGGTGCAGTGTTCTAAGCTGTATCAGCCTCAACTTAGCATTGATGCCTATATCTCGGGGGAACATCAATGCGTCTACCCATTCTTCTGATTCCAGCCTGCCCAGGACCCTTTACCATTTTTAGGCATAAATCCACACTGGTCCGGGTGAATGAGGGATTCAATCACCTAAGTAGTATATTAGCCACGAATCACGCAATGATTTTCACCTCTCCAGATATCAGGAATATAGGTCTATAGGAGGCACAATATTCCGGGAGTTTTCCTGCTTTAGAAATCACCACTATGCATGTTCTCCTGAGGTCCAGGGGAAGTTTTCCCTGTGTCTTGCTCCGGAGGAACATACGAGCATGTGTCCAATTTATGTTTCACCTAGCCGTTTCCAAGTTTCCTCTGGAATGCCCTTGGGCCCTGGAGTCTACCCTGTTTGGAATTGCGTTAAAGCGTCCGGCATCTCGTTCTCTCTGATTTCCAAGTCGAGCTGTTCAGCCTGCTGTTCAGAGAGTCTAGGGATTGCAAACGAGTCTAGAAAGTGGGAGTGGCTGGGCATGGGGTCCTCCGCTGGCGGGGAGTAGAGTTGTTCGTAATAATTAGTGAAAGCCACCACAATGTCAGAGTCTGCCGTCAGCAGTTCTCCATTGATCGACTGGATGGCTTGTACGTGTCCCTTGCTTTGCACATGTCTCGCTAGCCAGGCCAGAGTCTTTCCCGCCTTATCCCCTTTTTCATAAATTTGACTCCGGACCGACCAATGTGCGGCGCGTGCATTGTCTAGGACTATGTTTCTTAAGGCCTCTGCCATTATCAGGGCCTCCTGTGAGGCCCTGGTTACGAGCTCAAGGATTTGTTCTTCCTGTCTAGACACCTGTCTCTCTGCTTCCACAATCTCCCGAGTGCAGTGCTTGCGATAAGCCGGCACCAAGGAGATAGCTTCCCCTCGAAGGACTGTTTGTATGCCTCCCACGTCGTAATCGGGCAGTCCACTGATCCCTCGTTTAGCTCGAAATATTCTGAGGTCTTATCTGAGAGTCCCTCCACTATTTCAGGCAACCCTAAGTAATATGTATTCAGGCGCCATGTGGCATCCTGTTTGTGCTGTGTGCCCTTCGGTGTTATAAGTAGGAGGGAGTGGTCTGAAATTCCTCTTGCTAAAAATTCTGCGGATGTGAGTCTATGGGAAATATTCCAGGGGATGAAAGCATAGTTGATTCGTGAGAATGGCTTGTGTGCATTGGAGTAGAATGAAAACCCAGTATCGGTGGTGTGTAATGTCCTCCAGGTGTCGGACAGTCCCATGGCTTCGGTGAAGGTGTGTAGTATGGTCGGGCATCCCGGATCCTGTTTCCCTTGTGTGATCTATCACGGGTGACCTCCATAACCTCTTGAAGTCCCCTCTCAGGGCCTATGAATCTGCTCGCTCTTCCAGTAATATCGTTTGTAGCTCACTGAGGAGCTCCTTTGTGAGTTTGGGGGGGTTGCGTATGCAGTAAAAAGGCCCCACTGTTGCCCCACATGTCTCCAAGTACCACCACAAATCAGCCACGGGGATCAGCTAGTACTTTTTTGATCTGAAAGACACTTGTTTATGAATAAGACTCATCGTGCCTCTAGCGCCCCTCGAGAACCCAGCTTGGTATATGAGCGGGTGGTGGACCATTTGAAGAAACCACAGTCTGTACCGATCAGATCAGTCTCCATGAGTAAGGCTACATCGGGGGAATATCGGTTAAGGTATTGGAGCACTGATTTTCATTTGATTCTGGAGGCTAGGCCATTAACGTTCAAGGTCAACAGAGACAGCTAGCCAACTTGTGTCATGTTTCCATGTGAAGTGTGTCATGACATCTAAGAAGGATCATGTGTCATATGGACCCCCTAACCACGAGCGTTCCCCCCAGCCCTATGACTCGGTGTGCACACCATGCTGACCCAGCTGCTGCCTTGTAACTATATAAAGTAAACCATAACTGTTTGGTTCCTCCAGTCCAAAAGTATGGGTGTTTTGTTTTTCCTGCTCTGGGTGGAGAGGGTGCCAAAGCCTCTTTTTTCCCAGGGTTTGATAGCGAATGGTTGTACCCCATTCCTCCCATGTGCACGAACTGTGCCCCATAAACTTCCCACCACCCTGTACTTCGCCCCAACCAGAAGCGCCTGTCGCCCAAACACATAGAACTATAAACTCATGAAAACCTGTTTGGGGAACTCCCTGGGGTTCAGTCGACCGCTCCTCGCCATCGTCCGGGGCGGCCAGTCTTAGGATTCCATTTTGAGAACGTTGAGTATATCGTCAACTGGGGTGCGGGGGGAGAAAGGGAGGCTCTTTCTTCTGAAGCATATCCGGACTACTCTTGTGGATCTCGTCTTGTGTCGTTAGTCCTCAGGTATTTCCTGTGCACCCAGGTGAGTTGTCATCGATGTTCTCCTTAAGTGGCGTGAGGGTCTGCCCTTGGTCTGGACTGTCTCGGCCATCTTCCTTTCACGGTGTGTGGTCCCTCTGGCGTGGGACATACAGAACCTATGTCTCCAGCCTTTCCCACACATCTTGCGGGTTATGGAACACGTGAACTGTGTTATTGTGGTATAGCTTGAGGGTAGCCAGGAAGAAAAATGTGTATTTGATGCTCAAAGATACATGTTTTCTCTTTATAGAGTCATATGACTGACAGGATTTCTCGACTTCTCCTGTATAATTAGGGAAGAACCCAATTCGATGACCATTATATGTAATCGGCCCCTTTGCTCGTGCCATGTGGCAGAGTGTGTCTCGAACCCTATAGTTCAAAAGTCTGGCAATCACTGTGCGAGGGGGGGCTCCGTGTACCAGTCTGCCGGTTGGGATACTATGCGCCCTCTCTATGGAAAAGAAGTTGGAGAGCTTTTTAGGAACCACGAGGTCTGTGAGCCAGCTTTCTAGGAAGAGTTCCATGGATGGTCCTTCTTCCTTTTCCGGAAGGCCTAGGATGCACAAGTTGTTGCGGCGGGATCTACTTTCGCTGTCTTCTGCTCTATTTTCCAGGGTAGTGAGCTTCTGTGCCATGTGCTCCAGGCGTTCTTCCAGCTTCTTGACTGTATCTTCAGTGTCTGAAACCCGCTGTTCTTTTTCCCCCATTCGGGTTGTCAAATTCTGCAGGTCCTGCCGCAGGAAGGAGACCTTAGAGGTTAGCCCATCAATTTTTTCTCCACTGACGTCCTGGATTCTCCAATGGCCGCCATAATGTCTGTGAGTGATGGGATCTGAAATGTCTTGCGAGTTGTGGCACCTACGTCTTCTTCATTGACTGCAGATTCGGGAGCCTTTGCTGAGGTGCTGATAGTGTATTTATCAATTTTGTTCTGTGTCGCCCCTTTGCGAGGTTATGTTTCCCCATTGGTTTCAATTCAGCGGGCTGACCCTGGGGTAACCACCCTTCCGGTCCCTCGGCCGGTAACAGCAGCCCAGGTGCGTGGTAAGGTGAATGGTTATTGTTCCGTGGGACTCGCAGGCAAGTGAATTGCCTCCACCCCAGGACTGGAGCCCAATAGGGTGTGGCCCAGTGTCTTAGTCCACCTAAAGGGTTCAGCGACCTTTGTTCCATTTAACGGTGGGCTGAATATATTGTATTTGTCCACTGTGGCGGGGGGGAAGTCTTGTAATATGGAAGGCCTCGTGGTCCTCTGTCACTCAATGCCTGCTCTGCAACCCTCAGTGTGACCCCCCAGTTTCAGGCATCCTTCGGCTCCCTTCGGTATCCCCCTTTTTCCAGCTTGCAGTTCAGTAAACAATACTGTATCTCCGGATCGGGTCACTCACATTATTGGGTCGGGTGCTCTCTAAGGTCTGAGTGTCACCCAATATGGCCACTGTCGTTGTTAATTCCCTTTTTGCCGCTTGCACTGTGGAACCGCAGGGCCGAGGCACGGCCCACCAGCACAACCCATCGAGTACACCAGTCTCAGTACGCTCCCAGAGCGAGGTGACCCCGCCCTCCCAATTAGCACAGAGGGGGGTTGCAGGGTGAGGTGAATCGGGTGATCAGCCAACCTTAATGCAGCTTCTCACCTCCACAGACCTACTCGTCCTGAATCTTGCCGGTGGTGGGGGTTTTGATTCTGAGGCTCCCTATGTGTTCCTCTGTGGTCCATCTCTTCCATAAAGCACTTCCACTTATGCACGAGTAGTGGCACATTCACAAAGTCCCTGCTGGTTCGCACTTACTTGGCTGGCCGTGTTCTCCTCCGAGGCGGCCGCCACAGTCAGTTGTGTCCTGTCCCTTCGGTGCGAACCGGTACCCCCTTAGGTGTGGGGAAGTCCGTGAATGAATACTGTTTCAGCGATAGCCCACAACGTGTCATTTCATTAAAATATTGACTGACGAGGAAAGTAGGTAGTGAAAATTTGGTTTTAAATTCTTCTACTGAAAGGATATCACTACCCCTAATTATTTGATACATAAATGTAATTCCTTTAGTAATCCAAACTGCGAAAAATTGGTCTTTTATTTATAGTTATATGTTTATTGCACAATATAAAGGAGAGAGGGCTCTACTGGGTTTGTTGATTTGATGAAATAGGTAATCCTTCAAATATGAGTTGGTAAAACAGATTGTTTTCAAGAAGCCCACCTTAGCACAATTGAAAAGATCAATTATATCTTTAATATTAAATGGTGACACAAGAGAGCTTTCAACAATCAGCCCAGTAGGCAGGTTCATGACTTCATTAGAGGAGAACCAATATTTGCCTTGTTTAAGAACGAAGGCTCTATGATAATTTTTAAAATTTGGAAGGTTAACCCTGCCACAGGTTCTTGGAACCCCATAAGAATTGAATTAGAATGTTGTCAATAGATTTGAAAAAAGAGGAAGGTAGAGGAATGTGAAGCATTTGTAGGTAGTATAAAATCACAGGTGTGAACATCATTTTAATGGCCTCCAATATTCCCCAGCATGACAAGTACAGAGGGGACCATGTAGCAACCAAATCATTTCCTGTTGGTACTCTTGTTCAAAGGAGATTTGCCTGGCATTTTGGTGCTGGACTGCCCTTGCGGGCAGGATAAAGACTCATATGGAAATTGATATTCCTCCTTTGTGAAAAATACAATGAGCTTAAAGTGATGCCTGAGGACTCTCAAAGTGGGAAGAAAACACAGAACAGGTTATCATGCAATGTTATTCCTAGACAGTGGTGCCTGCTACCTTTTTAAAAAAAATCTTTGCATGGAACTTGGGGTTGGTCACCCTAAATTACCTGGGGGAACCCAGACATGGACCCCTTGCTCACTGTGCTCAGAGAGGCACAACCCCACCTCACTGATGAGGCCCAACAAGGCTGAAACACCTGTCTGTTGTTGCTGTTGGTACTCGTGTTCAAAGGAGGTTTGTCTGGCAATTCTGTGCTGGTCTACCCTGTGGGCGGGACAAAGACTGATATGAAAATGGTTATTCTTCCTTTGTGAAAAGTACAGAGAGCAAAAAGCGATGACTGCAGACTCTCAAAGTGGGAAAAAAACACAGAACAGGTTATCATGCAATGTTCTTTCTAGCGAGGGGCGCCTGCTACCTTTTTTTTGTATCTTTGCAAGGAACTTGGGCCTGGTCACCCTAAGTTACCTGGGGGAACCCAGACATAGACCCCTTGCTCACTATGCTCAGAGAGGCACAGCTCCACCTCACTGATGAGGCTCAGCAAGGCTGAAACACGTGTCTGTGGTTGCTGTTGGTACTCTTGTTCAAAGGAGGTTTGCCTGGCATGTCGGTGCTGCATTGTCCTTGTGGGCGGGACAAGGACTGATATGCAAATGGATATTGCTCCTTTGTGAAAAGTACATGGTGCAATAAACGATGGCTGCGGACTCTCATAGTGAGAGAAAACCACAGAGCAGGTTATCATGCCATGTTCTTTTTAGAGAGGGGTGCCTGCTAAATTTTTTTTGTATATTTGCAAGGAACTTGGAGCTGGTCACCGTAGGTTACCTAGGGGAACCCAGACGTGGGCACCTTGCGCATTGTGCTCAAAGATGCAAAGCTCCACCTCATTGATGAGGCCCAACAAGGCTGAAACACATTCCTGGGTTTGCTGTTGGTACTCCTGTTCAAAGGAGGTTTGCCTGCAATTTTGGTGCTGGACTGCCCTTGTGGACTGGACAAAGACTGATATGCAAGTATATATTCCTCCTTTATGAAATGTACAGTGAGCAAAAAGTGATGGTTTATGGAATATTTTGACCCACTCAGATGTGCCTCACTACATCACTTTACTGCAATGGTGAAAGAAACAGCCCAAAATGACTCTGCTGACTCCTGTGGGCGCCAAAATCTTTAAAACTTAAATACCTATTTGCACTGAACTTTAAAGACATTTAACTTTGCCACAAGAATGAGGAAAAATTTGAAAGTTGGTAGCTTTAAATCTAATTTTATGCTCTTTGAAGACGTGATTGAACCGTGTACTGCATAAGGAACAGAAGTTGTGATGAATATCCGTTTGTGGGGAAAATGTGGAAATTGCGCACATGACATTTTGTACACATATCCCAGGGGTAAATGCACATCTATGCACAAAGTTGGGACATTTTAGGCCAAATCTTTCATGGTTAAAATTGCCAAAATATCATAGAAAGCCTAAACCAAGTCCCACAGACTGGGGATTTGGATTGAAATGTGACCCACGAAAGATGTAACCTGCACGTCTGATTTTTTCCGAGGGCATCACTGTATAAATATGTATTTGTAGGAAAATTTGATTTTGGTTCTAGGAGCTGGGGGAGGTTCCTAGACATTGTGAAAGTAACACCATAAAACATGACATCCTTTTCTGTTATCCAACCAGCAAAGAGCAAGGCGGAAACTATGCTCTTGCCCAATCATGGCATCATGGGCGTGGGTTGTAAGATGGCCCCTGCCATATAATTTAGTGTTGTCGTTTGGTATGATAAATAAGGGAACCTCACAGCACACAACACACATTGATTCCTGACTTCATCCTGATTTTCTGCGTGGCGCCCTGTTCCTGAATTCTCCATCCTTGTTCCCAATTCCTGATTTTACTTACCAAGCTAAGGCCTCAGCATTGCTGAACTCCTTTTCAGCTAGGCTTCAAATTCTGAAACAAATCCCAAACCCAAGGGAAGCATCTGATCCAGCTGGCTTGCTACTACTAAAGGCTTGCCTGCTTCAAACTCGCCATCCTACTGATCTCCCATCTCCAGTAACCAGCGCTGTCCAGTGTGCAGTCCGGTGAACAGAACCGCCCATCTGACCATATCCCACCCAATGTGCCCTGCTGTCCTTGGTTAGACCGATCCGTGTGATGACCAGAACCCTTGACGGTCCAAAATCTTAAATTAAAGTGGACTGTAAGTATTAATATGAAGCATAGAAAAATCATAGCATACTTTGCCTTGTTTTGTTCCATCCCAATCTCTAAAATATCCGCTCCTTACCTTAATAACTTGTTACATTGTCAGAATCCTTATTGCAATCCTGTCTTTGATCTATTTTGCTAAGCGCCATTTCTTAAGTCATTTTCATCTTGTGTAAATCTTAACCCATCCATCCTACTTCGAGTGATCTGACTGGTTCCGCCAGGAGAGGACATTGGGGATTTGGTGTTGAAATCATGAATCAACTCCAGAGCTTACTTTGTCCCTCCTTGGTATTCTAGCCAGAATGATCTAGTCATAGAGTAAACTATAGTAAATATTTTCTTGTCCAAACTGAGTTCTTTTCTGTTTTCACTGGCCAGATTTTCTAAAAACGCCTCTCATTCAACCTTGCATATCTTCCTCGGTTTAATAGCTAGAGACTTAATTTCAACTCTGACTTAAACATAAGACCTGTAGCTACATCCCAACAAAAAAAGCATGCTAAAAACCGTTTAGTGAAATTTAGGCGGGAATTCGCATTACTGCAAAGTTTTACACGTGTGATTGTTGTTTTAAATTATTTAGAAACTTCCATTAAGATTCAAAGTGTTTACTTTTGTTCAAACCATAGCTCATGATTTTTAGCATCTTCCCAATGTTGCACCTATAGACATTTATAATGATTTAAGGATTTTTGCACACTTTTCATTGTTTTGCTAAGCCATTTTCGAATGTAATTTTAAAAGTGTAAGATTTCAAATCCGTTTTTCTCTCTTGTTTGGGGAGGGAAGGTGGTATTTAAATTCTGTTCACTGTTCTTTATTCCTGAATACCTGCTGCTTCCTTATATCTGTTTAGAACTGCTTATTTGTGGGTTAAGGAATTTTGAAATCCTAACTTAAGTTCCATCCTTCCAAACAACCCAAAAGTGCTCATTGGTGATTGCTGCTCCCTATTCAAAAGTATACGTTTAATTTGAATTTTAAATAAATAAATAAATATTGCCTTTACCAACCAGCCTGATTCCTGGTCCATTGTGACCTGGGGTATTTTGAGAAGGGGTGTTATATGAGTGGTATATCACTCAGAATATTGAACCTGTAGATATAAGGTCTGTCTATACAAAGTATTTCATGTGTGTGCTGCATACTAGGCTGAGACCAGGTTGTATCACCTGATTGAAATCCTTAACAGGTTACAGACTCTCAAAGTGGGAACAAAACACAGAACAGGTTATCATGCCATGTTCTTTCTAGAGAGGGATGCCTGCTACCTTTTTTGTATCTTTGCAAGGAACTTGGGGTTGGTCACCTTAAGTTACCTGGGGCAACCCAGACGTTGACCCCTTGCTCACTGTGCTCATGGAGGCACAGCTCCACCTCACTGATGAGGCTCAACAAGGCTGAAACACCTGTCTGGGGTTGCTGTTGGCACTCTTGTTCAAAGGAGGTTTGCCTGGCCTTTCATTGCTGGACTGCCCTTGTGGGAAGGACAAAGACTGATCTGCAAATAGATATTTCTCCTTTGTGAAAAGTACAGTGAGCAAAAAGCGATGGATGCAGATTCTCAAAGTGGGGAAAGACTACAGAACAGGTTATCATGCCATGTTATTTATAGAGAGGAGTGCCTGCTACCTTTATTTGCATCTTTGCAAGGAACTTGGGTTTGGTCACCCTTCGTTACCTTGTGGAACCGAGACTTGGACCCCTTGTTCACTGTGCTCCACCTCCCTGATGAGGTCCAACAAGGCAGAAACACGTGTCTGGGGTTGCTGTTGGTACTCTTGTTCAAAGGAGGTTTGCCTGGCATTTCGGAGCTGGACTGCCCTTGTGGGAAGGACAAAGACTGATATGCAAATGGGAATTCCTCCTTTGTGCAAAGTACAGTAAGCAAAAAGCAATGGCTGCGGACTCTCAAAGTGGGAAAAAACACAGAACAGGTTATCATGCCATGTTCTTTCTAGAGAGGGGCACCTGCTACCTTTTTTTGTATCTTTGCAAGGAACTTGGGGTGGTCACCCTAAGTTACCTGGGGGAACCCACACGTTGACCCCTTGCTCACTGTGCTCAGAGAAGAACAGCTCCACCTCACTGATGAGGTACAACAAGGCAGAAACACATGTCAGGGGTTGCTGTTGGTACTCTTGTTCAAAGGAGGTTTGCCTGGCATTTCGGTGCTGGACTGCTCTTGTGGGTGGGACAAAGACTGATATGCAAATGAGTATTCCTCCTTTGTGCAAAGTAAAGTGAGCAAAATGTGATGGCTGCGGAATCTCAAAGTGAGAAAAAACCACAGAGTAGGTTACCATGTTCTTTCTAGACAGGGGCACTTGCTACCTTGTTTTGTATTTTTGCAAGGAACTTGGTATTGGTCTCCATAAGTTACCTGGGGGAACCCAGATGTGGACGCCTTACTCACTGTGCTCAGAGAGGCACAGCTCCACCTCCCTGATGAGGCCCAAGAAGTCTGAAACACGTGTATGGGCTTTCTGTTGGTACTTTTGTTCAAACTAGAATTGCCTGGCATTTCAGTGATGGACTGCCTATGTGGGCGGGATAAAGACTGATATGCAAATGGATATTCCTCCTTTGTGAAAAGTACAGCAAGCAAAAAGTGATGGCTGTGGACTCTCAAAGTGGAAAAAAAACACAGAAAAGTGTTCTGGAGGAGAGGAATTCACTGACGGACCCATAGGTCAGTGCTCACTCTCTAGAACTTGTAAGACAAGATAGCTGCACCATGTGAGGACAGGGGGTGCAGGATTCACTTACTCCAACATGACAATGACAAGTACATCAAACAGAGAAACAAATCGAAATCAGCAGCATTGCGATCACCTGTCTCGCTCCGACTTCCTCGAACTTCAGTCGAACCGTCATTGTTATAGGCAAAACTCGTCATCACTGACGTCTAATTCTATAAAAAATCATCATGCCATATAATTGGTTAGGAAAGGTAACTTAAGTATAGGTGTTATATCTGTATATGATAATAGGGCATGCGGATTGGATAACTCTTATCGGGTGGGCGTCTATGCCATTCACTCTACATCACGCATGATAGACGTCACTACAACTACGATGTCTCATTGGTTCTACTATCTATAGGACTCCAGTGACTTGGTCCATTGTGATTGGCCAGGTTACACCCCTAGACATACATTTCCACTTTTAATTAGCAGCATGCAGAATGGACACCCCTGTGCCTGGTGTCCCAAGTTTCACCCTGCCTCCCTTCCATCAATCAGTGTTTTAGGGCGATGTGTCAATTAGTTGGCTAAGGATGACCTCGAAACTGTAGTCTCTTATCGGGAAAAGTTATGGCATCCTCGGGACCTGGATGACATCAGGCGGTGATACTCCTTTGTGCCTGGCTGGTCACGTGTTAGTTCACCATGAATCTGCTTCAGTTTCCAGCTTTTAGTGCATTTAATTCTGTTTCAGCCTCACCACCTGCATGGGCCCCCCTTATCTTGACCTCCATGAGGCAGGCTGGTATGCTCTGAAGTTTGAGTCTTGTTAGCTGACACTCTCCTCCCTTTCTCTGGTTGACCTCGATTTCCTAGGCATGAGCCACTCTTTGTTGGGTTTCGATTCCACTCCTTCTCTTGCATTTGGCTGGGTTACGAAACTTGGCCTGTCAGGCCTCTGGCCGCCTGGGTACATTTCTGCTTTTACAAAATGGAGTCGCACTTGTATAAAGTGCCTTATTGAGGTAGATATATGGTTGCCGCTTGCCGCTCTATCTTCTACTAAGCATTGCAAGCAGTATCGATTTCTTAGCATCTTGCGTTTCAAGCCTATTTACACACGTTTTAACAGGTCGGTTGCTTCCGTCTTGTCTCGTAGTACCGTTTCCTTATGTTTTAACATTGTCTCTTCCCTGTGTCCATTACATTTATTTTCGTAGTTACTCTCACTGGCGTGCTTGTCTTCGATGACCGCTTTTGTTCATTCACGAGTCTGTTCAGGCCCTTGAGTCATTTCCTCTGGCCTTCCATTAGGGCTCTTTGGGTCTCTTCATGGAACGTCTGTAGGTACTCTTTGTTTCGTATCAGTGGCTGATACGGCTGTCTGATAGGGTACCGTGCTGCCCAGGGTTGTCTGGTTATGGGTGCTTCAACAGGTGTGGATCTTCTGATGTATACCGGGCAGAGTGCCAGTGCAGTTCTTTGTTGGTTCATTTGCTCCTCACACATCACATACCTTGGTGAGTACGCTTCTGGTACCTCAAAATGAGGGGAAGGGGTGCAGGCCATGTCTGGGACCCCTTTCTACAACAGGTTATCATGCCATGTTCTTTCTAGACAGGGGCGCCTGCTACCTTTTTTGTATCCACATTAAAGTTGTAGCAACGATTCTTCTGAACCGCTAACACCAGCAGCAACTTCTTGCTCCAAAATACAAAGCGGCACTGACACTTTGCAGCACTTTGCATGAACCCTGATATTTTAAAAAACAGCTCTTTCTAGGATTTTAGCTCCCTGCGATAAGTTGGGAATGGGGCAATAGTTAGACAGCATTACTGGGTCTGAAATGGCCTTCTTCAGGAGCGGTAGGGTGGTTACTTCCTTCAACCAGTCTAGAATAGTGCCTGTGCTGGGAGAGGCATTTCAGTAGGCAGTGAGAAATGTTTTTATTTACATTAATGTGCACTGTATCACGAATGGTGACACAAGACGTCCCGACATCCCTTAGACGAGTGCCAAAGGGTGTGTATTTACTGTATAGAAATAAATTAGATCCCTCGCTCACCTCTCATTCTGAAATGTTACCTTTTTAATGGAAAGCCTGCTCTGCTCTAAAGGACTATCCTGGAAAGCGGTTTCCAGTGGTAATTATGAATACATTAAAGTAATGTCTCTAACATCCCACACCCCAAGGTTGTTAAGCAGTTTTAAAAGTACCCTCGCAATTAACTCAGGACTATCATTTTTTTAGTTGGTTGCTCTCAATTTGGAATCAGCCATTTGGCAAAAGCTGAATGAGTCGCACATCCCCCAGAAGAATAACAACTTTTGCCAGACTCTAATTGCTGTTGCTGGAATCTTTCATCTTATGAAGCCCTCCAGATGTTTTGGAGTACAACTCCCACAATGGCGAGTGAGGGATCATGGGAATTGATGTCCAAATCGCATGTGGCCAGATTAGCTAATGTTTACACCCGTGCAAAAAATGAAGCAAATGAACTGTGCATCAGTTATGCTTCTTAGTGATTACAGAATGAAGCAGACAGATTAGTTCACAATGCATATTTTCTAAAAACGTTTGTACTCGGGGGAAAATACTGTTTTTATAGTAGGTGGGCTACATAAAATAAAAATAATGTGTGTACTGCATATTATAAAAGACAGTCTGCTTAATTATTACACTATGAAAATGGTATGCAGTGATATAATCGTGGCAAAAATGTCGCCTGTACAAAAGATTGCAGCAAAAATTCCATGGTTTGACCCGTTAAAGGTGTACCCCATTACACCATTTAAGGGGAGCGGGGGTTGCGGAGGTGTCCCCCGCATCCTTTACATGGATTGCAGCGGCAAAACCACAGCCTTTTGACGTGATATTTTGTGGCCATGGCCATTTTTGGTGCGATTTTAACACATGGAACCATGAAAACATGTTTTGATGATACACATTGGGGCAGAACTTGTTTGGTCCATTTCATATTATGGAAGAAGCTACATTTGGGCTAAATTCCTTTGCTTCATTTTATGAACACACAAACAGTTCGGATAATCTGACTTCAGGTGTGTAACGTAATTAGGCTTAACCAGGAGATGTGTTTTATATTGATGTAGGAATCCATTTGAACCTTACATCTTAAAATAGAGATAACGTTTGTCAGATCAATTCTGTCAACCTAGACAATGTATGTTTTTTCAAAACTTTGTTTTTATTTTCATTTATATTATAATACAACCACCGCACCTTCAGTACACATCTCCAGAAAATTACTTCCCCCTCAGAGCCTCCCCCCCCATAACTTTCTCAATGCATCCGGATCCAACATTATCACAGACAGAAATGTGCATAGCCCCATGGATATCAGTAAGAGTCCATAGCAATCACTGATTGTCTCCCCCCACTTGAGGTTTCATCCGTGACCGACTATCAATTACTCAAACGAGAAGGGTCATGATATTCTTTATCCCACCAGTTTAGCAAAGGCTTCCATCCCTTTCGGAAGGACCGTAAGTAGTCATGAGCCAATGCTGTCAGCTTCTCCATAACCATGATGTCCTGTAACCTTTTCTCCCACTCCTTTTTCATGGGTATCCTTCCATCCTTCCTTCAATTTTGGCCTATCTTCAGTCTCCGAGCTCTCATCATTGCCTCCCACATCATGGGAAAACTAAATGTCTCCCTTTCCCTTGCTGGGATGCCTAGGAGCATCTGGAGAGGGTCGAAACTAAACTGTGCGCCTGTGGTGTCTTTAATGCAGCTTAGAAGTTCAACACAAAAAATGTGTATCTTTGAGCATTGCCACCACATGTGGGAGAGAGAGACCACTTACCCACATCCTCTCAGGCAGTGCGGGGAGGCCCCCCAAAACATTTCGAGATCTTCAAGGGATCACAATGCCAATCTTGTAACATTGAAGATATTCACCCACTCTTCATCTGTTATATCCCCTCCAGCAAGCTCAACCCACAATATCTTAAATGTTTGTCTCCCTGTCATGCTTTACATCACCAGTACTTTGTATATTCTTTACAGATTACACTTCTGAGAAACCGAGGAATCAAGTACCTTCTCTAACGGGGTCTGGTCTATAGACAATGAGTGATACAATTTCTGGTCTGTGAATATCCCCTTGATCCAAAGGTAATCAAAAATAGTAACTGTGTCTCTGCCCAGGACTTCACTTATTTCCTCAAGTTCCAGAAAGGTACCCTCTCTAAACAGCTGGTAAGCTGGCCTGCTCTTTTGAGACCCATGTCCCCCCAGTCAGACCGTAGGACCACTGTTGGGAGTACCTCAACCCTTGGTGGGTCAGATAAAGTGGAGGGCGGCAAACCACCGACATTGGGTGGAGTCATGAGGATAACATCCTAGTATCACTGTTATTTTCCAGATATCCTAAACAACGCCTAGTGTGGGGTGCTCCCTAACTCTCTTGGGAGCTTCTTTCAATGGAAAGGAGGTATCTTACTTTCAATGGATGAGTTTCAAGATCCTCGCTATATGACCATTAGTTCCTCATATCCTCCCTCATGTGTTCGAACATAATCCGTAATTGGGAGGCTTTGTAATACAAACAGAAATTGGGTAGGCCAAATCCCCCCTGGTCTCTTGGAAGAGTGAGCGTAGTTTTTTTCACCCTAGGTGTCTTCCTTTGCCAGATAAATCTATTCAATGCACAGTTCAAGTCTCTAAAATACCTATCCGGGAGAGTAGTCAGGTGTGCAGTGAAAAAATAAAGAAGACGGAGGTGTACATTCATCTTTATTGAGGTCATACAAACATGCCAGGATATTATTGGTGTTTCCCAGCATTTAAGATCTGCCTTAATTCTTTCCGTCAAAGGGTCATAGTTCGCTGTAACTAGCTCTGTGAGGCTCCTAATCAATTGAACCAGGTATTGTATACTGTGCTTCTCTACCCTCATTCCCATGAATCTAGATCTAGAATCAAGACTGGACAGACATCCCTTATTGGCATTATGCAGGACTTATCTATATTTATTTTTAAACCTGAGTAGCGGGTAAAAATTGAGATTTGCGACAACATTTCCAAGAGAAAGGAACAGACATTAGTAAGATACCCAAGATGCCATTGATGAAAAGAGACAACTTAAACGCATCCTCTCCACAGAGGATGCCTGTGATTAACTGATTTGATCTAATAGTGGCTCCATTGTGAACGTGTATAGTAGTGGCGAGAGAGGACACCCTTGCCTCATTCCTCTCGATAGCCTAAGGGAGTTAGACAACTCCATGTTAACTTGAACTCTTGCTGTGGGAGCTCTGTATTAGGATGTGACCCATTTCAGAAAGTCGCCCCAAACCCCATTCTTTACAGAGTTTTCGTCATGTATGGCAACTCCACCCTGTCAAAGGCCTTTTCAGAATCAATCGCTATCAGACACACATCAAGATCTACATCTTTAATGTGGTGCATCAAGTAATTTGTCTTCCAAATATTGTTGGGGGCCCTGCGTCCCCCGAATGAAGCCCACCTGATTCTCGTGGACCAGGGAGGGAAGAAGACCCTCCAGTCTACTGTCCAGAATTTTTGCCAGAATCTTTATGTCGGTGTTCAGTAGGGAGATTGGGCGGTAGGAAGAACTGCATGCTGGATCCTTACCCTCTTTGTGGATGGCCACTATGATGGCCTCCATCATTGTGTCTGGCAAAGCATCTCCCTTTAATATCTCATTAAATACTCTCACCAAGTGGGGAGCTACTTTGAGGAGCTGCAACTACCCGGCGCCGTACCCAATTTCATCCCTTTAATAGTCTGTATAACTTCTTCCTGGGTAATTGGTAAATCTAAATTATCTGCCATGTCCTGTTCAATACCCAGGACAGACAACTGGGTAAGATATGTGGCAAATTGCGAAGTATTTCCTGGATATTCTGATGTATACAATTCCTCACAGTATTTTGTGAACTCCCTCCCAAGTTTGCTGTGTCTTACTAAGTGGTTCCCCCCTTCTGATTTAACGTAAACTAACATTTTCCTTTTCCTCTCCTCCCTTAATCCCCATGCCAGGATCTTGTCAGCCTTGTCCCCTTTTTTGTGGTATTTCTGTTTCAGGAATAACAGTTTCTTCGTGGTGTCCTGAGCCGAAATGGCCTTGAGATTTGCCCTATAATGTGGAGTTCACTGGCTTTTGCCAGAGTAAGGCAGTTACCCGAGGCCCCTCCCTGTTGTAATTCCTCTATCATCTTTCTAAAATGATCCTCCTGTACTGATCCCTCTTTCTTTTTCTGGGAACCCATCCTTATAAGGAACCCCCACTTAGTAGCTTTATAGCCCTCTTAAAGAGTTTGACCGTTACCTCTCCATTGTCATTATGTTAAAAATACTCTCTAATCTCTGCGAGGGGTGTCTGGGCTAGTTCCCTATCCTTAAGCATGATGTCATTGCACCTCCATCCCCCGTAGACCTCCATCTTGGCCAGTTCCCCAGTGAGATTGTTTCCAGATCATGGTCCAAGCATGGGCCTGGGAGCACCTGAATTTCTCCGACCAGCGCTTTCAAAATCGCTTTCAAATTGCACAAGAAATAAAATGCGCTAACACATCTCATCACTTGCGCCCCAAAAAGGTGCATCCCAATCCACAAGGGAGACATGAATGGGCACATTTTATATGCGCGCCCATTCAGATGGCCTTTTTCACCTCCTTGATCAAATAAAGTGGCGTTTCTGCCAATTTAAAAGCGCATCCCTCATTTACAAGCAAGATGCACTTTTAAATGTGCAGAAATTGTAGGCAACCCTACGTGCACGGGATGTGGGGCCGCCACTGCATGACAGGGTCTTTCCTGACCCTGTCATGCATTTCTTTTAAGGCATAAACCGCTGCTGTGTCGCTTGCATTTCTGTTCCTCAAACAGGATAAAAATGCATTTTTTGGGCTGCATTTTACAGTGGCCGGTCCCTGGAGGGTCTGTCCCTGTGAAAGGCGCTGGGAGCTTGCAGAACACTGTCGGGAGAGCAATTCTATTCAAGGTACTGCCCATTTTGATGACAAAAATTGGTCGAATGGTGCAATTTGACCTATTTCGTCCAGTACTATTCGATCGAATTTTATAAGTACCGAACATGTGTTGCAGGGGTGTCACCCGCTCCCCATGTTCAGTATTTTTGGTCTAGGGTGGTTGCAGAAATGTTTTCCCCTTTTCCCTCAAAATTGGAGACGGGGACAGAAAAAAAAGAAAATAACAAAAAAGGGACCCTGTGGAGTCGGATCCGACCAACGTTAGAGGGACGGATCTGGCACCGCAGGGTTGCAGGGGAAGCGGCAGCGACCAAGCAGTTAAGTAGGGGAGGGGGTGGGGTGGTGGTGAAAGGTACATTTTGGTTTTTTTGGCTGAAGTGCAAATCAATTCGCAGCAAAATTGACTACGGTCAACTCCGCCGCAAATAATTGCACTTCGGTCAAACAACCCAGAACACCATTCAAGGCAGCTGGCCAGCGCGCAATTTGCGCTACAGCTCAAGCCTGTGGAAATGCTCCGATCACGTTTGAGAATGAGGTGACCTGCTCATTTCCAAAAATGGGTTGTCTAAAAATAGCATATCCTCCGTTCTTTTTTTAAATGCCCCATTTTTTGAGGCTTTGTGTCAAAATCTACATTTAAAAAAAACATGGTAACAATATGAGAGAGGGAGAGTGATGGGGGAGATGTGAAGTGATCGGCAAGAAAGCAGAGGGAGAGCAGTGGGTCAGAGGAGGAAGCACTGGACAAGAGAGCAGAGGAAGCAGTAATGCGCTGGGCCAGAAATCTGAGAGCGAGCCAAGGTACAGAAAGTAGAGGGAGCGTGTGGTCAGTGAGCCAGAAAGCAGAGAGGAAGCGGTTGGCCAGAAAGGGGCAGTGAGCTGCAGATTGGGAAAAAGGATGAGGGAAGAGTGCGATAGAATGGGGAAAGGATGCAAGATGCAGAAGCAGCGTAAAAGAATGAAGGACTGTATATTGCGGGAGGAATTGTAGAGTGTAAGGTGTGAGTTGGGAATATGATTTAGAGTGTGGCAGGGGCTGGGCAGTGCAAATTGTGAATTGACAGTGTGACATAGTATGTGAGTATTTGTATGACAGAGTGAGAGGTTAAGGAATGCAAGTTGTGATGGGTAGTTGGTGAGATGTGTGTTGGTGACAGAGGTGTGTGGGTGTGTGGGTGTTTGGGGGATTGGAGAACATTGAAGGGGAATATTTTCAGCATTACAATTGATAATGATCAATTTAGTTAATACTATTAAATAGGCATGCACATTAAACCAAAAAATGTAGTCAAATCAAACACTGTTCTGCCAAGCCAGGGACATCTGGGACTCTTCCTATTAAATTAATAAAAAAGATACATAATAATGATGCCCCGGCTCTCTTGTAGCCTTGCACTCTGCCTACTTCCTGCAATGTGGCAATCTTACACCCTCCAGTTAATACAAAATGTCCCGCAAAAATGCCACAATAAATAAAGGTTTGTGCCGCAAAATTTGCCATTTCATGCCTTACAATTTGCCATTTCATGCCGCAAAATCCTGGAAGGTCTGGTTGTTTACTTGTGAATGGCACGTGAACTGCTTGTCCCCTCGAGTGGGAGCAATGAAAGAATGTGTGAGTCCTAGTTAACGGGTCACCCTCCTAAAGTGTTTGGATTCACTACCACTGGGTCGCACACTTTTCCCTTCGCCCAACCTCTTCTGGTCCCTTAATGGATCTAACACCATGGTAAAGTCACTCACAGCTATTAGATTCTCTTACACAAACAAAACCAGTTTTTCCTTCACCCCTTCCCAAAACAGGATTTACCCCAAGTTTGGGCAGTACACTGAACCCATGATGAACCTCCTACCATTCAAACTCCCCTCTATGAACACATATCGTCCATTTGGGTCCCTCAATTCCTCTTCCACTGTAAACCGCAGTCGGGCTGAGATGGCTATGGCCACCCCTCTTTTTCCCCCCAGGCATGATGCTGCATATACTTCACCTACTGATTTTGCTCTTAAATTCAGTTCCTTCCTCCTTTTCCAGTGGGTTTCCTATAAGAGGAGGACATCCAATTTCACTCTCTGAAATTCCTGAAGAACCAATGACCTTTTTTAAAAAAACGTTTTAATAAACTTTATTTATTACTGCACACAGGAATAGCACATACAGAAATGTTCAAGATTTCTATCATTACATCGTACACAATCACATTTAATTTGAGTCTGTGTCTTCGGTTTCGGCTTTGTCCGATAGGTACTGTTTGTATCGGGCCCATATGTTTCTGGGTCTGGAAGAGGGTAGTACCGAGTCTATATATAGCTCCTCTGTGTCATTTGTCCACAACATACCTCTGTCCGAGTCCGCCTTGGTCGGCGGAGCAGCACATTTCCACTTCATTAATATTGCCCTTTTGACTATCAACAGGCTCAAGTTCAAAGGTTTTCGCCATGTTGGGTTCATCTTCCCCACTGCGCCCAGCAGGCACAACCGAGGTGTCCATTCCATGGGCTGGTCTGCCATTTCAACCAGGGATATGCAAACCTCTGCCCAGTTGTCTCTTAGCTTTATGCATGCCCAGAGCATATGGTACATATCTGCGTCTTCGGTTTGGCACCTCAGACTGGTTCACAGAGAAGCGGGGTAGATGCATTTGAGTCTTACAGGGGTATAGTGTGTCCTGTGTAGTATTTTATAATGTATTAGTTTGTACCTAGAGTTACATGATATGTGTTTGGTCAATGTGCATATTTGGGTCCATTCGTGATCTTCTATATGCTGCCCCAGGTCTTGTTCCCTCTTATTTTTGGCTGTGTGGTTCCCTGCTGGGCGCGTTTGAACTATAGTTTTATATAGAGCAGAGGCTGTGATTTTCCACGTCCCACCTATAAATATATATCCCAACCCCATGTTTATCTCTGGTTCTTCTAGGAAGGTGGGGCATGCATTTTTTATGGTTGCTTTTATACTCATATATTGTAGCTTATGTGTGGTTGTATTTCCCACTATATCCTTAAGAGCTTCCCATGTCGCAAAGTGCTTGCCCGGGAATAGCTGCCCCCATTGAACAACGCCTCTAGTACTCCAGTGTGGGGCTACCTCTCCATCCAGTGTGACTGGTGTATGAGGGATCGGCATGCTCGGGTGGTATAATCTGTCTGTACCAAATATATCTGCAATTTTGGCCCAGGGTGTTGTCGTCACCTGTGTAGGGTCTATAGAGTTGTGGTGTTTGGGGCCTGATCTCATCATTTTATGCAGCGTTATGGTTGATTCTCATGTACGCCGCTCTTGAGGTGGACTCACTGGGCCGAGAAGGTTTGTGGCCCAGTGGGAATCGTAGTGTGCCTGTGCTGCCAGGTAGTAGAGCTCTAGGTCCGGTGCCATCAGCCCACCCTGGTGGATATGTGTCTGTTAATGCCCTCCAGCTTAGCATGGGATGTCCTCCCCACACAAACGTGATGCAGGCGCTTTTCATTTTTGTGAACAGTGCGCGACCTGGCCAGACCGGCACTGTATTAAATAGATAGAACAGTTTTGGAAGTATTATCATTTTGATAAGGGCAATCCTTCCCATCATTGAGATGGGCAGGGTGCTCCAGCGTTTCATCTTTGCACATAGGCTATCAGCTAATGTGCTGTAGTTTAAGGCTCGGGACAGTTGGGGAGTTCTAGCCACGTATGCTACAAGATATAGTATATGCATCGGGCTCCAAATGAGACAATGTAGATCTTGGGGTTCTACTGTGTTTTTTGTGAGTGGGAATATCTCCAATTTATTGCCATTGAGCCTTAGGCCGGAGTAGTCGCCGAATTTCTTAACTTTTGCCAGGACTTTGCCCAGCGCACGATCTGGGTTCTGCAGATACAGAAGAATATCATCAGCGTATAATGTTATAATCTGTAGTTTACCCTCAACCCACAGTCCGTGTGAACTGTAGCAAGCCCTGAGAATGTCTGCCAGGGGTTCTATCACTAGAGCGAATAGTAGTGGTGACAGCTGGCAGCCTTGTCGGGTGCCCCCTATAACTCCAGCGTGTCCGTTAAAGTGCCATTCACTCTTATCTTGGCGTAGGGGCATGCATATAATATTTGAGTCCATTTAATGAAGTTGGGGCCGAATCCATAATTTCATATTACCCCAAATAGGAAAGGCCAGTAGACTGTATCAAATGCTTCTTGCATGTCGAGAGAAACCGCTATCCCTTGAGTTTTGGGGCGTATTGTCGCCAAGATTTTGTGGCACCGTCTAATGTTCGTCGCTGTGGACCTACCTATAATAAATCCAGCTTGGTCCTCATGAACCATGTAGGGCATCAGTGGAGTTAATCGGGTTGCCAATATCTTTGCGAAGATCTTCGCATCCGTGTTTATTAGTGACAGCGGCCTGTACAAGCCGCATTCTTCTGGGGGTTTCCCTGGCTTAAGCAATAATGTGATTACTACCTCCCTGGTGGTTTCGGGCAGCTCCCCTTTGTTTAAAGCTTCCACCCATACTGCATATAGTCTGGGTGCTAAACGTTGACTGAATTTTTTATAAAATGCCCCCCGAGACCATCTGTACCTGGCGCTTTCCCATGAGGGAGTGTTTTTATTGCCTCCGCTATCTCAGCTTCAGTGATCAGGCTTTCTAGAGACTCTCTAGTGGCATCAGCTAGTAGTGTTGTTGGTATTTGGGAGAGGTATTGATCTATCTCCTCTTCAGTGGTATTACACTGAGGGGTGTACAGATTTTTGTAGAAGTCATAGAATGTTTCCTTCACCTTACTATTCTCCGTGGTCACTGTACCATTCGGCAATTTTATGCATGGTATAGTTGTCGAGCCCCTTTCACCCCGCACCGTTCTGTTGTAAGTGACTCCAATCAAGCAATCCCACTAAGTAAGTGCCTTGTCTGGGATGCCCAAGGGAAGCCCTTATTTATATATTTTCATGGCAAGTTATAATCTGGATGATGAACCCTTGTATAACACCCCTCTCTTAGAATCCCCCTGGCAACACTGAGCCAAGAGGTAGATTTGTTTTGCAAATTTAAAAGGTTTATTTGAAAAAACAATATATATATATCACACTTTTATAATAAATTAATAATTGATATCACACTTATGAATATAATGTTGATCAACAATGGGTAATCTGACACTAGCACACCTCTTTACAATCAATGAGGAGTTGGTATAGGATGGATAAGGCAGCGAAAATACTTTTATGGTTTCAAGGGAAAAGCAATGAGGAATGAAATGCAGTGCAGAAATAACTTGATATGATTTTAGCAAAAGATAATATAATCACTTTTTCTCTGGCAATTCACCCCCCTTATGCAATGTAAGAAATGGAAGAAGGAGCACACAGTTCTCAGGAATGCAATCAAATACAATACGAAATTCAGTTCTCCCCCAGCATGCTTAGAGGAAAACAGGTAGAAATTTGAAACACAGGCGAATTACTTTAATGTGGTTTGCAAGGAAGTGAAAAGGTGCTAAAATTGCTTTTAATTCCCTCTAGAGGTTCAGGGTAGGTGATGGCCACTTTATATTAGTTCAGGCTCACCTTAGCAATGCTCTATGAGTAACTAGCAGGTTAAACGAATTTTAGCAAAGGAAAGCAAGGAGCTGCTGACTTTTTTTACTGGAGAAGAAATCAGGCCAAATCGCAAATCGCGGTAAAATTCGCGAGTGCGTGAATCGTGATTACGGCAAAAGTGTAAGGAGTATCGGTTTTAGGTTCAGTTTTAGGTTCGTTGGAAAGCCTAGAATCTTATCTTTTAAATGAAAGTTAAACCACGTTCCTAGGACAAACGGTTCCAGAGATACGGACGATTTAGTAAAGGGTGTTTTTCGGATTTAAAGTAAAACTCAAAATGACAGGTGACCGTTTGCAACTTTAGAATGACAGATGACAGCTCGCAGCTGTAGAATGACAGATGACACGATTTCTAGGAGGCAGTTCTACTTAGGTTAAAATAGTTTGGATTAGATTATTTTAACTAAGAGATTGGGTTCTGCACAGTTCTGGCGGATACTCACTCCTAATTTTGAAATGAATGGGCCTCGTCACGGATCTGGTCAACTGGACTGGACTTCGGGCGGTTCTGCTCACAGCGTCTGGGTCAGCTCTGCTCTGCTGGTCTAGCCTCTCTGGATACAGTGGCCTCTGGTTCTGGATACTGCTCTGCTTTCCGGTCCGGATCAAGTGGATTCTGGATGTAACACTGCTTTCTGGGTACTGGCAAAAGTTCTTGGCAAAGAATTCAGACAACTCGCCCGGCTTTGGAATAGTTTGCAAATGATTTTAAGGATGCTGAGGCCTGCTGAGAAGAGTTCTCAGTTTGTGGGTTTAGGCCCTTGCTTTAAGTTCTGAAGTAAAGTTCTGGTCTCTGGAGATTGATGGATGTGAAGTCTGGAGTCTCCCGGCAGAAAATGGAATTGAATGTCTCTACCTGGGTTTCAATGTTCCTTTTATGTGTTTTGAAAGTGGGTGTGTGCGTAGCATCACTAAGCCTGCCCCTCTCTTGATTTGATAGGTCAATAGATTCTTTGGTCCCTGATTTGGGAAGGGATAGTGTGTCAGAGTGATGTCATTTTTATGGCCTCCAGAAAGAACACTCCCCTGTCATCTTTACACACAAATCTATTTCTGATCCAAATACATATTTCCTAGGTACACAAGTGGTTGACATTACATGTACATATTACACATTGCTTAAGGTAGTTTCTGTTCCGACTCTGGCGTTTCTAGGAGCTTGCATTAAAAAATGGCAACTTATTTTCGATTTTAGTGGGTTTTGCAACATTGGTTTTTCATCAAAAATTATACAAATGTACACCCCCCTTCTACACATATCCCAGTAAATTTCCAGGTTGCTAGCTTAAATACTGTGTCTGCAATATTCATAATTAGCGGGTTTTGCACCAGAACATCACACACATTGGAGTTTGGTCTTGAATTGTGGGCACAGTTTTCATTTTAAGGGTCCCCAAATTGCACATTTCTGTCATCTGGTCACAAAGAGTTATCAGTATTTTTATGAAACATATATTTGCCTTCAATTCAACTCCCCAAAGTGTTTGGGTCCGCCTCCAGAAGCTTGGATGGGTCAGGAAACACATGTCTCTCCTTGCTGGCAGAGGGCTGTTGACAGTAAACAATCAAAATTAACATACCCCATTCAAGGGGAAGAGTCTTTTGTGTGGGCTCCAGCAAGCTGGAGGAAAACCCCTCCTTCTCACTCAAAAGGGCCATGTGATATCCTGCCTCCTGGTGTGGGAATCTCTGAGGTGTTAAGGTTTCCCAGCCTCTTGGCCTCTGGGAACAGCAGGTGGCTAAGATTTTTTAATTAACCAACAGGCTTTGAAGTCCGGGTGACTCAGGTCCCTTTGTCAGCTATTGAACTCAGTTCTCCTGTCAGAGTTTAGACCGCTAGTGTCGCCTTGTGGAATTTGTCGGTACTGCATCCATTTAGGAGTTGTCTTGAATTTGACAGGAGATTTTTGCTATTGTTTTGATAGGCATCCTTACATTAGAGTGGTTATGTTGAACCCCCCCACAAGAAGGTTGAATCTTTAGAGTGGTCTTGTGCCCATGATTTCAGCAACTTTTTGACATCAGTAAAACGATTTTTGAACAAAGGTCTCCGGTATTAGCTATCTTGCAATGTTTGAACTTGAAATTTGGAGCTTGCCCTCAAAGAAACAGAGGTGATTTAAAAGCGCTTTTGCTCTGACAGGTGCTGCTATTTTTCCTTTGGCACCACCTTTCACCCCTGGCGCTTTTGGTATGCACACAACTGCGCGGTTCTCCTGGACTCTGGGATGGAATGATGGGCGGCGGCAGCTCATCCCCACATCTACCCAGTCTATTGATTCAGCATGAGTCAAAACCCTTCACACTGTCCAACAGTCTCCCCGGGCGTTCACTTTCCCCATATCGACGTGCTGCCGCCGGTTTTTCGAAGTTCCAGATCTCACGATCCGCCGCTTATTTATATTCATCTAGCTTAATTTTAATCCCCGAACTTAGCTGTGATGATGGGGAGTGTGCGTACTGTGGTTGTAAAGAGGCTATTTGTGCCTCTAGGCACGCCAAACTACCACGGATATCTTTGAGGACCCCGTATTCAGAGGATATTGAATTGCCTCTTATACAGACCTTAGATGCCTGCCATAATATTGCCTGACTGGACACGGAGCCCTCATCGATGTCGAAGTATTCCTGTATCTGCTGGGCCAATGTCGTTCTGTAAATTAAATCTTACAGGGCCGCAGGTTTAAATTTCCATGGTGGCCTGTTCCCTGTAATATCAGGGGTTTGTAATGTTAGCTGTATTGCCGAGTGATCAGAATATGTTCTGGGATAAATATGGGCACTAGTAACCCAGCTCAATACCTCGCTGGAAACCAACCACAGGTCTATTCTGGAGTGCATGTTGTGCACTGTGAATTAATATGTGTATTCCCTTTTGTGAGGTTTAGAGCTCTCCATGCATCCTTTAGGTTTAGGTCGGTCATGTGAATGAGTATCTTCTGTGCTGCCTTGGTGGGTGCTCTAGGTTGTGTCGATGTGTGATCTAAGTGTACATCTAGGATGGTGTTGACGTCACCACCACATATCAAGTAGGTCATGGGGTAGCTCGCCAGTTTTTCAAATAATGTAGAATAGAAGTCAGGGTTGTCAATATTTGGACCATATTTGTGGAGTAAGACTATCTCCCTATCATAGAGAGTGCCGTGGATAAACACGTATCTTCCCTCGGGTCGCATTCAGGGTTAAGGCAGGTAAACGGCAGAGCTTTATGTATAAGAATCGCCACCCCTCTTGCCCCTTTGGATTATGTTGTGTAATACTGATGTGTCCCCCAGTTTGGGACAAAATGCCCGACTTGCCAAGGTCCTAAATGTGTTTCTTGAATGAAGATTATTTTAGGGCTCTGCCTGTTTATATATGCTAGTATCTTGCTTTTCTTGATCTGGGATCCTAAACCACGAACAATCCAGCTCAATATTTTTATGTCGTCCGTGCCTGCATTAGCCATCATCTATAAAGTGGATGTAGTCATATGCATCACGGTCCATTTCGGTTGTGTACTTAACATCAGTAGTGCTTAGTGCCTGCATGCTTTTTGTTTTGAAACCTTTCATTTCGTAACTGAACCCCAACAAACTCACCCTGGCCCCTCCACCCACCCTCATAGTTCCCCGAACTTCAACTATGCCTGTTAATCCCCCCTCTCCCCTCCCATTAACTTCTTGTGCACCTGCTACAGGGGGGACTGTAGCGACATCCTTTGCCATCGCCGTACATAATCATTTACAGTATGTCGGGTTACTTATGTTGTTACTCTCACTCATGTCGACACATATGGGGTTTAAGCTCTACAACATGGTCTGCAAGGTAACTCGTATTCACCCCCGTGTGGGCCACCCGGAGGGGGCCTTCATTTTCCCAAGTCCATTATTCATTATTTACATGCCTGCCATTGTGTGACTTCAGGGTTTCAAGAGTCTTGTTCAATTCTAGGTTGCCTGACCGGAGCTGGGATGTGTGTTTCCACGAAGCTCGCTGCCTCTTCGGGGAACGTGAAGAAGTAGGTTTTGTTCTGATGTTGTATCTTTAGCCTTGCTGGGTATAGCATAGCGTACGGGACCTGTCGTTCACGCAGTAGTTTCTTAACCCTGGTGAAGAGTCGTCTTTCCTGTTGCACCGCCAATGTGAAATCCAGAAAGATATGTATGGTGTTGGCTTCCCATCTTAGTTGTTGTTTTTCTCTAGCAGTTTTCAGTATTAAGTCTCTGTCCCTGTAGTTTATCATACGTGCTATGATAGGTCTAGGGTATGCACCAGGTTTTGGCTTTGGGGCGAGTGACCTATGTGCTCACTCCACGATGAACATTGCAGACCATCCGGGGTCTCCCAGGAGATTGCGCAAAAGATCTTCTACTGCCTTTTCCATCAGCCCCTTCAATGCTTCTTCCGGAACTCCAATTATGCTGATGTTGTTCCACCGGGATCTAGCCTCTAAATCTTCGCATTTGGTTTTCATCGTCCCCAGTTCTATTGCCATTGTGGACACTGTGGTCTTTAAGGCCTCTAGTGTATCCTCTGTGCCCGAGATTCGCGTCTCTGCCTCCGTGCTGCGCGATGTCGTTTTATCCAGTTGCGTTTTAATGGAGGTGACATTTGCTGTTATCCCATCTAGTTTTTCATTGAGGGCGGAGAAGCCCTGTTGCATGGCCAGAAAGACCGCATGGGGGTACATCATTGGTACTGGGGTAGCTGGTTGCTCTTGTGGGGATACTTCTTAAGACATCGTGGGTTCTGCTTCTTTCCTTGTTGACGTTGTGTATTTTTCCATGGCTCCTTTCCCTTTCTTGGGACCAAAGCCCTTGGGCATCGTTTTTCAAAGAAAAGTCACCCAGGTGCAAGCCCAGCAGTCTTCTTCCTTTGCATGATTCCTATACCTTGCAGCTGTAGAATGGTGGTTTATACAGTTCTCATGGAGGCGTTTGGTTCGTTGTCTCGGGTGGTTATGCGCACCTACTCGTGCCTTATCTGTTTATGTTTCAGTTCTGTTGTTAGTTGCCCCCTCCTGTTGTCAGCCTCGTGCCTTTGTCAGCATCTTCTATGATTACTTAAAGTACTTAGGGGTTAGCTCGATGTCTAAGAGGTGAGGTCTTGCTCTTGTCAATTCGGCAGGAGAATGGGCTTGTTGTGCCTTGGAGTTATGTCTCTTATGGGCCTTTTTCCTGGGAAGGCTTATTTGCCTGCCGAGCTGTGGTAAGGTTTGAATCCGCTGCCAGTGGGAAAGATCAATGTGCCTCCGAGTGTGTTGAGTTTTATTGGGTCGCTGTCCCCCGTGCTCCACTTGCTGCTTAACTTGGAGGTTATACTCTATAGGCACCCCTATTGCCTATATATGGGTCCCTCTTCCCCACAGGGGTGTCTCAATGTCTTAATTCCTGTCCCCTAATGTCTGTTTCTTGCGACACCTGGGGTCTGCTGGCACTGTTTCATCTGGGGGTCATGTGGTAGGGGGTGTTATTAATCCTGGTGCCTCTGTAGTTTCCCTCCTGCTGGGCCAAGCTATTGTAATATGAAGCAGTGTTGCTCTGCAGAGACGTTTTTCACCAGGGAGGGCTGTCACTTGGTGGCAGTTCAAGGCGAGGGGCCCCTACTTGGCCTAACTGGGGCCACCCGATCCCCAGGGCGGCAAACCGATCTGCGGGCCCAGGTGCCACGAGCGGGGCCCGCTCCAATGGTCACCGGGGGGGCACCTCTCCGCGCCCCCCACCGGCGCTCTAGTGTCCTCAGCTCTGGGGTGCAGGGTGCCAACCACCAAGGAAATGCCTGGGCTCCCTCCGCTTCTCTTTCCAGGCCCCCCCGAATGCCTGAGGCAGCTGGCCGAGCACCCGAGGGACAGGCCGCTGCACGGGGGCCAGATGGCGCTTGACTCCATGCTCCTACCTGCAGGGTGATGGGTCCCACGATCCTCGGGCACTGCTCCGCCCCAGCCCCAGAGGACGCGTATCTGGAGTCAGTGGCCGCTCAACGGAGACCAGAGCACCCGGGACTTTCCAAGCACAGATGGGCCCTGTATCCGTCTCCCGGCACTCGCGTTGTTTTGGCGCCAGACTCCTCCTCCCGCTCTGCGGCGTGCTTCAGGGTTGCTTCCCTCGCTGCGCGTAGGAGTGTTTCTTTGCTGCAACTTCGGTACCTTGCAATCAATTGTGCCCAAACTCCACGTGTGTGGTCTACTTGTATTGCGGCACGTTTCCTCCGATTTTCAGGTGGAACTGGGTCTGCCAGGCGTTTATAACGGTATTACGGCCAGGATGTCACCGGAGCTCACACAAGAGCAGCCATTTCTTCTCATGCGCAACAGCGCCCCCCAAACAATGACCTTTTAGCAAGTTAATGAATGCACCGTGCATTGAGGGAGCCCACCATAAGATCACAGCCTGAACCTATATCTCTTTCTCATGTACTTCCCTGAACAAATGTCTGCCCTGTGTCCCCTCAGCAGTGATGGGTGTAGAAGAAGTAACCTATGTGCGCCAATAAAAATAACCCACTGAAACATTAGAATCAACTTGTAACTTCCCAAGGCCAACAAACAACCCCCAACAATCCCCTCTCCACTCCCCCAACAGAGCATCCAACCCTGCATGACTTCCTTGCACCGTCCAGGATCGGATCACCAGCGGACCCTGAAAAAACAGAGCCAAACATGTAAAACATCACATCTAATTCACACCTTTGTTCCCTCAATACCCCCTAGGACAACACAATTCTGTCTCCTACAACCCCCCCCCACACTTGATAATCATCCAATAACCCCAACAGGCTCACTATTTCAAAGATAGTACCCCCCTATTCTTTGAGTTCCTGCATCACCAAGGCGAGGCCTCATGATCCCTTCTTCCCCGAACGGGGGAGTATTCCGTTTTTTAAATTTACGTGACCCCAGGTTGTTTCGTCTGTTCCCCTGCTTTTCTTTTCCATGGCATATTTCTGTTACCATCATCAGAGTCACCTTCTCATTGTCTGGAGGTTTTCCAAGAATTCCCATAGGATCCATCGTACATCATCTTCCGTTACCAATTTGTAATTGTGGCCCCATATTGAAAAGAAATCGAGAAAGGAAATTCCCATTGATACCTCACTCTCTTTTCATTCAACCATTTGGTGAGGGGAGTGCACAATCTTATCCTTGCGAGCGTGAATGCAGAGAGATCCTGGTAGATCATGATCTGAGCATTACCATGTTGTATTGGTCCTTCCCTTCCAGCCTTGTCGAGGATATTTTCTTTCTCTGCATAGTAGTGAGAAAGCGAGCCAGGATTGTTCTGGGCCCCCCGGAAATGGTGCTCGCCTGATGGGCTCGATCTATGGAGGGCTTGTCAATAATATCATTCCCAAACAATGTTGCAGTGTAACCAATATGGCCCTCTTTATGCCTCTTTCAGTCTCCCCCTCTCTTTCTGGGAACCCAAAAAATAGCAGGTTATTGCGGCACTCTTCATTTTCAAAATCGCCCATTTTAAGGGAAATGTCTTCTCTTCTTTCAAGTTACGAGAGTTGCATGTCTATTTGGGATCCCATAGTGGCAACAGGGGATTGGTTCACTTCCAGACCTTGTATTATGCCATCCATGGAGTCCATCCTGTGATCCATTTTATCCAGCCTCTGACCTAAGTCTGCAGGTATGCCCCTTATCTCCTTATATCGGCCATGTTTTCCCTTGGGGTATACTCTGTGTCACTGTGTTGTTTCGAGAAGCCTGGGAATCTATACTGCTGCAGGTAGGCTCTCCAAGACATCAATAGCTGGGGCTCGATGCCCCTTCCCTCGAAATCCACACCACCTTGAATCGAATCCAGTTACGTTCATGCAACAGTTCAACTGGGATGAAGACCCGCTTCCATCACATCCGCATTGGCCCGCTTAAAATTTGATTTTTCTGGCCTATCAGCATCTCTAGACCACTGTGGGTCCCCTTCAGACAACCGCCACTCAGTGTCTGTGATGAGCACCCACCGGCTGACAGACCTCAGTCCAGAAGGAACACTGTGTTCTGGCCCTCCCCTTATTCTGGCCTCTAGCTGAGACTGGGAGCCCTTGGGTGAGAAGTAGCTCTCCACCGACCCTAGGCCCAAGACTGAAAGGTCCTTTCCCTAACCGTCTCCTGCTGCCCCCTGGGACACCTTACGCCCTGTCCCTCTCATCGTGGCCCCAGTACATGGCACCGCCATCACCCCAATACCAGGTTTGTGGGAGGGCAGACAATTTTGCTCTTGCCTAAAGGGGAGGTTCACTGTGGGGGTGTGGTCCTGGACCGCAGTGTACAGCCTGGAGATTCCCAGACCGTTTTTAGCCGTTATTAGCTGTATGCACGGATGTGGCATAGGCTCGTCTGGGAACAGCGGCCATTTTTTCTGAAATGCGGACCTCATACAATAATATTGAAGTGTTTTGAGTGGTCCATCTCCCAGTGCCCTTAAGAATAATTTCAGATCTACAAATTTTCCATTTACAAACATATCCCCCAGTTTCATTTCGTTGTTAGGGTCCCAGGATTCCTGTATATTTGCGTCGTGTGTGGGGGGGTAAGCCCAGGAAGTTCCAAAGAGGTATCTCCGGGTTGTAGGGTGTTTCCAGTTTCAATCTTTTAAATATGGCCTCCCATGCCCTTACTGTGCAACTCACTGGGTTGTATTTGCAAGTGTCTCTGTGCTGTGAATCGAAGAGAACAGACTGTATGTTCATGGGGTGTGTGGTATACTCCTCTATCCATGCGTGGGGTGTACTATCCGAGGCCTCATACCAGTATTTTGCAAACTGTGCCTGGGAAACATAACAATAAAGCTCAAAGTCAGGGGCAGATATACCTCCTGTGGAATAAGGCTCCACCATTTTCTCCCAGCCTATCCTTGCTGTCTTCCCACTCCAGAGAAATGTTACTACCATCGATTGGAGTTTAACAAAGAAGGTTCTGCCCTGCCATATGGGGATGTTAACGAAGAAATACAATAGCTTGGGCAGGATCACTATCTTAAGGATAGCGACTCTGCCAGCTCGTGAAATTGGGAGGCGTGCCCACATCTGGAGTTTTGTATTCAAAGTAGTTAGCACATTTTCGTAATTATTAGTGTACAGTGTGAGTCTATCTCTGGAGACCAAAATACCTAAGTATCTGATGTGGTTCTCCGACCATGTGAGCCCCCCTGTGTTGTCAGGACATTTGGTGGCCGGGGTGAGCAGGTATATTTCTGATTTGGTTCTGTTTATAGTATACCCAGAGTAGTCTGCGAATTCCTGTATCTCTTCCATAATGGGTGTTATGTTTATCTCAGGTTCCCTAACATAAAGTAATTTGTCATCTGCATATAGTGAGATCAACTGGGTGGATCCCTTCATCTTGATCGCTCTATCCGCATGTCTCAATCGCTCCGCGGCTACCATTGGCTCGATGGTCAATGTGAACAGTAGGGGCGAAAATGGACAGACATCCCTGCCTAGTCCCCCTACCCAGAAGAAACATTTTGGAGATGGCCTTGTTAGTTAGAACCCATGCACCTGGCTCTGTGTATAGTAACCCTACGTATTTTACAAAGTTGGGGCCCACCCCGAATGCCTCCAGAACCACCAGAAGATAGACCCATGAAACAGAATCGAATGCCTTTTCAGCATCAAGAGACATGGCTGCCGCGCTTCTCCCTGGGTCTATCTGCGCCATTATGCTCAGGGGAGACTCCCCAATAGCTGCCTCAGACTCCCCCTCTGTTACTAAGAGCTTTCCTTCCAGTAGTGAACATGTTTTGTTGTTCCTTGGGTCCTCCTGGTGCACAACGGTAGGTCTTATCACCATTCGGGCACCTCTCTTCCCATTTATCCCTGGGGATCACCCCGAGGACCAGTAGGCCCCACAACTCCACCTCACAGGCCAGCCCCTTGCCCCCTGTGTCTGCCTGCTCCTCTGATAAAGGCCGGAACTCCAGTCCAACCATAAACTTCCTCTACAATTCTGAGACCGACCTGAAAATCACGGACTGAAAGTGAACACTGCTACCCAATTCTCATGTCTCAGGGCTTCATAGTCTACCACTGTGCATCCCCCCCCAGCTCGGGGATCTGATCTCTACTTGGATATCCTCACAGTCAAGCTCCTCTGACCTAGGTCTCACACGGTCTCTCCACAACCCCTCCTGCAGCCTGGCCACTGCGTAGGATCTCAGGCTCCCTCGGGACACCACTGTGGGTTGGGCAAACAGACCCACCCTGGCCGTACTCTCACCTGGTGCACCTCTGTCACTGGGATGTTTGCAGTACATAAGGACTTTCCGCGACACGGCTCTCACGTTGTGAGTTCTAGCGGTGCCCTTATGGATCTCCTCTACGGGACGGGCATAGATCCAAGCACCGATATCTCCGGCCCGCTGCACCGATTACTCCGAACATGCAGCCTCATTTCTAGTCACGCGATCTGGTAAAAAAGTGCCGGTATCTGTGGATACCGGCACTTTACCGGACCACCCAACTACGGGATTGCTGGTGGGACACCTGGGTTACCTCCAGCGAAATGCTGGAGGTTTAGCCAGGTTCCCTACTGGCCAAAAAAGCCCTTGTTAGCTGCACAGGCATTGCCGGTGGCATTAATGATGGAGAATCCCTTCATGGAGTCCTATAGGACTCCATGAGTGGGTGATTTACACCGTACCACCTGCACCCATAATCTGGCAGCAATGCCGCTGGACCGGTGCCAGTAAAGCTAAGTACCAGATGCTGGTATCCTGGCCGCTCTACCGCCAGGATACCAGCATAGTCGGAATGAGGCCCATTGAACCAAGTGAACCTCGGTGCTCCGTCAAGTGGATGTTGAGGTCTGTTTTGTTTTGGAGGGGTCCTGGCGGGGTCATGGGGGAGGGCCCAGTTCCTCATTAGGCGCGCTGATGCGGGAGCTGCAACAACTAGGCTGTCATTTGCTGCACGTGCCCTCATGACTCTCACAATGTATCTTTTATGCACATTATTTTTAAACTGTTATACATCATTGCACGTACCTTGCATCAAAAACACCTTTTCAATTCAACTGCTTGCAGAAACAAGGTCAAATAATACCGTTCGTAGGACCTTTGAGCCTATGCTATCAGGAAGCGGATTTGGTCGGTAACACATTTTCACAGGTGGTACAATTTTGCTGCCAAAACGGTTCCCTATTAAAACATTGCTCTGGCGCAAAACATTGAAAGAATATGTTTTTTTTTTAGGGTGGCGCTGTTGTGCAAGAGCAAAATGGCTGCCTGACTCCGGAGCTCCCGCTCCACTGTAATATCCTGAGTTCCAACATCCGTACTGGGGCTGTCTAGGAGTCTGAAAGCTACGCTACCGATGACTCATACACGCGGGTGCAACCAGTGAAAATCCTGGTGAAATACCACCATAATCCTCCAAGTTACGGCCGTCGGAAAACTGGCCGGTGCCTGGCGCTGAGGAGATCCGGTGAGTGGAACCACACAGATTCACCTGTACGCCATAGTCACAAGAGCACTCCAGGCTGTGGGTGGGAGGGGCCTGCCCCCATGGTTCACGCATTGGAGAAAATACTGGCCCTCGCTGATGCAGAATGAGGGGACTGAGGACGCTGGTGCGCACCGGAGGCTCCCGTGCACTTCCGACGTCCGGGTGCTGCTCCGGCTGTAAGGAAAGGAGGTGGCAATAGAGGCGCTCACTGCCCTCCCGTGCACGGCAATTGGTCGAGACACGGGACGGAGCCACAGTGTCGCGGCTGGCGCTCCGGCACCCTGGTTCGTGCTCACTCACAGACGAGGTACCGGAGGGGCAAGGTGGGGGTGGCGCGCTGTGTGGCGGCCTTAGTCCTGTTTTTCCTGGGCCTCCCGTCTGGCCCGCGGCTACCGCCGCATCAACACTGGTGGCCACCTGGGAGAGCCATCGCCATTGCCTGCGGGGGAAGAAATCCTTAGCTCCGTGCACGCGGGCCCGCCCAACGTGGGCAAACACAACATCACCCCACTGTGAGGTGCACGATACAATCAGCCCCCAGAGACATTGCAAATTGAGCCTAAAAGGCACACTGTGATTGCTGCATATTGGTTATCTGGTGCAGGAGGGCTTCAACAATCTAGATACTGTTGCCTCCAGACACTGGGAGGCACGAGGCGACTGCTCCCAGGGCCCTCTACTACTAGAGAATAAAAGAAACACCTGTGACATAGAGGGGGAAAGAAGAAATCACCTTAATACACCCCGCTCTGAGGATAGTGCTGGTGAAGACATACTGGGCATACATAAGCCAACTACAGTCCTGGATGGCTTGAGACTCCTGAATGAGGCCTCTGTATAACCTAACACGAACTTGACAACCCTGTAATATAATACGTGGGGAGACACAGTCCACTCGTTACACCAGGTACTGACGGATGAATCTCCGGAGGGCGTACTCCATAACGCCTACATCCCTGAAGCCCACTCCTACCCCGAGGCTGTGACATAATACAAGAGGCAAAAGTGATGGTTACACAGAGGTGGGGCAGGCTGACCACTGGGACACCGCAGAAACTACAAGAGGGGGAGATCCAGCAGCATTATGGTGGAACCACCCAGGGCAGGCAAGGGCGTCAAAACCCCAGGGAACAAAAAGAAAGGCCTGATGGATGTCTACACTGGGAGCCAGAACCAAACCACTGCGGCGGACATCCACACTGATGCCAGTGAGGCCCATAATTCATAAGCTGGCGATCACGAAGACAAGTTAACAGCAATAGTGCAAAATGGGTTTCGATCTGTCAATATGAAGTTGGATAACATTGTGTCCACTGTAGGTTTCCTTAAGGCTAGAGTGGAGAAAGAAAGTGCGTGTGTAACAGAGACCAAAAACAGAATAAGCACCAATGAAGACAGCATTGTGCACCACAGCCGCGACATCACCCAGATCAAGGAAAATATGGCAACATTACAAAATAAATGTGAGGACCTCGAATCGCGATCGAGGAGAAACAACATTAGTGTGGTGGGCATATCAGAATCCTTCGGGAAAGGTCAGATGGAAAAACAATTGGAGGAATTACTCAAATCTTTGTTCGGGCAGGAAACATTCTCTGAGCATTTCTTGGTCGAAAGAGCACATCGTACTCTGGCCCCAACACCTAAACCAGGCGCTCTGCGGCGCACTATAATTAAAAGACTCCTGAACTACAGTAATAGAGACACAATCCTGCGAAAGGCAAGAGAGGCCGGAACACTCAAATTTGAGGAAAGTTGCATACATATCTACCATGACTTTTCTGCTGGGGTTCGGACGAGCAGAAGATCCTATGAGCCGGTCAAGAAGCTCCTAAGGGAGCGTCAAATCCTATATGCCCTTATTTACCCAGCCAAAATGAGGATCCAACATGCAGGCAGGGCACATTTTTTTGAATCTCCGACTGAAGCTACTCAATACATTGAAACCTCCATACCCCTGCCTCCCAGGGGGGGAAGACCTGCACAAAACAACCGGCCCAGTCCGGCAGACTAAGTAAACACTTAAAAGGCAGATAGGTTGAATATTCTACAGTGCATTGATGGTCGTAGTCGAGATGACTTGAAATTTAAGCGGCCCAGGCAATATGGTTAAGTGGAGATTGGGACCCAGTCGGGGGCCATGTCAAGCAACATGGCTACCCTTGGAATATTCAACGAGTTTGGTATGGTACATCGTCAAGTTGGGGGAGACGATGAGGGTGGTGGGGAGGGAAGAGGAGTTGGGATCAGATGTTATAGTCCTAAAGTGGATCTACTGTGGCACAATATTGGAGTCTGTGGCCACTTGAAGACGCCATGTCCTGTTGGAAGGTTGGTGAAGATAGATGGGCGTTTGAAAAATAAAAATGTGGTTGCATCTAGACTGGCACTGATTAAGCTGCACAAATACTATAAACCTGATATACGAGACAATGTCAAATACTTATTTGCAATGCACTGGCGATGGATTGAAGATTAAACTGTTAACATGGAATCACCGGGGGTTAAATAATCAGATGAAAGTTAAGAAAATTGGAAATTACATTGCAAGACATAATCCCCAGATACTTATGTTACAAGAAACTCACATGGTAGGGACGAGCAACATGCATATATTACCCAAATGGGGTGCTCTAAGGTTTTTACACAAACCACTCATCTGAGTCTAGAGGGGTCATCACACTTATACATCCGGGCTTGGGGTTCAAGCTAGAGGTTCACAAGGTCGACCCTCTGGGAAGATATGATATAGTATGGGGGAAGATTGCTACCCAACACTTACTTCTAGTCAACACCTACGTGCCTAACATCGATGACCCGGCTTTTTATATGGATATGTATCAGATAGTTGTCTCACTCGATGTATCCAAAGTTATCTGGGTAGGAGATTTTAATTTAGCCCTTGACCCAGTTCTTGATAGAGCCTCAAAGACTGTTAAAGCCCCCAGCAAGTCTGTACTTAGTTTGTCACATGTTTTGTCACAACTTATGTTGGTGGATGCCTGGAGGGAGCTACATCCCGGTAATAGAAGATACACGTTTTTCTCTTCGATACATGACTCTGAATCCAGAATCGATTACTGGTTTGTCTCCTCTTCCATGATGACTGCATTGAGGGAGTGCAAGATTTTGCCACGTACAATGTCTGATCATTCCCCAGTTCTGTTGGAATGAATGCTCCGAAATGTACCTGGGCCTGCTAGAAGGTGGAGAATTCCTGGTGGCGTACTAGCCGACCCTGGGGTGGCTGAAACACTGCATGTTGATATTACAGAGTTTTTTGCTAATAATGTGGGATCGGTTGATAAATACTCAACAGTATGGGAATCCTTTAAGGTCTGGATAAGGGGAGTGTTGATATCCAGATCTGTGGGTATGTTGAAGGGGGTGAGAACTGAATTATCAGATATTGAAAACAAACTAGACGCATTAGAGACAGAATACACGTGCACAAAAAATAGAGAAATATTAGCTGACATACGCACACACCTGCAGGAATTCAACAAGTTGGCAAGCGGAGAGGTTCATTATGGGGCGGCCCCTATACGGGCACGCAGATATGGTGAAGGAAATAAGGCAGGTAGAACACTATCCAATTTATTTAAGCATGATAAACAACCCACTCAGATTACAAGCATACACACGGCGCAAGGTGACATACTCCTCAGTGATGAGGATATTAATGGGGAATTTGTAAACTTCTACAAAGAGCTTTATTCAAATAAGAATAAGAAATCATTCACAGAAATTAAGGCATACCTCGGGCTCTTTCCCTCCCTAAGCACCCAGATGAAGATCGTCTGGCAATGGACCAACCGATATCTCCGGACGAGATCACAGAGGCAATCAAGGCACTGTCGTCAGGCAGGCCACCGGGGTCGGATGGGATAGGGGCTGAATTCTACAAAGAGTTCCGTGAGGACCTTGTCCCAATACTGATGCATGTATGGGAGGAGGCCCTCGAAAGTAACATAATACCCCCAACTATGAGAGAGGCTGTGATAACCGTACTTCTGAAGCCTCGGCGACCCCCACAGGATTTATCGTCATATAGACCCTTGTCACTTATAAATACTGACGCCAAGATATTCTCAAATGTCTTGGCGAATCAACTCCTGCCGGCAGTCCCTACCCTTGTCCATCCCGATCAGAACGGGTTTATCCCTACAAGATCCACGGCTCTGAACCTCTGAAGGTTTTTTGGCATAATGGCGCAGATAGACCCAGGGAGAAGCGCGGCAGCCATGTCTCTTGATGCTGAAAAGGCATTCGATTCTGTTTCATGGGTCTATCTTCTGGTGGTTCTGGAGGCATTCGGGGTGGGCCCCAACTTTGTAAAATATGTAAGGTTACTATACACAGAGCCATGTGCATGGGTTCTAACTAACAAGGCCATCTCCGAAATGTTTCTTCTGGGTAGGAGGACTAGGCAGGGATGTCCATTTTCGCCCCTACTGTTCGCATTGACCATCGAGCCAATGGCAGCCGCGGAGCGATTGAGACATGCGGATAGAGCGATCAAGATGAAGGGATCCACCCAGTTGATCTCACTATATGCAGATGACACATTACTTTATGTTAGGGAACCTGAGATAAACATAACACCCATTATGGAAGAGATACAGGAATTCACAGACTACTCTGGGTATACTATAAACAGAACCAAATCGTAAATATTCCTGCTCACCCCGGCCACCAAATGTCCTGACAACACAGGGGGGCTCACATGGTCAGAGAACCCCATCAGATACTTAGGTATTTTGGTCTCCAGAGATAGACTCACACTGTACACTGATAATTACGAAAACGTGCTAACTACTTTGAATACAAAACTCCAGATGTGGGGACGCCTCCCAATTTCACGAGCTGGCAGAGTCGCTATCCTTAAGATAGTGATCCTGCCCAAGCTATTGTATTTCTTCGTTAACATCCCCGTATGGCTGGGCAGAACCTTCTTTGTTAAACTCCGATCGATGGTAGTAACATTTCTCTGGAGTGGGAAGAAAGCAAGGATAGACTGGGAGAAAATGGTGGAGCCTTATTGCACAGGAGGTATAGCTGCCCCTGACTTTGAGCTTTATTGTTATGTTTCCCAGGCACAGTTTGCAAAATACTGGTATGAGGCCTCGGATAGTACACCCCACGCATGGATAGAGGAGTATACCACACACCCCACGACCATACAGTCTGTTCTCTTCGATTCACAGCACAGAGACACTTGCGAATACAACACAGTGAGTTGCACAGTAAGGGCATGGAAGGCCATATTTAAAAGATTGAAACTGGAAACACCCTACAACCCGGAGATACCTCTTTGGAACTTCCTGGGCTTGCCCCCCACACACGACGCAAATATACAGGAATCCTGGGACCCTAACAACGAAATGAAACTGGGGGATATGTTTGTAAATGGAAAATTTGTAGATCTGAAATTATTCTTAAGGGCACTGGTAGATGGACCACTCAAAACACTTCAATATTATCGTATGAGATCCGCATTTCAGAAAAAATGGCCGCTGTTCCCAGACGAGCCTATGCCACATCCGTGCATACAGATAATAACGGCTAAAAACGGTCTGGGAATCTCCAGGCTGTACACTGCGGTCGAGGCCCACACCCCCACAGTGAACCGAGTTAAGGAGAAATGGGAAGCAGATTTGCAGATACCCATTGGGGAGGAGAAATGGCCTAGATATTGTATGCTTACCAAGGATGTATCACTTAATGCAGGGTTGAGGTTGATTCAATTTAAAATTCTGAATAGGCTCCATTATATGCCGGCCAGGGTGCCAAAGTTTGCGCCAGGCGCCTCAGACACCTGCCCCAAATGCAATGCGCCTCAGGCTGGTACTTTTCATATGCATTGGGAATGTCCGGTGGTAGCGGGCTTCTGGAGGGCTGTGGCAGAATTGTTGGAAGAAATAACACAGGTTCCCCCTGAATTGACCCCCCAGAAATATTTGTGTGGCGATATCGGTAAATGTTCTGAAAAAAATTGAACATCATTTGTGCTGTGGCCAAAAAATGTATCCTACAGAAATGTAAAGACACTACTCCACCCAGTATGAATCGATTCCTACAAGAAGTAACGCATGTTAAAGAAGCAGAAGAACAGTTTGTTTCGACCCAACCTGTGTCATGCAGGCCCAAAGCCATTTGGGGCCCATTTAGAGTTATTTGTGTAACATGATTTCTGATGATGACATGTCTACGTAACAACATTGAACATGGAAGTATAGTGATAATTTATTTTTGTTATATACACGAGATAAATTGTGCAATGGTGCCATCATCTCTTTTTGTGACCACTAATAAAGTTTTTTTTTTTTAAAAGAAAGAATATTTTTTTTGCGCAAAGTCAATTTTGGCTCTAGTGCTAATACCGTGCAAAGCGTTACTTGCACCAGTGAAAGTATACCACAAAGGAGCGGGGGGGGGGCTTGATTGCATCGTTTGTGTTTGAGTGACTGACTATCTTTGAACTCGTGATGCCTTTTTGGTAGGTGAGCGGCCGCATGCGTGTATGCTGGCTTATAGTCATTTTTTCGAATGCAAAAAATGTCGAAAGTCATTTTTTCGAAAAAATAATGTTGAAAAAAAAGTCGCTTTTTTTTAAATACGTTTTTTATTCGAAATGGGGGGTTCCCCCCAACCCCCCTTTTTAAAATTTTTTTTTTGTTTTAACCATTTTTTTTTACTTCCGGACCCAAAAATAAATATATAATTAATAAAAACGGAATTCGACTTTTTTTTTTAAGACATTATTTTTTCGAAAAAATTGTCATTTGACATTTTTTTTCGAAAAAATGACTGACCACCGTGTATGCCAGCCTTTGAACATTTAAACATCATCATTATTACATCATTGTCGTGCTGCCTATTTCAGTGTGGCTAATACAGTATCTTCGAACTACATCAGTGAATTCAGTTCTGTCTCGGGAAGAAATTCAGTTCTGTCTCGGGAAGATAGCTCAGGGGCATCGTGCTTGCCTTGAAAGAAGGACGACACGGAGCAACACAGGTTCGATCACCGGGTCCGCGCTATAGAAACCTCTGGTTCTTTAACGTGTTATCAATAACGAATCATATCATGGAGCTAAAAATAGACCGAGATTGGAAACCCCAAACAATGACAACTAAGGGCCCACTAAGGGCCCACTTTACACTGATGCCGGTTAATCAAAAAACAATATCACGCAAAAAATATGCGGATCAAAATTTGAGCAAGTTCTCTTAAATTAAGAAGAATGTTAAACACAAGGCTACTAGATAAGAGAATGACAATGGAAACTATTCATCCAGTGTATGTAAATAATCTACCACTAGAGGGCGACAACACTGCGCTGTTCCTCTCGTTGCTGAAAGTTTCGAGATAGGCAAATCAGTGCGAAGAGAGTCACTGAAGAGGTTTCTGTCCGCTCAAGCACAGTGCAGCCGAATTAGGAACAAATGTCCCGTTTAAACCAAAGAGAAGGTTTTGGTTGTATTGAACGCGGATTCGGCGACATACAGAGCCTGAGGGTGTGTGCGCATACAAGGCGAAAACGAAGAACACACACACATACATAAAATACACTGGTAAAAGCGCATGCATATGTCCTGTATGCATGCCGCACACTCAGAACTTTGTTTCCACATATCAAATAAAAAGACTGAGTGCCGCTTTGTGGGTATGGTGGTAACACTCATGCTGGGTTTAACGCTCTGCGAACCTGCGATCCGCTGGCTGCACTTCGAGCCCCCCAGCCGCCTGCTCAGCCCATTGTCGTGGACCCGCATCAATCAACCCGATGGCAACTGATTCGACCCAACAGACTCATTGCTGGACTTTTGGAAGCCAGAGGTTTGACTGTCGCTAACGCCAACTCTACCCAACGGGAGCCCGCATATCGATCCGACTCGACGCCCACGCACACCTCGTATCGACATGGGACAGTGACTCGAATTTAGTCCGATGCTGTCGAGCACCTGAAGACAAGAACTAATGTATTTCTAAGAGGCTCTACCCCCACTGGTACATTTTAAAGGACCATAATGCCTTTTGTGACCACCCTCTATACCTCCCTTAGGCATACCCAGAGGTGGAAATGTAAAATAATTGGCGGAGGATCCCACAACCAGTGTTGCCAACTCCTCAGTAAGAAAAGTAGCTATTGGCCGTCATGAAAGTAGCTAGAAGTAGCTAAATTACGTCATTGCCTAATTTGCATAATTAGCCAGGTGCATGGTGGGTGATTGCCGAGGGCATGGTTTTTATAGCCTCTCATTGAGCCCACCCTTTTTTGTAATGAAAGTCACAAATGCATTATCCACAAGGCCTTCTGGGGCCTGGGGCCGCATTATCTCTCTTCCTAAATACCTTCCTTCTCGGGCTCTTCGCTCATCTGCCTCCAACTCCCTCAGGGTCAGCCGCTTCTCTAAGCAACGAGTTGGTGGTCAATCTCTCTTTTCGGCAGGGGCCTCGGAACAGCCTTCCTGCCTCCCTGAAACTTGAGGAGAACTTGAGGAGAACCATCTCCGGTTCCGGAAACACCTCAAAACCTTCCTCTTTGCTTCTGCTTTCTCTGCCTCTCTCCCCTGCTGAAATCCCCAGCCGAATCTGCACTGGTTACCTGGCCACCCTTCTGACCTTGGGGCCAGGTTCCACCCTTTGCACTCCTGCCCTGCCTCCCTGGAAACCCCTGCACTTAGGGACTGATTTTCTGTATCCCTACAGTCCCCCCCATCTTGCACTTGCCACCATCAGGCCGCTTTTACCTATCGTATTTCTTCTTCTATCCCATGTACTGCACTTTCCCCCTCTCCCTTCCCCCAGGCACTTTTTCCCTTTCTCCCTACTCTTGCACTTGCGCAATCTGAATGACACTTGGCCTAGTAGGATCGCTTGTCTGTCTTTCCACTGTTTTCCCTCCTCTGCCTCGTCGCGCCTTGAAACACTTGTGTATAGGCGCGTTATAAATATCATATCATATCATATCATATCAATGGCAGATGCAAACTCATTACATCCATATGCATACATTGACGTTCAAATGCATTAGTATTTAATTAAACCCCACAATGATTAGGTTGGCTGTTATTAATATAATGTATTGCGCGTTCTCTTGTAGCTTCTTAAACGTGTACTGCCATTTTTAATATGCTAGTATTTTATAATCCAGCTATTCTATGTATGTAAATACATTGTCACAATATTGCATTAGTTTGACAAGTCTAGAGAAAATATATTTATTATTAGACAAAAACTTAGCAGGTAAATCTATCAATGCAGAATAAGGTGCAGGGCAAGGACGTTCTCCTATTGGTCAGAGCAGGAAAGCCTTCAAGATAAGCCGAAGCAATAACAAGCAGCCATTGCACACATGCAAGGCCATATGACCAGTGTTTCCAGCAAGATTTATGTATTTAGCGAGAAAGCACGGCCCCACTTTTTTCTATTGGTTTGGAAACTTGTGTAAATGACACAAGTCTCCAAACCAATAGAAAAAAGTAGCTAGATTTCTTGCTAGCTGCTTTTTCCAAAAAAGTCACCAGGGGGCCGTGCTTTCTCGCTAAATATAGCGAGAAAGTCGCCAAGTTGCCAACACTGCCCACAACAGCTGGGGTGGAGGCGGAGTTTGGTGGGGTGAGCGGTCGCTCCCCGAGGAGGCGGGTTTTAGGGGGGGCGGAGCTGGCAGTTGACTTTCAATCAAAGGAAATGTCCAAAATAATAGTTTTAAACGGCTCTATTTCTTTCATGCTGCTTCTTTTCAAACTGTACATCAATTCCACTTTAAACCACTTCCATGGCACTGGTGATGAGTTAATTCACTATGCGGATAATAGTTTTGACCAGTGTTGCCGTGTAAATATTCTTTGAAATGCACAATTTGCATCCCATTTTAATTAAAAAAAAAAACTCCCCCTTGGGTACTATTCAACCATGGTGATTTCTGTTCGCCATAAGCAACTTTTTCTTTTACTTGAACCACACCCGGCACAGCTCCTGCAGTTCCCCTGTGAAAGCAGTTGGGTGGGGGTATTTATTTATTCATGCAATGTTTGTCGGATACCTGTATATTTATTTATTTATGCAATGTTTGTCGGATGCAGGTATCTGACAAACATTAAATAAATAAATAATCAGGGTCCATGTATCCAACAAACATTGCATGAATAACTAAACCGGGTCGTGGCTAAGGACCAGGTCGTGGCTGAGGACTATAACTTCCTCTTTTGACCCCTTGCATGGGGTCACCAGAGGAAGTTATCGTTTGCTAGCAGGCACTTTCTTTTTTTTTTTTGCAGCAGCGCTGACTCTGGCTGGATCCCGCGATCCGGCTACACATCTGGTGCTGGATCTCGCATCCGGCGAGAGCCGGCCCAATCGCCAGAGCTGGGCATACCGTTGAACAACTGAAATTGCTGATAACTATCCAGTGGTGTAACACAAAATTTAGGGCCCCACCTGCGCGCCATTCTGACGGGGCCCATGGCCAACTCAGCAACAAATCCAAAAGCCTAGATTACCACGCTTGCACAATACACACGAATGTGCTGCTGCAGAGGTACGCTGCACACTGCACTAGCAGAAAGATATGCATAATGTATTTCAATGCATTATGCAGCACACTTTGTGAGAAAAATTGCCTAAAATGCCAGAGCGTTTCCAATTGTTTTGTAGGCTAACACCAATCCAAAAATCCAATACATGCAAGTCACCAACAGTGCACAGGAACATTAATGCTTTAATATATTGCTTTGCTATTAAAAATGACATGACACAATGAAAACATGTCCAACTGGTCGCACAATGTAGACCGGTCTAAACACTTAATAACATATTACAGTAAAGCATGGCAGGCCCCATTTAGACATATCCAGACTGGTTGCACTAAAATGCCAGTCAAAGCAATAACACTTATCATGGTTATTTTATCACAGATGCCCAGAAAAATATACAAGGCTGCAGTAAGAAATGGCTAGACTGGCCGCATCCAAATGCCAGTCCAGCCAGGTAATTACACTCAGCAGGACTGCTTTATCAGAGATGCCCAGTTACAGAAAAAGTCAAGCCCAACTAAGAAATGACTAGACTGGCTGCACCAAAATGCCTCTCTAGCCACTAATGCCACCTATCATACCTGCTTAGCCTGGACATGGATGACCCCACACATCCCCTCTTCCTCCCACTCCCTGCCCCAACCCCCAAACAGCTTCTAGGCCCAGAATTACCTCCACATCCCTTTTCCTTGTCCTATTGCTTACATATGAGGCTCCTTGTCTCATGGGTAAGTACTGGGACGAGGAAGAGTGGGACTAAGAGTAATAAAGATTACATGTAACTAAGCAAGGCATTACCTCCATGTCCCTCTACCTCATCCCAGTAGTTGTGTATGAGTCAAAGTGGCCCATAGACAAGTACTGGGATGAGGAAGAATAGGGCTATGAGTAATGAAGATTACCAATAAGTAGCCATGGGATTAAACACAAGTAGTCGTGCAACACCATTGAGCTGACTGGGATTCAGTCCCCACCCCACTTGAAAAGGGCTATGTTGACTCAACCTGGCTGACCTACAGAGACGTTGCCAGACAGAACAGGACACAGATGTTAAACGGCACCGGGGGTTCGCTGTTAACAAAGACCCAGCAATTACTAACGTAAAGCATTTCACTGTTAGTACCTGCATTCAAATGCATAATTCTTTAGGCAATTAAAATCTTGATATGGGTTTAGTACTTGCATGCCAGGGAAGTCATTGGAAGGATGGAGAGGGGGCAGGAGACTGCTTATTCTCACAGCAGTCCATAAATGAGTGCTTTCAGACTAAAAGGAGAGAGTTAACTGCTTGTAACATTGAAGCTGCACTAGAATAGTCTCATTAGACTGCATAAAGAAGTCAGATGCCCCACAAAAATATGCGTGCCTCTCCCCCATCGCCTGTGAAGTTAGCACTTCTCCCAACATTTAAAGGGTTAGCACCCCCCACATTTAGGTTTTGTTGCACCCCAACACAAGCACACACACACCATTCACCATATGCACACTCAGCCACCCATACATTTAAGTCTTTTCCCGTTCACCAGACAGGCACACCCAGGCAGCATCCCATACATTTAATTGTGCACCGGTTCATCATACAGGCACACCTAGGCAGCCACCCATACATTTAAGTGTGCACCCTTTCACCATACACTTACACAGGCAACCACCTATACATTTAAGTGTGCACCATTTTAAAATACACTCACACAGTCAGCAACCTATACATTTAGGTGTGCACCCTTTAATCATTCAGGCACACTCAGGGAGCCACCCATACATTTAAGTGTGCACTCTTTCACCATACACTCGACACACATGCCCAGCCACCCATACATTTAATTGTGCACACTTTCACCATACACTCACACAAGTAGCCACCTATACATTTAAGTGTGCACCCTTTCACCATAGATTAACACAGGCAGCCACCTATACATTTAAGTGTGCACCCTTTCACGATACAGGCACACCCAGGCAGCCACCCATACATTTAAGTGTGCACCCTTTCACTATACACTCACGGAGGCAGCCACCTATACATTTAAGTGTGCACCCTTTCCTCATTCAGGCACACGCAGGCATCCACATTTAAATGTATGCATTTAAATGTGCACCCTTTCACCATACACTCGATACACACACCCAGCCCCCCATACATTTAATTGTGCACCCTTTCACATGCACTCACACAGGCAGCCACCTAAACATTTAAGTGTGCACCCTTTCACCACACAATCACCCAGGCAGCCACCTATACATTTAAGTGTGCACCCGTTCACTATACAGGCACAACCAGGCAGTCATACATACATTTAAATGTGAACCCTTTCACCGTACACTCAACACGCAAACCCAGATATCCATACATTTAAGTGTGCACCCTTTCACAATACACTCACACACGCATGCATCATAGGGTTGAGGGGAGCCCTATTACTTAAAAAACAAATGGTTTCTTTTTTAGTCACTCTGACCCCACTCTGACCCCATTCCATCCATCCTCGCCGAGGGTAGAGGGCAGGAGCCCCCCTCCCATCCCTGAAGCTGCTCCACGCACATGGAGTGCATTGCAGCACCATCACTGGCATCATAGAAGGGCCTGCCTGACCCTGTCCTCAAAGGTGCCAGACTCCCGCATGCCGGGCGCCGCGCGGCATGAAAGCGAGGCTGATCCTCGCTTAAAGCAGTGTAAAACTGCATTCATCCGCCGGTAGGCGGAACTGCCGGTGGCCAGCACGAAGGCCACACAAAGGCCTGTTCCTGCGCCTGTGCCCCCATTCCATCCATCCTCGCCGAGGGTAGAGGGCAGGAGCCCCCCCATCCCTGAAGCTGCTCCACGCACATGGAGTGCATTGCAGCACCATCGCCGGCATCATAGAAGGGCCTGCCTGACCCTGTCCTCAAAGGTGCCTGACTCCCGCATGCCGGGCGCCGCGCGGCACGAAAGCGAGGCTGATCCTCGCTTGAAGCAGTGTAAAACTGCATTCATCCGCCGGTAGGCGGAACCGCCGGTGGCCAGCACGAAGGCCACACAAAGGCCTGTTCCTGCGCCTGTTTCGCGCATGGGAGCGCGGCGTGGCCACCCCCCCTGCTCAATTTAAACTTCCCCGACCGCCTTCCGCAAAGTCCGAGGCAAGCTATCGGAACCAAGTATCCAAATATCTCCATTCATACAAGGAGAACCTACTGTAAGTACTTTGCCCCTGTCCTTGTTCCAATTACTGACATTGCAATGATACGACTCCCCCTCAGTCGGCTTATATCTGTACTCCATTTACTACGTGGACCGTCATACCAAGGAGTATAATCACGCATGCCAGTACCGGGGACACTACTGTAGGCATGTACTCTGAGCCACTACTATTTGAATGTGTTTCAGGCCATCCTTGAAACTCTCGAACCTTAGCATATCATAAGTATTTTGTGCCTTATGGTCACTAGTAGACCACCTTATAACTGTATTGTGCCTCATGGTCGCTTACAGACCATTTCAATTGTGTTGTGCCTTAAGGTCGCTTACAGACCATTTCATTGTGTTGTGCCTTATGGTCGCTTACTTACCATTTCAATTGTGTTGTGCATTAAGGTCGCTTGCAGACCACTTCAATTGTGTTGTGCCTTAAGGTCGCTTACAGACCTTTTCAATTGTGTTGTGCCTTAAGGTCGCCTACAGACCATCTCAATTGTAATGTACCCTATGGTAGCCCACTGACCATTTCAACGGTGTTGTGCCTTAAGGGCGTTTCAAATTGTATTGTGCCGTGCCTGACTTGGGTCACGTCTAATCTAGGTTTACCACTCCCTGGGCACATTTCAATTGTGTTGTGCCTTATGGTCGCTTACAGACCATTTCAATTGTGTTGTACCTTAAGGTCGCTTACAGACCATTTAAATTGTGTTGTGCCTTAAGGTCGCTTACAGACCATTTAAATTGTGTTGTGCCTTAAGGTCGCCTACAGACCATCTCAATTGTAATGTACCCTATGGTAGCCCACTTACCACTTCAACGGTGTTGTGCCTTAAGGGCGCTTCAAATTGTATTGTGCCGTGCCTGACTTGGGTCACGTCTAATCTAGGTGTACCATTGCCCTGGGCGACAGCCTGTGATTACGCTAATCTAGGCCTGCCCTGACCTTTGCATTCCAGCCATTGGGTTATCCCTATCTAGGTGCCTAGGCTTCCAGCCATACCATAGCATCCTCACTCCCTTCCATTATCTCACCAGTCCCACTCAAGGAGACCCTATCTTGTCCCTGTCAACAAGCTCATAGGGAACCTATTCTGGCAGCCAGCACCACCATCATGCACATCAGCGTGTGCCTTCTATTGCACTACCTCCTAGCCACACACCTTGCCCTAATCACTCAACCACCCAAGTCAACCACTCCTACCTTTGGGGTTAATAACCTGGCCTGCCCTTACCTACGTGACCCAGCGTCACCCACCATGACTTTGACACCCTCAACGAGTCCTTCAGCAACTACCGTTGACGCTCACCACCCCTGCAACCAGATTAACCAATACCTTAATGACCCAGCTCTCTGGCCCAAACACTTTGCCACAAAACCAACTCCTAACCAACCTTGCCCCCTCACTCTCAGGAACAAGAGGCTAGGCACCAGATTCCGCATTCGTCCTTCCCGCACCAACACCAATAAGCAAGCCCCATGCACACCATCCAGCCCGCCTTCGCCCACCGCCACTTGCAAAACTAAGACCACAGGGGTTAAATTGCCTGTGTTCAAGGGTGCCCTCATCAATGCTAGATTCCTCACAGCACACGCTCTTGACATAGCCGACCTTATCACCACTGCCGACCTTGACTTCATTGCCATATCCGAAACCTGGCTACATGCCGCCTCTGGCCCTTCTCTATCCTTGGCCTTACCGCCTGACTATGGCATCACAAGCTGTGACCGCTCCTCTGCCCATACTAGAGGTGGCGGCGTGGCATTCATCCACAAAAACTCCCTTGACCTAAGAGTGGTATCCGACTCCAAACTTGAATCAGCTGAACTGCTGAAAATCAAATTACTACTAACACCTAACTAAACGGCCACCCTTCACCTTATCTACAGGCCCCCAGGGCCGGCACCCACCTTTATCAGTGAAATTTCCACTCTTCTTCTTGACAAAACAAAAAACAACTCCCAAACAAAATCTTAAGTGACTTGAATCTAGGTCGCGGCGACCCTAAGGATCCTGTAGCAACTGATCTGGAGTATGCTCTTACTGACCTTGGTCTCACCTTGTACATACAAGAACCAACCCATATCAAAGGCAGGACCATCGATTGGTTAGCCGGTTCCAACTGCAACATCCAGGTCCTCAATAACTCCCCATGCTTATGGTCTGACCATCAATTCATAACATTTAACATTGAAGCTACCCTGCGAGCCCCAACACCCATAGCCCCAGCCCTCCCCACCCGCAATAAAAAAAATATAACAAGAGAACAACTCCTCTCACTGTTACTCCCCTCTCTTAATGCTGCAACCAACGCCTGCTCTGATCCCACCTCCCTAGCAGACATCTACAACCAAACGATGCTCACGGCTATTGACACTATAGCACCAATCAAACCTAGGAAGGCTAAACCACGAGCACATCTCAACTCATGGTTCACTCCACAGCTAAGAATCCTCTGCAAAGCCAAACGCTGCGCGGAAAACCATTGGAAAAACCACCCATCTGATGAGCATAAAGACGGCTTCCTCCTCGCCTCCCTCACTTATAAAGACGCCATCATCATTGCTAAAAAAGAATTGCTTAATAATCGTATCATGCAAGCCGACTCTAATTCCAAGGAACTCTTAAGAGTCCTAAAAGAGCTCGAAACCCCAGTCTCCCCGCCAGACACTTGCACGAAAGACAGCAAATGGTGTGCTAACATTCAATCAGCCCTCCTAAACAAAATCTCTATGCTCCAATCTAAAATAAAAGAAAAGCAGGACTGCCTGAGGCGTGACAACTGCTCATTCTCCCCTACTAGGCCCACCCTCTCCAACTCTGCCAACATCAAACCTTTCACCTTCGCACCGCTCACTGTCACCGAAGTAGAAAACATCATCCTCAGGATGAAACCATCCAACTGCCAAGGTGACCCGTCCCCAGCTCCCATCATTAAGGATTCCGCCCATGACCTAGCCCCATTCATTACAGCCTTCATTAACTCATCCTTTGAAACAGGTATTGTCCCGGACAACCTTAAAGACGCCTGGGAGATCCCGCTACTAAAAAAACCTTTCCTTGACCCAAGCATACCCTGCAGATCCAAAACTACCTTGAATCAAACAATCTGTTAGTTCTACGACAATCCGGATTTCGGCCGAGACATGGGACCAAAACGGCTCTATTAGACCTAAAAACCCAGATCGAAGTCCTGAAGGACAAGGGCAAATTAGCAGTGCTATTACTCCTCGACCTTTCTGCCGTATTTGATTTGGTTAACCACCAGATCCTTTGCAGGCACCTCCACTCTGCTGCCAACTTCTCTCCCTCCGCAGCGGCCTGGATCAAATCCTTCCTGAGCAACAGATCTATGAGGGTCTTTGCACCTTCCGCTGCCGCAGTTCCCTCCCCTATTCATTGCGGTGTTCCTCAGGGTTCTTGCGTGTCACCTACTCTTTACAATATCTTTACGAAACCACTATTTGATGTGCTTGATTATCTGGGTGTCTCCTACACCAACTATGCGGACGACACCCAGATACTCATTCCCATCTCTGGTGATTATCTAGCTGACACCAAGGCCCTCAATGACGTCTACTTGGTCATCCAAGCCTGGATGGCCCAGCACCAGCTATGTCTGAACGACGATAAGACGGAGCTACTTATCCTGGGTACATCACAACCTCTGAGCAAACTTGAGCCATCCTATCAGTCATTCATCATAGACGGCAACTCCATACAAGTCTCGAAAGACACTAAAACACTAGGCTTTTACCTGGATTCCACCTTATCCTTGTCAAAACAAACTAATGCAGTCAGGTCCACCTCTGCCTACACGTGCAAACTCATTTCAGCCTGCAGACCATTCCTCACCACCCACGATAGCGTCACACTAGCGAGAACACTTATCATGGCAAAAATAGATTACTGCAGTGCTCTATATTTAGGCACCAGCCAAGAAAACATGTCCAAACTCCAAGCCACGCAGAACAATGCAATTCGAGCGGCCCTGAACATCCCTCGTAACCACCACATCTCAGAAGCCAGAACTAGCCTAAAGTGGTTACCCGTGAAGCAGAGAATTTCCCTAAAAACGCTTGCCCTCACGCACAAATGCCTAGCCAACAAGGCTCCGTTCTATCTCCGCAGTCGGCTTTCGCGCCATTCCACTGCCCGTCCACTAAGAATTGCTCAGACTCACTGCCTTACTATCCCAAGGTTTAAGCTCCAAAAAGCGGGAGGCACTAGCTTCCCTGTCCTAGCCTCCAAACTTTGGAACACCCTCCCCGCTGCCATCAGAGCTGAAGACTCCTTCAACACCTTCAAGAAGAAAACCAAATCTTGGCTCTTTGACCAGCAATAGTTGTGTTAGACATCTGTCCTACTTACTCAGCCCGCCTGTTCCCCAGCATGATTTCCGGTCTGCTACCTTCCCAACTACCTCAGGGATACTTCCTCTGCGGAGCCTAGGGACACTGTACCATGTGTTATATATGTAATTATTAAGATTGTTATTATGTGGTATTGGTATACTTTTATTGTAATCTATCTGCCTGTATGTTCTTTTCTTGCAACCCTGTACAAATTGCGCCCTGATGCCCCCGGGCCTGATGGTCTGCGCGTTATAAATAAACAAATACAAATACAAAATACAAATAAGGAAATTGTTAAGGACCAAAATATAATGGAACACATTTTCTTATGAAGGCAGAGTGGCTTCAAAAAGAAACTATTTATTTTTGAAGTCATAGAGCTCCCCCATCCCATGGCATGGAGGCCTCCAGCCTAGAGGCTTCCATTTTATCAGGTCGGGAGAGCCCTCGGAAAAGAAATAGTTTCTTTTTGTAGTCACTCTGCCTTCATAAAGAAATTAATTCTGAAAGAATTTCATCATGTAGGCAGAGTGACTAAAAAACAAAGTTATTTTTTTTAGTCCAAGGTGGGCCCATCCCAGGACATGTGGTGGCAGGGACCCCTGCACCGTGGGGAGTGCGAGGGGCCCTGTTACACCAGTGTAAGTATCTCTTGCCTGCACACATGTGCTTATTAACCCAGAGTGCCCTTTCACATCAAAGTTCTGCATTTTCTGTGTTTCTTTCATAGGGGTGGGTTTTTAGTTGTTTGCATTTGATTGTTTTATTAAAGTTCCTTATTTTATTTTGGGACCCTTGTACCAAAGATGTCTGAGTTGCCAGTAGCCTCAGCTCACACTGCTCCTGAAGTAAAGTCTGCCCTCGGCCCACGTTACCAAAAGAGGTCAAAGAGCTATTTCTCTTGTGCTGTGCCTGTTTCACTTTTATGATTGGGTTCACTGCTGATTTAGTAGTAGCGTTGGGCTGAGTAGGCGGTGTAGCCACTACTTATAGCTGGACTCCTGCAGAACAGTAGTCATTTTTTCACAATGATTATTTTATATTTCTATCCCAATGTGTACTTAATTAGTTGGATTTCATTCAGCGCAACTAATGTGATACGATCATCGCAGCAGAAAGCGACAAGTTATCAGGAAGCAACAGTGTGTGCTCAGTTGCAGTGGGTGCTCACCTATAATGGGGCAGCCGAAAACAATATGCTAACCAGAACATGCTTATCAGGTTAAAAGCTCCAATTTATTAGGGCCAAGTGGAAGTGGCACGGACAAATCTTGATAGAACATGGAAGAGAGCGGGATTATAGGGAATCTTCTAGGCCGATGCACCTGTATTTAGTGGCAGCATGATAATAGTGGCTGGCCCCCTGCATACGCCCCTCACGACTTTGTACGCTTCAGCTAGTGTGCGTTGTCCTTGCTTGTCCCATCAGCTCTACGGATCCATAGCATTTTAATGTGCCATTGTCATTACACTGATGCCCTTCCATATCTCTGCCATTAGCACCTTTAAGGAAGCTAGCGTCCAGATGCTGAGTGGTAGCTTGGTGGCCCTGTAGCACAGAGGTGCAGAGTAGCAGTGGAGCAGCTTGGACATTCCCAGAGCAAGGTATTTATTTATTTATTTAATTTATATTTATTTGTAATGCGCCAATCAAAGGCCCGGAGGCATAATGGCGCCATCAAGACAGATAACACTGTAAGGGGGCAAAGCACAATCAGCAGAAAGGCAGTGTTTTGAATCCGGCCTTGAAACCGTCCAGGGATTTACACATATTTAAGTCCGGAGGGAGATTGTTCTAGCTTCTGGGCTCTGCATAACTGAAGGAACCTTGAGACATCATCTCCAGCTTTGTGCGTGGAGTGTGAAGGAGGCCCAAGTTATTGGACTTCACGGTTCTTCGTGCCAGAAACCAGCTAATCCGGTTAGAAAGATATGCTGGGCTGACTCCATACAGGCATTCATGTGTTATCATCTCTCCCTTGCTTATTCCATGCAGCAAACTGAAGCCATAATCTAATTTGGTTCCAACAATTGTCCTTGCAATTGTCGCACGATTCTCCTTAGGCAGGAAGGGCCTTAACTGTGCAAGCAGTTTAATATACTAAGAGGTGGAAGACACCAGGTAGCTCACAGGAGCCCTCATGTTACGTTCCTGGTGGAACACCATCCCCAGGGTCCTCACCTTGCGGAGAGTTGGAAGAACACATCCAGCTATGCGAAACTTGTTGTATTCTGCCCCCAGCTTTCTCAGACGGGTACCCGTACCTACCGTCATGATCTCAGTTTTCCGGCCATTCAGCGCCAAATCATTTTCCATCATCCAAGTTTGTATTATGGAGTAAACCATGTTTCTGCAATGACAGGGGACACTTTCAGCTCAGACTCTGCTCTGCCAAAATGAAAGATTGCCACCTGCATCCTAGAGGCAACAGGAGAGAGTGTTGTAGAATATCTGGATACAAGTAAGCCCATGCTAGGACGAGGGAGGGAAAAGTAGGAGAATAAAAGGGGTGAAGGATGAGAAGGGGTTTGTGACTCTGCTTGAGACTTTGCCATGACATCTTTAGGCATGACTGAAGTATAAAAGTGTTTGACAGTAATAAGAGTAGCAAAATTGTGAGAGCCCCTCTCCTAAAACCGAACACAGCCAAATAACCTTTGCTATTGGGAGGTTCTCACTCAGGAGGGTCCACGCGCATGTTTTAGCTCACTGCACTTTTCTGTATTTGAGCAGCACCGCTGGCAGGTTCACACAGAGTTTCCCCTACATAAAAGGTGCTATTAGCACGTGCTAGATTACTTCCAAAGTATAGCTGCCTGTTGCTCAAATCAAATAATAATCCAGTTTGCTGCTAATAATAGCATCCTCAGTTTGTGAACCTGTCAGGGGTGCTGCTCAAATACAGAAAGGTGCAGTGGACTTTGTACTCTTAGGTAGGATAGTGTTCAGCTGAAAACGACAGCCTATACGTTTGGACATCACTGTGCCAATTTCCACATGCCCATTCTACTTCAAACTGACCTGGTTGGTCAAATGCTCTTTGGCCCGTTCCATCAATGCAATCTAAGCCCTTGTTTATTGCCTCCAGAAAATGGTCATGCCATTATCAATAGTCACATCCTGTTGTATCTTAGTTTGTCACCACCTGTGCACTAGAGCAGGCAGGGCACTATGTCATCATGTCTCATGTGTGGAAGCCTGCCATTGTCATTCTACTTTCTACATTTCCGATGGAAAAGTGCTATGCCCGTTTTGCGCTGCACCCAGAAATATACATTCTACTTTCGCATTGCACCCAACATAATATCATACCTGTTTCAAATGTTCTGTTCCAGTGTGGCCCTGGTAAGACATAATGGGCCTCATTACAAGTTTGGAGGTAGCCATGCCTTTTTTACAGGCATGGCTACCCCCAAACCCGGGCCCGGGTCCCGAAAAAAGGGAATTACCGGCCCATTCTGACATTTGCGGGCCCGGTAATTCCCATTTTCGGGACCCGGACACGGTACGTCCCCATTGCCATTCGAGCCCCATAGGGTTCAATGGGAATGGGGAGGATGCTAACAACGGTCCCGTTAATGACGGGACCGTTGTTAACATACTGGTCTGCTCACGGGTGCCGCTCTGGACGTCTGGTCTGACCAGGGGTATCGACGGATCAACTTTCTCCAAGAAACCATAGACACTTTAAAAACCGACTACCCGCCTCACCAGGTTATGCTAGGCAACCTCACAAATCATGCTTGGCAATCTTCATAGAAGCACCTGCCCACATACTCAATACCTTTCTCAATGTGATATCAATGAAGGGTAAAAGGCCGCCATACTCACTAACTGTTGAAGGTAGAGAGATGAGATGAGAGCTGGATAGGATTCGATGCCTGAATAAGTTTACACAATCCAGGAAAACATGCCAAAGACTGGCAAAACTATAAAAGCACCATCAGGAAAGTATAAACAATACACAATAATGAAACCTTGTTCAAAAAGATTAATTGTCAATTTGGATATATTGTGCAGGGTGTAGCCCATCCAGAACAGGCCCTGCTCCTTAGGTGGTGAGTTAATGTGCCTTGGGGAGGAAAATCTAAATGATTCCAATGCAGCTCAATCAATAATCAAAGTTATGCTAAAAAAGTCAATAGCCGGGGTCCTTTGGGGTTAAAAATGCCTTAGAAAAGCCAGAAATCCAATTAGTGGCCTTAAAATCCCGTCAAAGAAAAAAAGAGGGAGTTGGCCCCTCTCTTCTGGAAAGCCTCTGTCTTCTCCCTCCAGTCTTCCAGCCATCCGTGTCTGCCCCTTGTCTGCTTGCCTGGTCCACCACCCCAAACAGCTGTCTGGGCTTTGAGCCTGCTCTATTAATAATCCTTTGGCGCGAGGTGTCACCTCTCATTATCAGCATGCCCATCCTTCAACAGACTAAAACTGTCCTCCACCTACAACCACTAAAGTTGTCTACACAGAGGGGAGCGTGAGACCTGCCCTGTGGCAGTAGTGTTAGCTAACAGCATCTTTCTTGTGTAAACTATAGCAAGGACGATCCTGTCACCCAGCACTAAAAATCTTTCCAAGCATAAATATCATCAATCAACATCTTTCTTGTGCAAGATCTAGCAAGGACTATCTTGTCATTCAGCTCTAAGAGTCTTTCCAACACAATTGACAGCGGACAGCCCTAATCCTGTGTAAACCACAGCCTGGACAGAGGTTTGTAGTTCTTCCACAGTCCCGTATTTCATTTGCATTGTTATCTCTTTGTTTACTATTCATCAAGACACTTGGCGCTCATCCTGGAAAGGTCCAAAGAGCAATGAACAGCTATGTTTATAGAAGAGGACTGTACTCAACTTGACTGAAGGTCACCAGTGCTCAGCCCGGACTACAAGAAAAAGACCTTGAATGTACTGTACTTCAATATAATAAATTAATGCTTTCGGCTCACGTTTACTGAATATGAAAGTGTTTGCATCGCACTGTCCACTAGCATGAAAGCTGGACCTACAGCTCACACAACGTGCCACTTTAAGCATGGTTGACATGGGTAGGCCCAAAATGACATGCCAACTTGCAATCGATAAATGCTTCTGTGTACTGTGGCGGGTCCAGCATCAGAGGAAGTGGAATATCACAGAGTTTCCTTTTAGAATTACCCGTAAACCCAATGACTTTTTAAGACAGATGTCTCTCTATTATGGGACACCTTCAAAGTTTTTTGAATTGCAGATGCCCACCTATTGAATGGATTTTGCCTAAAGGCTAGGTCTATCAGACAGCCTCGGTTTGATAAAGCCCAGTAGCCTCAAAGTTGATGTAGATGGAAAATGGGTAATGAATCAGAAGTGTGTTACATCCAAATTGCCCATCAATTTTGTTCTGGACCAAACAGGTCAGTGAAAGGGTTTTTACATCATGTTAACTGTCTCCACCTCCGACACGTTTACAGATGTTCTCCTGCCCAACTTTTCTGTAGCTCCTTGTCTTTAGCTGGCTGTTTTGGTGTTTTCTGTGTAGCGCTTGCTATTTGCTTCCGTTTGCATGTTGGTATTGTTGTGTCCCCACTCCCACCAAAGGACACCCACAAGAAAAGGACAGGGTAGACACAAGTATGTTTAACTCTCTCCTTTATTCTCCTTTTCTTAAGGGACCTCCTTTCGTCAACAGGGTTGGACTGGGGCATAAAATCAGCTCAGGCACCAATGGAAAAAATGGGCCATTGTTGCAAATGGCAATTCGTTCCTTTTAGGAATGACTGCTTCAGTAGTAACCATGGCAGTGTGTTTTGGTAAAATGTGACCCACATTGAGCATTTAAAAAAAAGAATTGTTTAGTATAACTATCAAAACTTCTACCTGCACAGTGAAATAACTCTTGAAACTGGCCCACTTTGGCAAAATAATTGACCCACTTTGACCAGAAAAAACTGGCCCATGCTAACATGTGTGCCTTGAAAATCAGACATTGCTCTATTGCCGCCAGTCTGACCCTGCTTGTCACTTCTTTTCTCCTCCCATTTCCTTATACTCCTCCTTCTTAACCTAAGGACGTGACATCTCCCCCTCTTATGTGTCCAATTCTATATCTCTTCAACCCATTTACAAGGTCGGTGAATAACTCTTCCAGATCGTACCTGCAGACCCTGCACATCCAAAGTTGCACTCAAGTCATGTTCCTCAACCCCTGTTCTTGCTTCCTCCTCTCTCTGTGTTTCCGCCTCGCCATCTCCTCCTATGCTTCCTTCTCCAGATCTTTTGAGGGGGTGAAAATGTGACGCATTCCTGGTCACTTCCTGGTCACAACCATCACCATGTGTCCCTTCTGTCCCACAAATACTCCAGGATAGATCATGTATCAGGGATCAGCATTCCCTGTCTGTCTTTGTTTCACCAAGACTTTGGGCCTCATTACGACCCAGGCGGTAAGTTACCGCCTGGGTCGTACCTTTACCACCATGGCGTAAACTCGGTAAGTCCCCATTAAACCATTTACCCTTCCCCATTCCCATTTTTGCCCCATAGGGCATAATGGGAGTGGGGAAGGCGTTAATTACGCCACCGTAAATTACGGTGGCGTAATTAACAACAAGGTCCCTTAGCGCCATGGATTTTAACACCTGCTAAAAGCAGGTGTCAAAATCTCCATGGCGCTCAGGGACCTCGGAATCAGGCGGTAAGGGTCGGCGCTGTTTACGCCGCCGTAAACCCCTTACCGCCTGGGTCCTAATGAGGCCCTTTGTCTCCGATCTCAAAGCTTTTAAGGGCAGCCCTTCTTCACTGATCAGCATACACTGTTGCTGCCACTGTCCCAGGGCTTGAGGCTAAGGGCAAGTCTCGCCGTCCTGTTCTGGATTAGTTGCAGAGGGCGGAGAGTAGAGGAAGGCAGGTTGAGATAGAGGCTGTTGCAGTAGTCCGGCATGGAGAGAACCAGAGCTCTGGAGACAGTGAGCTTCTGGGGGAAGGAGAGGAATGGAAGACTACCTCTAAGGGGGTGCAGCTGGTAGTGAGACTTCTTGGCAATGTCTGTGATGTGAGGAGTGAAGGAGAGAGTGGAGGCGAAGATGACACCAAGGTATTTTGCCTCACAGGAAGGCAGAGGAAGAGTGCCCAAGGAGGGCGGCCAGAGTATGGCCCAATAGGCTAGGGATCGCAGATGGGTGCCAAAGGGATTGCGAGTGATAGCAGCTAGTACCCTGAGCAACTCCTAAATGACATCCATGGTAGAGGTAGAATAGAGAAGAGCGTAAAGGAGAGTGAGGCTTGAGGACAGTAGGGAGGCATTGAGGAAAATGAGCCCATACTGAGATAAGTATTCGATGTGGCTTGCCAGTGACCTGCTGGGAGCAGAGTTTCCCAGACCCTGCTGAGAAATCCAAAATCTTATAAGAATGGTGAAGCCTGCTGGGGATGGAGGAACCCATACAACTCTCTGCGGCCTTTGATACAACCAATCACAGCATTATGACTCAACGGCTAGCACAGGCAGGTTTCAGAGGCACGTCATTAGACTGGTTTATTTCTTTTCTATCTGACCATCAACAAACAGTCTCGATGTTCCATTTTTCTGCTGCACCATACACAGTTTTGTGTGGTGTTCATCAGGGGTCCTCTCTTTCCCCTCTGATGTTTAACCTTTATCTTCGTTCTCTTACTGATCTTATTACCTCTTTTGGCATCCGATTTTACACATACATGGATGGTACTCAATTACTCTTTCTTCTCGACTCTCAGATATCTGACCCTCCTTCTACTCTGTAGAACTGTCTGACAGCAGTTTCCATCTGGATGGCTAACAATAGACAAACATAACGGCTCTAAAAGCAAATTACTTATTGGTAATCTTCATTACTCCTAGCCCTATTCTTCCTCGTCCCAGTGAGTATGAGACAGTACTTGTGTATAAGGCACTTTGCCTCATGCACAAGTACTGGGTTGAGGTAGATGTACATGGAGGTAATGCCTGACTTAGCTACCTGTAATCTTCATCACTCCTAGTCCCACTCTTCCTCATCCCAGTACTTACCTCTGAGGCAAGGAGCCTCAAACGTAAGCACTGGGGCAAGGAAGAGGGACGTGGAGGTAATTCCGGGCCAAGGAGCTGATTTTGGAGGTTGGGGTGGCAGGGAGAGGGGATGTGTGGGGGGCAGGATTGTATGGCAAATCCCAATGGCTGTCCATATCCTGGCTAAGCAGGCATGATATATGGTATTAGTGGCTAGGGAGGCATTTTGATGCAGCCAGTCTAGTCATTCCTCAGTTTGGTATGACTTTTTTTAACTGGGCATTTCTGGTAAAGCAGTCCTGCTAAGTGAATTACCTGGCTAGACTGCCATTTGGGTGCTGCCAGTCTAGCCGTTTCTTACTGCGGATTTGTATATTTTTCTGGGCATCTGTGATTAAATGATATGATATAAGTCATTTATAGCACGTCTGCACACAAGTGTTTCTAGGTGAGACAAGACTAGGGAGGGAAGATAGAGGGAGGACAAGACAAACAATCTTACTATGCCTTGTGTCATTCAGATCGTGCAAGTGCGAGAACGAGAAGTGCAAGGGGAAAGGGAGGGGGGAAGTGCAAGGGAGAGGGGAGGGAAAAACAGGGCAGCAATGCTCTGAGTAAGTGCAGCCATGGCAGCGCGGCTCTGGGTAGTGCAAGGAGAACAAGGGACTGTAGGGTTACAGTTACAGCCCCTACGTGCATGGTAGGCCCAGAGGCAGTGCAAGGGTGACTGATCAAGAAAGAGTTTGGACTCAGTGAGACTCTGAGGGTAGCCAAGCAACCAGTCGGTACAGCAGACAGGAAGGTCAGGTAGGCCAGCAGGGGAGGGAGAGAGAGAAAGCAGAGGAGAAGAGGAAAGTTTTGAGCTGCTTCCGTAACTTCAGGTGATCTGGCTCACGTTTGAGAGGGGCAGGGAGGCTATTCCAGAGGGAGGCAACTGCAGAAGAGAGAGATCTACCCCCCACTCTCTGCCTGGAGAAGCGTCTAACCCTTAGAGAGTTGTAGGTAACTGAGCGAAGGGCTCGAGAAGGAAGATATTTTGGAAGAGAACTTTGGATGTAGTGCGGGCCCTGGGCCCAGAAAGCCTTGTGGACAATGCAAAGGGTCTTGAACTTGATACTTGCAGCAACTGGGAGCCAGTGGAGAGATTTCAGGCGATTTCAGGGCTGGAGAGATACAATCCCTCTCGCAGTCTTGCAGTCCTGTTCTGGATTAGTTGCAGAGGCTGGGGAGTAGAGGAAGGCAGATTGAGAAAGAGGCTGTTGCAGTAGTTCAGCCCAGAGTGAACCAGGGCTCTGGAGACAGTGAGCTTCTGGGGGAAAGTGAGAAAGGGGAGAGTCCCTTTAAGGAGGAGCAGCTGGTAGTGGGACTTCTTGGCGACATCTGAGATGTGTGGAGAGAAAGAGAGAGTGGAGTGAAAGATGACACCATGGTTGTTTGCCTCACAGGAAGGTGAAGGAAGAGGGCCCAAGGCTGGCAGCCAGAGTGAGAGAGGGAAAGCCGGGGCAGGAGTCCAAATGAGAAGGAACTCCATCTTACTGACATTAAGGCAGAGATAGTTGGAGGCACACCAATCCTGAATCTCGGACAGACAGTCGGGAATGAGCGAGAGAGGAGAGGAGTCTGAGGGGAGCCTGAAGGAAAGCAGAGTATCATCCATATAACACTGAAAGTTAGAGGATAATGTAGAGATCAGGTGGGCCAAAGGGGCCACGTAGAGGTTGAAAAACCAGAGTGAGCGGATGGAGCAGAGAGAAAAGGACCAAGTTGGACCTGGGAGAGGCAATCCAAGAGGAAGGAGGTCAGCCACTCAAGGGCCTGATCCGTGATGCCCAGGTTCTCATGGAGTCGATTGATCAGGATTGATCAGGATGGCATGATTGACCGTGTCGAAAGCAGAGGAAAGATCAAGGAGGATGAGTACAGAAGGAATGCTGGAATCACGGTTAGAGAGAAGATCTTCACAGGTGTTCAGGGCAGCAGTTTCCGTGCCTCTGGCAGCTCTGAAGCCAGACTGATGGTCATGGAGACAACCAACAGATTCCGTGTGGAGAGTAAGCTGGGAGATGGCCAGCTTTTCCAACAGTTTGCCCAGGAAAGGGGTGATGGAGATTGGGCGATAGTTTTCCGGGCAGGCAGGATCGGCAGACAGCTTCTTGAGGAGTGGGTGCATAAGGGTGTGCTTAATGGGAGGGGAGAGGGGAATGTTCCAGTGGCAAAAGATTACAGAAATTGGTCAAAGCTGGAGCGAGGATATCAATATGGTTCTTGATGGTTCTGGTGGAGCAGGAGAGCACCTGTTTGGATGACACTTTCATAGATCGGATTTGTCTAGAAACCTCGTCAGGTGTTGTCAGAGAGAAAGAGGAGAAAGGAGGAAGAGAGGTAGAGATGGCCAAGGGGGGCCCGAGAGAGGAAGAGGGGGAGGAAAATGAGATGGATGACAGGATGTCCTGAGTTTTAGCGGAGAAGTGAGATGACAGAGCCATACAGAGGGTCTGGGAGGGAACAGGAGAGGTAAAGACCCCAACAGGATTGACCAGTTCTTTTCAGATTTTTAAGAGTTTGGCCATGTTGTTAGAGGCCACCGAGACACAGGCTTGAATGTGTGTTCTCTTCTTGATGAGTGTTATTGCTTCGACTGGCATTTTGGTGCAACCAGTCTAGATATGTCTCAATGTGGCCTGGCAAGCTTTACTATATTGTTAGTACGTGTCTACACTGGTCTACATTGTGCAGCCAGTTGGACATGTTTTCATTGTGGCACGGCATTTTTAAAAGCAAAGCATTAATGCTGTTGTGCACTGTTGGTAACTTGCATCTATTGGATTGGTATTACGCTACAAAACAATTGCAAACACTCTGGATTTTTAGCCAATTTATCTCAGAAAGTGTGCTGTATATTATATTAAAGCACATATTTATATCTTTCTCCTAGTGCAGTGTGCGGCATACCCCTTCAGCAGCACGTTTGTGGCTATTACGCAAGTGTGAAAATCTAGGCTGGCCCAGAGTGTGGCATGACCCCTGATTTGTTGCTGAGTTGGGGGGGCCCTCAGCATGGCTTGCAGGGGGGCCCCTACATTTTGTGTTACACCACTGAAGAAAATGACTGTAAAGGCTGCTTTTGTGAATGAGACCAAGTTAGGCCTGGCCAGCCAAATGGCAATCCTTCCCTTCAACTACAGCAACACAGCAAACGGAAGGGGGTGTGGGTGACTTGCTTTGAAGCTCAACTGTGAAAGTGTATGACTTTGCCTGGGGCTGGTTCTCAGGAATAAGACATTGCAGTCAAAACAAATGCTCCCCCATTTACAGCTTCCATCTGTCTCTGAGATTATGTTAAAAATTCTTAAAATACAATTAATTTGCTCTGCAAAGTGGTCTGCAGTGATCTCCTATCAAATAATGAAATCTCCCCATCAGCCAGGAGAAGGGAATTAGCACCTTTGGAGACTGGAGGCTTGACACAAGGGAAAAGCAGATGCTGGAGCCACTTATGTTGCGGGACTGAGCCATTAAATCTAACAGGTATGGCTGCTCACCCCATGAGCTGTTCATTTTCATTATTTTATTGCATTCTATTGGGATCACATTTTGCTTTCCTTTCAGGCTCTGCGGACTCCGGGGCTGTGGCATGTGAATGGACGCTGCATTCTTACATGCATTTCTATTCATTTGAATATTATAATTTGAATTATTAATTTTAGTTTAATTTGCTTTCCTTGTACATTGGCTGGTGAGGGTGCCTGGCCTCTTCAACACACTGAGACTCGTGCTCGGTTTCTGCCATTTTATTTTATTTCTTCACACACTCTCCTGAAAAGTCTCTCTTCCCTGCCTACTGGTAGGATCACGGGATTGGCTACCTCAGACCCTTAGGTCCTCATTATGAGTCGGGCGGCAACCCGCCTGTGCTACCGTGGGTTGCCGCTGGACCCATAACACTTTTTGGGCACCGGATTTCCCGGTGCCACCACAACATTACAAGTCCCAGCGGATCGGGAAGTCAGGTGTCTGAAAATGTAGTCCCCATTCCCATGGTGTGCCATAGTAGTCCATGAGAATGGGGACACAGAAGAAGCGGCACCATTGCTAACTGTGCTGATGCTTCCAAGACAGCTCTGCCTACCGGGGCGGTCACTGCGCTCGGCAGGTCAGACCTGCTGGCCGCAACAGCCCAGGAAGGCAGAGTTGTAGTGTGGCAGTCTGGAAAGGGTGCCGGTATGGTGCTACCAGCACCCTTATTTCCAGACCACCACACTTGTTTTAAGGCCCTTTGTCTCCTTGGTGCCCACTCCCCATCAGATCTAACAAGTACGCTGCTCATCCCCTTTGCTGTTACTTTTCATTATTTTCTTGCATTTCTATTGGGATCAAATTTTGCTATCATTTCAAGATCCGGGGACGCCCAGCCTGTGGCGGGTGACTGGATGCCACATTCCTACATTCATTTTTATTTATTTTAATATTATTATTTTAATTATTAATTTTAGTTTAATTTGCATTCCTTGTAGATTGGCTCCTGAGGGTGCCCGGCCTCTTCAACACACTGAGGCTCGCGCTCGGTTCGTGTCATTTTATTGTATTTCTTCGCGCACTCCCCTGCACATTCTCTCTTCCCTGCCTTCTGCCTACTAGCAGGGTTGTGGGATTGGCTTCATTAATATCATGTGCCTACATAAAGAACAGGGGACTCGGAAGCGCAGCTCGTGCCAAAGTTGCACTAAAGTTCAGCCCATCTGTGCTCGTCCATGCGCAGGCCGGGCCGTGGGTAAAACCTCTCCCTCGGATACATCTCCTTGTGGAACCTGTTCATTACAATAGTGATGAAATGCTGCTCCTTGCTCCACCTAACATAACACTGCCCACGCTGCCGTCGCTTTGCCGACAAGACTGTCCTCCTTATAATCTACCGGCTGGTGGGGTATATGACTGCCTTCTTTTTAATACACATTTGCTTGCTGCTCATGCTGTTGCCTGCTACTATCTGCTTTCAGATATAAGTCCTGACTTCCCCTTTGCTACGGAAACATGGCTGAGAGATTCCTCAGATCCTATAATCATTCAGGCTCTGCCTAAGGACTGCAGCATTATTCGCTGTGACTGCAACTCAAGACACCCTGGGGGTGGGATTGCTGTGATCTAGTGCTCCAATCTCCCTATGACCTCTGCGCCTCTCTCATACGATATTAAATATGAGGCCTTCTTGGTGCACTTTATGATCTTAGCTTCACTCTCAACCCATGTTTTTAATTATTTACCACCCTCTTGGCAATGACTCACTCTTTTGTGAGCAATGTCTGGAACTGGCTGCCAGTCTACATATCAAATTCTCTTACTTAATAATTATGGGTGACTTTAATCTGAAGTCCATCTCCTCCTCTCCCGGCTCAGCTTCTCAATTTTTTGCTGCAATGACCAAATTGGGATTAATGCAGCTTGCAACTGAACCTACGCATTGATTAGACAACACTCAGGATCTTGTTTTCTCAGATGAATCACCTACCACTATTTTCCACAGTGGCAGTTAAAATGGTATGACCACTTGGTTGTGCCTTTTACTTTTCAGACCCCAGTCCTTTGTGCTATCCCAGTAGCTATGGTTGTTTTTAAACGCTGTTGGCACTCAGTGCCTCGGAAAGAGATGATTTGCTTCCTTCAGGACAAATGCAACCATTCTGAAGTAGCGAACCTCTCATTTTTATGGAGACAATGAGCCTCATTCCGACTTGGGTGGGCAATTCCGAGGTCCCTTAGCGGAAACCGCAAAGGACGTGTGGTCTGACCACACGTGCTCTGTGGTTCCTGTTAAGGGACCTTGGAGCTAATAACGGTATCGCAATTTGCGGTACCGTTATTAGCGCCTTCCCCATTCCCATTGAGCCCTACCGGGGCTCAAATGGGAATGGGGAATGGTCTACGGAATGGGGACTTACCGGGTCCTCCAGGGTCAGAATGATCCGGTAAGTCCCCATTCTGCCAGACCGGACCCGGTTTGGGAGGCAGCCATGGTGCTAACAGCACCATGGCTACCGCCCAACTCGGAATGACACCCAATGGCTTTGCTCTGTTGAACCCTAAGAAAGTTATCTGTCGCTCTTCTGCTCCCTGGTTTAATGAAACATTTCAATCTTTCCGCCTTGAACAGAGGAGTGCTGAGCTGAAATGGCACGCAGCCTACTCCCCTGCTGCTAGAAAACAGTTTAAATTGGTTACTAAGCAATACCACCTTTCCATTAGGAAGGCAAAATGTTCCTTCTACTCTTATAAAGTGGCTGATGCGGTCAATCAACCCAGGGAGTTATTTTCATTGCTTCACTCTCTCTCCTTCAACACTAACCCTTCAGCGGGTGCCAACCATCTCAATCTTTGCCTCTCTTTGACTTTAATATTCAGAAAATAGAGGATTTCAGGAATCACATTTCTTCTTCTTTTTTAATCATGAATTCCAGCAACTACCGCTTTGGCTACTGGCCCTGGTCACTCTTGGTCTTCCTCTCTAGGCTTTTTGGCTGACGATATTATTGTGGCTACCAGGTGCCTTAAATCATCATCCCTGCTTGATTCCATTCCATTAACGGCTATTAAGGAGGTAATGCCAGCTATTGCTCTGCATGAGTCCCATGCAGTTCATCATTCCTACTCTCATGGTTTCATTCCTTCGAGCTGAAGCATGCATTTGTAATGCTTCTTCTAAAGCAACACTCACTTGACCCCACCGTTCCTGCACATTTCCATCCTATTTCTCTACTTACGTTCTTTATGAAACTCCTGGAAACTCTGCTCTCTCCTCTCTTTACTACTTTTCTGGAAGAATCCGTTTTTTTACACATTTCAGTCAGGGTCCGGCCAGGTGGAGGCACGGAGAATGTGCCGGTCTCGGTGATGGATGATCTCACTTGGTTGGTTGATCAGAGGGCAGTAGGGGTGCTGATTCTGCTCTGCCTATCACCAGCCATTGATACGGTTGACTACTTCCTCCTGATCAGCCGCCTTGTTGCGGATGGCTGTTCCAGCAGAGTCCTGTCACAATTTACATCCTTCCTGACTGAGAGGGGTCAAACTCTTGCTCTGGCTTCTTTTTTCTCCTCCTTTCGCACTTGGTCATATGTTGTTCCTGTGTCTTCCCTCTTCACTAAATTTTTCAATGTTTGCATCCAGCCTCTCACGTGCCTAATCCGCTCCGGTGGCTTCCGCTGTTACTTCTATGCTGATGACACCCAGATCATTGTCTGGCTTGATGTCTCTCAGCTGAACACAGTGTCTCGGCTTAGGGGGTGCGCGTTGGCTGTCACTGGTTGGATGGGCAGCAATTGGTTTAAATTGAATGAGGATAAAATGGATGTGCTGGGCGTGGGATGTTCTTCATCCTCATTCCCTCTCTCTATTTCTCTTTGGACTTCTTGTCTTTGGCCGAAGGACTTGGGCCCGCTGCCTACTCCGGTACCACTGGTAAAAAATCTTGGGTTCAAGTTCTCTGCATCTTTATCTACCAAGGCACACGTTAGTGCTGTCTGTCAGACTGGCAATTTTCAGTTTAAAAGGTCTTTCCTTTTATTCCCTCCCATCTCCATCCTCCGGTCATTGCAGCACTTGTTATCAGCCGCATCGACTATTGTAAATCTCTTCTTTTAGCTCAACCACTTTATCTTACTAAAAAACTTCAGCTCCTGCAACATCTGGCAGCACGTGTATCCACTGAGACCCCTTATAGTTCCCACATTTCCCCGGATCTCTGCTCCATACATTGGTTACCCGTTTCTAAGTGAATCTCTTTTAAATCAATATGCATATTTCAAGAGGCATTCTTTGAACAATGGGCAGAGTACTTTCAGTGTAGGTTTCCTTCTTACTGCCCTACTCGCTCATTATGCTCTCAAAATGGCTGTTTAATTCTGGTTCCTCAATTTCCAGACTCGCTGTTCACACCTTCTCTGTGTCTGCAGCAACACTGTGGAACTCTCTATCACTCACTCTCAGGGCCACCGAGAACCATTTGAAGGTTAGGCATCTTCTGAAAACGTATTCATGTTAGTTATTCCATTATCTATCTGACTGACGTTCTGTTGGTGTCCTTAGTGCCAAGTTGTTTCAGGTGTTTGTGCGCTTTACAAGAATACATAACTTAACATAAATGGCCCTGCTAGCAGCTGGATTTTAAAGGGCATTTGCTATTACAACCAGCCTTCTCAAGAGTCATGAATGACCAGCTCTCAGCTTCAAAAGGACCAACTGTATACACCACTACAGCTTGCTGCATGCGTGATCTTCCATCATATAGTTTGTGTGATTAACTCCCTTTCTTATCAGATTATTTATTTATTTTAAAGAGTTTTTATTGGCATTTTGTATAGAATGAAAGGCAGTTAAGCACGAATGCATCCTAGCATCCGGAGTGTTACAAGATTTATCCAATAAACATTACAAAACAATAACAGTGAACAAACGAACATTAACTTGGCCGTCCCATCCCCCACCACCATAGAGTTACTTGTTAGCCCTGCGCCGGGCCGCGATCCAGGCACCGCTTGGCTGTCTCAAAGAGTCGCAGTGCCGGGGTGAGCATGGGTGTAGTTCACCGGTCTTTTCCATGGCAACTGTCTATGACAATGGATCTGCTCAGGGGGGCTTGAAGTCCGTCGAGAAGATCATGTCTCTCAAGAGGGCCTTCCAGGATTCCAGTGCTGCACTCACATCCTCGCCTCCCCGATTGTTCCCTTCTTCCCAGGCCCTGGTTTCAGCACTGGTCCATCTCTCCATTTCCCTGATCCAGGGTTCAAATCTGGGGCCTCCGGGAGATTTCCAAGCCATTGCTATCGTCCTCTTCGTTAGAATACAGGCCATGTCCATTGATTTCACTATATGCTTAGTTTTGCTCGGTCTGGGATACGTGCCCAGGAGGCATTCCTTGGGTGTCCACTCATATCTTTCCACTCCGGCCCCCCTGCAGGTCCTCTCGACAGCGAACCAAAGTTTCTTAGTTCTGGAGCAGGTCCAGAACATGTGGATTAGGTCTGCAGGCTCGCTGGTACACCAGGGGCACACTGGTGGGGCTTTATCACTAAATGTGGACACCCTATGTGGGGTCATGTAGGTCCTGTAGAGGACATTCAGCTGGATGAGCCTGAACCTGGCATTGCGGGATACTTCCTTCGGGTACATCAGGGCCCTGCCCCACTCGTTCTCTGTGATGTTGGTCTCCAGATCTGCCTCCCACCTTTCTTTCAGGTGCTCACTCCTCGGGTTGCGTCTGTCATTTAGCTGGGCATATAGTCTCGACGTGGGTTTCCAGCCATCGCTCAGGTTGTGCATCTCCTGCACTAGGGGGTGTGTTTCCGGTTCCTCGGGCCATGTGCTCCAGGTCTTCTTGGCAGCATGTTTCACCCTCTGATACCATAAAAATTGGCCAGCGGCAAGCCCTTCTTCCGTCTGTAATGAGTCGCAGTCCCGGAATATTCCGTCCGCAAACATGTCCCCCCACGTGTAGAGGCCAGAGTTCTCCCATTTCCTCATTGCCGGTAGGTCGGTAGGTGACTTGCAGACACCTGCGAGCAAGGGGATTTCGGGCATATATGGTGGGCTCGGGCCGAGCGATGAGCGGACTTTGTTCCAGACTTGTCTCCCCAGCTTGACCAGCATGGGGGGATCGGCGGGCCCCACCTGCGAGTTCCATATTACTTCTTTGGGGTACATTGGTGCTATCAGTTGGCGAAGGAGGCCTGTCTCGGCTGTTGGTTCATCGGACAACCGCTTGACAACGTGTGTCAGTTGTGCTGCGAGGTAGTATTTCTGGAAGTCGGGGAGTTGGATTCCACCCTCCCTGTGTGGAAGTGTGAGGGTATTCAGCGAAAGTCTGTGTCTGGCCGGGCCCCATAGGAAATCTCTGAGTAGGGATTCCAATTTCCTGAAGAAGGGGGGAGGAATGTAGTACGTTATGTTGGTGAAATAGTACAGGAATCTCGGTAGTATTATCATTTTAGTGATAGCCGCTCTGCCCATCACAGAGAGTGGGAGTCTGGACCAGAATTTGGTGGATTTGCGCACCCCTCGCATTGCTGCCTCCGTGTTGCTTTCGTGTGTGGAAGCAGGCGTGTGCGTAATGGTGAGTCCTAGGTAGCGGAACGCTTCTGTCTGCCACTGGATCCCAATCTCAGGTAGTTCATCCGTTCCCCTCCCCAGGAGCCCAGCCAAAGGAAAGGAGCATGACTTCTGCCTGCTGAACTTGATCCCGGAGTATTTCGCAAAGTTGTCTAGAATGTCTAATGCCAATGGTGCATTCATTCGGGGTTTGCTCAGGTACAAGAGGACATCGTCTGCGTACAGCGAAATGATGTTATCCGTCTCGCCCGTCCTGATCCCTGCATCAAAAAGCTGCTTCCTGAAATAGATCGCTACAGGCTCTAGGCCGAGGACGTACAGCATTGGCGACAGTGGGCATCCTTGCCTCGTTCCTCTTTGAATGTCCCAGGATTTTGACACCATGCCCCCTGTCTTTACCCTCGCCACTGGGGTGTTATAGAGCACTCTGACCCACTGGATGAAGTGCTCGCCGAGCCCGAACTCCCTCAGGGTTTCAATCAGCTATTCCCAGAATATTGAGTCAAATGCCTTAATGGCGTCCAGCGAGAGTACTGACAGTTCCTCCTCACTCTCTGCGGTTTGAGCTATGACATGTTGGAGCCTCCTCAGGTTGGCTGTGGTACTGCGTCCCGGGACAAAGCCGTTTTGGTCCTCGTGTATTATAGACCTCATCACCCTGGACAACCTTTTCGCCAGTATGGTTGTTAAGATTTTGCTGTCATAGTTCAGCATTGCCAGAGGACGATAAGAGTCGCACTCATCAGCGGGTTTACCAGGTTTAAGCATTGGGATAATAAGCGTCTCTCTCATGGTGCCAGGTAATGTGCCAGTCTCGTATGCCTCTTCATACACTCCGTGGAGTATCGGGGCTATGATCTCCTCATAGGCTTTGTAAAATTCTGGTGTGAGGCCATCCGTTCCGGGAGTCTTGCTTGTGGAGAGGGACCTGATTGCCTCTGAGATATCCTCCGTCGTGATGGCCTCGCCCAGCATCTCTCGTTGCTCCGAGCTCAGTCTGGGGAGGCCTACTTCAGCCAGGGTGTCCCGAATGTCCTCTACTGGGACTTGTTTATCATGAGCGTAGAGCTTGGCATAGAAGTTTGAGAAGACATCGTTGATCGCCTGTTGTGCCCTCTGGGTTGCGCCGTGTTCGTCCTTGATTTCCTTGGGAGTGTGCCTTGGGTGCTCCTTCCTGCACAGCCAGGCCAATATCCTGCCTGGTTTATCCGCTTCCTTGTGTGCCTGTGCAGTGCGTGTGGAGAAGTCGAATTTGGATAGCCTCTCCCAGGCGAGACGGCAGCCGTCCCTGATTTCTGCCAGCTTAGGTTCCTTCTCGCTGGTTGGGGTCGGGCTGTTTTCCAGTTGTATAATCTCCTCTTCCATGGTCTCAAGTTCTCTTTTTAGTTGCCTCCTGATGCCGCCTGCTTCTGCTATCACTTGGCCTCTGGTCACTACCTTCATTGCCTCCCAGAGCGTGCTCCACTTCTCGACCGACCCCTTATTGAGCCTCACGTATTCTTCCAGCCTTTCCCCTAGGGTGTCCTTGAAGGAGGGGTCGGCCAGAGTTTCTGTGGGCATACGCCACATCGGGATGGGGGGCCTCGGGCCTTTCAGACTTAGTTGCATGAGCAGAGGGGAGTGATCCGAGATCGACCTGCCCAGGTAGTTTACGGATTGCACCTGTGGGAGTAGTTCGCCGTTGACGAAAAAGTGGTCTATCCTGGTGTGGAGGCCATGTGGAGATGAGTAATATGAGTAGGATCTATCGGCTGGGTGTAGGTCTCTCCAGATGTCGACCAGTGCCAGGTCGTCCACTGCTTTGCAGAGTGCCCTCGAAGCGGAATTGTTGGAGGCTCGTGGCGTCCTGGACCTGTCCAGCTCTTCGTTCATGACGTAGTTGAAGTCTCCCCCCCATAGGAAGGTGTCGTTTCTGTGGTGCGCAATTCTGGCGCATATCTGGTTCAAGTGGGAAGGCACGCCGTGCTGGGGGAAGTATGAGTTTACAATGCATATTCATGTGTTCTCTATCATGCCCCACACCACTACGTATCTTCCGTCCTTATCCACATCTGTCCCCATTTGATGGAATGGTGTGTCTGGGCTCACCCATGTATACACTCCCCGTGCGAATTTGGAGTAAGATGCGCCGCAGCCTTGGCCCCCCCAGTAGTCTGCCAGTTTGTGTGTGGTGTCTGCCAGGAGGTGTGTCTCCTGGAGGAGCGCGATCGACACCTTCTTGCGCCTCAGGTATGAGTGGACACGGTTTCTCCTTACGTAGGATCCCATCCCCCTGACATTCCATGTGATTATGTTAAGTTGTGATGCCATCCCTTGGGTGTGGTTGTCGTCGTGGTTGGCCCCTTGTCTCGCCCCCACAAGATCTCTTGCTACTGCGCATCATGTCTTGTTCTGCATTTGCGGCTCGGCCAGCCTCATTTCTCGGCGTCGGGTGCTCATTGATTGCTTGGGTGGTTCTGGGGAGAGGGACGGTTTCAACGGGAACACAGAAGAAAAGAAGGGGAAGAAAAAAAGAAAAAAAACAACTGTAACTGGTGCACCCAGCTCCTGCCGGTGAGGTGCAGTGCTCAGGTGCTCTCGCGCAGTCTGGCCCCATCAGGGTTTCCGGCGCGAGCAGGTTTGTGCTGGCAACAGGCCTGCACTGATCTTCCGGGGGTTGTCGTTGCGTGCCCATGTGTGGGAGGCCCGGCGGGCCACGTAATCTTGTTGCTATCTCTTATTATAGTGGTGTTCCAGCTTGTTTGTTGTACCCTTTTGCAGTGAAATCCATTGTACACGCCAGGAGAGAGGGGCTCCAGCGCCATGTTATCTGTCTTTGCGGGTTACAGCGCGGTTCTCGGCGGTGGGTTCTTCGGGGACCTCGGCCAGGTTGTTATGTTCCATCCACATGGTGGCTGCATCTGGAGTTTCAAGGAATATCGCTCTTCCCTTGTGGATCACTTTCAGCCTGTAGGGATACAGCAGCATGTACTTCAGGTTTAGCTGCCTCAGTCTGGCCTTTATCGGGATGAAGGAGTTCCTTGCTCTCTGTACCGCTTGCGTGTAGTCCGGGTATATGGTGATTTTGGAATTACTTCTGTCTATCACCCCACCCTCTCTCGAGAATTTCAGGATCACTTCCCTGTCTCGGAAGTTAAGGACCTTCGCGATGATGGGTCGGGGGTGGGAACCCAGAGGGGGCTTCTTCTGTAGTGATCTGTGGGCTCTCTCTATGGCGAAGCCCTGAGAGAGCTTCTCCGCCCCAATTTCCTGCTGAATTAAGGATTCCACATATGCCGTCGGGTCGGAAGTCTCTGTCCCCTCAGGGACACCGAGGATTCTGATGTTGTTGCGCCTGGCGCGTCCTTCCGCCTCCTCCGACCTTGCCTCCAGGATGCCCACCCTCCTCCTTAGGTCTACCACCTCAGCTTTAAGGTCTTTCGTGTCTTCCATCGCTTCCTTCTGGGTGGTTTCTATATTGGTGACACGCTCTGTCAGGTTGCGGGCGTCTTGACGTATAAGCTGTATGTCGGCCTTTACCTCTCCTATCTTAGTGTCTATAAACTCCCTTAAGGCCGCTATTGCTTCCAGTACCTGGCTGTCTTTGGGACTTTCCTCCTGGGTAGCCTGCTGCGTCGCGCCTTTTGGAGTGGATTGGGCGACGGGGGGGGCCTTGGTCGTGAGGAAAGGGTCCATCGTGGCGGTCTTGGCCTTGTTTCTCAGGGTGGACATTGCGGTGTTGCTTGAGCCTTACGGTTGGTGCTGGCGGCTAGCCCGCCTCTTCAGGCCGGGTTTGTGTATAGACCCGTCCAGGGCCGCGTCCCACCCAAGCTCGTGGGGTGTGTTGCTGTCCTCGGTGGAGCCCCGCCTTGGGTTGCCACGGTCCTGTGGCCAGAGAGACCCCGACAGGCGTAAGGTCCTGGGGGCTTATCCGCCCCGAAGGTGCAGGGCCTGCGTTCGTGGCGGGCAGAGGAGGCGTCCCAGCGGGGCCGGGTGGGCGGTGCCGGTGATGAAGGGCGCTTGGCGCCTAGTGCTGCAGTGTGCCGGTTAGCTTTGGGCCCTCGGAGGGGCGGTTCACCGGGTCCAGGCCGTCTGAGCCTAGCGAGTCAGGCAGTTCGTAACGCGCGCTCCCACAGCGCGGCGGCCTCCGGTCAGAGTCATCCAAGGCAGCTCCGCCTCCAAAGGGTCCCCCAGGCCCCCGGATCTCCTCCGACTCTCCGGGCGGCTCCCGCCGCGGGCTCCCCAGAGGGGGCTCCGCCCGCTGTCCGCCACCCAGGCGGTCCGGAGTGCGAGGTGCAGGTGGCGGTCTCCCACCCGAGGCCGCCCGGGCGCAGAACGCCGCCTCTCCTCGGCCGACCGAGGACGCACCTCGGCTGGGTCTCGCGGCGCCAGACCAGCGCTTTCTTCGCCCCGCCGTGCTCCTCCGAGCGGCGGCCAAGGCAGGGTCTTAGTCGGCCGCTCCTGTTGACGGAGCGCCGCCTTCACTGCTCGCGATCCCGTCTTATCAGGCGGTCATGGCGGCCATCTTGTATATCTCGCCCGAGGCCGGGGGGGGGACGCCGAGTCGAGGCTTCGCACTCGGTCCCCAAGCTCCGATTCTCATCGGGTGAAGCTGGAAAGTGGGCAGATTCGCCCAGGCTTCAGCTGGATCAGCTTGGTTTCGGCGCCACTGGTCGCAGGGATCGTTGTGCAGGATCGGATTACGGGCTCGTCCGGAGCTCGAGGTTTTAGCCTCCTCACTCCATGAGCACCAGGCCACGCCCCCTCATTCTTATCAGATTATGACACACAAACCCATTTGGGTTGGGATTTAATGCTGGTGGTAGGTGATACCCTTGGTTTAATTTCCAAATTTCTGGTTTCACTACACCATTTTGACTGTTCACCATCTTTCATTGAGACAATTTTCTGTAGGACCATGATTTACTTGGGGGTATTTTCCCCCTCTCAAATGTTGAAGGAGATTAATTGTTTCAGCCAATTAATTCCAATCTTATTTTTGATCTTTTTTCTGACATTGGTGATCATCACTGAACTCATTTGCTGCCCTCAGTCCTTACCTGAACTGTGGTATGATATTTGTGTACAATTTACTCCTCTTTTGTTGTTTTTCTATGTTTCAATACTGTTTCCACATGAATATTGTATGAAATTTATTATTTACTTGTACTTTTGGTTTTGGTCAATGTTACTCACATTTTGTGATGTTATTTCTTTTCTCAAAACTGTTTTTCTTTGTTAATTCTCATTATGTTTATAATTCTATGGTTTGTGTAACTATTCAGCCTTGAGGATGACCATCGTGTCAAAACGTGTGTCGACTCGATTTACTGAGTATTATATTGGTACGAGCCATTACGGCAAGACTTTGTCTTTTCATTTTTATATAACACACCCATCCTTTGCGGTGTCCCCAGTCATACCTGACTATTCTTCAAGATTATGAAGTGGGGGATCATCTAAGTATCCTGTGCCTTGAGGACGACCATCGTGTCGAAACACGTATCGGCTGCTTGCTATTGAATTAAAATCACTATTTAATTATCGAATGTGCTGAGCGCATCATTATCCCTCACCATCAAATCTGTACTTAATTTGTACCAACCCAGGTGGATGGGTTGGTGGGATCAGAGTGATTTGTTGCCAGCACACATTGAATTGATTTCACGAATAATAGAATTTGAAGCTGAACACTAGCGCACGGATATCCAGTCTTGAATCCACCAGTGAATCCGTTTGTATACAACACTAGATGTTCTCTTACCGGGCAGACAAACTGAAGATGCCATTTAATATTTGTTAAATGAGAAAAAACTGCCATTGGAAAATTACAAATGCAGTCATATTTTAGGTTGTATCTTTTGAAAGGAATGTCCTAGAGACTTAGGGGCTGATTCATGGAATTTGTGCGCCGAAAAACAGGGATTTGTGCGCCATTCTGCCCGCAAATCCCCATTTGTTAAACAGGGATTTGCGGGCAGAATGGCGCACAAATCCCCATTTTTCAGGGCACAAATTCCATGAATCAGCCCCTTAATATTTTCTATGTTCATGGTGAAAAGCTGTATTAGCAGAATGTAAAATTATACTTTTTTGATGTGTGTTTCATTATGTAAATAAGGCAAATTTGGATATTTTCTAGAAGAAACTGAGCATGCCAGTGATTCATAAATCCTAGCCTAGGTGCTGGTGAGCCCATTAGTCTGAGATGTTAATGCAATTTTTATGTGAAAGTATCAGAGTTCCAAAGACAAAACTCTGTAGCACATCTCATGTCAAGGTGAAAATTGCATTATTTTATTCATCTGATGGGTAGCAATCTGATGAACCAATTAGTAACATGATCACATGTGAGGAATATTATGTTTTAGAAGGTTACAATGGTTTAATGTAGACATTTACAACATGACATCACATCACATGGGATGAAAACTGGTTTAGAAGTCACTCGCACTCATCATTACTATGCCCCTTGAGTATGGAGGGAATGGTTTAGTGTGATCTCCCTTTTGGAATACTGTCCAATCACATACACTGACCATTTAGATTAAATACATTTTACCTACCTCTAAAGGGAGGGGTTACTAATCTATACAAAGTCCAAACCCCTATTAATAAGGGGCTTCATTCTCATACACTCACTTGCTCACTGACTAGCTGACTGATGGAAGGAAGGAAGGAAGGAAATGAGTAAGGAAGGAGGGAAGGAAGGAAGGAAGGAAGGAAGGAAGGAAGGAAGGAAGGACCGAAAGGAAACGTGATAACAACAGAAAGGAGAATAGAATAGATTGCTTTCCTTTGTACCCATTTTGGATTATTGACAGAGCACTGTAATACAGGCCTACCTATAGTTAAAGACCCAGGCCTTCTTCAGTGGAAAAGACAATAGACAGGCCAAATGCAGAAAGAAAGGATCCAGGCTTAGAGGGAAGCTGATCCCATCTTGCTGACGGATGTCGTGCCAATCCTTAAGATGGTGACCACTTGTCTGTGAGACAGCCAAAATACATTCCTACATAAGTATAATGCTATAGGGAAATAATCCCCCTGTGTATTCAAGGGGACTAGACTAAATCGCCGCCCCTTTTCTAGTTGTAAAACTACTAAAGGGATGGAGGTGTTTAAATTGACTGTACAGCCTGGAAAGTTAATACATTTTTCAGAAGTGCATGTGCTTCTGGAATTTCAGGTTTGATCAAATAGATACTATGATGTGTACACTGGGAGACCCCCTGCCCCCTTCTCTTTATAATGATCAAGCACAAAATAAGTATTTTAGGAGCAAAAGGATATCTCACTGTGTGCGTGCCTAGAAAAATAAGGTAATTTAAATTATCTCCTGGTTACATCACCAAGCTCTGTTCTGTTACTCATGCTGCATCATTCAAGTTAAAAGGGGAAAGGGTGATTAGCCGCTATCCATTTTTCCACCTTTAAGTTGCTCATTGAAAATGAGAGATGTACACTTTTACACAGTAATGCAATAGAAGCACCATTGAAGGGTATCTAGAAGACATAGGGCCTCATTACGACTCTGGCAGTAACCGTGCCGGTAAAAACTGCACAGCAGCCACCAGAGTTGTGTATTTTTCCAGCGCCTGGTTTTGGGGAATTACGGGTCATTACAGGCCTGGCGGTCCCGGAAGACAGGCACCGGAAAAAGTAACTCCCTATTCACATTTGTGTCCCATAGGATTCAATGGGATTGGGGAGGAGGGAAACACTGGCACCATGTGCAACAGAGCCGATGCTTCCGTCAAAGTCTGTGAGCGGATGCCGTTCCGCAGACTTGTACTCTGCCGGGCCGGTTACAACGGTGCACCGTTGTTACCGGACCAGCAGGGTCCTAATGAGGCCCATACATTTTTATTTTGTAAGTCATTCATGCAGGAATGTTAAGGAGCTTGTGATTCAATTGAGTGGGGGGGGTGGAAACATTTATTTTTCAATGAATAAGAAGTAGAGAGATTTCAATATGCAGGGATGTTCTACTTTAATTTGGTTTCCTATAAAATGACAATTATATCCCGAACCCTCATGCACTGTTCATCTCATTGGTGGATGTGCACTCAGGATAAATCAAATGTACATAGGGTTATGTGGGTGATTTAAAAGGCCACATACATGTAAACATAGCATAGAAAATTGATGCAACCATTGTATTGATCATTGTTCATTGAAGGTGCAATTTTATAGATGCATAATGTGTTTATTTTAAAATTGATTAAATGATTCCGATTTTATTAATAAATAGACCTCATGTGCAACCATATGTGTTTCTTGTCCCAAAAGGGGAGTACTTGTTGTAGGGAAACAATATTGTTAAATTGGGGGTGCAGGTTCATAAAAAGAAGTTTATTACATAAATAAAGATTGTGTGTGCCTGATTTGGGGTTGGTAGAAAAATACCCCAAATTAGATGTCACACAATTAAAACATCCTACCAATCACCAGGCACCAACACCTGCTATGTGATATGGGGCTCCGGGGACTGGTATTGGGAGGATACCTTCTCCCCCCATAGTCTGGTGATCAAGTGGCAGCAGCTCATCACATGTGGCCCGGTTCCCAGTGAGACTCTGAGGGTAGCCAAGCAACCAGATGGTGCAGCAGACAGGTAGGTAAGCCGGGGAGGGAGCGAAAACAAATGAGAAAAAGAAGGTCTTGAGCTGATTCCGGAACTTCAAGTGGTCCAGCTCAAGTTTGAGAGGGGCAGGGAGGCCGTTCCAGAGGGAGGCACCTACAGAGGAACATGATCTACCCCCTACTCTCTGCATGGAGAAGCATCTGACCGTCAGAGAGTTGGAAGCAGTGCAGAGAAGGGCTCAAGAAGGAAGGTATTTAGGAAGAGGGTGTTGGATGTATTATGGGCGCCGGCTGCAGAAAGCTTTGTGGACGATGCAGAGAGTCTTGAACTTGATCCTTGCAGCCACCAGGAGCCAGTGGAGAGACTTCAGTGCTGGAGAGATACGGTCCCTGGGATTGAGGCCAAGGATAAGTTTTGCGATCCTCTTCTGGATTAGTTGCAGAGGGCGGAGAGTAGATGAAGGCAGATTGAGAAAGAGTCTGTTACAGTAGTCCAACCAAATGAGCTTCTGGTAGAAAGTGAGAAAAGGAAGAGCCCCTCTAAGGATGTGCATCTGGTAATGGGCCTCATTGGAAAGGTCAGTGATGTGAGGCGAGAAGGAGAGTGTGTAGTTGAAGATGGCACCAAGAATATTTGCTTTGCAGGAACGCGATTGAAGAGGGCCCAAGGAGCGCGGCCAGATGAAGCGAGGGAAAGCGAGAGCAGGGGTCTCAATGAGTAGGATCTCTGTCTTACTGGCATTAAGGCAGAGATTGCTGGAGGCCCACAACCCTGCATCACAGATAGACAGTCTGGAATGTGCGAGAGAGGAGAGGAGTCTGTAGGGAACCTTAAAGAGAGCTGCGTGTCATCTGCATAACACTGAACGTTTGAGCAGAAGGTAGAGATGAGGTGGGCCAAAAGGGCCACGTAGAGATTGAAGTGCCAGGGTGAGGGGTTAGAGCCCCTCAAGTAACACCACAATGTGAGATAGAGGTGGCAGAGAGAAACAACCTAGGTTGGACCTGGGAGGGTAGGTCCAGGAGGAAAGAGGTCAGCCATTCCTGGGCCTGATCTGTGATGCCCAGGTACTCAAGGAGTGGATTGATCAGGATGGTGTGAATGACCGTGTCAAAAGCAGAAGAAAGGTCAAGGAGGACGAGTACAGAAGGGGTGCTGGTGTCGAGATTGGAGAGCAGATCTTCACAGGTGTTCAGGAGAGCAGTTATTCTGGCTCTGACTCTGGCTCTGGCTGCTCTGAAGCCAGACTGGTGCTCATGGAGAGAGCCAACAGTTTCAGTGTGGAGAGTAAGCTAGGGGATGACCAGCTTTTCCAGAGGTTTGCGCAGGAAAGGAGTGATAGAGATCGGGTCATTAGTTAGCCGGACAGGTAGAATTGGCAGACTTTTTTTAAGGGTGTGAGGGGTGAATAAGGGAGTGCTTGAGGAGCGAGGGAAAGCACTAATGGTGAAAGAGTGATTGCATAAATCGGCCAAGGCTGTAGCAAGGGTGTCGATGTGGTCCTTGATGGTGCAGGGGAGCACCTGTTTGGTTGACACTTTCATAGATCAGACTTGTCTAGAAACATCATCAGGTGTTATCAGAGAGAAAGCAGAGAAAGGAGGAGGCGAGGGAGAGGAGGCCAGATGGGGGACAAGAGCAGTAGAGGAAGAGGAAGAGGAGAGAGAGTACAGGATGTCCAGAATTTTAGTAGTGAAGTGAAAAACCAGGGCTGTACAGAGGGCCTTGGAGGGAACAGGGGAGGTGGAGACTGCAGAGTACTGGCCAGCTCGTTGCAGATATTAAAGAGTTTGGCTGTGTTGTGAGAGGCCGCAGAGATGCAGGCTTGGATGTGGGCTCTCTTCGTGGTCAGTAAAGAGAGTCTGTATTGCCTTTGGAGAAGGTGGCAGGCCAATTTGTCAGAGGAGGCACCCGAAGCCCTCCACCTCCTGTCAGCCACACTGCACGCGTTTCAGGGCAGCGTGGTCAGTGTCATACCAAGAGTTGCACTTTGAGGTAGGCTTCAGATGGATTCTCATGGCAGGGGCAGGGATGTCCATAGTGTTGGAAATGGCTGATGCAGATTAGAGAGGGCTTTGTCAGGGTGTGAGTCAGCTGCAGGAGTAGGAGGAGCAGACAAGGTTGAGGCAAAGGCATCCACTGATACACGCTACATTGGCTGAGTAACCGAGAAGGTAGGTGGCAGTGCTGGGTTGGTCTTTGCCTGTGGACAGAGAGTGTCAGGTGAGAGGAAAGAAGAAAGTGGTCAGTCCAAGAGAGAGGAGTAGTGAGAGGTTTAGAAAAAGGGATGTCTGAGGAGATGAGTACATCCAAGGTGTGTCCGGCAGTGTGTGTCGGGCCAGACTGTAGAATAGAGAGAGAGAGTCGCAGAGGTTGCGGAAGAGCCCAGAGGAGGTCTCTGAGGAGGAGAGTTGAGAGGTAAAGGCAAGGAGAGAATAGTAGAGATCAGCCCACTCTGAGAGGAAGAGGGCAGCCTAGTCAGGTGTCCTATAGATGGTGGCCACAGTCGGAGAAAGGCCTGGAGAGATAAAGAGCCTGCAGAGCAGGCATTGAATTAGGACTAGGCCTGCGTAGAAAGGACAGAGGAAGGGACCCACTCTGGAAAGATGAGATCTACCCCCATCCGGGACGGTTTGTTCTGGACACAGAGTGGATATTGTAGCCATCAAAGAGGAGAGTGTCAAAACTTGTGACAGAGTTGGCCACAAACCATGTCTTAGTGAGAGCGAGGACATCAAGGTCAAGCTCTTCGAGGAGGTGGCAGATGTCAGAGGCGTGTTTGACAGTGGAGCGAGAGTTGAGAGCAGCACTGTGGAGCAGCTTGCCCCATTTGAAAGATTTCCGGGGAGGGGTACAGGCTTGAGGTACACCCGGTGGAATTGGTAGAGGGGCCCGAGAATGGGCAGAGGTGATAGCAGGCGGTGGAAACGTAGCCAGAGAGGAGGAGGAAGGTACGGAGAGGCAGCGGAGGAAGGTGGTGGCAGAGAGGTGACGGTAGGAGCAGCAGGAGAAGGAAAGAAATTGATGCCTATTGAAAAGGAAGAGATTGGGCTGAGGCCCCTGGACCAAGACAGCGCCTTTAAGATAGACATTTATGATGGTCTTGGAGGAGTGGAAGAAGGCCAAAAGGACCTCCCACCATGTGCCACCATTAATGGGAGTGGAGGAGATAGGAGAGAGAGCCGAGACCATGTTAGGGGTCCATAGGTTTGGTGAGGGAACGATAAAGAGCATGCCAGTGAGAGTCTGTCGATAGGGAGGCCTGGGTTGGAGACCAGGATGTTCCTCTTGAACTTCTTCCTTGCGGATTTAGTGAGAGGGATAGGATAGGGGATAGAATAGCAGTTAGAGATGATGGGGAAAACGGAAAGCACCATAGGGGGTGTTAGGAGGATAGTAGGCAGAACAGGGGAGCAGTGAGAAGGAGAGGCGCACAGCGCAGTATGCGCAGGGGGAGGGCAAGGGTCAGACACAGAGGAACACACAAGAGGAATACACAAGTGACGCACAGCAATAAATGGAACACCAACCGGGGTGGGTACCTAGATTGTGGGATAGAACCTAGTGAGACAACACAGCAGCAATGATTTCTAATACTCACCCACAATTCTACAGAGTGATCAAATTCCCAAGCAAAGGAAGAACAGACAGTTTGCAGGTCTGTGCATCACGGGGCATGCCTGCCAATAGCAAACCTAAAATGGCAGACCATACTTTTTTAGGTTTGGTTCCCCCATTGCCAAGCCTAAGCATTTCTCCAACTGATTTCAATCAAGATTATGTGTTGTTAGCTTATAACCAATAAAGTGCATATATTTAATTCTAGCCCTGTCCCAGGGGTAGAGAAAAATCTTCTACAAAGCGGGTGCGACAAATGTCCAGTGTTAGAGTTTTGAAGTCTCGCAGCAGTGAGCAGGTGAGTGGATAGAATTTCAGAAAGAGAGAGACAGACGGACTGGAGGGGAGGTGAAGAAAAGTGACAACTTTGAAGCAGACATGGTACTGAGTTAGAGAGGTGGGTGCTGTGGAAACAAACAAACAGGAGGAAAGAGGCAGGAACCAAGGATTCGGGAAAAGGAGTAACATCAGTGAAGGGTGGAAGAGCAGAGTTGCAGAGAAGAGGATATAACGAAAAGGTCAGTAGAGGAGAAGAGAAGGGACTCCCTTGGAGACATAGAGTGCCAATGAGGAAAAAGCAAAACTTGCATCTACAGTTTGTATGGTACGGGTGGGTGAGTGAATGAGCGTGGTGCAGAATGTCAAGGAATCCAGCATTAAAAAAGTCCAAGGGCCAGTGGAGAGGATAAGCCATAGACTCATTGGCACGTGCAAGCTTCAGCATGGCGAGAAGGAGAGTAAGTGCAGGTCGGGCAGTTAAATCATCGAGACAGTGTAGGATGGAAGTGATCAGGAGCCCAATAGAAAGATAGCCCGCAGGTCTTCCGAGCCACTCTCACATCAGGGACAAGGTGTGGAACCTATTGACCAAAACTTCAGAGCTATAAAACGACTTGTTGAAATTCTTCTGCAGCACTACCCACCCCACGTCCTAGGGAGCACCCATCAATTTGTAAATATCTTGATGTTAAAGAGGAACTTTTGCAAAGAGACTAAGTGGTGCCAGGGAGATACCCTGGGAGACTCTTTGAAGGGAAAGAGCATTTTGCTTGGAATCAGAGACTTTTTGTTTGTTCCATTTCTGACTTTTAAGTTGCCCTTGAATTGTACATAGGTCCAATAAAACTTGGGAAACTGAACCATTTAATTTGAGTCCTCGTTGTAGTCCACTTGCCACACTTCACACATTAGAAGTATTTCAGGCAGTATACCTACCGTTACCGGCGCCTGATATCCCGGCATTACTGGGATATTACAGGTGCCTAAAACAGCTGTTATTCCCCATTGCTTGAAGTCCATTAGGACTCCATGGGGGCAATTGCCAGTATTTCTTGTTGGTACCAGTTCCCCTGAGCATCCTGGTGGTCCCAATGGCTGGCATGTCAGTACTGACACCACTGAAGACCCACCATCGGAGCTCCATGTTTATTAGAGACCTAATGGTGTACATGATGAGATGACTGGAGAGAGTAGAAGGAAATTCAGGTTACCTATACTTAGCATCAACTGGATAGCTATTTCAATCAACTAGAAAACATTCAAACTTCAACAAATACAAGCTCCAGACTTTCCTTATACATTTTCACTGCCATAGTAGGATGTCCAACTACTTCACAGTTGAAAGGGTCCTGATCCACAGCCTTCAAAGCAGGCACATGACATACTGGATGCACCCTTCAGTTAACAATCCACCATGGACTCGAGTGACCGACTGCTCACATTGAAGAAGGCTTCATCAAACCAGGATGCGACCTTTACAGTCACAAAGACAAGCGGAAAGCAAATTGCAAGAGCAGCCACACTTTGCCAATCAGAGATCTGCCAAAGGATTCCTAGACAAATCATTTCTCTTCATAACTGTTACGAGGAGAGAGCTGGCCATGGACATCGCACCAGCTCCCCCGTAAGATGCTATGGGACACCAGCATCAGGAGGCACAGTGCCTCAGAGGTCGGATGGGTGGGGGCTGGCCATGGACATCGCACCAGCTCCCCCGTATGATGCTATGGGACACCAGCATCAGGAGGCCCAGTGCCTCAGAGGTCGGAAGGGTGGGGGCTGGCCATGGACATCGCACCAGCTCCCCCGTATGATGCTATGGGACACCAGCATCAGGAGGCCCAGGGCCTCAGAGGTCGGAAGGGTGGGGGCTGGCCATGGACATCGCACCAGCTCCCCCGTAAGATGCTATGGGACACCAGCATCAGGAGGCCCAGGGCCTCAGAGGTCGGATGGGTGGGGGCTGGCCATGGACATCGCACCAGCTCCCCCGTATGATGCTATGGGACACCAGCATCAGGAGGCCCAGGGCCTCAGAGGTCGGATGGGTGGGGGCTGGCCATGGACATCGCACCAGCTCCCCCGTATGATGCTATGGGACACCAGCATCAGGAGGCCCAGGGCCTCAGAGGTCGGAAGGGTGGGGGCTGGCCATGGACATCTCACCAGCTCCCCCGTAAGATGCTATGGGACACCAGCATCAGGAGGCCCAGGGCCTCAGAGGTCGGATGGGTGGGGGCTGGCCATGGACATCGCACCAGCTCCCCCGTATGATGCTATGGGACACCAGCATCAGGAGGCCCAGGGCCTCAGAGGTCGGAAGGGTGGGGGCTGGCCATGGACATCGCACCAGCTCCCCCGTATGATGCTATGGGACACCAGCATCAGGAGGCCCAGGGCCTCAGAGGTCGGATGGGTGGGGGCTGGCCATGGACATCGCACCAGCTCCCCCGTATGATGCTATGGGACACCAGCATCAGGAGGCCCAGGGCCTCAGAGGTCGGAAGGGTGGGGGCTGGCCATGGACATCGCACCGTATGATGCTATGGGACACCAGCATCAGGAGGCCCAGGGCCTCAGAGGTCGGATGGGTGGGGGCTGGCCATGGACATCGCACCAGTTCCCCCGTATGATGCTATGGGACACCAGCATCAGGAGGCCCAGGGCCTCAGAGGTCAGATGGGTGGGGGCTGGCCATGGACATCGCACCAGCTCCCCCGTATGATGCTATGGGACACCAGCATCAGGAGGCCCAGGGCCTCAGAGGTCGGAAGGGTGGGGGCTGGCCATGGACATCGCACCGTATGATGCTATGGGACACCAGCATCAGGAGGCCCAGGGCCTCAGAGGTCAGATGGGTGGGGGCTGGCCATGGACATCGCACCAGCTCCCCCGTATGATGCTATGGGACACCAGCATCAGGAGGCCCAGGGCCTCAGAGGTCGGAAGGGTGGGGGCTGGCCATGGACATCTCACCAGCTCCCCCGTAAGATGCTATGGGACACCAGCATCAGGAGGCCCAGGGCCTCAGAGGTCGGATGGGTGGGGGCTGGCCATGGACATCGCACCAGCTCCCCCGTATGATGCTATGGGACACCAGCATCAGGAGGCCCAGGGCCTCAGAGGTCGGAAGGGTGGGGGCTGGCCATGGACATCGCACCAGCTCCCCCGTATGATGCTATGGGACACCAGCATCAGGAGGCCCAGGGCCTCAGAGGTCGGATGGGTGGGGGCTGGCCATGGACATCGCACCAGCTCCCCCGTATGATGCTATGGGACACCAGCATCAGGAGGCCCAGGGCCTCAGAGGTCGGAAGGGTGGGGGCTGGCCATGGACATCGCACCGTATGATGCTATGGGACACCAGCATCAGGAGGCCCAGGGCCTCAGAGGTCGGAAGGGTGGGGGCTGGCCATGGACATCGCACCAGCCCCACCAGGATGTGCTATGGGACACTCAATGCCTCGATGGATGCCAGGGCTGGCCCTGCCAACTCAGGCGGGACCTGGCTGCCGGCTGGCCAGGGGATCCCCATGGCAACGTGGCCTGCAGGCCCTGTGGGTCAGGGTGGGCCTGCAGGCCACAGTAAGAGAGACACACTCAGCACATGTCGTTGTGGAATCTGCAGCCGTTGTTCCGCACGTGCCTGCAGGGCTCCCGTTTATTAGCCTTCATGGCCCCTCTTAAAAGGGCAATACACAGGGGAGGGACACCCCCCCTTAAAGGGTCAATACACACGGGAGGGTTCACTACACAACAATAACTTCCAGAGTAGCATCAACTCACTCTGCAAACAAAAAAGGGCAACTTAAAGGTCAGAAATGGAACAAACAAAAAAGTTTCTGATTGCAATAATGAGAAGCTAGAAGTCGAGGGGGAGGTGAAATTCGACATTTTACCTTCAAAAATGTCGAATTCACTGAATTTTGCTCACCATTTCACTTCTCATTGCGCCACACAAAAGGGTGATGTGCAACATTGTGAAATGCCAAAGTTAAGAGGTGTCGAAGTAGCTGTGCAACATTTCACCATGATTTTTCATGCCTAGAAAGTCACGCATTTGCAATGCTACCATGATCGGCTCCACCGGAAGTGCTCAGGTACTGTGAGGCCTGAGCACCAGCCACTGGTCGTGAAAGCGCAGCAGCACAGACACTGGGCTGTGAGCTGCTCCTTGTCTCCCTGGTCACATAAGGCTGGTTCTGTGGATTTCTACTGAGCTGCAGAGAGAGGCCGCTTGAAAATGTGCTGGCTGTCTTCCCAAAACACACCAGGAAGTACTACCCAGAGAGGTACCTGGCTGTCAGGAAGGTGGAACTGGCCATCAGCGAGAGGACACAAAGGAAGAGGGGCACATTTTGAACGGTGGAGAAGGTGCCCAGGAAGCCCAGCATAGAAATGATCTCCAAGATAATCTGTGTGGAGAGGAGGGCTACGATAACCAGTGTGGAGGATCTAACTCATCAGGGGGGCAGACCTGCATGTTTATTTGCATGTTTTCCTCTCTATAACTTGCTCGCTCTTTCTTGCTTTCCTTTACACTTTCTCTCTCACTCTCTCTCTTGCTCTCTCCTGAGACTCACCCTGATTAACTTTCTGTTTTTTTCTTCCCCCTGGCAGAGTCGTCTCGGGGGGGAAACTTGGTGGTGGAAAAACTGAGTCCCCGCCAGAAGACCCAGTATTCAGTGAGCTGGAAGATGGCAGAATAACTCCCCCAGAAAAAAAGAAGTGTTCCATCTCTCTCATAATACAGCCCTCCCTCAGTACCTTGTACTCTCACACTTTCTCTCTCACTTTCACTGTCTCTCTCAATCTCTTATATGTTCTCACATTTTCTCTCTCACTTTCTCTGCTCTCTCAATCTCTCTCATGTTCTCCCTGGTGCCCCACCCCAATTCATCAAGTACGTTTTTCCCTGGCAGGGTGGACTTGGAGATGGTGATGGTGGGGCAGGGAGTGGTGTCGGAGCCTCATCAGAAGACCCTCTTTTTAGTGACCTTGAAGATATCAGACCTACCTACACACCCATAAAGGATAAGTTTCCACTCTTTCAAACACTTACAATTTCTGACTCTCTCTCTGTCTCTCTCTGTCTCTCTCTCTCTCTCTCCCTCTCTCTCTCTCTCTCTCTCTATATATATATATATATATATCTCTGTACCTCTTTCACTCCATGTCTCGCTCGCACACACACACCCGCCCACATACACACAGCCACACAATCTCTAACTCATTCTCCCACTCTTACGTTCATATTCCCTCTCACAGACTCGCAATCTCTTGCTCTTACTCTCATTCTCTCTAACTCTCTTAATCATTCTCTCTTACACTCTCCCAAGCCCCAGCTAGAAGAGATAAGTATCCACTCACACTCCCTCACACTCTCTCTCTCTCTGTCACACACACACACACACGCACACGCACACACACATGCACACACATACACACACTCTCACGTTCAGATTCTCTCTCTCACAGACTCACAATCTCTCACTCTTACTCTCATTCGCTCTGTCTTTCTAATTCTCTTACACTCTCCCAGGTCCCACCTGTACCAATCTTCCTGGCAGAGTCTACTGGGAGAGAGATGCGACATTAATATTGGGCAAGTAGCTGTGTTCTGGCACCACCAGAAGAGCCGGTATTGAGAGACCTTGAAAACAGCAGACTCACACATCCAGAAAAGATAGGTATTCACTATCACTCTCTCTGTCTCTCTCAAACGTTCTCTCTTTCCCTGAGTCACACTCCGACTGCCCACCTATTGTTTTTCTTCGCTCCAGCAGAGTTAGGCTCTAGTAGAAGGCCCCATTGACTGTGAGGATGGCAGAGCCAGTAAAGCAGGCTAGACACTCTTCATTCGGTACCATGTCATTTCATTGAAAAAATGACTTCGACGTAATTTTCTTCGAAATGAATACTTCTAAATGTTACTTTGATTTTTTTTTGGGGGTTCCATCCATCCCCACTTTCACTTCACTACTACCACTACCCCAAACCCCTCACACCCCCCTTGTTGCCCATTAACCCACAACTGCAAATATAATTTCCGACATTGAAACCACGGGAGACCCTTCATTCAGCTTGTAGTACAGTGCCCACTGGGACACACATTGGGCCTCATTCCGAGTTCGGAGATAACCACGCTGCTAATTGCGGCATGGCTGCCTCCAAACTCATCCAAACTCCGGCCTGGTGATTGGAGTAATTACTGGTCCATTTCGAGGTCGGAGGGACCGGTAATTCCCCATTCACCAGGGCCATTCCCCATTCCCATTTGAGCCCCCATAGGGCTTAATGGGAAGGCGGCAATAACGGTACCGTAAATTACGGTACCGTAATTGACCCCGGACTCCCTTTGCGGGTCTCGTCCTTAAACCTGCTAAAAGCAGGCGTTAAGGAAGGACCCGCAAAGGGAACTCGTAGTAGGGCGGTAAGGGTTTAACGGCACCAGTCTCGTTACTGGTGACCGTTAACCCTTACCGCCCTACTCGGAATGAGGCCTGTGTTGCAGCCGGTTAGACATGCATAGCTGCAGTAGGGCGACTTGCCCACCAATAAAGGATGGCTGCCAGTGGTGCCTATGGCACGCCAGTGTCAAGGAACATGGACTACCATGTGATGCACACATGTAATGACTAAATGCTGGTGGGTCTGTTTAGCTAATGCTGATATTTAGTTTGTGCAGTTTATTTGAAGTCATGCATGTTCATTTACACTGTGACAAGCTATTCAGAAGTCAGTTGACGTCTTGTTGAGAGAAATCATGAATGACAACCATACAGCATCATCAGCGTCGCTGCTGGCATCTTCATTGTGAAAAGCGGTTAGTGGGAGGGAACCCACTAAACGCTGCGCTTCATTTCTTTTTTTTAAAGTAAGCCTCTGTATAGCTGTGGTGGACAAACATGTCCTCTTCTCTGAGACTATCCAGCTAGCAGCGCTGAAGACTTGCTCTGATTCGTGACTTGCTGGGGGGGAGGCTAAAAGGAATAATCACTACCAGTGCAATCTTGGGGGCACACTGCTTTATTCTCTTGCCAGTACTTCATTGGCTCACCTAGCACACCCATAGAGCATTTATCTTGCACGCATGTTGCTATGGTATTTGAGGCACTATGACCATGCTCTTGAACATAATGTGTCGAATCAACTTCGGGGCGCCAGTGGGCCAGTGTTGAATATCGGTTTCTAAACCATCAATCAGCCCCACACCTATAGTACACCAGACGGGATCCAAACAGATTGGAAACACACGTAAATTATAAACCTCCTTGCCCAATTTTGGTAACATGGATGGAAGGGCAGGCTTATCTCCGCAAGGTCGTGGATCGTTGGTTAGTTGCAACACAGCAAAAATACAATTATTACCCAATGATAAAAGGGACTGTCCAGTCAAGGTTGTATAAAAAAGATTTGCTTTATTATTATTATTGCAACAGGCAGTTCTAGTACACCACAAAATACAATCCTCCCTGTAAAGGGACTCAGAGGACATGGGATTGTTAGGGGAATTTCTGGGGGCCATACCTGGGGCCACGGACCTACAGCTCTTGGAAGGCCCGAACTCATTCTGTGTCCCAAAGAAGTAGAGGGTCCACACAAGAGCAATTAGTTAGTGCCGTTTATTAGAAGAAACAAGCAGGGACATATCCATGGAGCGTAGGTTTCAAGCAACTTCTCATCCCAGTCGGGCTCGCAGGCCTGTTTTATACCTGCGTGACGTAACAATTTGTGTCACCTGAGAAAGTTCATCCCCAAACCTATTGCCACTCCGGGTTGGTTCCCCAAGTGGTAGGTTCGGTATAGGACCATAAGGAGAAAGGCATTTTTGGTGGATGAAAGGTCAGGTGGTATGCTTGGTTCGTCCCCAAAAATTGCTACACCGAAAGTCATACATAGAGAGGCCTAGTGATTGGTTATGTGGTATTGTCGTCAGTAGTTAGCCCCCCCGTGTCTTGATTGGTCAATCAGCGAGCCCCCAAGCCTGGGACCATCTTTGTTCCCAGCCCGCGATGTACCTGGTACTGGCAACAATGTATGACTGTGTGTCAGTGAGAAGCAATGGACAGGTTCTGCTGATGCCGTTAGAGTGCTCCTCTCGCAGCGTTGCCTGTGCATGGGTTGTTACAACTTTGTTGCAAGCATGGTCCCAGACGTGGGACACCAGTGCTCCTTCAGTCTCTGGTGATACGCATTATGTCAGTTCATCCAGGTCACGTGTTAGGAGACCGTTGCTGAGGCAGAATTACGACGTTTTGATTTGTGTTTTTGATTCGGATAGTCATAGCTGGTCCATGTAATCATTTCCAGCGCCGTCTTGGTTCCCGGCGCGTATCTTTCACGGCATGCTGCCCGGTTTCACAGATGGAGCATGGGCGCGGGGTGTCTTGGCGTTCAGGGCAGTGGGCAGAGGTGTAGCCTTGCGTTGCCGGTGGTTATTTAGCCGTGACATCATCTTCCAAATAGGAGGCATGGCCTGAGGGAAGGGACACTCCCATTTCTCCTCTTCAGTCCCCCCTCTGGTCCACTTGTCGACCTCAAAATTATCTATTCTCTTGTCATCTCGTAGGTGCCACACTTTCGTTATACCTTAATCTTGCCATACATACTCTTATTCCCAGCTGTGATGCCAGTCCCAGTATTATACACCCTGCTAGCACCTTAAGGCCATCTGCTAGCCATGATGGCATCCATGAGCAGTGGCGTTGAATCCATTCACCGTGGAGTTTATTGTCATAATCAGCTCCCATCTTGTTATCTGCAGCCATTTTGCATTTGCATATGCTTGTATCCCTGGGTGTATTATCGACGAGAAGAAAATCGCTTCTCTACTGAATAGTCTGTCAGGGGCTGGTATTTCGCTGAGGGCAGATTCTGATGTGCCCCAGAGGTAGTTTCCGGTGAGAGAGTCTCCTTGTCTTTTCTCGCCAGTGCCTTGTATGTGGGGCTGTCAGCCTGTGAGGGGTGTCCAGTTTGTCCCAGGGACCTTCTCCTCCTTCTGTTTCCTTTGTCCATTTTGGAGAAGTCGTCCAATTTGATGTGTTTCTATGGTACTACCAGTGAAAGTACGTTGAGGTGTACCAGTGTAAATACTCCTCCCCAATTTCGTGGTAGGATGTGATATGCTTTTGCCCCGCAGGCCCAATAATGGTCCATTAGTACTGCTGTTCCTGAACCCCCCTCTGGAAGCTTCTCTATCCTTTTGAATCCTTCGTTTACTCCTACAGCTATCTCTCCGTCATGTTGGTAGCATAGCGTGGGGGATGACAGGGGAATTTTGTTAATCGTTCCTCCACTTTATCCAACCAAGTAAGCAGGCTTGCACTCTTTGCTCATTCCTTGTAGCACTTGTCATTTCCTTCTTGCACTTTCACCACTGCAGCTTTCGCCAACGTCAGTATCTTGCTCCCTACTACTCCATCTACCCATCCGTCCTTCGTGTACACCTTGCCAAAATCAATATCAGCAGTCTTTCCCAGCATCAAGGTTCTCCTCCTATCTCTCTTGTGCTCCGCTTACATGGCAAATAGTTCAGTGGTGTCACTTCCTTAGTCTCCCCTTTGTCCGGTCCGTCTGTTATGTACCGAAGTCATTTTGTGAGCTGCCATTAGTTGTCAAACATAGGTAGTGTTTTGATGAAATTATCTTCGTATGGGTATGTTGATCTTGATTTCCATCTAAGTGATGCTTGTTTACCTTGGAACCATCTTCGGTCTGAAACAGTGCTAGATACAGGAGGCACTGTACTGTGGGCGCTGGTACTTCTGTGGTAACAAACGTTTGGGTGGCACTCATGGCATAAGGAATCAATGAACAAACGTAGCAGTTGTCCTTTGTTGTATCTTTACCAATTTTATATGTTTATACCACATGTTGTTTGAAACGTGTGCTGTTTCTGTGAGATATGTGTCGACTCCGTTTACATCAGTAGAAACACTACATTTACCTCTTCTTACCTTTTTGTCTGAGCTGTCTGTACCACCCAACACAGTGCTCCTGGCAGCCTTGGTAGGGGAAGTATTAGTATTGGGTGTTGCAGATACATGCAAAGCACAGGGGTCCTGCCAGACAACGGCAGTTATCAGTCCAGTGGTCAGCATTACCCATAATATTTTAATCACAATCTTTACGACCACTGGCATGTTGACCTTACCTGTGCTGCCTTACTGCAGCTGTTGAGTCTGGATGATATAGGTGCCCACCTGAAATTGTCTAAAACGTTACATTATTATTGTTAGTATTTGTCAGTTATTTAAACCCTGTGTATTAAGTAATCATTCCGTGCCCATGCAAAAAGTTCCTCCCATACCATTCTCACTGCCCTGTTTCGCAGGGCCGGTATGGCCTCATGAAAGTGTGGGTCTGACCGTACTATAAATTGAACAAAGACGTTATACTAAATGCCTGGCGGTCTAGATCTTGAATGGGTTGGTCTTCTGAGCTTGCATGTGAAATGGTGGGACAGCGCTTTTGGGTGGTCGATGGGAGGTAACATTTAAGCCTGGGCAGTGATTAGTGTGCTTTTATCATGTATTCACATATAACATCACGATGCGCAAAACGTGCATGTGCGAGACAAAAAGGAGAAGAGAACATGCAGGTGTTACATAGTGTGGTGTACTGCTGATACCCCTGTCAACATGTATTGTTTATTAACGATTGTCTGTCACTTATTTTATTGCACACTGCATTGTTTCAATAGTAGCTTCATATCAAATGTCAATCAGTTGTGCAGTGGGAACAGTTTGTGTCTGCGATCTCCTGAGCATGGGGTGTGCTACGGGCTGTGACTCGCTTGCTGTCCTTAGGGGTATCTAATGCTTGTGAGGTGATGTTTTCGTTGTCTGTCATTGTAGTTGCTGATGCGTCGGTCCTGTCACTGCTGTGGTGGGGCAAGGTCGGTGCTTTGTAGGGCTTGATGTTGTGGATATGGTTCCAAACGTCTTTACCTACTAGTTTGACAACCCTAGGTGCCACTCCTTCAATTACATGTGGCCCAGTAAACTGGGGGTATTCCATTTGCAGTTAAAACTTCTCAATAACACACTGTCCCCCTATTTCACCGTACACCGTCCTGTTTGGTCCTCACTGCCAGTTGTTTCTTGTTGATCGTTCTCTGACCCGCCCTGTGTCTGTCGGATCTATTGAGAAATAAAAGAGGCACTAGTAACCAGGGAAGTAACATATTCATACATTTCTCTTCCGAATACATCATTAGCTCCTTCACAGTCTTACATAGCCCTTGTGGCGGGCGTTAATAGGAGGTGCATTTGGCGCCTGGTCACCACCTCGTGGGGCATGAGGTGGTGGTACGATCCAGGCTTGTTTCCCAACTCAAACAATGCCAGAGGAAGGCAGTAGAGCCAATTCTTCTTAGTAGCCTTTTGTGTTTTCGCTATGGATTCCTTTAGGAGGCTGTTGAGGCGTTCCCAGATGCCATTGGCTTGTGGGTGATACGCACAGGCAAACTTATGTTTGATCCCTAGCAACTCAATGATGTGCTGGAAAAGTTAATTCACTAAGTGGGGGCCGTTGTCTGATCTTAGTACCTCACAAAGCCCCTACTTCGGGAACACCTCCCTCACCAGGAATTCTGCTGCCCGAAGTGCATTGGCATGGGAGCATGGGCCTCCCTCAATCCACCTTGAGAAGGGGCACACTACCACAATCATGTATCGGTAGCCTTGGCCTACATTAATCATATCAATGTAGTCAATGTGGATGTGTAGGTAGGGTCCTTCAGGCCTTGGTATTATACCGTTGATCACTTGTAACGTGTGACCGGTCGTAAATTGTTGGCAGTTGAGGCAATTGCTAATGAAGTTTGCTACGTGTGCATTCAATTTGGGGCAGAACCATGACTCTTTTATTCATGCTGCAATTACCTCCTTTCCTGTGTGAGTAGGGTAGTGCAGTTGGGCTAAGGCTGTCTTTAGCAGGGCCAGGGGCATAACAACTTTTACTGTGTTATTTTGTCTCCATAGTGCATCTGTTGGGGACATTGTGCATCCTCTTTTTACCCACAATTCTTTCTCTGTCATTGGTGCTGCTGCCTGTAGTTCCATAATCTGTGTTTCTGGGAGGTGAGTATCACCTTTCATTATCATCTGTCTTGCTCTCCCCCTCTCTTTTTGTTTTTCTTGGAGGTGCCACATCTCGCCAAAATATGCAGCATGCTTTGTTTGAGAGTCTGCTGCCTCATTTCCTCTAGATATTGGATCTTTGCCATTTGTATGTGCCTGACATTTCACCAGTGCTAGTTCATGTGGGTATGTTATTACTTCTATTAGTTCACCCAGGAGGAGAGCATGGTGCACTGGTGTGCCATCTGCTATCCTGAATCCTCTTCGTAGCCATCTTATTAATCTTGAGTGTACCATTGATGTGACATAGGCACTATCTGAATAGATTGTTACTCTCTTGCTTTTGCTCTCTTCCAGTGCCAATATTAGGGCCACTAATTCTGCTGCTTGTGTTGAGTATTGTGGGGCTAATTTAACACATCACCCTGGCTCGCTTGTCGAGTCCTCCCTCAATCGCACTACAGCTGCTCCCGTTATTCTTATGCCATCACTCTGATCAATAGTCAATGAACCATCAATGTAGAAAGCATCACCCCCCTCTAGGACATCTTCCTCTACCTTACGAGTGGATGAGTAGTACTCAATGGCATGTGTACAATCCTGAGCGTGTTCCCCCACTTTTACCTCTTCTGCTATGAAATGTGCAGGGTTAATGTTGTTGCATCTCACTATTTTCAGTTCTGGTCTTGATAGTATGATCTTATATCCTGTTGCTCTTTACGTAGTAAGTGTACTGTTTGGCTTAGGCAGAATTGCAAAAAGGGCGTGCTCCACATAGAGTGTTGTTGAGCATCCCATCGTTATGGATGATTACTTTTCTACAGCGAAGCCTGCAGCAGCCAGGTGTTGTTCGCACGGGAAACTGTCCCATCATTACTGGGTCTAGGTGCCCGCTGTAAAATGCAAGAGGTTTGTGTCCCAAGCTTGTCTTTTGTGTAAGCACTGCTTTCATTACTGCACCATCGCAGTGCGAATAGATGTAGAATTCTTGTTTATAATTGGGGATGCCCAGGACTGGTGCAGTTGATATGGCCTTTTTTAATTAATTGAATGCCTCAGTCATTTCTCTTGTCCAGCCTAACTTTCTGCCCCCCATTTGCGCTTCTTTGAGAGCTGCTAGTAGTGGTCCTATCTATGTGCTAAACCGATGCTCTGCAATAATTGCACAGGCCGAGGAATTGCTGTAATTTTACCACCGTTTGTGGCTGTGGTGTGTTCATTATTGTTTGTGCTCTTTTTAGTGCTATGTTCCTCCCTTTTTGAGGTATTACCTGACCTATGTATAGAACCCGTTCCTGTATTCCTCTTCAGTAGTGCTGCAGATGAGAATGTCATCTACATACTGCAATACCGTGCTCTCAAGCTCGACATTCCCCAGGTCCATCTGTATGGTGTCCGGTCAAATGTTCGAAAACAAAGGGTCGAATGACCTTTTGTTCGAAAGTAAAAGGATCTAAAAAAAGGTTTGAAATATTTTTTTCATTTATTTATATATTTTTTTAGTTTAGAATGTAAAAAATGTTTTTTATAAAAAGAAACGGGGGGTCTGGGGTGAACCCCCCCCATAAAAAAATGAATAATAATAAAAACATTTGAACCTTTTTTTCGGACCTTTGACTGTCGAGAAAAAGGCCTTCGAGCCTTTTGTTTTCGAAACTTTGACTGTGAACCCATCTGTATTACCCTGTTAAAAATGGATGGTGATTCGCAATATCCCTGGGGTAACCTAGTGTGTTTCCATTTTGTTTTACGGTATGTGAAACTTGTCAGATCTTGTGATTCCAGATGCAGGGGTATTGAAAAGAAGGCGTTCTTGAGGTCAATCACAGTGAATCGTGAGGCCTCTGCTGGTATCCCGCACAGTATCGTGGCCGGGTAAGCTGCTACTGGGTACTCTGCCTCTACAATGTTGGCGAGAGTTCTCAAATCTTGTATGAAACGCCAAGACCCTCCGTTTGCCTTGCGCAGAGGGCACACAGCAGTATTACATGGTGACTCTGATGGCACCAAAACACCCCTCTCTGTTAAAGCACTTATTGTCTCATAGATCCCTTAATCAGCTTCCTTTGACAGTGGGTATTGTCTAACTCTGGGTAATATTGCTCCCTTTTTTAATTTTATCTTCACACCTCCAATGCTTTTAATGCACCCCACATCATAGGGACTAGTTGTCCATAGTAGCTCTGGTACAGTAGCCAAATCTTCCTCGCAAACATTGGGTGGCGTAGGAAGGGGTGCCTCCAGTGCCATTGCTATTTTCTGTGCTACCTCTTTGCATGTCATTCTTAACCAGATGTAGATGCTCATTCCAAACACCATCTCGCCATCTCCTCTTTCTTCTGAGAACAGTTCCTCGACTGACACCTGCATAAAACTACACCTCTCTGCCAGTGCTATCACCGTTTTTCATGCCTTTCCCTCCCCATCTGTAGCATACACGGCTATCCACTCCTGCCTTGCCACTATCCCTTTGATTTCCACTGACATTACTGTACCTTCTTCCTCACCTGCGGGTTTCTCTGGTCTAAATAGATGGGCGGCCGGTCTCATCCTTACTTTACCTGCAATGCCTGGTAGCCATGCTATCGCCATGTCTGTTCCATATTGGAATACTTCGGGGTCCACTGGCTCAGCTCTTAGTACGCTTTTACCACAATACGCCTGAAGTATCTGTCTCGCTGTGAGCATGTGTATGCCTGGTGTAGAGCATATTATGTTTTGTCAGTGAATGAGATGGTCATGTTCAATCTGCTCATGATGTCACACCCGAGTATGCTCACTGGTGCTTGTTTTGAGTATAACAATGGCAGAGATAAATCGTGATCTCCGACAAATAAGGAGGTGTTATCAATAAATGGAACCAATCCTCGAGCCCCAGAAAATCATTGAGTGTACATGGCATCGCCTGACAATTTAAAATTCCCCTCCCTTATGCATGACCTAGAGGGCCCTGTGTCAACTAGGAAGGAGAATGTCTTGCCACCTATTGCCACCTTAATGCGTGGTTCCTCTGCAGGCTTATGTGTTACCGACAGGATGGGAAACAACAAGGTAGTCTGTGGGATGTTCTATTGGGGGTATAATGATTGTCTGTTACCCGTGTAGGGGTTATGTTTCATTATCGTCACCTCGCACATTTGTGTAATTGGTACAGTGGTGTCCATGGGTTGTTGTAAATTGTCTTGTATTATGTTAGTTGCTGCACTGTTTGGACATGTTCTTGTTGTGCTGTCACCATTTGCTGCTGTCCCTGTTGTTGGGCAGGTTGGTGTTGTTGCACCTATTGTGCATTAGGCATTGCGTATGTGTGTTGTTGTGGCTGTGGCATGTTATAATGCTGTCCCATTCACACCTGGCCAGTCTGTTGGGCGTCTTGCTGGTAGTATCCATTTGGTCCCCCTTGGTAGCCCTGCTGTCCTTGTTCGCCCCATCCTCGTTGTGCCAGCCTTGATATGCATGTGCGTGATATGTGTCCTACCAGCCCACATTTCCAGCATGTGGGCGGCTCCCGTGCCTGCCATGGAAATGCAGCTGGGCCATCCTCGTATCCCTTTGGTCCTTGTTGGGGTATCCTCGGAACCCTCCCCCCAGGTGGTGTGCCAGTGGGCCAAATCCCCTACCTCTGTTTGATCCTCCTCTACCTCTATAGTTGATTGCGTAGCCATTGCCCATAGTCATGTAACCTTCTCCCATGTGTTGTGTATGTTGTTGCTGTGCTGTATATGGGGGTGGATGTGGTAGTTGGGGCATGGGCTATAGTGGTTGTTGCGCTACGGTCTGTGCCTGTGGGGTGGGGCTTGTTATGAGTGCTCCCTCTAGGGCATATTTTGATAGTTTCTTCTGAACCAGTTTTGCCTAGTCTGCCTTCCTGTCTTTCTCTTTCTGCTTCATCTTTTCTTGCCGTAGTCTACAGTGGTATACTATAATCAGTTGTATTTCTGGCCATGCCTTTGCTTCCATCCCCACCAATTTCTTTAATTGTCGTTGCAGAGGTTCTGGGAGACCCTGTATGAATATATGATAAAAAATAGGTAATGTTTTGTCCCACGGCTCCCGCGTTTCCAGACACCACTTGTCCTGTATTTCTTGGATGTAATTAACCGGATCCTCATTGTCTTGCATCTTGCATCGTGATGTAATCGCCCCTATATCTGACGTGTCGGGGTATTGTACTCTTAATGCCTGCCATACCATGTGTCTACAGTTTGCAAAGGGAGATCCGTCATGCGATGTGTTATGAATAGTCACTCCAGGGAATGCCGCTCTCTTCCAGATGTCATCTGCCGTGTCACCCAAAATTGAAATCAAAAGCCCCTTTACATCACCCACCGCTAGTCTGTGTCCTGCGGTCAATTTGTCCATTTCATATATCCATTTCCCTGCCCCTCCACTCAGAGAGGGCAATCTGCCCTTAACTTTCTCCCTGTTGGCATGCTTCCAATGCAAATATTGTGGCCTTGTCCCTCCCCTTTCCAATAACGGCATCTGTGTGTATTTGGCCATCTCCTCCGGTGTGCGTTTAGGCTGGGTGATCTGTATGAGTTCCGTGTCGTCCTCCATATCGGACAACCTGTCAGGGAGGTCTATGTTGTTGGGTGTATAAGGCGTATCTCCTGTTCCCCTATGCCCCCGCGTTGGCATGAATGTCCCCTGTTGTGCTCTATCATTGATCCCTCCCTTCTGCACCCTGGGAGATCTCTGAGTCTGTTGACATATGGAGTATGTGTGGCTGACGGTGTTATTGTCTGCAGTGCATCTTCCCTTCCCGCATCTGTACTCCCCTGTCCTGGTACTCTCCCGTCTTGTGTTCTGCGTTCCCATGACTTCCCTGTGCTTGTACGTGTGATGTAGAGTTTGCTGAGCCCCTCTCCATTTACATCACCTGGTCATCTGCACGTTTCTTCCTCATCCTCATCACCGCAGAACCCCCCTGAGAATGTAAGCTTTGTGTGTGGGCGTGGCCTTCGTATCGTTACTGTTTCCAAATCTATATCCATGAACTTACCTGCTTCTTATGTATCAGCCCCTGCCCTTTTTTGCTGCCACTAATTTAGTAACGCGTATACTCACCTTACCCCCATGTCCCTTTCATCTTCCTTTTGCGCCCGTACACTTGGCCACTCGTTCTGTTGTTCCGCCTCCGCCTTGACCCTGTTTAGTTCCCTCATTATTGCATCACTCCCCTCACTTAGGGCCTTTGCATCCCGATCCCTCGTACTCTGGTTTTCACAATCCCTTGCTAGTATGCTGTCTATTATCCGGCCCTCTTCGTACTCAAGTGCGCTCTCTTTTATTATCTTTTTCTTCCAGAATGCCATTTCTCTGTCAGCCTCCTCCCTCTCTTCTTCCCTTCTCCTATTCTCCCGTTGTTCCATATGCGCTGCCCGTTCTGTGATGCCCCATATAAGTGCCTCCTCCCGCTCTCTATCTTCCTTCCCTTTTTGCTCTAGTTCTATCCTCTCTCCTCTTTCCTGCTCGAGTTGCTCATGTCTCTCTAGTTCCTGTAGCTCAAGCTGTTTGGTGAGTATGTTTCTTCTTTCCTTTAGTTCTGCTATCTTTGCTTCCAATCCCTCTTCCTCCTCCCTCGTTAAGTTCTCTTCCTCTCTGTTGCTTACCTCTTTCTTCTTTCGCGCTTGTTCTGCTTCCAATCCTTTTATTGCCTTGGTTGCCCCCTCCTCCTTCCCCTTGATCGTTCCCTGTAGTTTTAACAGTACCTGCGCTGCTATCCATTCATCCGGCCCTCCCCCTGTTAACTCAAGTGGTGCTTTTCTTATGCCGTCATCATCCACTGCGTACCTACCGTGCCCTTGTTAGGTGGGGTGTTTCGGTAGTGTTCTCCCGGGGCATACGGTGGTGGGTTGTATGTAGGGTTCGAATATCCCTCTGCTGCTGTCAACTCTCGGGCTCGGCTGCTTCCTTTAATTCTCTCATTGGGTACAATCCCTCCTCCTCCTCCTCACTCTCCTTAGCGTTGTCTGGGACACCGCTGGAAGGGGCATGAGGTGGAGTGCACCCCGCTCCCTCACCATTCTTCACTTCTCATACACTCATCATCCCAGGGCCATATCCCTGAAAGATTTTACAAAGCTGTAAAATTTCTAATCGGTTTCCCAACTTCTTCCCCTTGTATGTGTTGTGTAAGTACGCTTGCAATGAATGTTGAGTTTCCTTGCAAAAACTACCATTGGGCGGCCAAGCAATTCTTATTCTTTCGTCTGTACCTTTAGTCCACTCTACACTGTACTTCACTATCATATCTCTGTAGGTGGGCAGGGTTTTACAAATGTATTGGAGTGGTGTTGACAACGTGTGGCCCCCATGCTGAGTCCCTCCCCATAATACATCATTTTCAATACGTATCACCTTTACCTGGCCCCTAATTGGGGACTTCTGACTCTGCGCTGTCTGCAGGAAGGAAAACATGTGCATTAAAATCATGTTAATTGCTTCAGTGTCTATCTTCCTATTATCATGCACTGGGCTGCCGTCCTCTGGTACGCCCCTCTGTGCCTCTAGGGTCCCCTTTGGCACATGGCGTGTGAGGTCCCCTGTAACCCCACACCCGGCGCGGCATACTCTTGGGCCGCCCGCCCTTTCGGGGTAGCCGCTTCTCGGCACTCCTGTGTTACTGTTTGAAACGTCCCCTCTTTTACTGCCTCCCAGCTTGCGCTGCGTAGCCCCGTACCGTCCCGCCCACATGGGGTTCCACTGCTACCCAGCTCCCCCCCCCCCCTTGAGGACGTGCCAGCGTTCTGTGTGTGTGGCCGCCTGCTCACTTGCAACCCATCTCAGTAGTTGGCTGTGGCTCCACTCTTACATGAAAAACGCTATGTCCTATGTAATAGCTAACCACAAAAAGTACTTACAAACATGTTGCGTGCACCAATTTTCCCACAATAAATCCCCACAATCCCCACAGCTGTTTTCCCACTACACCTGCAGTGGACTATACGTCATCAATCACCTTTCTCAATATAGTTGTCGTCTGCACTCGCTGCGTCGCCTTGCGTGTGATACGTTCCCTTACTGGGGTAACTTAACCAGCCAACTATCTTCCGCAATCTGAGAGAGACTCTAGCTACCTCCTGCGGGAATCTGTCATCTACTGACCGAGCTAAAACACTCAATTAAAAGGAAATCCTCATCTACTCATCGAACTACAACGCCGACCCATAGGAAAACAACCTCCCCATACATGTGTTCGCTATCCAGACCAATCAGTGCGGCACTCTGTCCAACATGTGGGGACTCGTTACCCCATCCAATATGCTCATCAACACAGGAAGGGACTACCTCGGCTCCGTTCCCTACTACAATTCCCGTGCCGATCAACACCGATACACCAAATTTTGTGACAATGTAAAACCACCCGCCACCCTATTTACAATTCCTCACCCCACCCGCACAACACAATATTGCTTGTTGTGTGGTCCATACTCACATTAGGCTCAGGTCTGTCGGTGCAACTTGGCTCCGGACACCCCTCCCAATCGGCTCGCCACTTCCCCTCTTCTGGACCGCGTCTGGACACTCGGCAACAGCGAGCGGGATAATTTTGAAATCAGCTCCCGATGACCAATCTCCGGTTGCGCTATCCAGTTGTACCGCAGTTCCGCGATGGTCCTGCAGTCCTTCAAGGGGGCAACGGCAGAGGTGGCTGCGTTGACAGGCCACCTTATCACAGACGATCTTACTGGGGTCTCCAACGTGTTAGGGGAATTTCTGGGGTCAGCAGAGCCGTAGTTGGGGTCCGTGGAGTGACTGCCGTTTATTAGAAGAAACAAGCATGGACAAATCCATGGAGCGCAGGTTCCAGACAACTTCTCATACAAGTCGGGCTCGCAGGTCCGTTTTCTACCTGCGTGATGTAACAATTTGCGTCACCTGAGAAAGTTCATCCCCAAACCTATCGCCACTCCGAGTTGGTTCCCCGAGTGGTAGGTTCGGTATAGGACCATATGGATAAAGGCGTTATTGGTGGATCAAAGGTCAGGTGGTACGCTTGGTTCGTCCCCAAAAATTGCTACACCGAAAGTGATACATAGAGATGGTTAGTGATTGTTTATGTGGTATTGTCGTCAGTGGTTAGCCCCCCCATGTACTGATTGGTCCATCAGTGAGCCCCAAGCCTGGGACCATCTTTGTTCCCAGCCCGCAATGTACCTGGTACTGGCAACAATGTATGACTATGTGTCAGTGAGAAACAATGGACAGGTTCTGCTGATGCCGTTAGAGTGCTTCTTTCCCAGCGCTGCCTGTGTATGGGTTGTCACAACTTTGTTGCAAGGATGGTCCCAGACATGGGACACCATCGCTCCTTCAGTCTCCAGGGATTGGCATTATCTCAGTTCGGCCAGGTCACGTGTTAGGAGACCGTTGTTGAGGCAGAATTACGACGGTTTGATTCGTGTTTTTGCTCCGGATAGTCATGGCAGTGGCAGGTGTCACCTTGGCTTGGCGAGTGCGGAATGTCGATTGCAATATTGCGACCTTGGCTGAGGTGGCTCCGGCCAGGGGCTGTTCTGCGCTCTCAGCATCTTGTAGCTCTGGGGTCTCCGTGGGCCATCTCTGGCCTGTCGGTTCTGTTCTGAGTCCTACTTCGGCTTGGGTTGTGCGTCCAACCAAGCATCCAGAGGGTAGGGGGGTGTGGTGCTTGGTGTGATCCCTTATAATTCAGTCTGTCCATAGGTTCCTATCCACGGGGTTAGTAGCATGAAGCATCTGCAAGCATATACACAAACTCTTCCGGCCTCTTGCGTTCCTGCAATGCAGTTGCTGGCCTATGTGAAAAATAATAAAGATGCACGTGTGTGTGTGTGCAGTCTGCTAACTCATAGCACTGGACATGTTGTTCATGTAGATTGGTGTGTAAATGGTTCAGGTGTGTGATGGCCCATATGTTTTCTGTCTGACGTGGCTATGTTGTCATATCATCTCTAACGATGCCAGTTTTAGCTTGCGTGGTGTTTAGTCGAGCTGGTCCATGTAATCGTTTCAGCTCCGTGTTGGTTCCCATCGCGTATCTTGGGCGGATGCGGCCTGGTTTCACAGATGGAGCATGGTCGCGGGGTGCGTTGGCGTTTGGGGCAGTGGGTGGAGGTACAGCCTCACGTGGCCGGTGGTTCTTTAGCCGTGACGTCATCTTCCAAATAGGAGGCATGGCCTGGGGGAAGGGACACTCCCATTTCTCCTCTTCAGGATACACTCTGGATACTGACAGGAGGGTAGTCGGTAAAGCAATCAGTCTTAACTGTTCAAGATTATTTGGTTTCAGTACCAAGGGATCAAGGGCTTGTAAATATCAATAGGGGCCTTCATAGAAGGACCAGGGGGACAGAACCACAATGTACCTGGTGCTTGAGATGATTTTGATGCTTGACAGCATGAAGTCGGTTCCAGGATGCTCTGTAGCTCCTGTGACAGAGTTCAAGATGGGAGACAGCTGCGGGTATCAGGCGGCAGGCAGTCTGGTGGATGAGGTTGGACAGATGGCTTCAGGCTGGCCTACACAGCGACTCAGGGTCAAGAATCATTGTCTCTGTGCTGGTTGGTAGATCAGGAACTCTGGTCGCGGCATCTCAGGTGGCTTTAGTGACTGCAGCGTGACAACAGTCAGGGGTGCAGCCGGTCACAGTTCGAGGGCTTGACTGCTCAAAATGGTCCTTAAAAGATGGATGCTGGTTGATGCTTGTTGTGGCACTCCTCCTAGCTTCTTCACAGGGCATGTGTCGTCCTTTAAGGTGGATGGTCCAAAGCTGAGGAGAGTGCTTGCAGGCAACTGCCTTGTCTTTTTGAAGAGGGAACATCGAAATCAAACTCCTGCCCCCCTCATCCCAGGCACACTAACAGAAAGAACAGCAGGAAAAATAATAAGCACACTCGTCATTTTGCACCAGGCCCCAGTGCGTCCATGGGTGACAAATATGCAACACTGCAACCTAAAGGTAACACAAACCTTGCCCAGAGTGAAGGAAGATCTTCTGGGTGCTAGCAGAGACACTTTAAATGACATTATTGGCTAAAGGCACTAAGAAGACATGCTACATTAGCCTCAATGCTAATGCGGAATCTACAAAACACAACAATTCCTGTTTAAAGGCATGCAGATGCTCACATGAATTAACCTAACAGCACTATAACTCATCAATTCATGCATTATCAAATCGCACAGTGTAAAGCCATGCCCGGCTTCAGGAAAATTAAAGCCAAATGCACTTGTCTCACTGAAGTCCAGTGGCGATGGGACAGTGCAGAGACAGTAATGCATCTTGCAGGCTCAGCTCAGCCAATGTCGTCTTTAACCAGACAAACTCTGTTTTGTAATAAGATGAAATTCATTTGTTCTGAACGACAGTGAACAGAGCGCAGATAGCTCCAATAATTCTCATTAAATACAGCTAATTCAACCCAGAGTGTGGGGGCAAGACACGTGATTCTGTGGCTTCTCTATGAGAATGAAAAGGCAAGCTCAGGCAGTGGTGATTCACACATAGTTATGATGCACAATAGACAGTTACTTTGTCGAGCTGGGAGCAGAGTTGTCTTAGGCTTGAAGACCTCAGCTCTGGCCAATCACCACTCGAGCCCCAGGGCCGGAGAGCCTTGCTCAGCTAAAACTGATGGGAACACATTCACAATGCAACCTCTTTAGAATGAGCTCACTGGGAGAACATCCAAGCCAGCCCTCTGACAACGGAGGACCAATCATCTGAGTTTCTATAAGGGAACTATATGTGACCAATCACTCAGCAGCCAATCTCCGGAGGAGATAGGTTTCTGGGAGCTGGCCCAATTTTGTGATGTCAGCCTGCAGTGTGTTACAAAGCTGAGACAGTGCCTGGATTTTCTCTGTGCATGAATCGCTGTGTGTTTTTTTGCTGCCCAGAAATGAACCACAGTTTTTGGAACATGCTGCTTTTTTCTTGAACTGTGCTGCATTCCCTTGGGCAAAATGGGAGGTGTTGGGGCCTCCCATACCCCTGGACCCCCAGAAGCCCTGGTGGGGTGGTCCAACTTCTCCCCAACATTTTGTTCAGAGACTTTCTGGCACTTCCCACCTAGGAAGCTTGCTGGCAGAACCTAGGAGGGCACGCTATGTGCTGGCTGGGTAGCAGTTCGGGAGCTGCTGGGTGAGTCTTCTGAGTCTGGTAACTCCCTCTGTTCCCTGGGAGATGTTTAGGGTAGGGATCTTGCTCCCCTCTTTGAAATCCTGCACTTCCTTCGCTGGCGGAAGAAGTAAGGCAGACTGTACCTTCAGCCAAGGTCCAAATGAGTCCTTCTTCTAACTCCTTTCAAAGTCATCAGAGGATCTGGCAAAAGAAGGGCTCAACCCTCTTTTAAAGCCAAATGGGCCCCAGTGATTTGTGCAGGCTAAACCAACCTTGATAAACCAATCCCGGGTCCCCAACAACATTCTTCTGTTATGAGTGAGGTCATAACCAGAGTGCTTTGCAACAGGGAAGGTAAGAGGTGGCAACATGTACTACTAAGTCCCACCTATTTTCCTGTCTGTTGTGGATCAATGTGTCTCTCTAGTTAATTGAGCTCTCTGTGGCTCCCGATCAAAGCGCAGGTCTCCCATGAAGTTTGTGGTGAGAACAGACTTTCTGTCTCCATCAAATCACATACTTCTTCCCTCTGAAAGGGGGTTCCTTGCAGGGGTTGTCTACTGTAAACAGTTCTCCCAGACATGACATTCACTGCTCTTCATACAGAGGGGTGGAAGCAAGCTTCAAGTTGACACATTGCATATCAAAGAGGTGTTAGTTTCCTGTCCCTTGTGATAGTTCTGTCACCAAGCCTCTTCACAGGCCTGCTTTCTTTTAACTCTCATCAGTATGCGCTGCCACCACACAGAACCTAGCCAATAGAACAGGGTGGATCCATGAGCCTTTGATATTTAATTAGGGTGGCCATGGCAGTAGGAAGGTATTGCCTTCCCCATCTTGAGATGCTTTGATGTACCCGTGGCTGTCACATTCCAGCTAAATGTGACAGGGAGGACTGCACATGTAGGCTGTGTCCCCCCCATAGTACACTTGACTATGTGTTTATTGTGCGGTAAGCATAGGAAAATGTGCATGGATTAGCCCCACGAATGGTCTGAGGTTGATTTCCCATCATTCCTTTTCTTACAAAATTTCAGAAAAAAAGCCCAGGTAAGCGCACACTCCCTGTGTGGATGGTAGAATTCCTCACATGCACCCCAGCCTCAACATGTGAACCACCACCCTGCGGAGGGTCTTGTTCGTCATCAAGGCGAACGTACCGGCTGAGGTCATCTCCATTTCCATGCTGGGCGCCTGGCTTGTGCTGGATGTCCATAGCTAATCTCTTTAGGGACATGCCCCAACGCAAAAGCTTAGGCTTCTCTGCTTACAGGGCCATTAACCATCGCAGAGGCCGGTGGTCTGTCTGGATCGTAAAGTGGGACCCTAATATGTAGGGTTTCAGCTTCTATATGGCCCATACAACTGTGCATGCCTCTTTTTCTATGACAGCCCGGTTCCTACCTTTTTATCAATTGCCTGCTAATGTAGGCAACAGGTTACTCTACCCCTGTGCTAACACTGCTCCAATCCCAAAATCACAGACGTCTGTATGGATTATGAACTCCTGGCCATAGTCTGGCGCTTTCAGAACTGGGTCCCTGCCCAATCCATCGTTTAAATCCTGAAAGGAGGTTTGACAGGCGGGAGTCCAAGTTACCTTCTCTGGCATTTTCTTGCATCATTCAGGGGCAATGCAATGGTCCTATACCCTCTGATGAATGACCGGTAATACCCAGTGAGACCTAAAAAGGCTCTCACCTCCATCTGTGTGTGGGGATGTCCCAATCCTTCACAGCCTGTACCTTTGCTTCAAGAGGTTGTTTCTTACCTGCAACCTGTAGCGCCTGAAGCACTTTTTTCAGGTGGGATAAGTGATCCTCCCAGGTGTGGCCGAAGACAGCAATGTTCTCTAACTAGGCAACATCGAAGCCAGAACTCTGAATGAAATGCCTCAGTACCTTAATCTTTTTCCGGGTGGTCGGTGATACATTTATGCGACTCAGATTCAATATCTTGCCAACTCAAGAAATCCTGGGGATCAGAGCACAAGGTAACTTCCTGGATCAGGCGTGTAGATTCTGCAAAGTCGTCGAAGTGGAAAGCCTCTATCATCTCCTAATGCAATGTCCAGCCCTCTCAGAAAAACGGCTCGCCATTGGACAATTGTACTTAAAGGACAAAAAACCTCTAGACCAGGAGGAACGTGGGTCGTTGATCCTATCTGGTACTAATAGAACAATGACAACTGCAGTGATCTGATTTTGGACGGCAATACAGCTAGAAATAATGAATGTTTAAATGTTCTTTTTGGCCTCTAATGAATTCATAAATGCACAAATGTAAGGTTTAACGATATAAACCATATGCATTTTAATAATAATAAAACAAAAATAGGCAACACTGAAGTTTTCCAGACCCGACAAAACCTGGTTAACCATCCACTGAAAAGTGGCAGGGGCATTCTTCAATCTGAAGTGCAGCGCAGTGAACTGATAATATTCTTCCGAGGTTGAGAATGCTGACCTCTATCTCGCTCCATCTGTCAAGCCAACCTACCAAAAAACCTGCCGTGAGGTCAAACGTACACGTGACATTGGCAGCTTCTCAACAGGTATTCATTTTTTATTTCCTGCAAATAAGCGTAAATACGTGTAAATTAGCTACATTCTCTATCTTCATAGGTCAGTTTACAAGGCACAAGTTTAGATACAACTTGTTATTCTTTGAAGGCATTAGTAAATTCATTTGAATATGAGGAAGACCTAAACCCACATCGCGCTACAGACAGCTTTTTCCTTGAATATTATGGTCTAGGTGAGTTTAGTTATGATCTGAACAAGGCAATATGCACGGAATGTTGCACCTGACGTAACTAAAGCATGTAGGTTTCCTAGTCATCCATTGGTAACAGCACCTTTGGGGCCCGCAGTACACCTCAGGGGTGTGCACAAATATCTCTTTTACGAAGTACGAACAATCACTGGGTGCAGCACAATTCTTAGAGAGACAAATTGCCATAACCAAAGCCTAAGCTCTCTTACCAGCATTTCACTTTGCATGAGATGACTATTCAAACACACACAAGATATGCAATTACTATAAGACCACTGGGCTATAACAGTACACCCTTTATCTTAAACAGGAACTCTATATTTGGCTTTATTGTAGTTTTACTGGACTACAACACATTTGCATCTCAACCTGATGAACAGACAATACATGCTCAGCTACTTTTGAGGGGCATAGTCCATAAGTGGGTAAGTAATAGGGGTTACACATGGCATTATTTGCCATAAGTCGCCAAGACTTTCTGTCCGTTTGAGCTCAGTTTGATTCCTAAACGTAACTTCAGCAGCAATGTTCAGCAGTTGACTCAAGATTACTTATTTTGATAAACATGGTTTTCTATTGCAATCAGAGGAGTTATCGTTAAGACTAGAATGCCATTGGCACTATCTGTGAAAGTTAATATAATCAATGGCAAATGAGGAATTTGTGATACTTACATCTCTTACACAGTACTTTTAGAACGAATGTCAAGCAGTTGACTCAGGACTATCAATTCTGATTATTATGGATTTTTATTGCTGCCTTTTGGAATTATCGTAACATAGAGCAAACTTTTAACAATAGTAGACACTTTTCTGTTTCGTTATGACCGGATTGGCAATGGCACTGTCTGTTATATTCAAGAATACAATTGAGGACAAAAGAAGACATTGCGATACTAAAATTTGTTTAAATGTCTTTGTGTCTTCTCCCCTTTTCCTATTTTCATTTCTCGTCTTTTCATTGGTTTCATTCATCATCGATAATTCTTCCAATTGACATAATCATTTCGGATCACCTATGGATTTTTTCTGACTGTTATTGTCAATTTGTTTTTTCAAACCATGCAACGCAAATTCATTTGTGATGTGTGCAGAAACTAAAATGTAGATTTGTTGACTTGCCTTGAAAAAAGACTGACAAGGTCAAAACACGCGTCGGCACAGCAAACCAACCTCATTGGCACAGAATACCAATCAGGAGACAATTAAATAAATTACCACTTTCCTAATACAATTTTGATGGTCTATAATGTCATAATATGTGTTCCCTAGTTGACATCATCTGTATTAGCGCATGTACTTGGCACATTTATGTTACTTGTCAATTACACTAGGCAGGGGTTAGCCTAGAGTGCCATAGTATGCAGCTGATCAAATCTCAACTATTTTCTTGCACATTCATGACCCATTAGCCACAGCACCCACATACCTGATATCCCCAACCTGTTTACTTAGATATCCCAAACAGGCATCTTAAAATACCAGCCAGAACTAGTCTCGGGCCAACAACAGCCCTTGTCCTAGGATACAGCTATGCCATGGCCAAAGATGACCAGCCCCTCTCACACACACACCAAGAAGGATAACGGATAGTCATGTGACCCCTCAGGTGTTCACAGGAAACACAGACAACCTCCCTTTTGTAAAATGGGGGAGGGGGCCAAAAAAGACCAAGCCAGGTAAAATGGACAACACACCTCCCTTACCTCACGCAGTAGCACTGGCTTCTACAAATACATGATCCGATAGCATAGTGCATTCATTTTTCACCACTTAGGAGTTGCATTTATATTTACTATTTCTATATGTTTGTGATGGGAGGAGGCTGCTCCATAGTGCATAGTTATACACTAAAAATATGTTTTAGGGGGAAAATAATTCAGTTTACCCGTCCCTCTAGCCCAGCTGCAACATCTGCTAAAGTTAAGGAGAGAGACCGGCCACCCAGAGAAGAAGCCAGGAATATTTACAAACAGGGATCAAAGTGCCGCCTTTACAGAAACGAGCGACCACATCATGGTGAAATATTGTATAAAGAATTGCCCCTTTCTAGAAACCCGGGCTACTGTGCAGGTTGAAAGTAGGGAGAGTTGTAAAATATAACCTCGAAGAGCAATTTCACTGTTTGGCGTGAAAATTTCAGTGCTGATTGTGGGGTGTCTCGCACTGTTGTATTTTTGTCCACATAAATCCATGCCTTTAGCAGCGGCTCAAAACTTAACACAGTTCCAAAAATACCCCTAAGCACTGACATACTTTTTTTGGCCAAGACAATCTATGTAACACCATTTTTTGCATTGTCTCTATTTGTTCTTCCCCAACCCCAGTCCATTTGCTCAAGTGACATAACATTTTGGCTTAAACAAGGCTTATGCTGCAAAACCGCTATTCCATATATATATATATCGATAGTTTTCGCATACTTTTCCCCAAATTATATCTATCAGTGTTAGGTGGTTTGGACACTTAAATCCATGGACACCGAATTACAGCGAAATTCATAATTCCAGTAGGGCATTACCTGAAGCTTTGCCTCTGTTGATGGTTCATGCTGTGTGATGTGGTCTGGAGCCCTGGGTGCGGTGGGTTTGCCATTGTGCTAGTTCGTTGGCTGTGGTAAACATGGTGACTGTGGGCCGATGGAGGGGAAGAAATGCAACGGTGTAAAGTGAGAGAAGTCCAGCCTGTGGGCCTCAACTGGGGTCGTATTGATGTCCCATCCCGACCCGCTGGCCTTGAAAGTATGATTTAAGTGGACACGATGGTTTGGTTTTCTCAAGAGCTGGTTTTGTCAACCAACTGCCCAATATCAGCTAGATGCTCTAGTTTCCTAGTTTGACTGACTCTTGTGTTAGTGGACATTTTAGACTTTGCCTCACAGCACTGTGGTGTCTGTTGGCGTGGCTTTATCTTGTCCTGCAATGTCTATTCTTACCGAACGTCTATTATTTCTGATTTGCTGGTTCACTGGCTGGGGCACCGGTGACAGCAGTCGTGAGTACCCTGCATGTGGTTGAAAGTGTCCCGGCATCTCCTCCAGCAGTCCTCCTAGGTTACGAATGATTTATCTCACACTGGCTTTTTGTTCTCCAAAATGCACCTCTAAATGGCGTCACTATTTTTAATGGCTGCAGCAGATACTGAAGCATGGGCCCTTTTATCGGAAAGGTTTAATGAAGTGCTAGGCTATTATTGAAGTATATGCAAAAAAGGACGAGCATACTCGTCCTTGGCACTTAAGAGGTTAAATGCTAATGTTGATCATTTGATTTAGAAATGTTATGACTATTTTGCATAACAACAGATGCATCCCTAGGTTAAACAGCAACCCCAGAGAGGTCACAAAGACTGTTTCTTGGGCACTTCCAAAATCTTGAAGGTGGTGACAACCAAAGGACAATTTACAGGGATCTCAAAGTGTCTGGGACAAAATGGTTTCTGCTCTGCATGAGTACAAGGATGAGTAGTGGCAAAACCAACCAATCAACAAAACCAATAGTGATACCAATCGTAAAGGTAAAACAAACACAGTCAAGAGATACACATCCTTAGCTTGTTGTGGTAATGTTGGCTCAGGTAAGGCTATACTCTCAGGGGTGTGCATGTAATCCAGTAACAACCCAAATAGCAAAGTAAACAATCCAAAATAAAAAGAAATGTCCAATCAAGATTCATGAAAAACATAGACACCAATATACACATAATATATAATTATATATAAAATGCTATAACAACTCACCTGGGTAAGAGAGAACATAGAATATTCAATAGATAGAAAGATGTAGCATTCTGGGTGATGAAACAGAGGTGAAAAGGCAAAAAGCAACCACAATGAATTTAAAAGAAAATTAATTTCAGTGGAAAATGGTGCAAACATGATATAACCAGTATCTAGGAGTCAACTTTGGACCAGGGGGGGTAGTTATGTGTCAATAGTACCTTTCCTCTGTTTATAGAATGTTTGAAAGCATTGAACCAGGCTTCGAGGTGTGCTGAGGTGTGGGTCGAGCCAGGTGCAGGTGCGACAAGGCGTGCAGGGTCAGGATCTCAGAAAGTCTTGATTGCAACGTTTGGGTCATGCAGTTCAGATGACTTGCCTGGGTCAGAATGGGAGTCGAGTCAGTTTGATATGTTGGCAGTTGCTAGTTTGGGGCAGCATGTGAGACCATGCTCCAGCGGTTCGAATGGATGTCCTTCAGTTCAATGTGTTGACCTTGGTGCTCCGATGCAAGGTTCAAAGAGGCAGCGTTTTGAGATTGGCCTGCAGTGGAGAACAGGTTGTTTGTGCTGCACAGGTGACATGCTCCACTTGGGATGATGAGGCAGTGAGCCAGTTTGACAGTTGCCAAGCAGCAGTAGTTCAAAGTTTAATGGAGGCTCAAAAGCAACACCTGCGAGTCCCCTGGTTCGATTGCAGTGAATACGGTTCAAATGCAGTTTGACCGGTTTGATGTGGCAGAACAGGGAGTTTTGTTGATCTGGTCCTCCAAATGCAGTGTGACCCACTCCAGATGCTCTAGGATAGGATTAATCTGTTCAGGGTCGGCTCTCCCAGGCTAGGGAGGTTTGATACAGATTGGCAGGGCTGTGCCATCATCAATAGTCCCCCAAATGTGCCCTGGGAGTGTGTAGGGAGCAAAGCTTGCTTCTGCTTTGTACTGCTGTCTTTACCTCAATAGCTAAGGGGTTTGGAAACATTAACTCTCCCAAAGGAGGTCTGGGTAAGAGAGAACTGAATTCCTCATTAAGTTTTGATGTCTAAAAGTGAAACAAAGAAGGAGTGGGAGACCAACTCTTTTATGGGCAAACGTCCACAGGTGATTGGCCTAAAGCATGCTTCTTTGAATGGGTCCAGCCCTTGTCCTTGAGAGAAGTAGTCTTTGCCTTCTGACATCATACCCAAAGTATTTTGTATTAAAGGAAGTGGGGGAGGGGAGCAGTAAAGAAAGAGAGGAATAGTGAGAAACAAGGTGGTGGAATCTTCTTCCAACTGTGTTGAAATTCCCCTGTCTACACTAACCCCAATCCCCTTCCCTTGTGTATAGCAACAAAGACCCCATTGGGTATGCATCCTATGTCTGTGAGGCTAGTCATGTTATCTATGTCTGTGCCCTTCGAACCCGGTTTCACAAGACAGCTCCTGCTGAGGTGCTGTCTTACTGGAGAAAGGTGTTACCTGGCCTCACAAAGGATCAAAAGAGATTCAACCCCTACTGGCTCCTGTCCTGCTGGGTGCAGCAAGACAGCTAGTCTAGGCGGAATACACATATCCTGTTCATGGCTGAACTGGACTCAAAGGGTTGACATTAGTATGATACCAATTTGATGTGCCTTTAATAATTATGAGAGATACTAGCCACCATACCTTAAACTCAGGTATGGCTTATATTTAATATTTACAACTGCTACCAGGATAGTAGCTGTACTAGTTGTGTGGTTTGGGAACAGATGCTCATACTTTGATCTTCACCATCAACACAACTGTATTTGGAAATTAATTCCATAAAAGTTAGCAGTACAAATACAGAATAGAGTAAAACCATTTCAAAGGTAAAACACCATGCACATTAAATACACATTCCTCTATACAAATAAATACAACTATTGCACAATCCTCAATAAAAAACCTCTCTTCTTCCAACCGCTTAGTACATAGGTAGAAACTGCATATAAAACATCGATAGATTTTAGATTTTCACAAAGATGTTCCGCAGCAATCAATGATGACATGCCCCAGTTACACATACAGGCTTTTAGATTTCTTTTTCTTGTAGCATTATATTGTGGACAGCAAAGAGAGAAAACGTGGCAAGGTTTCTCTCTTAAAAGAGAAAAAAGGGCACATTGGTGACAAATGTTCTTCACACTTGGCAACAACTGTGGCCAAGGCTAGATTTCCAAGACGCATCTTGATTAATAGAGTGCGGTTTCAGGGATCGTCGAAAAGGGATAAGTATTCTTCCATCCTAAATGTGTCTTTGCACATCAAATATTCATACCCCATAGTTAGATTTAAGCACTTCATGTCATATTCGACTCAGACAAATTGTGTGCAAATCTCAACAACAGGTGTTTTAAATGACACATCAATATACTCAGGGCGGATCCAGAGCTCCTCCAAGTCCAACTTGAATGCAAGCTCTTTTATTTGCCTGAACCACTGAATAGAGGTCACAATCATTTTGGGACAGCATGTCTCTCAGTGCTTCTCGAAAATTCATATGACTTTCACCCGCCTAGATACATATCCCCAAAAGCATGGGCTTAAGTGCAATCAAATCTAATATACAAAACAAACCCTATTCCAGGTGCAAAGGTATATTTGGGGTGCTACTCGGGTGCCTGAAAAGCTTTTTCAGAAAATGATTTTCTGTCACTGGTAATGTTTTAGTCTTCCTTGAGCTCCACACTTCTGCTCCACAGAGGGCGCCTTCTAAAACTTGGACTCTCTAAATGTAACAGTGGGTGGCACGGAATTACATGTTGCTCTATTGGCAAAGGCATTTTTTTTTTGGGCAAAATGGAACATAGTGGCCCATCTGTTTCTTTAAGCCCATCGGAGTACGTGACAAAAAACAGGATTCCTATTTTCTCACCTGCCAACATGGCGGCATCCATTGAGAAATCATCCAACACACCATCAAAGAACACATTAAAAAGTAATAGGGCAAGCATGCAACCTTGCTTAACACCCTTCATTACGCCTCATCTTCCCCTGGCTGATGAATCATCTTTAAATTCAATAATTGCTTTCAGAAAATCTAATGGAACCCCCTTGTTGCATAGAGCATCCCACAGAGTCAGCCTCGGGAGGCTGTCAAAGGCAGTCTTTAAATCTTGGTTGGTTTCACATACTTGCCTTGGATCAGGCTCAGCCATAATATCTGGTCAACAGTACACAAGCTTTTCACGAAGACCACTGCAAGTGGCTTATCGAATCCTGATCTGCCACCCATGCTTCCGGTTTCATTAGCAGGACCTTGCCGAAAATGTTACTTCTAAAACAAAGCAGAGAAAATGGCCTGTAGCTTCCGGGGTCAGCAGCCTCTCCCTTTTTAAATATCGGCAGAATTTCGGAGAGGCTCCATGCCGGCAGTTTAGAACCAGTCTGCAGAATTGCATTAAACAACACACACAAATATGGCACCCAATTTTCTGGTTTACTTGTCTACAAATCGGCTGGCATGTAATCGGGGCCCAGGGCTTTTCCCACGACCGAGCATCCCACAGCCTCGGCTATTTCATTGAGGCACATTGAAAGTGGTGGTTTGTCCATACACAAGGGGGGAGCACCATTAAGTATTTCTGGGTAACTTACAAAATTGTGCCTGTTTTCCTGATACAATCCCGAAAAATGATCAAACCACGTCCTTTCTGGGATGCAGCTTGTATAGGTTTTGCTGCACTTTTGCACCCATAGTCACAATTTCCCAAAATTCACTGGCGTCTTTATCAGCCAAGGACATTTTAGGAACTTCCACATATTTAAATAGTACACTATTTTTTTCGTATTCATGATTTTCTTATAGTCCTTCCTTAAAACATGAATTTCATTACCAGGCTCATAGGTTCTGTTTTTTAGGGCTTGCAATAGCATAGATTTAGAGGCCCTACATACCTGGCCGTACCAGCCCACTTTTCGTACCTGGAGATCCTTTTTATCTTTTACCAGCTTGGTAAACCATTTACTGAAAATAGTCATAATCCTATCTACCGACTCGAATATGGCATTGGCATTTTCGGGCCCCACGAACCTTACATACTCTAAATCTGGCATTGCCAGTCGGTAAACTGGCATTGCCTCCGAATATTGTGAGGAATTCGGCCATATGCATGGCGGGTGTGCGCTCACATGGGCTTTTTTGAACTTTTAAATGAAATTGAATGATGGTAGATCAACCTTCGGAATATGTTTGGGGCTAATCCGCATACATTTTCCTATGCTCACCGCATGACATATACATAGACCTGTGTACTGTAGGTGGACACAGCCTACAGGTGCCGTCCCCCTGTCATATTTAGTTGGGATATAAGAACCAGGATTACACCATGTCATCTCAGAAGGGGGAGGGCCATTACCTTTATTCTGCCATGGCCAGTCTAATTAACTAACAAATGCTCCATGGATCCGCCATGTCCTTTTGTTTACCTCTGTTGCTGGTGGCAGAATTCCATAACAATGAGAGTTTCATTTAAACAGGCCGACATGGGGCCTGGCTGCAGAGGTTAACAAAGGAGACAGGAAACTCCCCAACACCCTTGCACATGCACTGTGTCAACCTGATGCCAGGTCCCACCTTCATCATTGATTGACAGGGAAATGTCATGTCTGCGACGGCATGTTTACAGTAGTCAGCCCCACAGGGAGACCACATTCAGAAGGTACGAGTATGTTGATTGATGGCACCAGAAATCTAGTCGCTGCATCTTCAAGGGAGACCTGTCACTTTAATCAGGAACCACAGAGAGCTCCATTAACCAGAGAGACCCTTTGATCCACAACAGACAGGAAGATGGGTGGGACTTAGTACTACATGTTTCCACCTCTTTACCTTTTCCGTTGCAAAACACTCTGGCTATGTCCTCATCCATAAAGGAGATTGTTGGTGGCGACCCAGGATTGGTTCATTAAGGGAGGCTTCACCCTACACCAATCCCTTTGGTCCATTTGGCTTTAAAGAGGCCAGAGCCCCTCTTTTTTCGGCAGGTCATCTGAAGGCTTCACCAGAAGCAGGAAAGAAGAACTCAGCATTGGACCTTGGCTGAAGGTGCAATCTCCCTTAAATCTTCCGCCAGTGAAGGAAGGCTAGGACCTCCAAGAGGGAAGCAAGATCCCTCCCTAAACATCTTCCAGAGAACAGAGGGAGATATTGAATCCAGAGGATCCTCTTAGCAGCTCCAGAACCGGTACCCAGCTAGCACACAGCATGCCCTGCTAGGCTCTGTAAGAAAGCTTCCTAGGAGGAAAGTGCCAGAGAGTCTCTGAACCAAACCAAGGACAAGGCAGCTGCCTGTACACTCTCCTCGGCTTTGGGCTTTCTGCCTTAAATGATGGCACAAGCCCAGTGAAGAAGCTGGGAAGAGTGCATCGACAAGCATCTACTGACTTCCACCTTAAAGGTCATTTTCGAGCTAGTCCAGCCCCTCGAGATGCAACCGACTGCAACACTGACTGTTGTTACGCCGCAGTTGATAAAGCCATTGGATACGCCTCTAGCAGTGCTTCAGAATCACTGACTTCAGACTCGCTGACCAGCTCTGAGACAATGATTCCTGACCCTGAGCCGACGTGTAGACCAGCGTGCAGCCGACTGTTCAGACTCGCTTGCTGAACTGCCTGCTGCCTGATACCCGCAGCTATCTCCAATCTTGAACTCTGTCGCAGAAGATGCAATGCACCCTGAAACTGACTCTACACTCTCGAGCACCGAGAATGTCTAAAAGCACAAGGTACATTGTGGTTCTGTCCCCCTGGTAGTACTCCGAAGGCCCCTAGTGACATTTTACAACCCATTGCTCCCTCTGTGTTAAAACTAAGCATCCTTGAACTATTGTGATTAATTACTATACCGACTACCCTTCTCTCAGTATCCAGAGTGCATCCCTTTTGCTTCTTTGAAACTGTCTGTCCTCTGCATTCCTTTACAGGGTGGGTTGTATTTTGTAGCGAGCTAGAACTGTTTGTTGTGATAATAATAAAGTAGATATGTTTATACAACCTTGACTGGACAGACTCTTTTATCATTGGGTAATAATTGTATTTTTGCTGTTTTGCAAAATAACCAACGATACACAAGGTTGCAGAGATAAGCCTGCCATTCCGTCCACAGTTACCAAAAATGGACAAGGAGGTTTATAATAGACTTGTGCTTCCAACCTGTACAGATCACTACTGGTGTACTAGAGGTGTGGGGCTTATTGATGGTTTAGAAACCGATATTCATCCCTGGGCCACTAGTGCCCTGGATGTTGATTTGTCACAAGTATGCTTAGTTCAGTGCCGGTTCCCCCCATTTCAATCTCCGTCAATTATTAGATCCACAGAGCACTTGAGCGACATTTGGTGGATCCTTGTTACGTAAGTGTGCAACCAGGGTCAGAACAAGCACGTTGTCATTGCTATCCCTTCTCTTGTTCACCTCAAAAGATCTAACCAGGGCCTAAGTGTCCAGGTTTACCATAGCATAGTCAATGTGGCTATGCTTATTACCATTATGGTAAGTTGGAGCAGGGGGAACAATCGGGAGCCCATGTTTCCTGAAAACACAGTATGTCATATTCTCTAACAATTTTACCCAGTCAGGGTCGATGAAATGTCTCAAAAGGCCAGCCACATTGCATGATACTATCTTCACCTCCTTTGGTGAAAAGCCAATATCGTCTTGGTTGATAGTTTCATCCAGGCTATTGAGTAGAGAAGGCGAAAGGTGTCAAAACAAAGGGGGGCCTGTTGGGCGATCACAGCCAGAGGGGTTTGGGTTCACCTTGGACCTGGAGTTGGGGGGGTCTTCCCCTTTTTTAAATTTAAAGATCAGTCACTTGAATCACTCTCACATCTATAGATAACAGACCTGACCTTAAATAATGGTTTGCCAAACACAATTTTATACAATCTAACCCCAATTGTGGATCTTGACAGAAATGGTCTGCATTTAAAATACCAGATCTTATCACAGAAAGGCACAGTTTTTTGTGTCTTGGCCAATGCGTGCATTTATTGATGATGCTATTGTGAGAAACAAGAGGGTGTCTCACCCGCAAGTCCCCGGGGATCTCTCTCGCTCAGGTGGCCAGTGCACGGCCATCGCCTTTGGATCCAGACCCTGGGGGTGGACCAGTACGGGAGGATGACCTGGGTGAGGGGTCTTCAGGGAGTGGGGGTGAGGCCACCAATGGTGAGATGCTGTATTCTCCCCTCTTTTGTTTATCTAGCCCATCCTATTTTTTAGGATTCTCTGAGTTCCCAACTCCCCCTCCTTTTTACACAAACACTGGGCCGAGGAAGAAGGTTACTGAGAGTAAAAGGATTAACTCTCACACATCGTACTGGACATGTCCCGTTAGTTGGGTCAGGAAAAGTCAGGCACGTGATTGTAAGTGCATACACCTGATACCAATTAGCTCTCTTCACACAGATAAAAGGCAGAACCTAGAAACACAATCAGAGCAAGGCGGAACATGAGTACGAGCAGAACTTCTGGGCTGAAGGCAAACCTACTGGAGCAGAGCGACGGACCAAGGGACGAGAGCAGCAGGTCGAAAACCCCAAGAGTTCTCTACAGCAGGTCATTGGAGCTTTGTTCTGAAGAGGTCTGAGTCTGACAGAGGGGGCCCTATGTGAACTTTGTTGTGAAAGGTCTGAGCCCGACAGATGGGGACCCACGTGAACTGCGATTTGAAGAGGTCTGAGCCCACAGAGGGGTGTCAAACCGGATATTAAATTATGCGTCTTATTACAAACGATTTGTATTTACATTGGCCTACGCCAAATTGCTTGAAAATTGTACGCGAATAACTCTCTGTGGCAAGGTCTTGACCTTAGAAATTGATGTAAGCAGCCATCTTGAATCAAGCCTCCATTTTAGGTTAGAAAACTGCCATTTTGGGGTTTTATACAAAGTCACCCTGTAATCTAAAATGGCCGTCTCGTTTGTCCTTGTTCTTGCCTTAACCTCTCCAACCTCTGTAGGGAAGTTAATGTCCAACCTGCCTTCAGGCTACATGTTAGGGTCATGTAGACCTTGTCCTTTGTTGACCTCGGAGCAGGGGATTACTTGAATTAGCAATGTTAAACTACAAGTATACAAGAATAGTAATGCTATCCGAATATAATATGCAAAACATTGTTTGGTCTGTATTAAAGCAAAAGAGTGTAAATGTTAAATTGAAGAATAATGGAGTGTGTTAGTAAATGTATTGAAAAGTAAACCGCATGCACGAGATATGTAAATTAGGAAAGTGAACCTGGCTCGACCCTAGCCCAGTGCATGATTAACCTGTAAGGGGGCTGGACATCATTTTACAAATTGCATAAAAGCACCGATGTCCAGCTAGGAAATTCCCTCACTGCTCATATTGGACCTGCTGGTGGCCTCTGTGATGTATTGACGGCCAAATAGCTATTTGTGTACTTTGTTGAATACTGTTCAGTTTTGTGATAAAGATTCTGGGAATCTTTATAAACACGTGCTAGTGTATTTTCCTTTGCTCGGTGTAACAGCCGTAATATTTAATTTTTCTGATTCCACAGATGGCGCCTGAAGGTTGAAGGTTGGCTCGGCTATCGGACCGGGATCGGACAGTGTCAACAGAACCGGCCACTCTAAAACGAGAAGTGAATTCCTCGACGAAACTGCACGATCCGATCCCTGGACGGTGAGCTATAGCCCGAGACGACGTCTTGACAAGGGTCCATATATTTGAGGTGGGTAAATTTGCCGAAAATCACCAGACACGTGGGTCCATTGCATTGTCCTTAGTAACCCGATCGGGCCTCCCAGTCCTTTGGTCAGGTGAATCGTGTCCCGATTCTTAATTTAACCCTGACAAATTTGAATTTGGAGCATTGTACTCACGAGCACAATTATTTAACCAGGTAACACCAGAACTTTGATATGCCTGGGAAATTGTCTGCCTGCTTTAGGGCATTTTTCCGCAGTGACAGACAATCTTTGGAAGATAGCCGTCCCGCACCACAGGAGGGGTCGCCGGCATGTACTATGTACTGTAAGAAAGGCTTTGGTAGTATAGCATTTAATGACATTTGGCACAGACAAACCAGACATAATTCTAATCTTCGGTGGCCGACCAATGGTAGTTTTGAAATCCCTCGTATAGAATATTTAGAGTCTGTATTAGTAAAAAAGAAGGCTAGGCCTGCAGCATTTGACGCGTTGCATAGTTGGAAAATAGAAGCTTTGCAGCAACAAAAGAGTAGAGAGAAACATATGAGTCGACATATGACGAGTGTCGAAAAGGCACGGTTATATGATCAAAATAAGCAATTGGAGTTAGTTAGGAACACGGACAGGGCATTTCAATTAGGCATTCAGAAAATCTACCCTTCAAAAGATTTTCATACGTCAGACGAATTGATCAATAAACTTTTGCATGAACGAAGGCCTGATGCCTCCGCGCCACCTCCATATGTCCCTCCTCCTGGCGCTTTGCCCCTTCCTGTTGTAGTTCCCCCTCTCCTAGATTTTTTTTTTTTTTTATATTTTTTATTTTTAAAATAAAACATTACAAACCAAACTTGCAGCATTATACATTACACACTGTAAACATCAATTAATGCCATGTTACTGCACTTCAAACCCTCCCCCCTCCCCCCAAGAGCTTATCAACCTTACAGTTCTGTGTACACTTGGTGGGGCCGGGCGTCGCCCCTCTCAGAAGCAGCAGGGTCCATCTCCGTGCCAAACAGTCCCGTAATTAACATTCTCCAAGCCGCCAGGTTGCCCACTTCTTCCTCCCCACAATTACCACACGCTTCCTGCCATACCACCGTTTCAGCCTCCGCCCACTTCTGCAGGTCCCGCCACCATATCTCTATTCTTGGCCCATGGCGTTGCTTCCAACTCATAGCTATCCTTCTCTTAGCAAGTACATACGCCAGGTCTCTCAGTTTCCCGAGATGTTTGGTGTTCCGTGGTCTAGGGAACCCTCCCAGGAGGCAGGCCCAGGCCGTGTCAATGCGTAGCAGAACACCCTTATCTGCTAATTTCTGTGCCACTTCCCCCCAAAAGCCTTCAATCACTGGGCAGGACCAGAACATATGTGTCATACCTGCGTCTTCTTCATCGCATTTCGGGCATGCTTGTCTACCTGCGCTCGCAAACTTGGCTATTTTCTTCGGGGTCATATATGCTCTGTGCGTGATGTACAGCTGTATTTGCTGCAATCTAGCATTCCTAGACACTTTCTTATGGTATCCCATGGCCCGTTCCCACATCACATCAGTCATCTGTGCCCCCACTTCCACTTCCCAATCGAGCCTCAAATCCATCAAGTCCTTCCCCACCCGGGTCATCACCACCTCATATAATCTGGAGATCTCATGCCCGCCCTCTGATATATCATATATCGTTCCGATCAGTGCGTCCGGATCTTCCGCTAGCACCGTCTCCGGCCAAGTCTTGCGGATGATCTGTACCAGCCTTAGGTATGTAACATATTGGCCCCCGTGCAGCCCTGTTTCTTCACCCAGGTCTACAAATTCTCTAATGGCCCCATCCTGCCATATGTCTTCCAATGTGGCCAGCCCAACCGTTTCCCAATATGTCCTGATAATTTTCCTGAGCTGGCTGTCCCCCATAGTTAGGGCGGCCAGTGGCACATGCGGGGAACACGGGCACGGGTTCTCAATCAACTGACACATTCTGCGCCAAATTCTCCACCCCAACAGCAACATACATGGGCGTCCTTGCAAGTCCGACCTAGGGACCCAGACAACCTCCTTTAGATAAAACGGGGCGCAGTCCCTCCCAACCAGCCTAGACTCAGGAGTTTCCTCATCAGAGAGCCATTTGGTCACGTATTGCAGCTGGCTGGCCACATAATAGGCCTCAAAGTTCAGCAGCTTGATGCCTCCCCTATCGTGGAAATTTTGCAGTTTCCACAAGGCCACCCTGTTACGGATGCCGTGCCACAGGAAGTCCCTACATACACTATCAAGTTTGACAAAGAACTTCCTGGGTATCAAGTATGGCATATTGCTGAAAAAGTGCAAAAGCCTGGGCAGGACCACCATTTTGAGCATCGCCCCCCGGCCCACCATTGCCAGCGGCAGCTTCTCCCAAAAGCGCATACTATCGCGGATTTTCTCTACCGCCGCCTCGGCATTGTGCAAGTGTTCTTCCTTCACAGCATGATATACATCAATTCCGAGGTAACGGAAAGACTCAGTTGCCCAGGGCACGGGCAACACCGGCAACCGTTCCAGAGGGACCCCAATGAAGCTCCCCAGCGGGAACATGCTCGATTTTCTGGGATGAACCGCTATGCCGGGCAGCTCCGCATACTTTTCCATGACCTCTAAAATGTACTGGAGGTTTTCCTCCGGATACTTCAGGTACAACAACAGGTCGTCAGCATATAGGGATATCAAATGGTTCTCTCCTCCCACCTCGATGCCAACCAAGTCATATTGTTGTCTGAGGTACACCGCCAGGGGCTCCAGGGCCAATATGTACAGCATCGGGGACCAGGGGCATCCCTGTCTGGTGCCTCTGCTAAGTCGCCACCTTTTGGATATCACAGATCCCGTGCGCACCCTGGCCAGTGGCTCGCTGTACAGTAGTTTCGCCCACCTCACGTAGCCAGGCCCAAACCCGTACCCCTCCAAGGCCGCCAGCAACCACGGCCACCTCACTGAATCAAATGCCTTAACTGCATCTAGGGACACCACCACCATCTCTTCATCACTTCTGTTCCCCTCTTCAATCACCCGGTGAAGTCGCCGGTGATTGTGAGTTATGTTTCTGTTGGGGACATAGCCCGTCTGATCCGGGTGTATCAGTTTACTGATGACCCTTCATAGCCTGTTGGCCAGGACCGCCGTCAGGATCTTGCTGTCCTGGTTCAACATCGACAGCGGCCTATACGATCCACAGCTTTGTCGGGGTTTATTAGGCTTGGGGAGCGGCACTATCAGCGCTTCTCTGAGCGTTTCCGGTAACCGACCCTTCTCAAAAGATTCATTGAACATTTCTAGCATCGGGGGGAGTATCTCTGCCCCATACACTTTATAAAACTCACTCGGGAGTCCGTCCGTGCCCGGGGTCTTACAAGTGGGCAATCCCTTCACTACCTCCTCCAGTTCCTCTAGTGTGATAGGTGCATCCAGCTCCTCTCTTTCTTCATCACTAATCTTGGGCAGCTCTATGTCTTCCAATGTATTTCTGATCTCTGCCTGATATTCTCCCCCTTTGTCCTCATACAGTGCTCTATAATAATCAAGGAAGGCTGCATTAACTCCTTCCTGGGTGTCTACCTCCTCTCCGTCCTCTCCAACTATCATTCTGATCGGGGGCCTAGGGGTTTCTCTCTTATATAGCCATGCCAGTAGGCGGCCAGTTTTGTCTCCACCCGCATGCTGCCTCTCAACATATTTCCTATAGTTAAGGTTACAGAGCCTTTCCCAAAGCTCCGAACACCGCTGCTGCAACGCAAGTACTAGGTCTGCGTCCCCTCCTGCCTCGCTACATTCGCGCTCCAATTGTCTCTCCGCCTTCTCTAGCTCCATCAGAACCCCACCCTGCAGGCCCTTCGACTTGGAAATAGCGTCCCCTCGTAACACAACCTTGAATGCCTCCCAAAGTGTACCAGCCGAATCTACACTGCCCGTATTAACCTCAAAGTACCGCTGGATCACCTCCCTGATATCCTCCCTAAAAACCGTGTCCCTAAGCGCCTCCGCACGGAGGCGCCATGTAGGTATCCGTACACGAGGGCGGCCATACTGCCAGGTCAACACTAAGGGCGAGTGGTCTGACAGGACCCTCGCTTTATATTCAATTTGAGTGGTCGCCATCACCACTTCTGACGTGGCAAAGAAGTAATCCAATCTCGTGTGTAGGCGCTGTGGAGCAGAGTAGTGAGAATACTGCGAGGTATCAGGGTATTTCAGTCGCCAAACATCCGCCAGCCCAAAGTCGCCCAGCAACGTTTGTAATACTCTGGCCGCCGGGGTGGGCCGATCAATCCTATCATCAGACCTATCTGCCCTTGGGTCGAGAACACAGTTAAAGTCCCCTCCCCAAATGATCGCTCCCCCCACGCATGTGCCCAGACGGGTGCATAGGGTCCCGAAGTATGCAGCAGCATTTTGATTGGGGGCGTATGTGTTAATAATGCAAACCTCTCTATCCTCAACCAGGTCTCTGAGCATAACCAGCCTGCCCTCCGTGTCCACCTCCTGCCACGTGACTCTGAACGGAACGTGCGGTGCTACCCAGATTAGCACTCCCCTGGCATAGGCAGAGTACGGGGAGCCCACCACCATGCCACTCCACTTTTTCTCAACCAGTTCTAACTTGTGCCGGTTCAGGTGTGTTTCTTGCAATAGTGCAATGTCAATCCTCTGCCTTTTGAGGTACAACATAACTTTATTCCTTTTTAAATAACTATTAAGTCCCCTGACATTCCAGGTGACAATCTTAAGGTCTCCCATGGCAAGTACGTTCCTCCCTGCCTCCCATGTAGCGACCCCCAACCGCCCACATGACACAGATAGCGTTTCGGTCCAGTAACTCCTCATATAAGCTCAAACTCCCTTCAACTATATACACAACTAAATCCCAACTTCCCTCCCCTCCCCCCACCCGTGCCTTCCCCAACATCACACACCCAAACTGCTGCCCAGCTCCAGCATCAGAGCTCAGGCACCCCCACATCTAGCTCCGCAAGCACCGGTCGGTGAACGGAGCCCAGTAGGGTGAGGTCACCCTAACGGCCACCCAACTAAAACTATTGTGGGGTAGAGAGTATCGCCCCGTAGGGCTCCCGATCAGATAAACATTCACAGTGTCTTGACAAAATAGTGCAATCATCTGACCTTCTTTACCGAAGGTGTCACACCGACTATATTCAAGTCCCTTGAGCCACGCCATCTTGCGACGCCATTTTACGATTCCCGTATCTCTTCAGAGCCCTTTCTGGGCCGAACTTCTGATTCCTGGGGGCATCCTTGCGCATCGAGCCATCCCATAGCATCCTCCGGGGTTTCAAAAAACAAAGTTTTATGTGCATGGAAGACCTTCAATTTTGCTGGATAGAGTAACATATATTTGTGGCCCGCTTCTCTCAGCTTTCGCTTTACAGACCCGAAGTTCATGCGACTACATTGTACAGTCAGAGTATAATCTGGATAAGCCGTGATGTTTGCCGCTCCTCTCGTGATCGTCCCTCCTTTACGGAAGTATTCCAGTATCCTCTCCCGGTCGCGGTAGTTAAGGATTTTGGCGATCACAGGCCTAGGCGGGTTCCCCGGAGGTGGCCTCCTAGTTAGGGCTCTATGTGCTCTTTCTACTGCAAATCCTTGAGATAGGGCCCCTCCAGGTATCTCCTGTAAGAACATGGATTCGATGAAATCCGTAGGGTCACGGCCCTCTATCCCCTCCGGTAGGCCCACGATGCGGATGTTGTTGCGACGGGCTCGTCCCTCAGCCTCCTCCGCTCTGCTCTCCAGGTTGCCAATCCTTTGTGTCAGGGCATGCAAATCGGCCTTATGAGTGGCGCAATCTGCTGTATTCGGGCCAACTTCTTTTTCAAGGGACTCCGTGCGCTCCGCCAGGGCCCTGACATCTTGTCGTAGCAGATTAACGTCCTCTTGGACCTCCCCAACCTTGCGGTCCAGTGCAGTCTTTAGTTCAGTAACGGCCAGTTCCAGCTTTGATTCCCAGGCCGCCCTCAGTTCCACAATCGCCGCCAGGATTTCTTGGTTGGTGCACGAGGACGTGGTGCCACTCCCAGCCAGCGCATCCTTACTTTTGGTAGTGTCCTGGCTCGGGGGAGTTTTAGTGAAATCGTCTAAGGTAGGCTGTTTCACCTTCGGCCGCACCGGCCTGCTCGACATGACTCAGGAAATCGATCGGTTGCTAAAGTAGCAAGTTTGTGTACAGTGCACCTTCACAGCCAGGCCATCGTTCAACTCGCTCATATTCGAGTCCCGGGCCCTGGTCGGCCATTTTGAATCGCCCTTTGTTCGCGGGGTCTTTTAACTCGTAGCCACCGATCTCCGTCGCCGTTGATCCTATTCTCTCCAGAAGTTCACAATGCGTGGCCAATACCTTCACACACCATCATGTGTATCGTCGGTGGTCAGCGATCCGTCGTACCGCACATATTTGCCCGGATCGTTGCAGGATCTCGGGAGCTCCTCCAGAACGCGTCCTCCTACATGGCTCTCGTAGCCACGCCCCCTTCCCCCTCTCATAGATCCTCCGGCCCTCCCTGTTGTTCTTCCTGTTGTTCTTCCAGCCGTCACCCCTTTGCCTGCCCCCTTGCCTTCACCTGTTGCTATTCAGAATGTGCCTACTCTTCCTCTTCCAAGTGATCCCGCATCGCTTGTAGTAGACCAGGGAGCAAGACCAAGGGTTGTGGCTCGTAATACTGTGTCGCCAGACAAGAGGAATGAATTGACTGCTTGGGCTAAACATTGTATGGAGAAGGGTGAACAAGCTGATGTTTTTTCCACACTCAAAAATGTAAAAGATATTCCTGAGAAAAATGTTTTTATCAAAGGTTTAGGGACTCATTTAAGCATAATGTGGAATAGACTAGATGATGTAGATTTCCCGGGATTTGAACGCCTTAGCATTGTCCAGAGATACTGCGGAGAAGGTATATGAGCATGTCGAGAGGATTTTTGAGTATAGGAAGGAGTTGGAAGAGTTACAGAACGAGGAAGTAGATGGTGATAGTTTAGGTATTATGTACTTACAGAAACGGTTTTCTCCTCGTCGAGAATTAAAAGGTGAGGAAGTACGAATTTGTACAAAGGATGCGATAAGATGGATTTCGGATATGTTGATAACTCCAGATGAAGTATATGGCACATACAGTCAGTATTGTTAGAAATGCAAAAGAAAGTGATACAGGTGATGGTAGAGCACCTGCAGAATGAGTGTGTAAGAAGAAAGATTTGTTGTCCCGCAGAATTGTTGAGTGTTTATAAGAGAGCTTTTTTGATTGATACTTCTTCGACTGCCTTAACGCTTGACTTGGCTTTGTTGCTTAGTAAGTGTTTGGAGCTGCCTACTTCTCAGTTGCCTATGAGAGAGGTCCCTCCGACATTTGTCCCAAAAGTTGAGATTGTGGCTGATGCTGCACAAGGTATAGTAGCCGGAGAAATTCCTGCACATTACGTTTCACAGTTTGTTCACGTCCCGTTTTCAAGACAGGAAGTGAACACCATAAAGCAATCTATTCCTGATATACGAAAAAATCCGACCGGATTCTATAAAGAAATAGAGTCGGTCTTACAGTCGTCGGTATTCACTTTAAGTGATATTGACCTATTATTTCCCGTACTCCTGCCAGTCAATCTGTGGAAGCAGATTAGGACTATAGATGACATACCTGGATTGGGAGACTAGGCTGGACAGAGAAAGACCAGCTGGCGAACGACCACCTCAAGTGATATTAACCTTGCCTGATAGAATTATTGTAAAATTGAAAACTATGGTTCCAGAAAAAAGAATCATATGGGAAAAGCTTACGGCCTGTGTCCAAGGAAGGACAGATGGTGCTACTGATTTTTTCAATCGGTTCGAGCAGGTATTCTCGGATTTCAGTGGACAAGATTTGGGCATAGAGTCAGGGAAAAGGTTGTTTGTCAACAAATGTGTACATGGATTGCTGCCCGACATCCAGTTACAGATTATGTCCTCTGAAAGCGCTTGGCAGGCGAAGTCCCAATCAGAAGTATTGCATATGGCTCAGTATTATGAAAACGTGTAAACACTGAAAAAGAGAAGCTGGAGAAAAAAAGGGGTGACTTGAAAACTAAAGTTTTATTGCAGCAGATCGTTAGAAACCCTAGATGGGGTAATCAATTTAGAGGTCAGTACATTCCACAGGGAAGTGCGCCCTTGGCTCCGGTAACCATTAACCAGTGTGCCTACTGCCGGCAGGAAGGCCACTGGCGCGCACAATGCCCGACCTTACAGCAAAGGACATTTGGGAACATGGGTAGACAATCCAGAGGTCGCCCAGGTGCAGGGGGCCCTGGCAGAGGTCAGTTTGCACCAGAATCACAGCAGTCTCCTTCACAAGATAAGCAAGTTTCGAATGTGGATAATAGAAACATTTTTTATCACCCTTCTGCCGCGTACCTCTCTGAAGAACTTCCTTTTGATAATATTTTGTTCCGCTAGGATTGGCCGAAGCAGGATTTGGAACCTACACCTATTCCCATTCATCGGAAAGGCCCCTACATTGAGATGGCGGTGGGAAATAGGAAGCATCTATTTTTAGTAGATACGGGAGCACAGAAATGTTCCATTGACCATTCACGGGTTCCAAATATTCCCCTGTCAGGGCAATCCAACTTTTCCGTAGGGTTTTCAGGCACACCTGTAGTTTGTCCGGTCTCTTTGCCGGTACCGATAACACTGGGTCCCTTCACGGAACAGTGTCCATTTTTACTTACCACAAACTGTGGGGAGAACTTGCTGGGGCTAAATTTGTTGAAAGCATTACACGCAGTAATTCATTGTTCTCCGGATGGGATTTGGCTAACAATTTCACCCCAGCAATCACTCGCCTCTCAGTTTTTGACTCGACCTTTACCGCCAGAATTTAGTAATGTTCCAGAATGCTTATGGGCAATGGATGATAATGATGTGGGCATTCTCCAAATTGAACCTGTTAAAATTATTTTGAAACATGGAGTAAAATTGCCTCGCATCCCGCAATATAAGATCTCAGTTGAAGGCGAACAGGCTTTGAAATGTATAGTTTCTGATGTTGTACATCGTGGAGTAATTGAGGAGATTACGGGTAGCATATGTAACAGCCTCATTTTGCCAGTATACAAAAAAGGTGATAATGCGATTCCCTTTCATTTTATAATTGATTTACGCGCTATTAACAAAATTGTGGCTCCTCAATTTCCTATTGTACCTGATGTTAGAACGATATTAACCATGATTCCGGCTTCTGACACTCACTTTAGCGTTGTTGATCTTAAAAACGCGTTTTTCAGTATTCCTATACACAAGGATGGTAGGTATTTGTTTGCGTTTACCCTAGGTGGACGCTCGTTTACATTCACTCGTGCACCACAAGGGTACACTGAGAGTCCAAGTATTTATAGTAGGGCATTGAACAAGCAGCTTGATACCCTCGAGTTGCCTACTACTTGCACGTTACTACAGTACGTAGATGACCTCCTCTTGGCCGCTGATTCTGAGAGTGCCTGTAAAGAAGGCACTGTGTTGCTGCTTTGTCATCTAGCAAAACATGGCCACAAAGCTTCACTTAAGAAATTCCAATATTGTTGCCAGGAGGTCGCCTATTTAGGCTATCTCCTGTGAAAGGAGGGAAGACGGTTGACACCTGAACGAATAAAGACCATGACTTTTATGTCTGTCCCAAATACGCAAAAGGAAGTTAGAGCCTTGATAGGTATGGCTTCTTATTGTAGATTGTGGATCCCGAATTCGTTAACGATTAAACCAATGTTGGCTTTGACAAAGAAGGGCATTTCTTTGCCATGGACCTTGGAACACCAGACAGCATTCGATTTGCTCAAATCCGCGCTGTGTTCGGCACTGGTTTTAGGAACTCCGAATTATGATAAGGCCTTTGTATTGTTTGTGCATGAACGTGATGAATGTGCTTTGGCTGTGTTAACGCAGGAACATGGAGGGAAAAATAGGCCGTGCGGCTACTATTCCTCCGCCCTTGATCCTGTAGCATGCGCTTTGCCAAGACGTTTGCACGCTGTTGCTGCTGCTGCTGCGTCTGTAAAACAGAGTGAGAAAATGTTCCTGGGTCATGCGTTAACCCTAATGGTACCTCACTCTGTAGATATTCTATTGAATAGAACTCAAATGCAACACCTCACTTCTGCACAATTTACAAGATATGAACTGATCTTATTTGCTCCCACACATTCAAATTCAGAGGTGGTGCGTATTAAATCCGGCTGAACTTTTACCTGTCTCGCAAAATATTGTTGATGATGACGATACGTCACACGATTGCCTTTATATGACAGAACAAGAGACTAAAGGCAGAATCGATTTGAAAGATACGCCTTTGAATAGCCCTCAAGGAGAGCTATTTTGTGATGGCTCTTGTTTTAAACTTCCAGACGGCACATCCACGGCTGCCTATGCTGGCACTACTTTAAGCACGGTTGTGGAAACCAAAAGAATTATGCATAACTCTGCGCAGGCCACAGAAATTATAGCGTTAACTCGGGCTTGTGAGCTTTCTGAAGGGCGTACAGTGAATATATATACTGATAGTCAGTATGCCTTTGGGGTGGGCCACAATTTCAGTAGACTTTGGAAAGAACAAGGTTTCTTGACCTCGCATGGAACGAAAATCCAGCACGGCACTTTAATAGTGAGATTGCTTTCAGCACTTGCACTCCCTGTTCAGTTAGCTATCATAAAATGTTCAGCACATCAAACATTTAAAATTTAATGTAGGAAAAGGGAATGCCTTCGCCGATCAGATAGCTAAACAGACTGCCACTGATTTCAGTTGAGAAATGTACGCTGTAAAAGAAGTTGTAAATGTTTGCACTTTGGGAGAAAGTATTGATGTTGTAAAAGATATTCAAGCAGATGCTACTATAGAGGAAACTAAGAGATGGATCAAGGGGGCAGGAAGATTGGATGATGATGGGTGTTGGGTGGACAATGTTGAAGGGAAATGGTTACTCCCTGACGCCTAAATTACAATGATGGTTATTATGGCTCATGGTCCAAAACATGTGTGTGAGAGGAAACTAACGAAAATGCTACACAGTGTATGTGCCAATGATAGGATTTTCAGAATTGCGGAGCGTTTTGTCCAGAACTGCATGGTTTGCTTGCAGCACAATGTAGGGAAAGGTACCTCGACTCCTAGAGGAAGTTTCGCTCCACCTTCTGTCCCGTTTGAGGTTAATCACTTTGATTTTATTGGAATGGAACGGTATAACAATCTTAAATATGTATTGGTTGTTATTTGCGCATTTAGTAAGTGGGTTGAAGCCTACCCGGTTAAAGATGCAACGGCCATAACCACGGCAAAAACTCTGTTGAAAGAGTTATTTCCTAGGTTCGGGCTGCCGAGAGTCATCTGGTCTGATAATGGGCCACACTTTATTGCCACTGTAGTCCTGCAAATTTGCAAAGGGCTACAGATTGACAAACGGTTCCATTCAGCTAGACATGCCCGCAGTGCCAGATTAATGGAAAGGCACAATGGCATTATAAAGAACAAACTCGCTAAGACATGCTGGCACCAAGCTAAAATGGCCAGACGCCTTACCGATCGTGTTACTTTCAATGAGAAAGACCCCTCAAACTAAGACTGGGCTCTCTCCCTTTGAGGTGGTAATGGGGAGACCTGCTAATATTTGGGATATGCCAAAAAGTCACTCACTACGGGATATAGAAAATGTGCTTCTTTCAGACTACTGTAACCAGTTGACTAAAAATCTGTTTTCAATTTATCACCAGGTGCGAGAAGCATTACCTGTACACTACGAGGGCCCTGGTCACAGTCTACGACCGGGGGACTGGATCCTCACAAAGGTTTTTGAGAGGTCATCTTGCTTTGCACCTCGCTGGAGGGGTCCCTACCAAGTCCTGCTAGACACCCAGACTGCCGTGCGGGTAGTGGGTCGAAAACACTGGATCCATGCGACGCACACCAAATGGATCCCACAGCCCGTGCCATACGATACAGAAGACACAGAATCTCTTTCCACTGCTGTAACTCGTGTGCCTGAAACAGCAATAACCAACAAGGGAGAATCGGAGACCGCTTCAGAATCCGCAGGGCCGGACAAGACGGCCATCTTGTCTCCGCACTCCCCAACAGTGGAACTTCCGGATCAATCCTTTCTTGATCCCATTTCCGTCCGTTCACCACTTCCAGGAGGAAGTGACGACACTTTGTTCTCACCAGAAACGGCAAAATATAATTTGCGCCCAAGGAAATAAATGTACAGCATGGTCTGACTGTGCGACTGGAAAAAATCATTTGAGGGCTTGTCTTTTCGGCCCGATTGTACAGAAAGATTCTGTCGGCTAAGGGTTGTGGGAAGGACATTAAGAAGACACGCGACTGGAGTCGCCAGCAAACGAACAATTGGTGTTTTTTCGATTGAAGACTACGATGCCTGCACCCGCTACCGCTCGTACTGAACTTTTAGATAAAAATATGACTAGCAGAGAGAATGATAAAGTATGTAAGGGGACCCCCAAAGTGTATTGTTGCCTTCTCGTACTAATTACTGGATTTGTAATGACTTTTGGGTTTGGGTTATGGTATCTGGAAGAAGCATATCCGTTAGAGGACTTTTTACCTATTGAGAATGTATCTGTGATTCCCACTCCTTCTGTGCAATTACATACTTTGTCGCCTAGAGATTCTTTGCATAGACGGAATTATCAGAATAATACCCTTTTATTAATCATGAATGCCACTCATGCAATTTTTAATAAGACCAATTGCTGGATCTGTACACATTTACCGCAACATGGGGATAAAGGGCTTGGTTTGTATATTTACCCTTTGCCTCTGACAACTGCTTGTTACCCTTCTCTTAGAGCACTATTGTTTGGTCGATGGAATGACAGCATTTCAGGGAACTTTGATGGTACAAATTTAAATAATTTTGAAAAGAATGTTTTGATACCCCTGGGATGCTCGCTTTTTGCAAATAGAAGCAAACCAAACGTTGCTTCTGTTAGGCCCTCTGATAGATTGTCCCGTCCTTTTCAGTCTTTAACCTCTTTCAAAATGAATGGCTCCTATAGGCAATAAGGATGCCACGCCTCCATCTTATTCTGTTAATCACAGCCCCGATTCAGTATCCTTCTGCATACAGAGGAATGGAACACGGTCAATGGGTAATTTTAGAAAGTGCGCCAACGTTGCGAATTTGACTAGTGAAAACAGACCTCTGTACGTAGGCGAACCTGTCTATTTTGTTTGCGGTAATGTGGCATTTCCGTGGTTGCCCAGGGATTGGCAAGGAACCTGTTATTTAGGGATTCTATTACCTGGGGTATTTATTGCCAGTACTACAGAAATTTCAAAGACTCGTCCATGACGAGGTGTAAAAGGGGATAATCCGGCGCAAACTTTAGGAGATATTATGAAATCTTTTGTACCATTTTTTGGGCAAATTATGAATTCAGAAGATATTAGTGGAATAGCGAGAGTATTGGAGAGAACCATCAATCGGACCACTGACATACTCTATAATATGACGCTAGAGCAGAGAGCGATAAGATTAGTGGCTCTTCAGAACCGGATGGCATTAGATGTCATCCTGGCAGAGCGAGGAGGAGTATGTAAATTAGTGGGGTCCGCTTGCTGCGTTTACGTTCCAGACTCCTCTCCAACGATCTTTAGGGCGATCCAAAATCTACATGTCCTTAGTTCAGAAGTACATGTTCCTGAGGGAAATTGGGAACTTGGTACATGGTTTTGGGACCTCCTACGGTCATGGGGATGGAAGTTGTTCTCAGCCCTACCTATTATCTTGGGAGGTTTCTGTTTCTTTGTTGTTGTATACAGTGTCTCCCTGGTATATGCTCAGTATTAGTGGGATGTTGCGCGCAAGCAACAAGCGTATTGGGGAATAAAAGATACGCCCCAAAGAAGCTCTCCAAAGAATATGTGTTGAAGGAAACTCTGGTATCAGACCTAATGGCAATAGATATGTCCGACAATGATTCAGGGTGTCTGGACGATGACGCATGGAGTTACTTGCAATCAAATCAGAAATAGTATTAGCACTTGGCATAGGCCAAAAGGAGGGTTTGTCAAACCGGATATTAAATTATGCCTCTTATTACAAACGATTTGTATGTACATTGGCCTACGCCAAGTTGCTTGAAAATTGTAAGCGAATAACTCTTTGCGGCAAGGTCTTGACCTTAGAAATTGATGTAAGCCGCCATCTTGAATCAAGCCTCCATTTTAGGTTAGAAACCACCATTTTGGGGTTTTATACAAAGTCACCCTGTAATCTAAAATGGCTGTCTCGTGTGTCCTTGTTCTTGCCTTAACCTCATCAACCCCTGTAGGGAAGTTAATGTCCAACATGCCTTCAGGCTACATGTTAGGGTCATGTAGACCTTGTCCTTTGTTGACCTCGGAGCAGGGGATTACTTGAATTAGCAATGTTAAACTACAAGTATACAAGAACAGTAATGCTATCCAAATATAATATGTGAAACATTGTTTGGTCTGGATTAAAGCAATATATAAAGAGTGTAAATGTTAAATTGAAGAATAATGGAGTGTGTTAGTAAATGTATTGAAAAGTAAACCGCATGCACGAGATATGTAAATTAGTTAAGTGAACATGGCGCGACCCTAGCCCAGTGCATGATTAACCTGTAAGGGGGCTGGACATCATTTTACAAATTGCATAAAAGAACCGATGTCCAGCTAGGAAATTCCCTCACTGCTCATATTGGACCTGCTGGTGGTCTCTGTGATGTATTGACAGCCAAATAGCTATTTGTGTACTTTGTTGAATGCTGTTCAGTTTTGTAATAAAGATTCTGGGAATCTTTATAAACCCGTGTCAGTGTATTTGCCTTTGCTCGGTGTAACAGCCGTAATATTGTATTTTTCTGATTCCACAGGGGAACCTACATGAACCTTTTGTTGAAACATTATTTGGAAGTCTGGAAAGAGAGACTTTAATGTGGAGGGCCAGACAGGCCTCAATTCATGTTTTGGAACTGTTTATTGTGTTGAAAACCCGAGCCAGAGTGTGTCATCCTGCTACAGAAACCGCCTTACTCTGTGTGGTCTAAGCTGGGAAGGAGAGCTGATTTAGCCACATTTATTCTTTTTAACACTGATTTCCTTTACATACAGATCTCCTTTATACACTTTTTGTACAAGAGATAGGGCAGGCATTAGGTTTTGTTAGCATAGGCCATTTTGGTCTGACGGCCTCCAATAGGACTGTTTTTTTATTGTTTGATGGTCGAGACTACTCCCATCTTAGTTATAGAGCAAAGTAGGAGTTTTCCAACCCCAAAAACTTCAAGAAAGGTTTTACAAATTGCACCTATTGTGTCAGTGTCATACTTGTGATACTCTGCTTCCCCTACACTATCCTTGTCTTCCTTCCCCCAGGCTTCAACTTTGATACATTTGTTAAATATATAACATGTTCCGTAGGTAGTGCACTCTCACTTATTTGTTTGTTATTTGTATCAGAAACACTCTGTCTTAAATAAGATTAAGCATGTGTTGCAAAGTGTGGGGCTGTGGGGCTAACAACTTAGGACCTCTCATCATGCTTAAGATTAAGCATGTGTTGTACATTGATGGGGCTAACGACTTAGGACCCCTCATCAGTACGCCCTTGGGTGAGCTATTCACTCAACTCCAAGCTACTAGGAGTTTCAAATAAGAAGAATCCATTCTAATTGGTAGCACAGAAAACAACAGTTCTATAGGAGAATGGTGATTCAAACATACACAAATTAGAAAATACTTGTATAAACGCTCAGACTGAAGGAGGGGAAGGCCACCCAGCTACCAACACTGGCCCTGGGGAAGAACACCCTGTCCCTGTCGAGGGTGCCTCGCACTAGGTTGTGCCTGGTGCAACACCTATCTAAGAGTGATAGAGAAGAGAGCTGTCCCTATCCTTCTATACTGGTGGCATGTATCTGGTTCGAGACAAAGCGTCAAATCTTCAGAGCATTGCCAATTGGCTATTGCAGCAGAAGAGAGAACTGTATATTAGATTCTGTCGCCGCTCGATCAAGCTGGTGGCAACCTGAAAATATGTCAACTGGTTGTTTTCCAAACTGAGTATCAACTTTAATTCTGCCCGTAGTTCTTAGTAGGTGGAATGCAATAAGTTCAGATGGAAGGCCCACTTGCAAAGAATAAAGCTAAAAAAGCTCAAAAGCTAAAATGGCTCTTATAAAACAGCTCACTCCATACACGCGAGTGTGCAGACAATTGTTTCTCAAAACTCTATCTCTCTGATGTGATGGGAGATATCAGAACAGGTCATGAGAGCCCTCATGACCACAAGGGTCGACCGGTTTCGATGGCGTTGGGGGAATGAGCCATCTTCTTCAGGACCGTGATTCAAGACAAAAATGAATTGTACTGGTTCAGCATTGTTGAACTGGAGGTGCCACGGTTGAGTACATGTGTCTCCTGTGGGGAGACAAGAAAGAGAGAGAGAGGAACAGGGGTTTAGAAACCTCTGCCCTGGCTCTCTCTACCTAATGGGCAGTTGTGGTCTTCCTTCTTCTAACAGAGCGAAGGGAAACCAAATTGCTTAACATGGTTGCAGGATTGATGAGGTGCCTGATCACCAGTGAAGTGTGGGTCTCACCGTTATAAAGGGAAAGGAGGGAGGGGGTATGGGTGACAGAGGCTGTGTGAGAAGGGAGCCTGGATCCCCATCTACTGATGGTGCTAGTACACAAAAACACAAACATCAGCCAAACGTGGGCTGAAGTGTGGTAAAAGCATGCGTTGGAGTGGCTGTACACCGCAACTAGAACATGCTGGGCAGACTGGCAAAACTGTCTATTACCTCACAGTGGGATCCGGGAAGAGTGTTGGTGAGTCCCTCGTGTCTAGCGATGCAGCATCAAATAGCTGAAAAAGCAAGAAGCGGTGGAAATCAACCAGCTAGGAGGGGTTATGGAGTAATCCATAGGTATTGCAAATGGCAGGCTCAACAGGAAATACCTGATATGCTGAACTGCTGGCTCCGGACGATGTGCTGTGGTATACAGCTCAATCCACGTATGGCAAATAGTGTGCCCGATCGCCTAAAGAAACGAAGGCAGAGCGCGGTCATGCTGGCGTCTGTAGTGAAGCGTCCCGGAGTCTAGGGAACGCCTGATCTGAGCAGTGTGCCTGTCCAGGGAAAATGTGCCCAATCACCTCCGAAGAACAAAATGGAGCACGATTGTGCTATTGGCAAAATGAGTGCCTCCCTGTTGTCAGGGGGACGCGTGTGCCACTGGGTGCCACTGTGTAAGCAGCCAGGCTGGGAGGTGGGAGGGAGGGGGTGAAGGGAAGGGGACAGACCTGTAATTATACCTATAACAAAAGAAGCCTTGAAAGCAATGTATCCATTAAGGAGACCATTCTTTATGTATCCACAAAGAGCTGATAGTCTCTTGGGACGAATCCCTGAAGAGCATGTGAAGACGGATGAAAGAAGAGATTGTTGAAGTCACATGGAGAAACTGACACACCTCAGAAGAGATTAAAAGAAAGAAGATGGATAGACCATATAGAACCTGATGACGAAATAAAGAATCAAGTGACCCTTTACGTGCAGAACGAAAGATTACACGTGTGAAGAGCACAGAAGAAAATGAAAACCATTTCATAATTGTACAGATGCAGTAACGCAAGTAGACAAAGTAATCATAAGTCTGGTTATGCGTAGTGAATAGTGCGGGCGGTGCTGCCAAGGTTTATATATATGTATAGGAATCTGGAAGTTCCACATCGTATTTTAAGCAAGCTGGACCCCATGAATAGATGGGTTGAAAAGTGTGGCGCAGTTGGAAAAGCCCAGCTGAAGATGGAAGAAGAATCAAAGAGGTTTGCTGGCTGAGTGTCAAGAATTAAGGCAGCCAAGAAACTGGTTATCTATCATGGAAAGATACAATGAACGTGAGACGAGAGCTGAGCTCCTGTTAAGGTGCAACGGAAAGACAATGAGTGCGAAGTCTTATTAATTTAATATCATTAAAGACAGCGAAGGAGCTCAAAACGTGGTCTCCAGTCACATGGTCAGATAAAAATAGACTTTGGGCAAGCTACACCGAGACCAGAAGCTCACGCTCCCTTTTATTCCAAGGAGCAAGAAGCTACTACAAAGCCAAGTTCAAAAGACTATTCTCATGGCAGATAGCTTGAGTGATGATGGATGAGGGCTAATTGGGTGGGGAGGCCTGGTCAAGGCCAGCCCACCAGCACCTGGGATACCAGCTCGCGTGCTGATAACGAGTGGATTATTCCAGAAGGGTACCAGCAAATCAACCGATTATAGAGGATTTTGTACCAAAGAGCCCTATAGTTGAGAGACCAATAGAACGTTGTGTATTTAATGACATTCACAATGATTTGCACTAGGGTTGGGCAGAGTTGTCCATCTGACAGTAGAGCCCCAATCACAATACCAACCCCCCATAGAAAGTATACCTAGATGTTCCCCTTTAACCAACCCCAATTGAAGTTAGGTTTTCTTAGTTTGCCACGTAGTATGACGTCTATAATGATGAATTTCTAGTATAAGAGTGTTGTTTATGTGATACGTTGAAATTTTACTGCCAGACATCGGATGATGTTCGTTGTACTCCCTGTTTTAGATAATTGTTAATAAATAGACCAAGTCCTTTGCCAACGTCCTGAGTCGGTTTTATTATTGATGCTTGAATAATCTCTGCATCCCCATCCACCCTGTGGAAGACTCAGTGGTCTTCAAACATTTTTGGCTGGGGCCCCCCCTGAGCAAATTTTGGGCAGGTAGGGACCCCCCAGAAATGCCAAATGGACAGTATGTATTGCGCGCCGTCACCTGCTCCCATCACAGGCGCTGGGCTCCCTCATCCCACCCCTACCCAGTCCCTGGCCTCTCCCCACCCCATCACACACCCTGGGCTCTCTCCACTCTGCTCCCACCACTATCCCATTGTGCTCCCACCATAGTCCCTGGGTTCCCCCCATCCCATTCCCAACACAGTCTGAGGGCCAGTGGTGGATGGTGATTTTTTTAAGTGGAGGGGCATAACTATTTCCCCCAAAAATGCCATAGCGACCAAGCATAGTGAGGGAGCCCGAACCAATAAAGGGGGAGTTCGGGGGGGTTTCCCCTATGGTTTTTTTTAAATAATGGGTTAAAATGTTGCATTGTAGAGCATACTTTTAACAAAAAAAATTGGTAAATAGCCAAACAGTTTGCAATTGGTACTGGGGGGCCCAGGGGGCAGGCATGACATTTTTTACTGGGCATCTATGATAGATGTCCAGTAAGAACATACCATCCCTGTTCCCTGGGCCCCACTGGGCCTAACACAATCAACTTGATTATGTGTGTATGCAAGGCGCTGAACATTCATACAGCAATCACTGTATCATTCACACAAGCATCCATCACCATACACTCACTCATAACATAAACATACACGCATCTATACGCATGTTTAAATAAAAACAATGAACATAAACGTACCTTCTGCATTGGCCTGTGTGTGGGTGCTGAAACGCCCTGCTCCAGGCTTCTCTGTCCATATGTGCGAGGAGGCGCAGGAGCTCCCCCTCGGACATACAGACATGCAGTGCCCCAGCCAGCATTTCCAATAAGCTATGCAATGCTGGCGAAGCAAAACTCCCCAGCACTTGCATTGCTCAGTGAGCATGTGCGGCTGGGGAACTAAATTGAACTGTCAAAGGGAAACAGTGTTTCCCTTTGACATTGTAGCCAGCCCAGGAGCACTCCATCAGCTGGAAAAGGCAGCTGAGGGAGTGCTCACTGTTTCACTGGGCTGGCTCCTTAGCTCCTCCATAATGGGTGAGGGGCCACTGGGTGGGTGCTCCCTCGCTATTATGGATGAGCCGCCAGGCTTGGACTGGCCTATAGGGCAATGCATGTGCCAAAAATGTAAAATGCTAGTGTGGGCCAGTCAAAATGGGCCACCATTTTGGCCAATGTGGCCCAGTTTGATGAGTTACTTAACTATGCAGTTAGTAATTTTGACCATTGTTGCTGAATATATCACACTTTACTTACATTTTAACACAAAGCACCCCCTTGGGTACTATTGAAACAGTGGGCCTCATAACAACCCTGGCGCTAGCTGTGCCTGTAAAACCGGCACGGCTGCCGCCGGAGTTGCATCCGTGTCTGGCACCCATGAATGGGTAATTACCGGGTCATGCCGAGATAGGCGAACTTGATAATTGCCCTTTCGCGGGTGCCAGTACTGGTAGATCCCCATTCCCATTTGAGCCCGAATGGGGAGCTCGGATGCACCGGCACTGTTAATAACAGTGCCGGTGCATCCGATGAGCTGTGCTCGCGGGTGGCGCACGGCCTGCCAGGTCAGACCTGGCGGGCTGTCAAGCACCCGCGAGCACAACTCGTACTATGGCGGTACGGTAGCAACAGTGCCGGTAGCATACCAGCACCGTTGTTACCGTACCGCCATAGTTGTAATGAGGCCCAGTCTGTGACTAAAGGAATGAATATCCATTTACAACTGCAGCCCACTTTTTAATTGTTGCCTGAGACAGTTTCTTGCTTCAGCCCGGCATTGTGAGCCACCTGTGCCCATTTCTTCCAATCTAAAAAAAATAAAATACTAAATATATATATATATATATATTCAGTAAAAAAACGTTGTTAAAGGGACGTAGGTAAAACCGAAAACCCCCTGAAATTCGGCAGTTATGGTAAGATAAGTAACTATAACTCGCGCCACCGTGCACTGCTAACACTAACACCCAGGACATCAAAGATGACATCACAAATGTCATTGATGACATCACTGATGACATCACATGTGCATTTACTTTTCATGAAAACTCTGTACAAGGGATTCTTATAATGCTGACCAAAAACTGTCAAGGATCATTGGGATAAATAGCATGAGCTAATTAGTACATTAAGCAATGCATTGATATAAATAGCATTCTGTTATGAAGTTCTATACAGTATACTAAGCTACTCATGCAGAAACATAGGCAGTGTGTGCAGCATACATGATGAAGGTGCAATATTCATAATCTTGTCATGTTGAATAGTGAAATGATAACTGCTTTCTTATTAGAGTTTTGCGTACTGTGAAACATGTAATAAGTAGATAATAAAACCCACTTAATACATAATTATTACAGACAAAACACAAAGACACAACAACACATACAAATATGAGTATATACAGGGACAGTGAAGTAAACAAAAAATCAGAAGTAGTAGCAGAAAGAGTTCATAACCTAACTGATTGTCTTTATGCAGAGAAACTATTGCTCTGTTTCAAAGCTGCTACTTACCATATGTATGTGTATCACATGATGTGACTGCACCCAAAGGAAAGGAGAGTGAGTACAATGTATACAAATATGAGTATATACAGGGAAGGTAGAGCAATAAAAATAAAACTATGAGAAAGTGCTGATAACCCTAATGATTATCTTCATGCACAGAAAGGATTGCTCTCTTTCAAGCCTGTGTCTTCCGCTATGTATATGTTTCATATGATGTGACTTGACCCTAAGTCTACAAATATAGTAACTTTTCAATTTTTACTTCCTGACTGTTACTGAAGAAAACTCTGTGGCCTAGATATGTCAGTAAAGGATAAAAAGGGAGAGCCAGACATGTGATGTCATCAGTGATGTCATCAATGACATTTGTGATGTCATCTTTGATGTCCTGGGTGTTAGTAATAGCAGTGCACGGTGGCGCGAGTTATGGTTGCTTATCTTACCATAACTGCCGAATTTCAGGTGTTTTTCGGTTTTACTTTGAACCATAACGTCCCTTTAACAATGTTTTTTTACTGAATTTCATAGGTTTTTAGTAGCGCAACTTAACCATAACGTCCCTTTAACAAAGTTTTTTCACTGAATTTCATAGGTTTTTAGTAGCACAACTTAACCATAATATCCCTGACTTCATCTACATGTAACATAAAACATACTGAACCCCCACTTAGTGATTTTGATGTCCGCGGACTACCGCCATGTCCGCGGACATATCGAGAATCTGAGCGTGGTGAATGTAAATTTAAATAGTGTGCCCCATTTCCCCTTTTAAGTTGGCTCTGAAGAGACTTTTTTTGTTTGTTTTACAGATGCTTGACAGACACCTGTTATTTTGTATTTTTTTTCTTGTTTTTTTTTTCTTACTTTACTCCTAAAATCTTCGCATAACCTTCTCCAAAGCAACCCTTACATTCCAAAATAGAAAGGCATTTCCCGTAAAAGATAAAGAGATGCCATCTTCTTTAAAATGAACAGTATTACTGGCATCAATATTCTCATTATTACAGAAGAACATACCAGCTCTAAGCATGAAGGCACACATGCCTCGGTTGATGACACACCTAGCAATGTTTTGATGAGGACAAAAAACTGAACTATTGTCCCATATTGCCCTAGGTAGTAATCCAGAAAAAATTACTTTCGCATTTGGAAGGATCTTCATTACGGCTTGTACCAAGCGTTCCAAATCAGCCAACAAAGTAGGGGCACTGACGTTGCCCAAATGGAAAGCACCATAGTGCAAAACTACCACATGCGGACTGTTCATCGTGGCCATATCCTCACAAACTTGTACAATTCCCTGTACATTGCAATCAGGCACAGTGCTCCACACCACCTCCACTCCTTTCACATCAAAGTTATTTTCAACATGCCTGCATCGAGCGTATTGTTGTAAACCATGCACAAACATATCTCCAAGCACCAACACCCTGACTTTCTCTACTTCTGCCATCTTCACCACACACAGTCTCTTTCAACACAAATCCACAACCTTGACATCTGCTTGGCTAATCCGTACAGTCTTCTTTCCATGTTGGATTTGCTGGAAAACCCCGGATGTAGCACGCCCTGTCTACGGACAGCCGCGGTGTCCGTGGACCGCGTAACTCTTCGACACCCCTTCTACCATTTCCACTTTACTCCCTGTGCCATTCCCTCATTGCATACAGCTAAGCAGTTACACAATACGAAGAACGTCCTCAGAACACCCCAATTTTGTTTATTTTCGAACATTTCAACACTATTATCATTTCATTATTCAACATATTAACATTACAAATATTATACTTTCATCTTGTACGCTGCACACAATGCTATGTTTCTCCATTAGTAGCTCAGTATACTAGATAGAACCCCATAATACAATGCTATTTATATCAATGCATCGTTCAAAGCACTAATTACGGTATGATATTTATTGCAATGATCCTTGACACTTTTTTCGCAACATTATAATAAAAATCCCTAGTACACAAATTTCATGAAAAGTAAATGCACATGTGATGTCATCAGTGATGTCATCAATGACATTTGCAATGTCATCTTTGATGTCCTGGGTGTTAGTCTTAGCAGTGCACGGTGGTGGCGCGAGTTATGGTTGCTTATCTTACCATAACTGGCGAATTTCAGGGGTTTTTCGGCTTTACTTGGAACCTTAACTTCCCTTAAACAAACTTTTTTTATTAGCACGCAAACAATATAGAAAGATGTAGTGTAAACAGCAAGTTCTCACAGATAGCTTTACACAGAATGTTGCAAAGTAAGCATTTATGCTCGTTCACAGTGAAGGTCAGCTGCTTCCATTTTATTCTCGCGGCCCGGAGAGGCCCACGACTCCCAATATAAGGTTCTATTTTTTTTTTACCTTGACAGACAGAGATTGTGCTGAAAGACTTCTTTTGAAGAAGTGTAGCAAAAACGTAAGACAAGATAAAGATGAAATTTCTGAAACGAAACCACTTTTGTATATTATATCACTTTGAGAAAGATCGTTGGCACACGTGGAGTCGTATTCTGGGACTGCACTACACTTGGACAATGGAAAATGCAATTATAATGTAAGTAACCCTTTAGATTATTTTATACCGGAATATAATACCAATAGCGTGCCATTAAAGCCTGGTCAAGTTGTACTTGTTCGTTCAATGTGGTATATTGTTTTCTACCGCGCACTATCACCGCCGAATTGATCCCTTGTCGTTTAGAGGGCTCTGAAAAAGGCAGACGACACAGGGTGGGTTAATAGAAATAATTTAACCGGTCTGTAGCCGGTCAAGCGCTCTACTCGCTGTGCCACTTCACTGTAGCCGATCAAGTGGCACAGCGAGTAGAGCGCTTGCTTTGACATCCGTGCACAGCTTGCTAACACAGGTTCGAATCCCGGCACGGCCAAACTCAGCCTTTCATCCTTCCGTAGTCGATAAATGAGCACCACACACCATGGGTAATAATAAGCAGCGCTGAGATACCTGACGGTTCTTAGCACTATATAAATGCGAAAATATTATTATTTTATTATTAGCATACTCCGTTGCACTATCTTCGCTAGCAAATAGTTTCACGCCCTAATAAATAAACTCAATATTTTTAATAAAGATTGGCTGGTGAGACTAATTTATGTTTTTTAAAACAGGTATGTTGCCCCATTTTGCCAATGTCACAATTTTCAGACTCCAGTGGATGGATTTTTCAGCTGCCAGGTGCAGTTCCATGTAAGCAACTTCATGACCCTCACCATTTTATGGGACAATCGCCAAGGACCAATATGCCCTTACGCAGTACTAGCGGCTAGAAGCAACATACCAACCATTATGGTGGTCTAATGCCTCGTTGTTGGAGCAACCTTCCGATTATCAGTGTGACCATTTACTGCTTTTATCATAAACCAACAGCCTATCTACCGCAAAGGAACAGTGCGTGGCTCAAAATAAACTTTTGCTGATCGACAGCAGAGACAATTGCAAATCGCTGAATATTCACTAAACATTTCATGTGAAATAAATGTACTTTACCAAATGTACAATCATGCTGTTTACTTTTAAACCACAGTTTCATATTCCGAATTGTGGCACACTGTGTTCTAAGCTGATCTAACACCCTCTGTACCGCGAAGGAACATCGCGTGGCTCGTTATGAACTTTTGCGGATTGACAACAAAGACAAATGCAAATCACTGAATATTCTCTAAACATTTGATGTCAAATAAATGTACTTTACAAAATTTACAATCTTGCTGTTTGCTTTTAAATCACAGTTTCATATTCCGAATTGTGGCGCGCTGTGTTGTGACATAATGTGTGTTGTCTTCCGGGTTCTGTGTAAAGTCACGTAGGACTGGAGACGACTGGGCGCGTTTGATGACGCACCCTGTAACGTCACGGAGAGAGGCGGGGAATATGAATGCTTTCATAATGTCAGGCTTAGGGGCGGGAGATATGATTTAGTGTCGCAAAAGCAAGTCAGCCAGGTCAATAGCGCTAGTCATAGGCTTATCACATAATGTCGGCGCACACCAGCCTGATTTATCGTTTCTTTAGTGGACAAAAAGTCAGGTGAGGCCCATAGGAAATTGTACTATCAGCGGACAAAAGGAGGGTTCGTAGAACACTTTCAACCTGACAACGAACAATGCAAACAACGTTCTCAGAACACCCCCATTTTGTGTAATTGCAACCATTTCGGGACACTGCGAGTGTTCTTAGAACACATTCAACTTGACAGATTACAATACGGACAGCGTCCTCAGGACACCAACAGTTTGTGTATTTACGAACATTTAAATACACTGCAAGTGTTTTTAGTTCAATTTTCCCTTTCTTTGCGCACAAAATGGACACATACTCCGTCGTCTGAACACCCCACCATTTAGTTTATTTACAAAATGTCAGAACAGCCGTGTTCTCCGCGGACAAATCGAACACAACAAAAGCGTATAGCACATAAAAAAACAAAACATTGAACCTATCTCATACTCCCCCACCCTCCCCAAACACTCTTACACACCAACACACTCCACTAAATACAATTTTTAATCCAAGTTTCACCGCGCTGTACGCGGTCGACGGCGAATACAAGATGGCGGGCGCCACAGAAAATCTGACGCGCTCCACGCCCCACGCCGTCCAATCAGCGAACACGTCGCATGTCTGTGGACATGACGCAATGGGCCAATCGGGGCGCTGTCCGCGGAGCGAACAGGGAAGTTCGTCCGCGAAGCGAACACAGATATCACAAATTTTTTTGCCTTACATTTTGGTCATTTTTTAAAACCTACTGGACGGATTTACACCAAATTTGCAAAAGTACGCTTTCGGGACCAAGCCGCCGCTCCTGCCGCAAATTTGGTGTAAATCCGTCCAGCGGTTCGGGCTGTAGCCGTGCGCAATGTTTTTTCCCATTATGTCTATAGGAAAAAACAAAAGTTTTGGGACCCCCCCTATAACCTTGCCCTCCCTGGACCAAACCTCTCCAAACTTTTTTTGCAAAGTTTGGTGAGGATTCATCCAGAGGGAGCGAAGTTATAAGCCACCCAAAAAGTGCTCTTCCTATGGAAACACCAACTTAACCATAACTACATGGACGCGATTGCGTCCATGTAATACATGTATATATATATATACACATAATAGGTCTTTTATTATATTTCATGCTGAGCTCTCTTAGCCCCCCATGGATGCACCCGCGGACCCCTGGGGGGTCACGCCCCACAGTTTGAATACCTCTGCTGTACAGTGTTACCTCATCTTAAAGGGCCTTTGGGTTCACTTGGTAGCAGATGGTTGATGGTTAGATAGATCCATCGGATAAGTAGGTCTTTGGGGTAAGCGGAACATCAGACACCCTCTGCCATCCAGCAGGATGAACTCAAGGTTTCCTGTGGAGAACGGTCGACATAGCCAAACTTGCAAGGAAAGAAGATGCAGGTCGAACGGGCCCCTCTTTCAGAAAATCCCTCCTGGTTTCCACAGGCACTGAGTGGACAGAAGGTGATGGTGGTTGATTGGAGGAGGGGGCGATCCGGAGAGTCCGGAGCCAAAAGGCGAATTGTGAGTAGATTGAGGAAACTGGAAAACTGTGGGAACGGGGTTGTGGTACCACACAAATAAATAACGGGGTTGATTGATTAAGACGAGGAGCGTAAAAGTGTTGTGGACGAGGAGCATTCCATAAGAGCCCAGAGTCCTAAGTTCAAGGAACTTTTAGAGGGAGTTGTCTTTAAACCCAAGTGGGTAAACTAGGCTGCGCACAGATAGATCTGTGAGAGAAGAAAAGTCAAACTCCTATTGGAGTAGTTTATGGGCTAAGAGAAAAGGAGTAGATACCATGGTGTAAAGAGTCGACTAGTTTGTTGTATTGTCTGTATAATTTATGTGTCAAGTAGAGACAAAAAGTTATTATCTACCCTGAGTCATTGTCGGTGCCGACCGTAGGGAAAATTGAGAGAAATAGAAAAGCAGAGGCTTTGAGCGGCGAGTGTTGGTTGCATACTCATATTTGTTACTTTTCTGAAAAAGTATTCTCTGTAATCACTGGTAGGTATAGACAGTCAATTGAGACTTGTCAAAATGGGAGAAGTTACACCACTGATGCACATGTGCAAAACACTACCAAAACATATGCCTAATATCAAACAGTACAGTGCAGAATCGTGAAAAGGCACAGCAGACAAAATGTTTACGGCGAGGCCGCAAGGGGGATCATTGGCAAAAGCAGTGTTGCAACACAAGACCACATACTTGGACGCAGCGTACACGGGAAAGAAATTGGTGAAAAGGTTAGCTATTTTAGAGCTTTGGAAAATGTACCAGGAGGCACAAGAAGATCCGCCCGCTGAGGAGTGGATGCTTAACCAGGTCAGGGAGGAAAGTGTTGAGCCTTCTGCTCCCCTTGCTCCAACAGAAGTAAATGGTGATAGTATGGAAGATGCAGGGCTGTATCCATTAAAGGAACTGAAAGCGACGACAGGGTATAGTAACCCGATATATGAACTGCCCGCTTATGGTAATGAGGATAGTCAAAAAGAGACTAAAAGAAAGGAAGAGATATTTAAGGTTTCACAGGGCAAGGAAGAAAAAAGTGAACGATAGAATGTATCTTTAGAGATAGAACGAGAGATTAAAAAATGGAAAGGAGAAAAGGACAAAGCTGATGAAATCACACTCATACAGAATGAATGGATGGGTGGATACAGAATGAATGGATGGGTGGACAGATTTTTATTAAAGTTTGATGGGAAGAACCTTGAGGAAATTAGACAAAAGAAAGATCAAGACGAGCAAGATAAAAAAGATAGGGAGTGAGAAAAGTGATTGAAGTAAGATGAGAATAAGAGAAAGAATAGACAAAGATGAGAGCAAATATATCAGGAGAAACAACAAAGAAAGGACGAAAGGGTAGAAGAGCAAAGAAAGTACGACAAAAGCAGAGAGCATTTGAAGAACAGGACAGGTTAGAAAAGAAGAGAGAAGAAGAAGAACAGAAATTACGAGATGAAAGAATGCAAAGACGAAGAGATGAGGAAGTGCGTAGGGCAAATGAAAGAAGGGAAGAGAAAAGAAAAGAGGAAGAAAGTGTTAGATGGGAAGTAAAGAAACAGAAGGAATTAGACCAAGAAATGGAGTGTAAAAGGAGACAAAAAGAACGCGACATTGAGCACATCCGAAAAGAGTTATTAGAAACATGTCCAGCAATATCATGGAGCCATATAGAGAAGTTCCTCCAGCCACAGGGGGCGATGGCAGAACCACTTGAAATAATCTAGAGGAGTTTGCACCGTTAAAGGAGGCTACGCCAGGACCATCTAGGGTAAAACTAGATGAGAGTCTTGAGATAGGAAGCATTGGAGACAGGATCTATAAAGTCTATCAGGAGATGAGGACAAAAGGTGAATCGGGAAACAGGGGAAAATAAGATTGCTCTATAGTTGCCCAGTGACGAGGCAAAGAAGGAAGCCTGTTCAGTTCTGATCACAGAGCCTTGTCTTTGGACAGGCTGACTTTAAACAGTGATGAAAGCCATACTAGTTGGGGACTAGACATGTCAGATGAAGAAAGAGAAACCTTCCGTGGGGAGGAGGGAGAAAGAGCATGTGGTCCTGAGGGATGCATGCTGTCAGACAAGGAAGTAAGATGGTCAGATCTGGAACAACCTACGGACAGAATGCCAGATCCCATAGCACCTCCCAAGCACCCTAAAGGACGATCACATAGTGAGAAAGGAGAATCGTCACCATATGTGAGCAAGTTAAGGTAATTGCCAGGAAGAAGGCAATGTGGAACCATTGTCTCTGCTTTGGATAGGCAAACAATGGGAGACGATTGTGAATTTGGGTATACCCAATTCCCTTTATTGGAGAAAGGAGGCACTAAGCCACAGTATATTCCATGGCTGCAGATGGATAAGGATAATTTAAGATGTAAACTCCCTAGTTTAATGGCTGGGGCGGGAAAATGGATTTATGAACAAGAAAAAAGGACAAGAGGAAATACCTTAGCTATAGGGTACATTAAGGGTCTCCTAGCAGCTATTCTTGGGGAAAGGGCTGATGACATTTGGAAACGAGCAGGCTATTCGAGTGTCATGGCACAGAACACAGCTCATGACGGAGCACCATTTAATGATTGTAGAGCAGACTTTTGGAGACCGCTTACAGTACAATATCCTGACACATCACATATGGGAGAAATTATGGCATGTAAGATGCTAGAGGGTGAAGATCCGCTTGCTTACATTCAAAATATTCAGGAACAGTGGACTTTGGAAATGCGAGAGCCGTGGGGAAAATCAGGGGTGGTATTTTACCATATTTTATGTCAGGGATTACCAGAGCAAGTACCGAGACAGCTCAAGAAATTAGTGGGAATGGAAGCAAGGCAATGGGCAGAAATACAGTTGACCATAGTGAACCACTGTCGACTATTGCAAGAGAAAAAGAAGAAGACGGTAGAGGCTAGGAAGCTTGAGGAAGCTAAGTAAGTTCAGAAGAAATTGTCAAAATATGCCATAGAAGATGCCGTATTGATAAGTGAAGTGGAGAAGGGTTTGGAATACAGCAACAAGCAATGGGTGCATCACACACAAATAATCAACGCCAGATGGACCAAGAGGAAATGGGTTCATGCCGAGATGCCGAGGTATGGACTTCAGAGGAAGAGGTAATTTTCAGAATAATCAAGGTGGTTTTCAGAATATGCAGAATGAGAATCAGAATATCCAAGGATGGAAAATGAGAAGAGTACCTCCTATATATTGGACATGTGGCATGACAGGGCATGTTGCACGCATGTGTGGAAGTCAAGGGTATGTACAAAATGGACAATTCTCAAGAGGGGGGACAGCTTATGATCCAGCATATAGCCCACAAGCTAGGAACGGGTTTGCCCAAGATCAGAGAATGTACCAAGCACAAGCGCTGCAAATGCAGTAATTACCACAAATACGACAGCTCCAAGCACCATTGAATCCACTGCAAGGACAGTCAGGGCATGCAACCATGCAAATACAACAGAACATAAACACAGGGCAGTTATTGACTCCTAGAATAGGAGGTACTTCTGTAATGGGATGACGGGGGACCAGCATAAATCCACAATAGGACAGCTCACGGGGCAACTTGATATTTTCATTACTGTCGATAACATCAGACCCCGAAGAGGAACCAAGGGTTGATGTACCGATAGGAGGCAAATATTTTTCTTTTTTAGTCGACAATGGTGCAACTCGCTCCTGTATACGTGAGGGCAAATATACAATGTCGGGAAATGCTATAAATGTGCAAGGTTTCTATAGAGCTACAAGCAGAGTTCCTTTTAATGATGAATTACCAGTCTCAATAGGAGAGTGTGACATGTCTGTTCCATTATTGTATTCACGGCAGACACCAGTTAATATTCTGGGAGGAGATCTAATGACAAAGCTTCATATGACGATTTCTTTTACTGAGGATGGCATAGTGTGTTCTACTCCAGGGATACACTACTCAAATGTGGGTGAATTTATAATGGCATTTACAGGGCACATGGCCCCACGAGGAGTGCCAATGGAACAACACGTTTTTCTTTATGGGATAAGAATTTTATTAACATGGCTACCCGGCTAGTGGGAAAAACAATGAGAATACTTGATGAGTTTTTATTCAGGCCACAAATACCTACGGACGAAGAGGGGGGAAGGATTGTTCCGCTAGTACTAGGGGCAGCCATAGTACGAGGGGAATTAGCCATGCTCTAAGGGTTTGATGAGGGCAGGCCATGGAGAACAGTGATTGCTATTGGGGAAGGGTATAGATTGACTGACATCACAGATGAGGATATGTTTAAAGGCGATCCAGCAGACAATTAACTAATATTTGAAATGAATATCACATATTGGATTAAGATAGAGAAAAGAGAGGTCCTACAGTGAATGATGATAGTGCGACAGAGTCCAGAATATTTTGAAGAGGACTTAGAAAAAGTGCCAGCCTCATTATGGACTACAGGCCCTATGACGTAGGTCTATTGAAGGGGGTAGGAGAAGTTAAGATTAAACTGAAGCCAGGAGAAATTTTACCTTAAGCAAGACAATATCCCATGTCTTGATGGCAAATGAGGGTATCTTTAAAACTATTTCTGCACTAATGGACCAAGGTATTTAGTGACATCAGAGTCACCATGCAATAGGGCTGTGTACCGTGTGAAAAAATCAAAGGGACGGTCATGGCGTTTAATCCAGGACATAAGTCCAATTAAACAGACTGTAGAGGCAGAATTTCCCTTAGTTCCGAATCCTGCAACAATATTACGTAGTATCCCCTTTGAAGCAAGATATTTCACAGTGATTGACTTGAACAATGCATTTTTCTCAATCCCATTGCAAGACTCTCAAGATTTGACATCATTTACGTTTTGGTAGACAAAGCTGAAAAGCACTCGTTTACCTCAAGGGTACTGTGAGTCTCCATCGATTTTTAATAGGGTCCTTCAGATGGACCTAGGCAACATTGAGTTGAAAGTGAAAAGTGTTGTGGTGCAGTACATAGATGATCTATTAGTTTGCAATACGATGGAGGATGAGTACTGACAAGACTGGATTCAATTAATCATTATCCTAGCAGACAAGGGATATAAAGTGGACAAAGAAAAACTGCAGTATTGTCAAGAAGAAGTGTTGTATATAGGCCAGTTGATTTCACATGAGGGAAAAAAGTTCCTGAAAGAGCTGAGGCAATTATGAAAACAGCAAACTGCACACGATAAAGCAAATGCAGCAGTTCCTAGGACTATGTAACTATGTTAGAGCATGGGTATTTGATTATAGTTTATTCACAAAATCACTTTTGCAGGCTCTGAAAAAAGCACATGTAAACAAGGATAAAATAGAATGGACTAAGGAAATGGAGGAAGGGTTTGAAGAATTAAAGAAAGCAATTTACACAGCTCTATTTTTAGGAATTCCAAATTATTCTGAGGAGTTCTACCTATTTTCACACACGAACGGATGGTTATGACTGCCGTTCTTACACAGAGAACTACACGGGGGTATACACCCCTGGCATATTACAGTGGGATTTTAGATCCAGTTATGAGAGGACTCTTTCCTTGCGAACTATCGCTGGCAGCAGCCGCGTTCGCCATTGAGAAGTCTGCAACCACAGTGATGGGGTGTTCTTTGACATTGTTTGTTGAGCATGCTTTATGTGCTATTTTGGAAAAACCCAAGGGTACGCTGATATCCCAGAGAGCATCTGCATATGAAGTTGTTATATCTAATCCTGCAGTTAAGATAGTCAGGTGCAGAATAGTGAACCCTGCCACATTTGTAGCTGAACCAGTGGCAGAGGGTGAGCATGTGCATGACTGTGCTAGTTATGAAGAATCATATGAAGATGTGCCGTGTGTAAAAGAGAACGCGCTGTCAGAAGGAGAGACTCTCTTTATTGATGGGTCATACAAAAATGTATCAAATTAATGGAGAAAGACTGACTGGTTCAGCTGTAGTGAGGCATAGAGCAAATGCAGAATTTGAAATTGTGGCAAGCATAAGGCTGCCATCTCATTTTTCGGCACAAGCAGCAGAATTGGTGGCACTTATTATCGCGCTTGTGAAATATGAAGGAGAGTAAGTGACGTGTACAGTGACTCCGCCTATGTGAATTCAACTGTGCACGCAGGGCTAGCATGTTGGAAAAGGAGGGGCTACCTCCAAGCAGACAGCTCTCCAGTACAGCATGCAGCATTATTAGATAGACTCATCATTAAAGCACTACAGCTCCCAGCAGCCATCGCAAGATTTAAATGCGCAGCACATATTAAGAGAACTGATTTTATTTCATGCAGCAACAAAGCCACGGATGAAGAAGCCAAGAGAGTTGCAACTTTTTCAGACATCTCGAGTTTTGATATTCCTCACATAAGGAAGCGGTAAATTATAGCTGTAGTAATACAAGAAGGATTCAATCATTTGCCAAAAACACAGTTAATGGAAATTCAAGACAGTGCACCACAAGAAGAGCAAGAGTAGTGGAAACACAGGGGGTGCTCTTTATCCCCCTCAAAAAACATTAAGGCAGCAAGATAGCACTGGGAAGCCAGTAATGCCAGTAGCATTATTAAAGGTAGCGCTTGAACAGCTGCACTACCCCGCACATGTAACTAGGGAAAGCCTTGCTGTGACTATTGGGGAGGATTGGTTTGTACCGAACCTATTAGAACACATTGCATTTTATGTAGTAGGCTGGGCACACATTGCAAACAATCAGAGGAGTAACAGGGAGGCGAATGAGAATGCCTCTGACTCCTCCATCGCGGATTAGAAGTGATGCCCAGATGACAGCAGAAATGTTAGGAAATGAGTTACTTGCCTATTTGACATGTATGACAACTAGTATCTCTGTCATTTCAGATCAATTCAAGCACAAGGGGTGTCGGTCTCAGGACACAGATGAAGACCATTCAGAAAACAAACCTGAGGAACATTTACCAGTACCAAGACTTTTTGAAGGAGATGCTGTGTTGATATTTAATTTCACTAGGCTTTAGTGGTCACTACATTCTAGAAAGTGTCACTCCCTCAGCTGTAAAGGTCCAAGAAGGACACGCATGGATCCACTGGGGCGACGTCAAACCGTATGCTGGTGAGACCGATGCACCCCCACCAGTTCATTCAAAGTAAGTCAACACAAAGTAGTTCAGCATGTGCAGACTCGATTGATGACGAGGAAGAAGGACGCTGAAGCTGAAACTGCTGATTAAATAAAGCAAGTGTGCATTTGGACTGTGGCTCCCATAGGACATTCCTTATAGATATTATAGCAGGTGTGCAAACTTGTTGCTTGAACCACAGGAACCTTTTGAAAATGAAGATTAGAAAGTTGTTGATGTGTCATCATTATGCCTCAGCCATAACATTTGTTTAAAAATTGGAAGAGGGAAGAGTATCCCGACTCCTTTCTTACTGAATTTCTCTTCGGACACCCAAATGGTCTTGTCAGATGTCGACATTCACCGGCTCTTACTTGCTGTTTTAATTTTTATTCTTTGGGCATATCCTGCACTCATAGGGAGAAGTACTAACATTCATGTGTTTTTGGAAGATCCTACAAATGGTCCAGTTATAAGGCAGCAATCATTTAACAAATTTTGCAACTTCCTGAGCACTTAACGAATTTGCCTGATTAAAGAGGTTTTTCCTTCCTTAAAAAGTAATACACAGGCATAATGTGGAATCCTAAAAGTGATACAGTGAAGGAAAATGAGCAAACTCAGCTACGAGTGAGAAATCGCCGTTGTTGGGGACTAATGTATTAGTGTATAACCTATGCATACACAGCATTCATCATCGTTCTTCTGATTCTATTGTTACATATTGTTTATTTTATTGGTCCAAAGAACGTATCAGTCCCCCTGATTCTTCCCACACCAGTGACCCTTACAGACATATCTGTTGCACGAAGTCCAAGACCATATGTGATTAACCCTACACCAGTGACACATGTAAGGTCACCTATTTCACTGACAGGTGTTCCTATGATTCCTCCTGTAGGAAGGATGTATACTGACATATTTTATGAGTTACTTATACAAGCACATCTGGCAAGAAAGAGACCCAAGAGAAGTACAAGAGAGGATGACTATAAGTTAAATAATTATCTAGACATTACAGCAAACTTACTTACTCTTAAAGCACGCATTGAGTAAGGGCTCTGGAAGGGCTGTTTTGGCTGGGACTCTATGTCGCTCTGCTATTGCTATGAATCCTGCTATGCCAAAATCAAGTGGATTCCTTGAAGACCGTGAATGCTGCTCCTCCCATTAACCCACAATCCTATATTTACAGAGTGCGTGCGCATCATCACGTGCTCATTGAGTAAGGGCAACTAATCACTATGAGAGATGTTCTATGGATTCTACTGCCGAGTCTATTATATATGCGCAACCGACTCCGCGTAGACAACTCTTCTCACAAGCCAAGTCTCCAGCATGCCACACAAGTAATAATGCTAGGCTGGAAATAATGCTAACGGCAATGAACACTACTATATCGAGTTTATTCAAATTATTAGAGACATTAGATTTGAAAATATCACGCCAATCAACACAAATACAATCAATAGCTGATTGGATTAAGCAAGAGAGCCTTACGCGGAAGAGTGAAAGTACTATAGTGGCCGCTTCTAAATCACTAGAATCAGGTTTAACCTCTGGTTCCCAAATAATTAATGATCAAATAACAGCTTTACCAACTGCTGTTCCTCAATTTCAGCAAGTCATTTGTCCCATAGGCAACGATCGAAGTGATAAGTCTGTAGTTAAAATAAAGGACTCTTGGATCAGCGTGGAAGCCGTTTAACCTGAAATGTCAACTGATAATGAAGTAAACCCTTTTGACATATTCACCGCTCAAACATCTAAGATGGGGCAGCACAGACATGTAAACCTAAACCGAATTCTGTGTTAATTGATCACAAAAAAAATCAAAAAACATGCGTGCCACGAAATCAGCTAACTTTAACAGTGCAAAACCGTTTATTTGAGCCATATGCAGGGTATTGAAGAGCCCCAAGAAGGACAGGAAGTCTCACACGCGGGTGACACGGTAGACAAGAATAAAGTATTATCTGTTATATCTTTAAATCCAACTATAGAGCATTCCTTGAGACATGAACCGCTAAATGAATTAATTGCAATAATCGAAGAAGATACACTTAAACATCCACCAAAAGTAACTGCATTGCTAGTACCAATACCAAATACATCAGAAAGTCAAGAAACCAGAACAATGGATATCAAAAAGTCTGTTGATGCATACCTGCTTGAACGTACCCAAAACCAAATGACAAAGCGTACCCAAAAGATTGACATCACTGATAATATTAGGCCTGATATATCATGTAAGGAAGGGTCGCAAACATGTTCGCAAATGATTCAATATGCCCAGGTAGTAGCACAATCAGGAACCCCTAGTCTTACCTCGATCATGAGTTCTAATACAGATAAGCTGCAACACAGGACAAATTTGAAAAACAATAAAAGCTTAGTAAATGATCATCTAAAAACAAACAAGAGCAAACCTGCCAGAAACACACTGACCATGATAATGAAATGTCGAGATCTGCCGGACAATAATTATGATCTGTCTAGGTCTAGTGTATTAAATATATTTTCAGATGTGCCATCACTTGAAGATGTTTCAACCATAGACATTGAGCAAGTTGAATTTTTGGATGATAAGGATGTATCCATCGTTCGACTCTGGATACCCTTTGGCCTAGTTCTAAATGCCATTTGGAATGCACAAATGTAGCTTTTTAGAATAGGCTTCATTATAGCACAAGACCCAGAAGTAAGAAAGCTTGCATTACAGATCAATGAGAGGGTGCCAGGTACCACTACCTGTACGTGTGAACATGTAAATTCCATGAAGCAGATACAAGAGAGGGCATAATCACCAGCCGAGAATTCTTGCACTCATTTCCGCCTGGCGAGTTTTAATACCAGTGGTCATTATCATTTACAATCAAGCAGTGTAACGCATCTAAACGATTTTGATATTGTGGCCTTACAGGAAACATGACTTACCACATCACCAGTATGGGACAATCATGAATTAATATTATTACTGGCAAAAATAGCCGCTGGAGGCTGACCTACATCTGGCTTGATGGCAGCTGTAAAAATTAGCTCTGGGTTGTCCATCTTGCCATGGGCCTCTCCCAATAACATCATGTAATTAGTCCATGTAAGTTGGTCTGGCCAGAAAATAGCCCTGTTAAACATCTACAGAAATCCTGTGGGGATCACAGAAGATATCTTTTATAGAACAGTAACATCACTGCTTGAGACTATTATACTGATTGCGGGTGTAGCAACAGCAATTATTATTGGAGACCTGAATTTAGATTGCATTAATTTGACATCTAAAAACAAACGGTCAGAAACAACTAGATGGCTAAAATATATGAAATCTAGAAACTTCGGGATGAAAAATGTTGTGGTAGCAGGTGATGCCTCGGCACAATGTACATGGCAAAGAGGAACCTCACAGAGCATTATGGATTACATATACCTAAATGAGGGTCTTTTTAATGCGGTATATACATTTGAAATACTTCAATAACCTCATAATGACCATAACCTGTTATCTCTATGTGGAAATGGCAGACAAAAAATGAATAGCTCGTCACCTGAGTTCTATACGCCTTCTCTACTCGTTAACAATGCAAAAACTTGTTTTCGCTGGTTGAGTAATGAGCTGTCATCACTCAATGCTAGATTGATCCAGTGTAACCTAAACCAATCCCCAAAACAATATACAGAGTTTTTGGATGATTTTAAGTCTCTGATCAAGGCAGGTAGTAAAACTTTCCATCATACACATTGCTTTGATGAAGAGATGCAAGCTCAAAAGAGCGCATGAAAAAAGAAAAAAAAAATATTATGAGACTGCCGAGTGAAGAGAGGGCGAAAGCACTCAAATCATCAAAATGCTGATATCATAACTGGGTAAGAGATAGACGAGCTTGGTGGTTTCAATTAGATAGTGAGGCTATGCTTGAATCTTTTCAGAATAAAAATACTGTGCACATTTGGCCTTTACTAAACAATACCAAAACTAATATTCAAAAAGAAAGTGAAATAACTGGTGTAGCTGAATGTGAGTGGCTTAAACATTATACCACCTTATACGCTGACCCAGAATTTGATGTCATAAATCTTGAGCACCACTCAAATCACATCTGGAGCCTACAGTTTACTGTAGAAGACATTGAAGAACTGATAAAAAAAAAAACTGAATGGGTCTAGAGCCATGGGCTCTGATGGCCTTAGCAACCTCATGTTTAGAACAAACTCTCAAAGCTGGGCTATAATCTTGTATAACATCTTTCAGGACACTCTAATTAGGCGCTCTCTCCCCCATTCATGGCGCAAATCGTTGATTGCTCCTATCTTTAAAAAGGCAACCACTCAGTTCCGTCTAACTATAGGCCTATAGCCTTGTTTGATGCGCCTGGGAAGGTATTTGCACGTATCGTGCTGCATCATTTCAATACATGCACCCATTCACATTACCAGCGAGACCCATTTCAAACTGGGTTTGTGGCTGGTATGGAGACAGGAGTGAATCTGCTTTGCCTTAATGCAATCAAGGCCCAAGCACTTATAACAAGACAACCTGTCTTCTTTTCGTTTATTGATGTGCACGCAGCATTTGACTCTGTGTCCCGCATTCTTCTTATGGCCAAACTTAAAAATGCAGGTTGTCCACCAACTCTCTATGACATAATTTATACCTTACATTCGGACACTTCGGTTCAAATAAGACTCACAACTGAGGGTCTGTTGTCCAAGTCCATTCACACAGCGCCGGGGCTGAAGCAGGGATGCACCCTAGCTTCAGACCTGTTCAATTTTTTCACTCATGATGCAGAGGACATATTCGATGATGTCGCTCATGATTCACCCAAATGGGATTATTGAACAGATTACAAAACTATTTCAAAACAAATCAATTGACAATTTACCTGCAGAAAACTCAAATTTTGGTATGCAACGCTGCTAAAACAAAGCGTGGCAAAATGGTGTGGACCATAGAAAAAGATTGGTTAGAAGTGGTGATGAACTATCCCTATCTGGGATGATTATTGATCAAGGAACTCATAATAAAACTCATTTTGAAAATCTTGATAAAAAATTAATAGCAGCTATATCACAGACTTAGATCATCCTACATAGAAATGGCAAGTTTTCAGCAATGCCGGCTGTATCATATTACAAAACTAAAGAAGGTGACACCAGTTCTATTATATGGAATGGACGCTAGTGCCACTCTGCCGAGTCAATTCTTTGAACAACTGGAAGGGTAATACTGGTGACAAGTACTAAATCTCCCTCAGTGTGTTCCTGTTGCTCTAGTTCGATATGAACTAGGCTTAACATCTTTGAATGCACAATATAAATGGCGACTGTGTGCAATGTGTAGGAAATGCTTGACTTGTCCACAGAGTAACACCTTGCTCAAAATTTTGTCCGAATATATATTGAACTCCAATAAATCGTTCCCTAATTCATGGACTATGAATATTTGTAGCATATTGGCTGATGCAGATGTTACTATTGAAATTTTAATATCTGATCCGCAGCGTGCCAAACACAAACTATTTCTGATGGATTGGATAAACACAAGGGCGAAGTGTCTAACCTATAAGAACGTTGCAAACAATCCGTTTGCATTAAAAAGATTGGGTGAAATGGAGTCTTACTTATACCAATCTCCATCTCCTGCCATTGGTTCTACTATCCTTCGTTTTAGCTTAAATCTTTTGCCAACTTGAGACCTTATGGCCCAGAGACACATACTACCTGCAGATGAGAATTTCTGTCGGCATTGTAAGAATTTCAATTATAAAGAAACATTGAAACATTTAATCATGAGCTGTCCAGCATTAATACACATAAAACAGAAATACTTTGCTCAGCACTATTCCCATTTAGGATTAGTTGTCCCGGATATGCGTTGGCAAATGGTACTATGTACTACATCAATTAGTATTAAAATATCTACGATCAAATTCTTAACTGCTTTAACGTTATATGATTAGATGTAGGTACAAACTGAGTGAGAGCCATTTGCTAACGGTTGATATTTGGTTCCCGGCTTTTGTGACCAGTATTTCTACAGCGTCTAAAAGAATTTGTAAATGATATTTGAGCCTACTTATTGGGTATTAGCATAGTTTAAGCCCTTTATTTTTTTCTGTGAACCTAAGTGCACTAACCTAACGATAAGTATTATTGCTAATGTGATGACCCATGCTCCCTGATACAAAGTGTACATGAGTATGGCTCTCGCTCCGTTAATGCATGTTAGTACAATTTCTTGTATTTTAGCTTAATTTTGACTTGGTATGAATGTTTTACTTCGGGTTGGAATTTTTATGCATCTTTACTGTATGATTTTGAATTGGTTTGATGTCTTATTTTGGTAGCAACTGCCTCGAAATTATCAAAATTCTAATGACAAATTTTATGGCGTAGGCAACCAATAAGCATCTAATGTTTACATGAGTTCATTTGCACTTAAAAATCTGACCTTTTAAACGTTTTATTGGAAAATATAACTGGTTTTATGATCATATTGTAAAAAGAATTTAAAGGATAGTTCCGGGACTTTTTTTTTATTGTCCCTACGGTTCGGCCATGTGTTTTTAAGCATAAATCGGTAGATCGTAGAAAACTTTCCTATGGACCTTACTCGACTTTTCGTCCATTAACGCACTCGAAATCAGCCGCCATTTTGTGATAATCCTATCATTTCCCCCCATCGACCTGGCTCACCTGCGTTTGCGGCACTAAATCAAATCCCCCGCCCCTGAGCCTGACATCAGCAGACGCGTACCGCCCATTTCCCAACGCCAAAGCACGTTTCGTGTCAACAATCGCTGCGCCTCAGCTAATGAAGTGTCGCCATGGAAATGGCAGGACGCCTCTTTCCTCAATAAGTATAAACACACCGTTTCACAACACACAGCAGCAGATTTTCGATTCCATTCCTCTCTCTGTGTTACTTTGAGTATTCTGTGACTCGTTTCTGTGCTCTGGTCAGCTACCTTCGCCGCTTCTAGGCCTTGTGAACACCTGTACCATCTCTGTAAATTATTTTACTTTCTTTACCACACAATGGCTACAATAATGCTGTATATGTACGAGCCCGAGTACACCGAGGAGGAACTACTGGAAAGGCAAGCACGCGAAAACGATGGGGATTCGGACGGCAGTTGGGAGGACCAGTCAACGGATGAAGAGCCTGGACCATGTCGCATGGACGGCGTCTCCACCTGGTGCACGTGCAATCGGTGCGAGCTAATGCCAACTGAGGAGGATAACTGCTGCTGCCGTGAAAATTCCGGGTGCCTGGCCTACATTTCGGAAGGCGAGCCAAGTCCGCAATGCATCACCGAGCTGCCAGAGTTCAGGGAAGCCTGCCTCTCACGGACCATGTTGAGGATGATGATGGTGCTTATGCACGAACTTCGCGGCACTGTTCCTCCGCGTAATCCGAGTAACGAGTAAGTATACTCTGGTTGTGATGTCAGTGATGAAAGTTTTGTCATTTTAATACAGTTTGCATATTTCTTTTTCACAGGTGGTACAGGCTGGTGGCCTATCGTTGCTTCACTTGGTGGCTTCACGGGAGGCTCGGACACCGCGTTCGGAGAGTAATACCTGCCTGTGCGGTACTTGCCATTAGACAACATTTCCCCAGCGACAGTGGACAATACCGCGGATTTTCCCTGTATGTGCTGCAACCGGAACATTACAATGTGTAATGTTTATTATTTATGTTCAATTGAAATTAAGATCTAAAATAAAACCCAACATATATTTTAACAATGGTTGTTTTGATTTTTTAAATGAATCTAGTGTGTCTCCATTGAATAGTCTTCCTGTGCCTTGTCTTGTCACACTACATGTCTCCGGCCAGCATCCTCCCTCACGCTGGCCGCCCACCTTCAATCCACATAAGTGTGTTCCCATTCACGAGTCTTCCTGTGTCTTGTCTGCACGACCACCGCCCCAATCCACCCCCGCCCTATCAAAGGCAGTTCGCACCGGGGTACTTGCGCTGGCAAGTGGAGCTGTCAGGGAGCGATAAAGGCCAAGAGGTGCCAAAGACCATGTACACTTCAAAGTGGTCTATAGAGCATGGGTTGTTGTTCCCATTGTCTACCTCCAGACCCCGTGTCTCCTGCCAAGCATCCCCCCTCACGCTGGCTGCCCACCTTCAATCCACATAAGTGTGTCTCCATTCACGAGTCTTCCTGTGTCTTGTCTGCACGACCACCGCCCCAATCCACCCCCCCGCCCTATCAAAGGCAGTTCGCACCGGGGTACTTGCGCTGGCAAGTGGAGCTGTCAGGGAGCGATAAAGGCCAAGAGGTGCCAAAGACCATGTACACTTCAAAGTGGTCTATAGAGCATGGGTTGTTGTTCCCATTGTCTACCTCCAGACCCCGTGTCTCCTGCCAAGCATCCCCCCTCACGCTGGACGCCCCCCAGCAAACTGCATAATGCCACGACATATACACGTCATTCATTCACAAACACACCCCTGTTTCGAATTCTTTATAACCCACTTCATATTTCTAATGAGAACTTCTTTGCGCTTTGCTAGTCAACCCGTGAAGGTGCTGGTTATCTGCTCTTCGTCTCTGTGAACTTCCGTGACCACTTCGAGCAAACTCGTCAGTTTGCAACCTGTGAACTGCTCCCTGTTCTACGACAAGAAACTACTCTGATCCCTGCATCTAACTGTTTGTTCGTCAAGGTAAGGCCATGTACCATAATCATTTTGCGTCCAATTTTTTAATTTATATCTATTTGCTAGTAGTCATCAAATTGCATCCATGTTTTCTTTTCGTTCAAGACAGTACATGCAAGGAACTAGTCACATGTTCTGAGTTTAGTCAAATTATTTTTCTATTTTTTTAAAGTTATTCAAATACTTATCCGCATGTGAATAACGTGTATAGTTCCAAGAACCAAAACGAACCTTGCATTGGACCTTTTATGTGTGATTTAATTTTTTAAGACATTGGTATTCATTGAGAATTGTTGATCTTTACTTTTCAGAACTTTCCACAATGCCTGCCTGTTGCATTGGCGGTTGCCCTTCGAAGACCCATAATAAATCTGAAGGTACTATAATGCATGTTTTCCCTAAGACAATAGATCAGATAAGAGAATGGGTCCGATATTGCGGATATCCACCGTCTGAGCTTGAAAGTAGAGTCCTAGAAGTCTTTGCGGACAAGAGAGGTGATCGATACCGCATCTGCAGCAGGCACTTTAGCTCAGACATGTACTCCACATCATTGCTAATAAAGAAGAAAACACCGCGAGCGACGCGAAGATTGCTCTCAACCGCTATTCCCACTCTATTCGTCCACATCCCTCCACTGGTGAGTCAAGTTTACGGATTTAGCTCTCGGCCTTGCGGTAGTGTGTAGCATTAGCTAACAATAATTTCCCCATTTATGTATCCACTCAATATGCAGGCGGAAGATTCTCTATCCGTGTCGTTATTGCAGTCATCAGCCACTTCAAGCGCCTATCGGGTAATCTTACTTAGCTATTCTGCCACTGACTTGTTTTAGGCATGTAAATCAATAGTTTTAATTTATCGTGTAATTATTTTACCTAATGGTACACCCTAGTACTCGTCCTCTAGTCTTTGTTTTCAGTTATAATTATTGTTATCCAAAATAATGCAAGTACTGTCTTTCAGGGAGATGCTGAGGAGTCCAACGCATTGACGACAACCGTTGATGTCACTCAGATGCTCGAGGTACGTTTCCGGACAGTTCCATCGATGGAGATCATCAGATCTTGCATTCTTGTAGCGTGATTGTTACACACAATGCTTCTTTCGTTTTTAGCCATTGATATGTCCATGTCGTCGCCCTCCTATGTGTCTTCTTTTTTCATTATTGTGTTCATTACTAATGAAAGTCCTATGTTTCAGGGAGTCGATGGAGCATTAGTCCAAGAAGAAGGGGGAGCATGCAGTTACGGGTCGGCGCAACAGCTTGCAGAAGTGTGCACCGCAGTTCCATCGTCCCTTGATGTTCTTATGCATTTCGAGGTATGGATACTGACAGTTCGATCAAGCGAGATCATATGACGTGATTACATCCGCTATACTTCCTTCTTTATTAACGCAAGTACTATGTTTCAGGGAGATGACGGAGCTTCTTCTTCAAGAACATCACCCCTAGTAGTTGATGCAGATATCTGGGTGGTGACACTTCCAACGATCGAGCAAATCGAATCATATTTAGATATCCATTATTTATTTTAGACAACTGATCATTTGTGCAGGTCTATTTAGATGAGCCGTTGACGCCTGGACAAAGTTTATGTTCTTTTTAACAAAATAGAAAACCATACTAATGCAATTAATGTGTTTCAGGGAGTTGCTGAAGCGTCATCTTCAATAATATCATCAATGGAAGTCTATGCGGAGCCCGAGGTATGGATCTTGAAAGTTCCATCTAACTAGATCAACAATGCGTGAATAATTGTCGTTTGAATGTTCTACACAATGCGTTCATTCGTGTTTTGCTATTGAGATGTACGTGGGTATTGGTCCCCAAGTACATTTTGTGTTTTCAATATTATTATACATACTAATGAAAGTTCTATGTTTCAGGGAGTCGATGGAGCGTCAGTGCGTGATGGATGTGCTTATCATGAAAATATAGTCGTTGCAGCGCAAGAGGAAGTGGAGACATGCACACACGAGTCGGAGCAACAGCGTCCAGATGTTGAAGTTCGAGGCAAGAAAATTTCAAAGAAAAGAAAGCAAAAGAAGGTTAGTGTCCTGGTCACTATATTATGTTGTTTTTCACTGTTAATAGTTCAATACTGTAAGTTGTGTTTAAACTGAACATCCCTTTTCCAATCTGTCCTCTAGTTGCGAGTGGGTGTACGAACTAGATCTACACAGACAGTGAAGCGAACGAGAGATGTTGCTTGTCAAACCTTTTTCGGCAGGGACTTGAGACTGGAGATGCATCGTGCCAATGGGAAGAATATGAAGTGATTGACAACGGATCTATACCACCACCAGCCATTGATAGTGAATGTCCTCCTGGTAGTTCGGATGCAGTCGGAGATCAATTCACAGAATCCACATCCGCAAAAACTAAGACCGCGAGAAAGCTGAAGAAATTGTTTTATTCTCCCATCGCCGGAGAAGGAACAGATGTTGCAATGGAAGAGAATGAAATGGACGACAATGAAGCACCATCAATATCACTGAACATAGCGGAAGACGATATCAGAGATTGTACCTTTCATGTGAGTGACATGTGCTCAACGTTACAGGCCGAACCAGCTGGGATGCAGAGTGACAGTATAAGGAAAGAGGCCAAATTCATTGTATTCGATAGTTGTTTGATTGATATTATTATTATGCTGAAATGTGGGCATTCAGTTGGTGGGGAAGTATGTGGGGAGACATTGATTAATGTGACTCGTGCAATTCGAGGCACTAACCTTAAAATACATGCCACCTGTACACAATATCATCCGTTCTCATGGTCTGCACAACACATGCTGGGGCAACTGCCAGCAGGCAATCTACTTTGTGCAGCGGCCGCACTTTTTAGTGGTTCAAGTTTTAAAAAGTTAGAGTATTTCTTTCAGTTTGTGGGAATCCATTTCATTGCGAAAACTCAGTTCTACAAATACCAAACCAATTATCTATTTCCAGCCATTAGCGAAGCTTGGAGAATGGAAAAAATGTCTATTGAAAGTACATTCGCGGGCAAATGGTTCAGGCTAGCCGGTGATGGACAGTGCGACAGCCCAGGATTTTCAGCCAAGTACTGCACCTACCACTTTCAGGACATGGAAAGTAAGAAAAGTGTGAGTTTGGTGGTCGTGCAGGTGTCACAAAGTATATCCTCAGTGGCCATGGAGAAAGTTGGCTTTGTAGCATCATTGCAAGAACTACAATCGCGGGGAATGGTGATCGACCTGATAGCCACGGACAGACACGTTTCAATTGCCAAGACAATGAGAGAAGAGTACAAAAATATAAATCACCAATTTGACGTATGGCATCTTGCAAAAACAATCAATAAAAAAATGTCGGCTGCAGGTAAAAAAAAAGATATGCAAGGTATTTCACAGTGGTCCAAGTCAATCAGCAACCATCTTTGGTGGAGCTCAAAAACATGTGAAGGGTCGTTGGAAATTCTACTGGAAAAATGGTGGTCAGTAATGCTACACTGTAGCAACGTTCACCTTTGGACCACAAACCAACATTTCCACAATTGTGAACATGGCCATTTGTCCACAGAGGAGGCACGGAAGAAGAACTGGTTGATTCCTTCATCACCCACTCATAAAGCCATTGAAAAGATTGTATTTGATAAAACTATAACAAGAGATTTGAGGGGACTCACGGAATTCTGCCACACAGGAGATTTGGAGGTGTTCCACAATATGTGCCTAAAGTACAGGCCAAAACGATTGCATTTTGGCATGGAGGGCATGATAAATCGGACTCTTCTAGCGGTCTTGGCACATAACCATAATGTTGGCCGTCAACAAAGTAGGACGACCGGAACTTTAGGGACGCTTCGCTACAATAAGGCCTTCACTAAAAGAAGTAAACAATGGGTGATCAAACCAGTGTTTGAGGATATGCAATATGAGTTTATTGAGAGACTTATTGTTGATGTCCTAGATAGGCACATACATGGAGTTGTGAACGAACCTGTGCAGGGGACAACTGTATTGCCACCCAACATTGCCTCTGTTCCATGTCCACCTAAATCAGAGCTCATTGAGAAATACACATCACGGTTTAAATGATTGTAATTTGATTGTCTGTTCTCTCGAGTCTCCTCATGTTGCAGGCCCATTGAATATGTGTATCTATGTAATGTGTAAATAAAAGTGATTGCTCAGTGTACATGCAATGTGTCTCTCCACCCTTGCCCCTCCCTTCACCGTGCAGTAGTGCGAACCACCCGGGTGTCACCTGTGACTTTGCTCTCGAGTCTCCTCATGTCGCAGGCCCATTGAATATGTGTAGCTATGTATTGTGTAAATAAAAGTGATTGCTCAGTGTACATGCAATGTGTCTCTCCAACCTTGTTCATTTGCGCATTAAATTAAACCAAACAGTATTATAAATCATTTTTCAAAAAATATAGCATGTCTCCGTATTTGTGGTTCTCTGGGGCTGCAAAGCACGCAGACAAAATGCAAAGATGGAGTGTAAATTTCAAGTCCTGTGAGATGGCCTTACACTGAATGTAGCGAACTAGGAATGTGTGCTCGTTCAAAGTGAAGGTCAGCTGCTTTGATTTTTTGCTCGGGTGCCGGAATGGCCCACGACTCAGTATAAGGTTCTATTGTTATTTGACCTTGACAGGCCGGGACCATCCCGAAAGACTTCTTTTTGGGGGCGTGGTGCAATAACGTAAGAAACCATAATGAATAAAATTTCAGAAACGATAGCCATTTAATGTTCGTTCATTAGAAGAAATAACGTCGGCATAGAAGGAGTGGTATTTCGGGGCTGCCCTACGCACAGACACAATGGAAAATGCAAATATAATGTAAGTAACTCTTTAGATGAGTTTATACCACAATTTAATTACTATACAGTAGCTTTAAAGACGGGTTAAGTTGTACTTGTTCGTTCTATGTGGCATATTGTTTTGTACCGCGCACTATCTTGAGGAGAACCATCTCCTTTTACGGAAGCACCTCAAAACCTTCCTCTTTGCTTCTGCTTTCTCTCTCCCTCTCCCCTGCTACAACTGGTCCACTGTCTGCGACCTCGGTCCTGGGCCCTTCCACTCTCCACCTGCACTGCCTCCCTGTCAACCCCTGCACTGGGGGACTGTCTCAGTATCCTACAGCCCCCCCTTCCCAGCACTTGTTCTGCACTTACCTTGCACTCGCCACCAGCTGGCCCTATGTATTTATTATTTTATGCTACTTACCTTGTACTCCACTTCCCCCCTCCCCTTCCCCTTGCACTTTTACCTTCCCCCTACCCCTGCACTTGCGCGATCTGAATGACACCTGGCCTAGTAGGATCGTTGTCTGTCTTCTCCTTGTTCCCCCCCCCTCCCTGCCTCGCCACGCTTTGAAACACTTGTGTATAGGCGCGTTGCAAATGCCATATTATATCATATCAGTGACGAAGTGGTCCACTGGCGCTCAGGCGGCTCTGAAAAAGGCGGAGGAGAGGGGGTGGGTTACTGGAAATGACGTATAATACCCAGTTGCACTGTCCTAGCTATGAAATAATTTCCCGACCTAATATATAAAATGAATAATTTTAATAAAGATCTGATTGTGAGACTAATTTCATTTTTTATGTTTTTAAAACAGGTACATCCTTCATTATTGTCTGTGTCACGAGTACCAGACACCGGCGGATGGCTTTTTCAACCGCCAGTTGCTTCTCCGCGTGAACAACGTTACCACCCTGACCATTTTATGGGACGATCGCCAAGTACAAGTATGCCCTTACGCGGTACTAATGGCTAGATGCAACATACATACCATTGTGGTGGCCTAGTGCCTCGTTGTTGGAACAGCCATGCGATTATCAGTGCGACCGAAGAGCTTATTTTATCGTAAACCAACACCCTGTGTACTGCACACGAACATCGCTTGCCTCAAGACGAACTATTTTGGGTCGAGAGCAAAGAAAAATGCAAATCGCTGAATATTCTCTAAACATTTGATGTCCAATAAATGTACTTTACCAAATGTACCGTGTTGCTGTTTCATTTTAAAGTACAGTTTCATATTCCGAATTGTGGCGCGCTGTGTTGTGAGCTGATCTGTGTTGGTTTCCGGGTTCTGTGTGGAGTCGCGTAGAAGACGACTGGGCGCGTTTGCCTACGCAGCACAGTCACGTCACGGATAGAGGCGGGGAATATGAATGTTTTGATAAAGTCTGTTTCAGGGGCGGGGGATATGATTTAGTGCCGCAAACGCAGGTGAGCCAGGTCGATGGGGCGAAATGATAGGATTATCACAAAATGGCGGCTGATTTCGAGTGCGTTAATGGACGAAAAGTCGGGTAAGGTCCATAGGAAAGTTTTCTACGATCTACCGATTTATGCTTAAAAACACATGGCCGAACCGTAGGGACAATAAAAAAAAAGTCCCGGAACTGTCCTTTAAGCAAATGGTTAAAAAAATTGTTTAAGGCTTTAGTGTATTTAACAAGTTAAATTAATTGTTGTGATGTAAACGAAAGTATATTGAAAAGTTGATTAATTCAGCTGAAACAATTTTAAATTAAAAAAATTATATCTTTCATGAGTTACTTAGATGAGCACATCTGGCAAGAAAGAGACTCAAGGGAAGTACAAGAGAGGATGACTATGAGTTAAATAATCATCTAGACAGTACAGCACCCTTGGGTCATAACATGTGGTATCAGCACATGAAAGAGGTAGGAAAAAGAGCCTCTGAGGAGAGTTTCTATGTTTGTGCTCTCCTACCCAATGCACTGGGGAATCCTAAGATATTCATAGCTATAGAAATAGACGTTCAGACAGCTCATTGCCTGACGCACCGTGAGCTCTGTCAAGAATGACACTCTGTCAAGAGTGGCACAGGGTACCCAGGTAGGTTTTCGGTGGCTGTGCTGAAGTAAGGTAGCAGATAAGCACACACAGCAGGATGTTCAACAAGAAAGAAGAGTAGGAAACTGTAGCTGTGAGCCAAAAGGGGCAAAAGATACAAAGGTACAAACAAACTGGATTCCCTCTTGGGGTGTATGCTGAAATGGGAAAGAGTGTTCCACGAACCTTAGGAAACTCCAGCCTTCTGCACAGATTGTTATAACAGAGGCCCACACTGTATGCTCATGGCTGGGAACAACAGCAGTGGGTGTCTGTAACACTGAAAACGCGACAAGGGAAGGGGCAGAGGTTGCCTGCCGGAAAACAACAGGCAAGCTGTGTACAAAGGGATTACATAAGACACATGAGAAGACAAGAACAGATATATCCAGCAAAAAGGAAGTCAATGAGCAATCTAGCAGAAGGAAAATGAAGGAAAGGCAGTTAGACTGAAGTAGATAACCTAAGGTGGAGTACAGAGGACTCAAGGAAGAGAACAAGGGAGCAGCAGTCAGGAAAACAGAAGGGCTGCAAAGTAGGAAGCAGGTCTGCAGTCAAGAGTGGCACTAGGTGCAGGCAAACTGTAGTGGACTGCAGAGGACTGTAGTAGGCTGCAAGGCAGGGAGTCTAGAAGAACAGGACAGAGAGAGATTAGTAGTAGGCGACAGAGAGCCCAAAATAATAGGGCCGCGAGGTAGGGAGCCCAGAGGAGCAGGACCGTAGGCAGCTAAGTGTAAAACAGGCTGTAAGGCAGAGGAGTGTAGCAAGCCGCAAGGCAGGGAGCCCAGAGGACAAGAGCAGTAGGCAGCGGAGGGAGACAGGCTGCAAGGAAGGAGCCCAGAGGACAAGGGCTGTAGGCAGCGAAGAGGTGCAGGCTGCAAGGTAGGGAGCCCAGAGGACAAGGGCTTGGAGACAGCAGAGGGTTGCAAGCTGCAAGGTAGGGAGCCCAGAGGACAAGGGCTGTAGGCAGCCGGAGTGAGGCAGGCTTTAGGCAGGGAGCCCAGAGGACAAGGACTGTAGGCAGCCGGAGTGAGGCAGGCTGCAGGGCAGGGAGCCCAGAGGACAAGGACTGTAGGCAGCCGGAGTGAGGCAGGCTGCAGGGCAGGGAGCCCAGAGGGCAAGGACTGTAGGCAGCCAGAGGGAGGCAGGCTGCAGAGCAGGGAGCCCGGAAAGGGCACTGGATCAAAACAGGATAATGCAGCAACAGGAACAGCATACAAAGTAGAGGGTCAAGGCAAACAGGAGCGGGGAGATCTCAAGATGCAAGACACTGTGCTCCTGCAGGCAGCTGCTTATATACAGCCCTGCCCTGTTCTGGGGCAGGCTAATTGACAGCACCTGGAGCAGCACACCTGAAGACAATCTGCCTCCTCCCTCTCTGGTCCTGAGCAGGTGAAAGCAGCACTGGCCACTAGGGCTTCTGGGGATTGTGGTCCCAATAACGATGAATGAGAATAGCCAGGAATTGAGGACTGTAGCCAGGTGCATTATAGTAAATGTAGTTAATTGAATAAAATAAGAAAGAACCAAAGTTGAGCAAATGGAAATAAAAGACCAAGGCGTGAATAGGAGTTGTTCAAAGAGTATTAGAAGGATCAATGAGTACCAAGTAGTCCATGATGGTTGCCAATGCGTGCGCCAGCGGCGCGGGCATGACAAGCTCTGCCATACAGGATTTCAATTCCAGGGTTGAACAGCATCCTTGGTATGGGTGACAGTATGGTCAGCACTAGAAGAAGACGATTACGTTCAAGATTTGAAAACAAGAGCAAGACCACACTCCAGAGATCATGTGAAAAGATACGAACAGCCAGGAATGAAGGGAGCAGGAATCAAATGGGAAATAAACAGAAAGCTCAATTGCCAAAGGAAAACTGATGAAGAAATACAAAGCTGCAAGAAGAGAGGCCACATGCAAGTTTGGGGAACAGTACTTTCACCAGATGGCTGGGAAGAAGGTGTAGTCATTTGCAGAGCAGTGACAGTAACTGGACATCAGAAACCAGTCATTGATCATGTGGAAAAAGGATGCAAACCCCTCTGGCCAAAGCTTGACAAGCTACTGTCATAGGTCGAAGACAAAGGAGGCCAATACAGTTACTGCCTCAGGCAAGTGCAGAACTGTGCTTCAGAAATAATGGCACAAGAAAAGTTAGAGAGAATCAACAGTGTGGACGAATCTTTGATGTACCAGGAATGAAGGTTGGAACAGTAGTGATAATGGACCAATACTGGGCATGTTGATCCAGAGCTTACATGAAGCTACCCAGAGAATGGGGACTGTGTTCCATAGTGATTTTTCATGTTCCAGCTTTAGTGATTCCGAAAAGTGACCTGAACATTGAAGAGCTTCCAAAAGCTGATGCTCATCTAAGAAAGTGGAGATAACTTGGATTTCTCAATCGAGAAAGGAGGGAGAATTATTTCTCAGCAAAATTGATAGAAGCCTTTAATGACATTCCGTATGAACACAGGTTGTTCAGTCAGACTTCAGCAGTATTTGTGCCAAGAATCCAGATGATGGCATATACCAAATGGTTACAAATAACCAGATGGGAGCTCTTGCAGATGATCAACACAGCCATAAAGGGATTCAATGCTATTAAGGAAGAACTGAGAGCCATACGACTGATGGCTCTCCAGAATAGATACATCTTGGATATGATTACAGCCATGGATGGAGATGTTTGTGCCAAAATCAGAGAATCATGTTTCACATTCATACCTTCTCATGACGAGAATGGGACCTTGGCAGAAGCCATAACATTGTTGACGAACTTGCACACCAAGATGGAAGATAAAGTAGAAGACATTGCAGATGACCGCTGATTTGCATTCATCTTCTGATGGGTACCATAGTGGATGGCGAATATCTTCAAGTTCCTTGGAGCATTACTGGTGATCATCATGTTTGGATTCTGTGTGATCAAGATAAAATCACACAATGCAAAAACACAGCAAAGAAAGCAGCAGGAATGAGGATCAGATTGATGTTGAATCTGGATTAGAACCCAAAGAGCTGACTTATGAAGAAATCAGAGACTGTATAAAAACTAGCATCCATGCACCAGAGGGAACAAAGTTCCTGTATACAACAGACCACAAGAAGTATGTGGGAGGATGGATCTACTGCAGTCCGAGTGGACAGTGCAGCCATATGACCTGGAGTGTTGACGTTCATGTAAAATCAGCAGGATCTTTGAAAGGTGTAATGAAGATCTAGACTCCGAAGAAGCACTTCTTCAAGAAAGGATGTTTAGGTGCAGAGTCTGATGAGAGAGTGGTCGATGAATGAACCAGAGGGGGAGTGTGGAGGAGGAGCCTAAAGCCTCTACCGGAAGACCTGCCCCTAAATTGCCTATCTGTTGGGAACCGGAAATATCGACCTGTTACACCTGCAATGATGCCTATAACACAAGCAGCCTCAAAGTAAGGTATCCATTAAGGGACCATTCTTTGTGTATCCACAAAGAGCTGATAGTCTCTTGGGACGAATCCCTGAAGAGCATGTGAAGACAGATGAAAGAAGAGATTGGTGACGTCACATGGAGAATGTGACACACCTCAGAAGAGATGACAAGAAAGAAGATAAATAGACCATATAGAACCTGATGATGAACTAAAGAATCGAGTGACCCTTTACGTGCAGAACAAAAGATTACACGTGTGAAGAGCATGGAAGAAAATGCAAGCCATTTTATAATTGTACAGATGCAGTAACGCAAGTAGACGAGTAATCATAAGGCTGGCTATACGTAGTGAATAGTGTAGGCAGTGCCGCTGAGGTATTTATATATATATTCAGTAAAAAAAACTTTGTTAAAGGGAGGTTATGGTTCAAAGTAAAACCGAAAAACCCCTGAAATTCGGCAGTTATGGTAAGATAAGCAACCATAACTCGTGCCACCGTGCACTGCTAACACTAACACCCAGGACATCAAAGATGACATCACAAATGTCATTGATGACATCACTGATGACATCACATGTGCATTTACTTTTCATGAAAACTCTGTAGGAGGGATTCTTATAATGTTGACCAAAAAGTGTCAAGGATCATTTGAATAAATATCCTGAGCTAATTAGTGCATTAAGCAATGCATTGATATAAATAGCATTCTATTATGAAGTTCTATCCAGTATACTAAGCAACTCATGCAGAAACTTAGGCAGTGTGTGCAGTATACATGATGAAGGTGCAATATTCATAATCTTGCCATGTAGAATAATGAAATGATAACTGCTTTCTTATTAGAGTTTTGCGTACTGTGAAACATGTAATAAGTAGCTAATAAAACCCACTTAATACATAATTACACTTAATACAGACAAAACACAAAGAGACAACAACACATACAAATATGAGTATATACAGGGACAGTGAAGTAAGCAAAAAAGCAGAAGTAGTAGCAGAAAGAGTTCATAACCTAACTGATTGTCTTTATGCAGAGAAATGATTGCTCTGTTTCAAAGCTGCTACTTACTGTATGTATGTGTATCAAATGATGTCAGTGAACCCTAAGGAAAGGAGTGTGAGTACAATGTATACAAATATGAGCATATACAGGGATGGTATAGTAATAAAAATAAAACTATGAGAAAATGCTGATAACTCTAATGATTATCTTCATGCACAGAAAGGATTGCTCTCTTTCAAGCCTGTGTCTTCCGCTATATATATGTTTCATATGATATGACTTCACCCTAAGTCTACAAATATAGTACCTTTTTAATTTTTACTTCCTGACTGTTACTGAAGAAAACTATGTGGCTTAGATATGTCAGTAAAGGAAAAAAGGGAGAGCCAGCCATGTGATGTCATCAGTGATGTCATCAATGAAATTTGTGATATCATCTTTGATGTCCTGGGTGTTAGTGTTAGCAGTGCACGGTGGCGTGAGGTATGGTTGCTTATCTTACCATAACTGCCGAATTTCAGGGGTTTTTTGGTTTTATTTTGAACCATAACATCCCTTTAACAAAGATTTTTTACTGAATTTGATAGGTTTTTAGTAGCGCAACTTAACCATAACGTCCCTTTTAAGAAAGTTTTTTCATTGAATTTCATAGGTTTTTATTAGCGCAACTTAACCATAACGTCTCTTTAACAAAGTTTTTTTACTGAATTTCATAGGTTTTTATTAGCGCAACTTAACCATAACGTCCCGTTAACAAAGTTTTTTTACTGAATTTCATAGGTTTTTAGTAGCGCAAGTTAACCATAAACTCCCTTTAACAAACTTTTTTCATTAGCACGCAGACAATATACAAAGATGGAGTGTAAAAAGCAATTTCTCAGGGATGGCTTTACACAGAATATTGCAAAGTAAGAATTTATGCTCGTTCACAGTGAAGGTCAGCTGCTTCCATTTTTTGCTTGCGGGCCGGAGAGGCCCACGACTCGCACTATAAGGTTCTATTGTTTTTTTACCTTGACAGACAGGGATCGTGCCAAAAGACTTCTTTTGAGGGAGGGGTGCAAAAACATAAGAGACGATAAGGATGAAATTTCTGAAACGAAACCGTTTTTATATATTATATCACTATGAGAAAGATCGTTGGCACAGACGGAGTCGTATTTAGGGACTGCATTACGCGTAGACAATGGAAAATGCCAATATAATGTAAGTAACCCTTTAAATTATTTTATACCGGAATGTAATAACAATAGCGTGGCATTAAAGCCCGGTTAAGTTGTACTTGTTCGTTCAATGTGGCATATTGTTTTGTACCGCGCACTATCACCGCCGAAGTGGTCTGCTGGCGCTCAGACAGCTCTGAAAAAGGCAGAGGAGAGAGGGTGGGTTAGTGGGAATAAGTTAACATACTCTGTTGCACTATCCTCGCTAGCAAATAGTTTCACACCCTAATAAATAAAATGAATATTTTTAATGAAGATCGGCTTGTGAGACTAATTTATGTTTTTAAAACAGGTACATCCTTCCCTACTGTCAATGCCACGATTTTCAGACCCCGGCCGAAGCATTTTTTAACTGCCAGGTGCAGCTCCTAGTAAACAACTTTGTGGCCCTCACCATTTTATGGGACAATCGCCAAGGACCAATATGCCCTTACGCGGTACTAGCGGCTAGAAGCGACATACCAACCATTATGGTGGTCTAATGCCTCGTTGTTGGAACAGCCTTCCAATTATCAGTGCGACCACAGTCCTTCTTTTATCATAAACCAACACCTTGTGTAACGCAAAGGAACAGCGCGTGACTCAAGATGAACTTTTGCAGATGGACAGCAAAGACAAATGCAAATCGCTGAATATTCTCTAAACATTTGATGTCAAATAAATGTACTTTACGAAATGTACAATCTTGCTGTTTGCTTTTAAATCACAGTTTCATATTCCGAATTGTGGCGCGCTGTGTTGTGAGATGATCTGTGTTGTTTTCCGGATTCTGTATGAAGTCGCGTAGGAGCAGTGTTGGCAACTCCTTAGTAAGAAAAGTAGCTATTGGCTGTCATAAAAGTAGCTATAAGTAGCTAAATGATGTCATAACCTAATTTGCATAATTCACCAGGTGCATGATGGGTGATTGCCGAGGGCATGGTTGTTATAGCCTCTCATTGAGCTCACTCCTTTTTTGTAATGAAAGTCGCGAATGCACAGATGCAAACTCATTACATCCATATGCATACATTCACATGCAAATGCACTAGTATTTAAATAAACCTCACAATGATTAGGTTGTTCTGTTGTCGCTTCTTAAACGTGTACTGCCATTTTTAATATGCTAGTATTTTATAATCCATAATGCCTCGTTGTTGGAACAGCCTTCCGATTATCAGTGCGACCATAGTGCTTCTTTTATCATAAACCAACACCCTGTGTAGCGCAAAGGAACAGCGCGTGAGTCAAGATGAACTTTTGCGGATCGACAGCAAAGACAAATGCAAATCGCTGAATATTCTCTAAACATTTGATGTCAAATAAATGTACTTTACGAAATGTTCAATCTTGCTGTTTGCTTTTAAATCACAGTTTCATATTCCGAATTGTGGCGTGCTGTGTTGTGAGATGATGTGTGTTGTTTTCCGGGTTCTGTGTAAAGTCGCGTAGGACTGGAGACGACTGGGCGCATTTGGCTACGCACACTGTAACGTCACGGAGCGAGACGGGGAATATGAATGCTTTGATAATGTAAGGCTTAGGGGCGGGAGATATGATTTAGTGTCGCAAAAACAGGTCAGCCAGGTCGATGGGGCAAGTGATAGGATTATCACATAATGTCGGCGCACAGCAGCCTGATTTATCGTTTGTTTAGTGGACAAAAAGTTGGGTAAGGCCCATAGGAAATTGTAATGTCAGCAGACATAAGGAGGGTTCTTAGAACACTTTCAACCTGACAACGAACAATACGAACAGCGTTCTCAGAACACCCCCATTTTGTTTAATTGCAAACATTTCAGCACCACGAGTGTTCTTAGAACACATTCAACTTGCCAGAGTACAATACGGACAGCGTCCTCAGGACACCCCATTTTTTTTATGTACCAACATCTAAGGACACCGCGAGTGTTCTTAGCTCAATTTTAACTTGCTTACAAACAAAACGGACACATACTCCGTCCTCGGAACACCCCACCATTTAGTTTATATAGAAAATTTCAGAACAGCCGTGTTGTCCGCAGACAAATCGAACACAACAAAAGCGTCTAGCACATAAAGAAAAAACAGAACATTGAACCTATCTCATACTCCCCCACCCTCCCCAAACACTCTTACACACCAACACACTCCACTAAATACAATTTTTAATCCAAGTACCACCGCGCTGTCCGCGGTCGTCGGCGGATGCAAGATGGCGGGCGCCACAAAAAATCTGATGCGCTTCACGCACCACGCCGTCCAATCAGGGAACACGTCGCATGTCTGCGGACATCACGCAAGCCGCTTGGCCAATCGGGGCGCTGTCCGCAGAGCGAACAGGGAAGTCCGTCCTCAGAGCGAACAGAGATATCACTAATTTTTTTGCCTTATGTTTGGTCATTTAAAAAAAAAACTACTGGACGGATTTACACCAAATTTGGAAAAGCACGCTTTCGGGACCAAGCCCCCGCTCCTGCTGCAAATTTGGTGTAAATCCGTCCAGCGGTTTGGGCTATAGGCATGCGCAAAGTTTTTTCCCATTATGTCTATGGGAAAAAACAAACGTTTTGGGACCCCCCCTATAACTTTGCCCCCCCTGGACCAAACCTCTCCAAACGTTGCAAGAAAATTCAGAGTGGGTCATATACTTTTTTTGCAAAGTTTGGTGAGGATTTGTCCAGAGGGAGTGAAGTTATAAGCCACCCAAAAAATGCTCTTCCTATGGAAACACCAATTTAACCATAACTACATGGACGCTACTGCGTCCATGTAATATAGGAATCTGGAAGTTCCACATCGTATTTTAAGCAAGCTGGACCCCATGAATAGAAGCATTGAAAAGTGTGGCGCAATAGGAAAAGCCCAGCTGAAGATGGAAGAAGAATCAAAGAGGTTTGCTTGGCTGAGTGTCAAGGATTAAGGCAGCCAAGTAACTGGTTATCTATCTTGGAAAGATACAATGAACGTGAGACGAGAGCTGAGCTCCTGTCAAGGTGCAACAGAAAGACAAGGAGTGCCAAGTCTTATTCATTTAATATCATTAAATACAGCGAAGTCACATGGTCAGATGAAAATAGACTTTGGGCAAGCTACATCGAGGCCAGAAGCTAACACTCACTTTTATTCACAGGAGCAAGAAGCTACTACAAGGCCACTTTCAAAAGAATATTCTTGTGGCAGACAGCTTGAGTGATGATGGATGAGGGCTAATTGGGTGGGGAGGCATGGTTAAGGCCAGCCTACCAGCACCTGGGATACCGGCTTGCGTGCTGCTAACAAGTGGAATATTCCAGAAGGCTACGTACCAATGAGCTCTATAGTTTAGAGACCAATGAAACGTTGTGTATTTAATGACGTCCACAATGACTTGCACTAGGGGTGGGCAGAGTTGTCCACCTGACAGTAGAGACCCAATCACAACACCAACCCCCATAGAAAGTATACCTAGATGTTCCCCGTTAACCAACTCCAATCGAAGTTAGGTTTTCTTAGTTTGCCACGTAGTATGACATCTATGATGACGAATTTCTAGTATATAAGAGTGTTTTTTATGTGATACGTTGAAATTTTACTGCCAGACATTGGATGATGTTCGTTGTACTCCCTGTTTTAGATAATTGTTAATAAAACATACCATGTCTTTTGCCAACTTCCTAAGTCAGTTTTATTATTGATGCTTGAATAATCTCTGCATCCCCATCCACCCTGTACAGTGTTACCTCGTCTTAAAGGGCCTTCTGGTTCAAATGTTTGACAACATTGAGGAGGGCTATTATTTGTTACAATGCTCATCCGAGAGTCAGATGAGGATATTAGTAGTGACATTTACTTTTGGACCTTTTTTTGGTTTATCTAAAGTGCATAGAGTATATACGTGCATAGGTGCATAATCTATGATCATGATCAAAGGAAAAGAAAACCTAATAAGACATAGTTTTATGCTATCAAATTACTCTAAATGTTTAAAACTATTAAACATGTTGCAAGTAGATATTTAGTCCTGAATTGGGATACCAGGGTCTCCGGAGTCAGCAACAAATCGCCACACACGTTTTATGATACTTCTAAGGTCTGTACTCTTGATATTGGTAAAGTGTGATCTTCCAAAGGTTGCAAGACAGTTACATAATTTTTAACTTCTTGCTGTGTCTTCTTATGTTGTTACTTTTCAGAAATATGTGCTGAGTGGTTAGGCTAGGCACAACCACAGTGGGCTAAAACAGCATTCCTTGTGCTTGCCACTTGCCATTGTTCATATTTTAAATGCAGCCCCTGCACTGAAGTGACTTGGCTGTCACTGCAGCTGTCAAGAGGGCACTGTGACCTCTGAACCTGCTCTGTGCCCGTGGAGAACAGGCATTGCAGATCAGAATATTAACTCAGCAGGACACAGTTGTACACTATGTGTTTGGCATTGAGTTTGGTGAAAGGGGGGTTTGGTTAGGAAGCCACCCTTTCCGAGACAGAATTAACGGCATCCTTTTATTGTTAATAAAAATCAAAACAGCCACGGCTTGTACACCCTTGCCAGATGGCAATTCTTCAGTGTCTCATGCCAATTGTGAAACAATGAAGTGGTCCTGGCTTTTAGTCTCACACATATTGCATTCTGGTAGTTGTAGCCCTGCAATCATAATGCGTACATGCTTTCAAAATGACATGGAAGAACGTGGTTTTAGGGTTTAGCATATTTTAAGAAATAAGAATTTGAATGAAGTCGTGCTCTTAGTTGAGAAAGTGGACAGTAGTTTGTATACAATTCTAACTGTAGTAGGCTTTGGCATTTTCTGTGAGAGTGGACAAACATAGCGAAGAGCCGGAGCCAGCCTAAGTGGGATAGGAGAGGGGTTTCCCGCTGAGGAACTTCTTCAAGTAATGGGTTTAAATGGTGCATTTTACAACACGCTTTCTGTGAAAAATTGGGTAAAAGGCACAGTTTACAATCACTTTTGCAGGGTAACTCTGGAAGAAATCCAGTAGTTGTAAGTCATCAACAGTGCACAGGAGCATTTTCAAACGCATTTTACTGATGCCTTTTCCCATAATATAGAAGAAAAAACATTTTCACGTTGGGTGTGCCATACATTTCCATGCTGGCTGCACCAATGTAAGCCTGTATTTTCATATAAGAACATACTCTAATGTTAATAGAACTACAATTTTGGGCCGGGGTTTCATTGCGGGGTTTGTCATGTGGGACCATGCTAGAGTTTCAGGCTTGGTGTAATATTGGGCCTCATTATGACATTGTAATACAGGCACGGCTGCCGCCGGTGTAATTTATTTTCTAGCGCCCACGAATGGTCGATTACCGGGTCATTACGGCCTTGCCGGACCCGTTAATTGCTCATTTGCGGGCGCCAAAAAAAGATGCTCCCCATTTCCATTCGGCCCCATAGGGCTCAAAGGGAATGGTAAAGCCGGATGCACCGGCACCGTTATGAACGGTGCCGGTGCATATGACATGCCGTGCTCGAGGGTGCCCTTCAGGTACGACCTGGCGGACCGAAAGGCACCCGCGAGCACAACTCATAGTTTGCCAGTCTGGGAGCTACAGTACCGGCAAGCTTACCGTAGTTCCCGGACCGGCAAACTGATAATGAGGCCCATTGTCTAATAACTGCCCTGGAAAGAAGGTACACAGTAAGTGAGGAAGTATTCTATTTCAGCAAAATTGCAGCATTCTGTGGTTCATACTGGCTGGTAAAGGACCGCAGGCTAAATTAATAGCAGGTTGTTACCTGCCCGAAGAGCAAGGTACTATGGCTATTAACATCCTGGGGCAAACGCCTGTGTTGCTACGGGTGAGGTAACAGAGGTAAAACATGGAATGATGCAAACTTGCAAAACATATATTCTGTTTATGTGAAAAAAGAAACATGGCTGCCATGCAAATGAGAGCCAGGGTTCTGAGCGAAGTCCTGCTTCCTTTTCCTTTGTCTGGGTGTTGCTCTCCATTGACATCTATTGACGAGCTAGGAGACTGGCGGGTGAGTGAACTGACTCAATCGTGGGTATCACCTGGCAAAAGTGGGTGAGTTGACAGGTATGTGTGCATGTGAGAGGAAGGCATCTGGATATTGAAGACTACACCATTACAGTGCATTTTGGGATTAGGTGAAGGGTAAGAAGGTGAGCAGCAGAGGCATTTCTAAGGGGGACTGAGAGGGTTAGAGCTCTGGGTCTTTCGTTTGTAGCCCCTGGCAGAAGCTCAGGGGCTACAACCAAAGAGCTAGCTACCCTGAGTCCTGACAATCCCAGCATTAGCGTAGTCAAGAGTTCCACAGTGGACAATCCACTGAGCTTGGAGACGCCTGTTCTGTAGTGAATACTACTTCCAATATTGTCTTATGAATAGTTCAAGTTTGTCGTATTCCTTATGTAGTCAATCGAACAAAGATTGACACAAATAATTCATTTGAATTTCAATCACTTTACAGTTTTGTTTGCAGATTGTCTTTATTATTAGTTTAATAGCAGAGGCCCTTGCCGATGCATTTCAGACTGTGTCCTACCTCAGAGCAGGCTCTAAAAAAGCATTAACAGCATGGGGTTAACTTCACCCCTAATTTCATGAAATTCAAATTAACATAACATTTCACATTATTCAAGCTTCACAATCTTTTTTCTTTTCAACATCAAATAACTCATACCTGCCAACGTGTTGTGTGCTCTGCTTATTAATCAATCCTTAAATTTCCAGTTGCATAAACAATCCAGTATTACTGCGAACCAATTTTATCTTGCACATCTGTATTATAAATCCAGTGAGCATGTTAGGTTGTAATTAGCCGTTATGCCGCTAAATGTGATGAGTATGTCTGTACCTGTACAAAGGTAATTCCCTGAAAAGAAATCAAATGGCCATGCTTCAAGTCCTTGTTGAGCTCATTTTTATGTAAAAGAAGGTAGCTGTTTGCTTACATATTCTCTAAATGCTGCATAAAATGTGTGTATGTGTGCTTACCTATGCTGGGCGCTCACAGAACATGCTCTGGATTCGATTCGGTAATGGAGGCGTGTTGTCCTCTGTGCAAGAACGCCAGTCCTTTGTGAAAAAAGAACCACGATTTCGTTTCAAAATGTATGTCTGAAGTTATGTAAAAAAAGTTAAATGCATTGGGATGTTGCAGTTACTTGAGTTGTGCTTCGTTGTAGACTTGCTTTGAGGGTCTGCAGCGTTGTGGTGTCCAGGGCAACTTAGGTTCCCCTTGGCAACAGGACCTTGCGACCGGCAAACGATTTCTAAAAACACAACGTCATCACGTGTGTACGCGTTGATGCGGAAGCGTTATGTCCCTTGTATTGGGAGTGGAAGTTTCATAGTCTATCAACTCCACTGCTCACGGAGCTACTCGAACCTGGAAGAGCAAGTGATTTATTCCTGATTTACCCTATTTGTATCTTATTAAGTTTCATATTCCTGCAGTTCATTGATTTATGTAATACAGTAGCAATCATTAATGATGAATCTGTGATGTACCGGCATACGAAACAATATTACATGATACTGCCTCTGCATATTCTACCTATTAAATAAGAGAGTAACTGATGTAGATAAACATAATTAATCTATTTCACAAAGTCATGTTACCGCTAAACATGATGTTGCTTATAACCTCTGTGACAGAGTTGTGCTCTAGTTATGCTTACTGTAACTCTTAATAAATAAGTACCCCACCACTTATGGTGTTGATGTTTGGCTGTATCAGATGCTACCAGACATATTCCATCTGTTCGTTATGATAACCAAGTCAATGAACTTTATCAGTCTTGTGGCACATACAACATATATAACATGGTTTAGTCGCTCCTTTTCAAATATTAATTACATATTACAAGAATCTTTGTTTTGGGGTGCTAGGATTACGTGTTATAGAGTTCTGCATGATTCTTCATAGATTGATAACACGTTGCATATAGTGTTATACTTTGACTGTTTCTTCATGCAATGTTCATAGAAAACAGAATAAGTCAAGCTCTTCATTCAGACCGAATGGTGCAACAGTTTCAAGCCTGTCAATCCAAAACGCTTTACGCTGTTCTAATTTTTTGGTTACATTCATTCAAAGATCTTTGGTCTTGATAACTTCTCGAATTTGAAACCGTATTTGCGAAAGCTGATGCTTGTGAACTTGAAAATGTGTTGCTATAGGTGAATGGCGGTTATTTGTTCTTACATTGGGCTTGTGTTCGTTCCAGCGTATACGTGCTTTGCGATTGGTTTGTCCAACATATGTTAGACCACATGAACATTTGATTCCGTATACCACGTTCTAGGATTCACATGTAGCACAGTCTTTTAATTGGATTTTTTCTCCTTTATGTGAATGTGTTATGATGTTCCCTTTGATTACATTGATAAAGTTATTGCAAGAAAGGCATGGATAAGTCCCTGTTTGTTTGCTGTATTTGTCAAACTAGAAATTATATCGTGCCTTCTATTGCTATGAATATATGTATATTGGCCAACGCCAAGCTGCTAACAAGCTGCTTATGAACTACATGTGAATAAACTCGCATTGCAAGGTCCTGACCTTAGAAAGCATGTAAACTGTCATTTTGGGTCAAGCCGCCATTTTAGGTTTTCTTGCTCTATAAAGTCACCATGTGAGCTAAAATGGTAGCCTATGTTATTCAGAACAGAACTCGATTGTCATGACCTCTGTACAGCTAATGTATAACTTGCCTGCAGGCCACTTGTTAGGGTCATGAGCTGAGACCTTGTCCTTCTGCTGACCTGTGTGCAATTGATTACCTGTATCACCGAAACTGATCTATAATTGAATGAGAACACCTGCTTAACTATATTGTATAAATTAAGTCCCGCATTGTAATGTTAGGCCTAGAGCATACATTATTACCATTTCTTCTTGTTAATGTATAAACCTCAGATGAACTAGATTTAACCTGGCAAGGGACCCTAGAGCAGTAACTTATTTATGGAATGGTTAACCTGAAGAAAGGCTGGACAACAGGCTGGAGAAATGTATAAAAGCCTGACTGTTTCAATGAATATTTGCACTCACTGAGCACACCGAACCACGCCGGAGTTCGCTGTGTTGTACTGAGGGTCGATAGCTATCTGAATTTTGTTCTGTTCTTTTGTAACTGGATTCAGTATAAAATAAAGTACTTTGTATGTTCCTTTGTAACCTGTGTTTGGTGTGTTTCCTTTTTGGTTACCCTGCCTCTTATTATTTCCTTGTTTTCACAGTTGGCGCCCGGAATAGGGACCCTCAAGATTGATGCCGGATTATTGAAGGTTGACGCACGCTATCGGACCGGGATCGGACGGTGTGACATAACGGGCCCGACTGAACGAGACACGACACCTCAACAGCGCTGCACGATCCGTTCCCTGGACGATAGCCGTGTGGTCTGAGACGGCATCTTGACGAGGGTCAATTTTTTGAGGCGGGCAGATTTGCCGAAATCACCATACACAAGGTAAAATTTGTTAGGTAAATCCTTTGTAAACCGATCGGTCCTCCTTAGGTTTGGTCAGGTGAGTCGTTACCCGACTCTTAATTCAACCCTGACAATTTGAATTTGGCGCATTGTATCTGCAAACACAATTATTGACCAGGTAACACCGAGTATTTGAGAAATGCCTGGGAAATTGTCTAGCTGCTTTAGGGCATTATTCCGCAGCGATAGACAATCTTTGGAATTTAGCCGTCCGGCACCACAGGAGGGGTCGCCGGCATGTACTATGTACTGTAAGCATGACATTGGAAGTGTAGTATTTAATAAAATTTGGCACAGACAAACCAGATATGCCTCTGAACTTCAGTGGCCAGTCAATGGTAGTTTTGAGATCCCTCGTATTGAATATTTAGAGTCAGTTTTATTAAAAAAGAAGGCCAGACCTGCAGCATTTGATGTTTTGCAAAATTGGAAAAGAGAAGCGTTGCAGCAGCTTAAAAGTAGGGAAAAACATGTGCGCCGTCATAAAACAAATGCTGAAAAGGCCTTGTTATATGATCAGGACAAACAGTCTGAGTCGGTTAGGAATATGGACAGGGCTTTCTCACTCGGTATTCAGAAAATCTATCCTTCTAAAGATCTTCATGTTTCTGATGAGTTTATCGACAAATTGTTAAATGAACGAAGGCCTGGTGCCTCTGCACCACCTCCGTATGTTCCTCCTTCTCCTGCTGTACCTCTTCCTGCTGTTATTCCTGCTCTTCCTGCTCAACCTGTTGCTCCTATTCCTCCGGTTGTTGTTCCTCCACCTGCTCCTCTGCCTCTTCCCATTGCACCAGTAATAGTACCTTCATTTAATTTGCCTGCACCCTCACTCCCAAGTAGTTCTGTACCGCTTGTAGTTGATCAGGGTACGGGGTCGAGGATTGTTACTCGTAATACTGTTCCTACAGAAAAGAAACAGGATTTGTTACCATGGGCTAAGCATTGTATGGAGAGAGATGATCGAGCTAATGTTCTTGCCACACTTTCTAATATGGATAATTTTCCTGAGAAAAATGTTTTGATTGAAGGTTTAGGGATTCATTTATGTGTAATGTGGGGTAAATTAAATAATGCAAACCTCCCACAAGGGTTGAGGGACCTGAATACTTTAGCATTTTCAAGAGACACTGTGGAGAAGGTACATGAGCATGTTGAGAGGATATTTGAGTATAGAAAGGAGTTGGAAAGGTTACGGAATGAGGATGACGAAGAAGAAAGTATGTATGTACAGAAACGATTTCTTCCATGTCGTAAATTGACATCTGAGGAGGCGTGGATTTGTACAAAAGATGCGATTAGATGGATTTCGGACATATCGATAACTCCAGTTGAGGTATATGACACATACAGTCAATATACGCTAGAAATGCAGAGGAAAGTGATACAGGTAATGGTAGAGTACCTGCAGGATGAATGTTTAAAGAGAAAGGTTAGTTGTCCCACAGAGTTATTGAGCATTTATAAGAGAGCTTTTTCACTTGACACTTCTTCAACTGCTTTAGCGCTCGACTTAGCTCTGTTGCTTAGTAAGCGTTCAGAGTTGCCTACATCTCAGTTGCCTATGAGAGAGGTTCCTCCGACATTTGTCCCAAAGGTTGAGATTCCTGCTAATGCTGCAGCAGGTACACCTGCTGTGGACATTCCTGCACATTATGTATCGCAGTTTGTTCACGTCCCGTTTTCACGACAGGAAGTGAATACTATTAGACAAACTATTCCTGACATTAGGAAAAATCCGACAGGGTTCTATAAAGAGATAGAGTCCGTTTTGCAGTCCTCAGTGTTTACCCTAGGCGACATTGATTTGCTATTCCCTGTACTCCTGCCTGTAGATTTGTGGAAACAAGTTAGAACTATAGACGATGTACCAGGGTTGGGAGATACATGGGCTAACATAGTTAGGCTTGATGGGGAAATGCCAGCTGGTGAGAGACCACCTCAGGTGATACTAACTTTGCCTGACAGAATCATTGCAAAACTGAAAACTATAATCCCTGAAAAGAGAATTATTTGGGACAAGCTTACGGCCTGTGTCGAAGGAAAATCTGAGGGTGCTACCGAGTTCTTTAATCGGTTCGAACAGGTATCCTTGGATTTCAGTGGACAAGACTTAGGCACAGAGTCTGGGAAAAGATTATTTGTGGACAAATTTGTACGTGGATTGCTGCCTGACATCCAGTCACAAATTATGTCTTCTGAGAGCGCTTGGCAGGCGAAATCCCAATCAGAAGTACTGCACATGGCTCAGTACTACGAGAACCGTGTCAATAATGAGAAAGATAGAGTCGAGAAGAGAAAAGGTGATTTGAAGACTAAAGTATTGTTACAGCAAATTGTTAGAGGCCCCAGAGGGGGTAGTTCGCAGATTAGAGGTCAGTATGTTCCACAAGGGAATGTGCCCTTGGGTCCTGTGAATATTAACCAGTGTGCCTATTGTCGCCAGGAGGGTCATTGGCGTGCACAATACCCCGTCCTTCGACAGAGGTCGAATAACACATTTGGAAATATGGGTAGACGATCCAGAGGTCGCCCGGGTGTAGGGGGCCCTGGTAGAGGCCAGTTTTCGCAGGATAATCAGACTTCGAGTGTGGATACTAGAAACATATTTGATCATCCTTCTGCTGCATATCTATCTGAAGAGCTTCCTTTTGATGATATTTAGTTTCGTTAGGATTGCCCGAAGCAGGGTTTGGAACCTACACCTTTTCCCGTTAATCAGAAAGGTCCCTACGTTGAAATGGTAGTGGGAAATAGGAAACATCAATTTTTGATAGACACTGGAGCACAGAAGTGCTCCATTGATCATTCTCGGGTTCCAAACATTCCACTGTCAGGGCAAACCAATGTTTCTGTAGGGTTTTCTGGCACACCAGTTGTTTGTCCGGTTTCTTCACCGGTACCTATTTCTTTGGGTCCCTTTACGGAGCACTGTCCATTTCTCTTGACTTCGAATTGTGGAGAGAATTTGCTGGGGTTGAATCTGTTGAAGGAATTAAATGTGGTAATTCATTGTTCTTCTGATGGAGTGCGTTTGACGATTTCACCACAGCAATGTTCTGTTTTGCAATTCTTGACTAGACCTTTGCCGCCAGAATTCAGTAATGTACCAGAGTGTTTGTGGGCAGTTGATGACAATGATGTCGGTGTTTTGCAGATTGAGCTTGTTAAAATAGTTTTGAAACATGGAATTAAACTGCCCCGTATTCCACAGTATAAGATCTCAGTTGAAGGCGAGCGAGCTTTGAGCATTGTTTCTGATTTTGTGCATCGTGGGGTGATTGAGGAGATTGCAGGAAGTTTGTGCAATAGTCCGATTTTACCCGTGTACAAAAAAGGTGATAATGCAATTCCATTTCGTTTTATGATTGATTTACGTGCCATTAATAAAGTCGTCGCTCCGCAATTTCCAATTGTGCCTGATGTGACGACAATATTAATCATGATTCCAGCTACGGCTACTCACTTCAGTGTTGTGGACCTAAAGAATGCTTTCTTCAGTATTCCTATACATGAGGATAGTAGATACTCGTTCGCGTTCACCTTAGGGGGACGCTCATTCACATTTACTTGTGCCCCTCAAGGTAATACTGAGAGTCCTAGTATTTATAGTAGGGCTTTGAAAGAGCAGCTTGATACCCTTCAATTGCCCCCTACTTGTACGTTGCTTCAATATGTTGATGATTTGCTTTTAGCCGCTGACTCTGAGAGCTCTTGTAAAGAGGGCACGGTGTTGTTGCTCATCTATCTATCTAAGCATGGTCACAAAGCTTCGCTTAAAAAGTTTCAATATTGTTGCCAGGAGGTCGCCTATTTAAGCTATCTCCTGTCAAAGGAGGGAAGAAGATTGACACCTGAAAGAATAAAACACATTTCTGGCATGTCTGTCCCAAATACACAAAAGGAAGTTAGAGCCTTGATAGGTATGGCTTCTTACTGTAGGTTATGGATCCCAAACTTCTCACTAGTGATAAAACCAATGTTGGCCTTGACGAAGAAGGGTATTTCTTCGCCATTGCCATGGAATACGGAGCATCAACATTCATTCGAGTTGCTCAAGACTGCATTATGTTCGGCGCCAGTTTTGGGCACATCGAACTATGAGAGGGCCTTTGTGTTGTTTGTGCATGAATGTGATGGATGTGCTTTGCTGTATTAACGCAGGAACATGGAGGGAAGAATAGGCCATGCGGTTACTACTCTTCCGCCCTTGATCCTGTTGCATGCGCTTTGCCAAGATGTTTGCGCGCTGTCGCTGCTGCTGCTGCGTCTGTAAAACAGAGTGAGGGAATGGTCCTAGGCCATGATTTAACCCTGATGGTGTCTCACTCTGTAGATATTCTATTGAACAAAACCCAAACGCAACACCTCACTTCCGCACGACTGACAAGATATGAATTAATCTTGTTTGCTCCCCACATTCAAATTAGGAGGTGCTGCGTTCTTAATCCGGCTGAACTCCTACCTTTCCCGCAAAATACTGTTTGCGGTGACGAAGAGTCACATGACTGCCTGTATACTACTGAACAAGATACAAAAGGCAGAGTTGATTTGAGGGACACTCCTTTGGATAACCGACAAGGGGAGCTGTTTTGTGATGGCTCGTGCTTCAAACTACTGGATGGTGCATCCATAGCGCTTATGCAGTCACTACATTGAGTACGTTTGTGGAGACCAAGAGAATTACGCATAACTCTGCGCAGGCCGCAGAGATTATAAAATTGACTCGAGCTTGTGAGCTTTCAGAAGGGCTAACAGTAAACATATATACTGATAGCCAGTATGCCTTTGGGGTGGCTCACAACTTTGGGAGACTTTGGTCAGAGAGAGGGTTTTTAACTTCGCATGGCACCAAGATCCAACATGGCTCCCTGATAGTACAATTGCTTTCAGCGCTTGCGCTCCCTAGTCAGTTAGCAATCATTAAGTGCGCAGCACATCGCAAGATTATAGATGATGTAGGGAAAGGGAATGCTTTCGCTGATCAAATAGCTAGACAAACTGCCTCTGATCTCTTCACGGAGATGTATGTTTCAAGGGAGACTGTAGATGCCTATGCAATGGATGAGGGTGTTGGGTCTGTACGGGATATCCAAGCCGATGCCACATTAGAAGAATCCAAGAGGTGGGCTGAGGGCTTGGGGGAACTCGATGATGTTGGGTGTTGGGTGGACATGGTTGAAGGGAAATGGTTGCTTCCTAATGCCTATATAGTAATGATGGTTACCATGGCACACGGTCCCACACATGTGTGCGCTCAACAGATCACGCGAATGTTAGAGAAAGTCTGGGTAAATGATAACATTTCAAAAATTGCCCAGCATTATGTCCAAAATTGCATGATTTGCCTACAACACAATGCGGGAAAGGGGACAGCAACTCCAAGAGGTAGCTTTGGGCCTCCTTCTGTCCCGTTTGAAGTGATTCACTTTGACTTTATTGAAATGGAGCGATGTAACAATCTAAAATATGTCCTTGTGGTCATTTGCGCCTTTAGTAAGTGGGTCGAGGCTTTCCCTGTTAAAGACGCTACAGCCATGACCACTGCAAAGACCATGTTAAAGGAATTCTTCCCACGGTTCGGTTTGCCGAGAGTTATCTGGTCGGATAATGGTCCGCATTTTATCGCTGCTGTAATTCTACAGATATGTACGGCATTGCAAATTGACAAACGATTCAATTCGGCCAGACATGCTCAGAGCGCCGGATTAGTGGAAAGACACAATGGTATCATAAAAAACAAGCTCGCTAAGACATGTGCCGGCACCAAACTAAAATGGCCGGACGCCTTACCGATCGTGTTACTTTCAATGCGGACAACCCCTCAAACTAAGACTGGGCTCTCTCCCTTTGAGGTGGTAATGGGGAGACCTGCTAATATTTGGGGTTTGCCTAAAAGCTGCGCATTGCGCGATGTAGAAAATGTACTTCTCTCCGACTATTGTAACCAATTGACTAAAAACCTGTTTTCAATTTATCACCAGGTGCCAGAGGCATTGCCGGTGAGGTACGAGGGCCCCGGTCACAGTCTACGACCAGGGGTTTGGATCCTTGTTAAATCCTTCGATAGAGCGTCTTGCCTCGCACCACGTTGGAGGGGCCCCTACCAGGTGCTCCTGGTCACTCAGACTGCGGTGCGGGTAGAAGGACGTCGCCACTGGATTCACGGCAGCCACACCAAACAGATCCCACACCCAGTGCCATACGATACAGAAGACGCAGAACCCCTTTCCGACATTGAAACCAACGTACCCAAAATGGCATACGGTGGACAGAGAGTATCGGAGGCTGTTCCGGAAGTTGTAAGGCCCGGCAAAACGCCCATATTGCCTCCTTGCTCTCCCACTGCATCGTTTGTGGATCATCCATCTTCTGATCCAACTTCCGTTCACTCGCCACCTCCTCTGGGAAGTGACGACATCCTGTCTGCTGATTCTTTTGCACTGGAAACTGTGAAGCATAATCTCCGCCCAAGGAGATAGGTTTGCAATACGGCTCTTGCTGTACAATTGAAAGAATTTGAGGGCTTGCCTTTTTTTGGCCCAATTGCACAAAGGGTTCTGCTGGCTAAGGGTTGTGGGAAAAGACATTAAGAAGACGCGCAACCGGAGTCGCCAGCAAACGAACAATTGGTGTTTCTCCATTGAAGACGACAATGCACGCATCCGCTACCGTTCGTACTGAACTTTTGGACAAAAATGTGACTAGGAGAGACAATGAGCAGATATGTATGGGGGCCCCGAAAACATTTTGTTGTCGACTGGTGATAATCACGGGACTTTTAGTAACTGTTGGTTGTGGGTTTTGGTATTTGGAGAGAATGTACCCTTTGAATCATTTCCTACCTGTTGAAAATATAACTGTTGTTCCCACTCCTTCTGTGCAACTACATACCTTGTCACCGAGAGATCTTTTGCATAGACGGAATTATCAAAATAACACTCTACTTCTAATTATGAATGCTACCCATGCAATCTTTAACAGAACCAATTGTTGGATCTGCTCGCATTTACCGCAACATGGGGATAAGGGGCTAGGTTGGTATATTCACCCTTTACCTTTGACAACTTCTTGTTATGCTTCACTTAGAGCACTGTTCTTTGGCCGATGGAACAATAACATCTCGGGGAACTTTGATGGCACTAATTTGAATAGTTTTGAGAAACGTGTTCTGACTCCCCTGGGATGCTCGCTTTTCGCAAATAGGAGTAAGCTCAAAATTGCTTCTATTGGGCCTTCTGATAGACTGTCTCGTCCTTTCCAATCTTTGATTTCCTTTAAAAGGGCTCCGATAGGCAATAAGGATGCCGTGCCTCCTTCTTATACTGTTAACCATAGCCCCGATTCAGTTTCTTTCTGCATACAGAGGAATGGCACCCGGGCAATGGGAGATTTAAAAGGTTGTGCCAACGTTGCAAATTTGACTGGGGAAGACAGACCTTTGTATGTAGGCGAACCTATCTATTTTGTTTGCGGTAATGTATCATTTCCATGGTTGCCCAGGGATTGGCAGGGAACTTGTTATCTAGGAATCCTGTTATCTGGGGTGTTTATAGCAAGTACTGTAGAGGTTTCGAAGGCTCGTCGACGGCGGGTCGAGAATGGCGACACTCCAGCACAGGTTTTAGGAGATGTAGCGAAATCATTCCTTCCATTCTTTGGGCAGATAGCGAATTCTGAGGATATCAGGAAACTAGCGAGAGTACTGGAGCGAACCATCAACCGGACCACAGATATACTCTATAATATGACTTTAGAGTAGAAAGCGATCAGATTGGTAGCGCTTTAGAACCGGATGGCATTAGATGTCATTTTGGCTGAACGTGGTGGAGTATGTAAACTAGTGGGGTCCGCTTGCTGTGTTTTCGTACCGGATTCCTCCCCAACTATTTTTAAGGCAATACAGAATCTGCACATTCTTAGTTCAGAAGTGCATGTTCCCGAGGGAAATTGGGATTTTAGCGCTTGGTTCTGGGACTTCTTGCGGTTTTGGGGTTGGAAAGTGCTTTCAGTCTTGCTGATTATTTTGGGAATTCTGCTATTTCTTTGTTGTTGTATCCAATGTCTACCAAGTATATGTTCAGTGCTAGGGGGATGTTGCGCTCAGGCGATAGGTACAATAGGACATAAAGTGTATGCCCCGGATAAAACCTCTAAGGAGTATGTACTGAAAGAGATCTTAGGAAAAGATCTAATGGCGATAGATATTTCTGACAGCTATTCAGGGTGTATGGACGATGACACATGGAGTTATTTGCAGGGAGATCAGAAGTAGTTTAGCACTTGGCATAGGCCAAAAGGAGGGTTTGTCAAACTAGAAATTATATTGTGCCTCCTATTGCTATGAATATATGTATATTGGCCTACGCCAAGCTGCTAACAAGTTGCTTATAAACTACATGTGAATAAACTCGCATTGCAAGGTCCTGACCTTAGAAACCATGTAAACTGTCATTTTGGGTCAAGCCGCCATTTTAGGTTTTCTTGCTCTATAAAGTCACCATGTGAGCTAAAATGGTAGCCTATGTTATTCAGAACAGAACTCGATTGTCATGACCTCTGTACAGCTAATGTATAACTTGCCTGCAGGCCACTTGTTAGGGTCATGAGCTGAGACCTTGTCCTTCTGCTGACCTGTGTGCAATGGATTACCTGTATCACCGAAACTGATCTATAATTGAATGAGAACACCTGCTTAACTATATTGTATAAATTAAGTCCCGCAATGTAATGTTAGGCCTAGAGCATACATTATTACCATTTCTTCTTGTTAATGTATAAACCTAAGATGAACTAGATTTGACCTGGCGAGGGACCCTAGAGCAGTAACTTATTTATGGAATGGTTAACCTGAAGAAAGGCTGGACAACAGGCTGGAGAAATGTATAAAAGCCTGACTGTTTCAATGAATATTTGCACTCACTGAGCACACCGAACCACGCCGGAGTTCGCTGTGTTGTACTGAGGGTCGGTAGCTATCTGAATTTTGTTCTGTTCTTTTGTAACTGGATTCAATATAAAATAAAGTACTTTGTATGTTCCTTTGTAACCTGTGTTTGGTGTGTTTCCTTTTTGGTTACCCTGCCTCATATTATTTCCTTGTTTTCGCATATTGGGTCTCATTACGACCCTGGTGCTCCCGGATTGAAGGGAGTCGGTTCCCCGCCGGCCCCCTTCATTCCGGGAGCTCCGATTACAAGCTTCCCATCGCGGGACCCGGATCACACACCTGGTAAAACCAGGCGTGCTTTCCGGGTCCCGCAAGGGGAAGAGGGAGGCAATAACGTGCCAGATGTAATCTGCCCGTTATTACCTCCCTCCCCATTCCCATTGAGCCCTTTGGGGACTCAAATGGGAATGGGGAAGGGTTCCTGCATGGGGGACTTACCGTGTCCTCCTATCTCGGAGTAACCCGGTAAGTCCCCATTGCAGGAACCCGGTAATGGAGCCTGGAACGGTGGCAGCCATGGAGCTATTAGCTCCATGGCTACCGCCGTTCTCGTAATGAGGCTCATTGTCTTTTTGTTCGATTTGGGTCAGCATTAGCTTAGCCCCAGATCTTTTTGAGACCTAGCAACACCCCTGGTGAGCAGTGAGAAGGAGCCGGGAAAAGGTGGAAGGGTACAATGGCAAGTCGACAGATAGGTCACCATGGGTAAGGAGCCACCCTACAACTTGAAACATGGGCTTTGCTTCCCCTAATAAAGCTTGCGATCATACATAACTGATTGGCTTCGTACATAGTTGATTGGCTGCCGCAAATTCCCTGGGTGCTCAGAAGAGGAGAACTCCCAGCACTGTTCCATTTTGGTGAACACACACACACACACACCCCACCCCTTTAGCGTCCCCCAGTGGCGGTATGGGTGATAGTTTATGACACCTGCTGGAGAAGTGTAACATGCTACCTGCTTTTTCTGGGGTTGCACAGTGTCTGTATACTGTGATCAATACAGTCCTGGAATAGGAAAAAACATGTTTCTTTTTTAGTTTTAGATGGAGCGTTGCACCTACATGCGTGAACCTCGGCAACATATCATGAAGGGGAGATAAACGCTGAGCCCGGTGCCTGCTTCGCAGAGTGTTTGAAACACCACAGATCTACATTTCAGCGTGTGTGAGACGTCATGCCAACGGCGTGAATCTCGAAGTGTGAACCCCGATAACCGCACGTGAGCACATCCGAGCACCAGGCCAGATTGTGTGAGACTCCAGAGAGCTGCACTTCACATTGGAAGGTGCCCAGACGTGTATCTCTGAGTGTGCGAGTCGCACTCCAATGTTCTTCACGCCAGAGCATTTCGGATGCTACAGATTTGCATCGCAAATGTATTAGACACCGCATGCCTGCATCTTAAAGTGTGCGGCCTCTCTCTCCCTAGGAGTGTGTGAGATGCCACAGAGTTGCATCGTATCGCGTGTGGGGCACCACAGACCCACCTTTCTTTGCATCCTATATTTGTCCAGTGGTTTGGCCCCCATCATTTTGATTTCTAGAGACGGCACTGCATAACTGAATCGTATGGTGTATGGGACACTCCACACCGACACATCGGGGTGTGTGAGACAGCAAAGACGTACCTCGGAAGCTGTGACTGAACCCACCAACCTCCATTTGTGTACGGCCGAGTCCGCGAGCCTGCGAGGCACCTGCAGGCACAGCGCTGCTGCTGCCGGCCTGCTGCTGCTGCTAAAAGTGCAGCGCCCCGTGACTTGCGCGGGACGCCAGGGCTGTATGGAACGGCTGCACTGCTATGAAGACAGGCTTTTAGGCGGGCTTAACTGACAGGTATCCTGCGCCGGTGCTGGGGGTGTCACACAGAGGAGGCTCTCGGGCTCACAGTCCGAACGCGTGGACGGGAGAGTGTCCGGCAGAGCGATCGCCTTTCCGCACATGGAGCTGCTGTGCCTTACATTTTAAAATCCCAGGAGCAGCTGCCGGCTGGAATGACAAGGCTCCGCGTCCGCCTCCCCGCACCGTGGAGCCGCGCACGCCGGCCTGTGCTGAGGGGAGTCTGACCTGGCAGCCGGTGTCTGGGCAGAGATGCTGCTCACACTGGCTCTGCATCCCTGCGCTGGTGCTCGCTAGGCTGCGGGGCGCGGCGAAAGGACGTTTATAGAAGAATTATTCGTCCTCTTCCATAAGGGGCTGGGAGCGTCTCCCGCCCGTGTTGTAGCTGTTCATCAGCGCCCCGGGGGGTCCTACGTACAAGTGACAGCTACACACCCAGGCGGCGCTTGCTCCGGGAGCGGTGGAGTGTATTGGTGGCCGGGGAAGCCTTTCCTTCCTCCACCTTGCAACGGGCGGTGCTCCCTCGGGGTCTGTGGAGATTCTGGGTGGCCGGGAAAGCCCTCCCGTCTCTTCCTTCTTCACCTGGACGGGGTGGTGTTCGGGACCCGTGCTATTTTGTGGGGATTCAGGAAGCCCCTGTGTCTTGCTTGTGGGCGGCGCTCCCTTCGGTGGCCGAGAAATCTCCACTTGACTGGACGGTGCCCACGTTGGGAACGGTGGAGTTTTTGCTAGCCCGGAACCCAGAGCTCCCTTTCTCCTTCGCCCTGAGGTGCGCTGCCTGCAGAGCAGTGGGATTCCTGGTGACCTCCCTCATCCGGTTGGTGTTCCCTCCGAGACCAATTGAGTTCCCCTCGCCCAGGCGGTCCTCTCTCGGCGGCCAGTGGAGATTGTTGGGGACCTCCTTCGCACCACACGGCGTTGGAGTTTCTGTGTGCCCTCTGACCCGGACGGTGCTGGTGCTCTCTTAGAGAGGAGTTTCCTGGTGGACTACTTCATCCGGAAGGTGCTGTTTTAGAAGCCAGTGGGATTTCTTGGTTGCCTCCTTGGACTTTCTCGTAGCCTCCACCAGACGAACGGTGTTCTCTCAGCGGCCACTGGAGTTTCCTTGTACCCACTACCCTGGGCGGTGCTCTCCCAGAGGGCAGTGGAGTCTCTTGGTGGTCTCCTTCACCAGACGGTGCTGCCTTAGGGGATATTGGAGTTTCGTGACTGTCTCCAACAACTGGACAGTGCTTCCGCAGGCGACTGTGGAGTTTCTTGGCGGTCTCTATCATCTGGGCGTGCTCTCCCAGGGGCCTGTGGAGTTTCTTGGTGGTCTCCTTCGTCCGGACAGTGCTGCCTTAGGGGACATTGGAGTTGTGCTGACTTAGGGGACATTGGAGTTTCGTGGTTGTCTCCAACAACTAGACAGTGCTTTCGCAGGCGCCTGTGGAGTTTCTTGGTGGTCCCTGTCATCTGGGCGTGCTCTCTACGGGGCCTGTGGAGTTTTGTGGTGGTCTCCATCGGGACAGGGCTGTTTTAGGGGCCAGTGGAGTTCTTTGGTGCCCACCTCACCTGGGTGGTGCCCTCTCAGGGACCTGTGGAGTTTCTTGGTGGTCTCCCTCATCTGGACGGTGCTCTCTCAGGGGCCGCTGGATTTTGTCGGTGGCTTCCCTCTCGCTTCCTTGTCTTTGGGGGCCAGTGGAGTTTCTTGGTGCTCCCACCCGCCCCTGTGGATTTCCTTGGTGTCTTCACGATTTGCCCCTCATCCGGGCAGTGTACCCTGCAAGTCTCTTGAGTTTCCTGGTCTCTTGACCTCATCCCCAGGGCACTGCTTATTGCACGCGTCTCCCCGGGATTTGCAATGGGGTGTTGCAGTGGGCGCTGCACGCTCATCTTCCTCTGCACCCTACAGTTGGTGAGTACCCCCATTTTACTGCTCCTGCTGATTTTCTGAGAGCTGCCCATCCAGGGCAACGTGAAACCCTGCAGCCTGCTGCTGGTGCGCGGGCTAATGTGGGCAGCGCCGCGAGACAGCGATCTTGATGCAGGATCTCTCACCACGTTAATGGGCAAGTGAGCATTTGAGTTGGATTAATCATCAGCGCCACAGTATTGCCAGGGCAAGCTGTGCGCCGCTCTGTATTAATATCACGGCCTATTGTGAAGTAACCCCTTACTGACTGGACGAATAATGCTCTGGCTACTTCGCGGATATGTTCGTAATTCCTAGTCCCGCTCTTCCTCGTCACAGTACTTATTGATGGGTGATCCCAGCTATCACCTAACTATGATGAGGAAGAGGGATGCAGAGGTAATGTCAGAAGGTGGGGAAGGAAAACATGAAAGAAATAGAGAGAAGACATATAATTTGCGAGCTTGCAGAGTAAAAACAGACAGACTTCGTGAAGGGGCAGTGGGAGTGCCTTGCGCCAGTGTATATGCCAAATGGGCAGCCGTTGGGCAGGAACTGTTAAAGACACCGCTTTACTTGAAATGCTCTGGAAATACTGTTTTGGGCCTAACCCTGTGCGCCCACACGTGTACAGGGCATGTATGTAAAGCTTACATTGGGTAGTTGAAAGCGTTTCAGGTGATCACAGGTGTCAGGTATCCTCACAGGTCGCCTTGGACACGAGGCATCCTGTCTGGGAGTCAGAGTGGTGCACGGGGGCAGCCAGTGCAAGGTGCGACCCCCCCTCGCCCCAAACCCAGTTAGCCCCTGGTCTCCTTCAAAACCCGGCTGCAGCCTGGGTCTAATCAACCCAAACAGTTTGGTTGTGCGTCTCAGCAGAGACGTTTTTATGGGACGGCAAAAAGGGCACTTGCCCAGGGCCACCACCTTGGAGGGGCCCCACTAGGCTAGCTGATCTAAAGAAGTAAGATTACGTTGTTCACCAGTCTTAAATAGCACACATCAGGATATTTTATGGGGTGCTGCGGAGGCTCTAAACCCATTGCCCTTCTGTTTTGTCAAGTGCATTCTGCCTTGATCAATTAATCATGTATTGCTTTCTGTGTTCACTGTGGTAATGAATAGTTTGTGTGTTCCTTATGGCACAACTCTGTAGCATTCTTTCCTTCGTGTGGGAATTATGTTGATCATGTTCAATAGGCAATGGTGAAATTAATATTGATAAATTGAGTGCCACAATGGTTCAGAAGTTAGCTCAGTGTGGTAAGCACTCATTGCATAGATAGGTGTTCCTATGCAATATTAGAATAACACATTCCTGTAAGGCTGGCTGAGCCTTTCCTATGTCTGAAGTTTATAAACCTGCCTTCATATGTACTTGGTTTTGCAGAACAGCAATTGCTATTACCAGCAATGTACCTGTACCAGATAGGGGTTGCTATAAAAACGAACATGTCATCCATATGGTGAAGGTCTAGAAATTGGTTTGTTCATATGGGGTGTTGTAAAACCTAGGCAATCGCCTCCAACAGTGGCATAAACTGTTATTCCAAGAGGTGAATAAATATCCAAATTCAGGACTATGGAACAACAGCGTTCATGTTTGTATCCTGGATTTGCCAGCAGATGATACAATGATCCTGGTCAAATCATCTAATATATCTTACATGACTGTGCTGTCTTCTGTGAGGTTTGCCTTCTTGCATGCTGCTGGTATCGTTTAGCCCGTTTCTTGATCTTTCCTCTTATGTAGGCCATTTGGGTGGAAGGGTTGGTAGACAGAAGAGTGGACCATATGTTGTAGGCCTCAGGCATGCATACTTTAAGGTCTGCTTGTTTGACACAAAAAACGGTTTGCTTTTTGGTAAAAGTCAAAGGTTTTTATGCACGTTTATAAATGAAAATGTCACAAGCCGTTGTTTTGGAAGTATTTAAAGCTTTAAAATACAAAAGACAAACCTAGATTAAATTTGTTAAATCTCACTGATTGGTATGCCGGTTCTTATATAATTCCCTTGATGATGGAGAGAATGAAGCTAGAATCATTCCCACTTTGCATAACACCCTTCTATAATATTTTGTTTAAAAATGGTCATGTTTGGTATTGTGATTTGTGTACTTTTCAAGTCCGTTTTTTAATAAAATTAGATTGTTTTAGTTCATGGTAAGAACTGGAAAAGAAAGTGTTCAAATACAGAAATTGCAGAGTTGGCACAAATCCAAACTTCACCCCTTTGCCAATGAGTGATCCTGGACATCTCATTTAATCTTGTATTGCCTAACCTCTCAATATTGCCAGTAAATAAACCTTTCAAAATTGTCAACACTTCCGAGTGATTTCCTTCTCATGGAATGATCTTCATAAAAATCCTTATTCATGGTTTCACTCTGTTAATAGTGAGCATATGTACACTGCACACCACAGGCATTTGTTCCTTTGATATCTAATGGCAACACTATTTGAAACCCATATCCCACTTCTAATCTCAGTCTGTCTGGATAAGGACACCTTCCTGGTAGCTTCTAATCTGCATCCACTATCCAAGCTACTGTATGTGTAGCGTTCTCCTTCTTTCCAATTGGTGGTCTCTATCCATGCATGAGCACTTTTGCATTCTGGGAGGGAGCTAATGTGAGTTCACTGTCTATTATGAGTTACATGTACCTTTTACGTATGGTCCTGCATTAATACTACACCCAGGGGCACCGAGTACGGGGGGGCTGCGGGGCCCGCCCCCCCAGCACAATGAAGTCGGGGCTGAGCCCCCCCCTGGGCCGGAGAGAAGAGACGCAGCATGGATGGCCCTTTGTTCCATCCATACTGTGTCTCTCTCTGGTGGCCCAAGGAAAAGCCGGGGAAATACGATGCTTAGAAATTGTGCGACAGATGCAAAGCAAGAGGCTTTTGCTTTGCATCTGTCCCTCAATTTCTAAAAATCGTTCTGGGTTGGGTATACTTCTACATCAACCCAAAATCATTTTTAGAAATGGAAGCACAGATGCAAAACAAGCCTGTCCCTCAATTTCTAAAAATCGTTTTGGGTTTGGTGTATTTGTACATCTGTGCACCGCTCTTGCCAAGAGGGGTGCACGGATGTAGAGGTAGACCCAACCCAGAAGGATTTTTAGAAATGGAGGCACAGATGCAAAGCAAGTCTGTCCCTCAATTTCTAAAAATCATTTTGGGTTGGGTGTATTTGTACATCTGTGCACCCCTCTTGGCAAGAGGGGTGAACAGATGCAGAGGTACACCCAACCCAGAAGGATTTTTAGAAATGGAGGTACAGATGCAAAGCGAGGGAGGGGGCAGGGATCAGGGGCAGGGAGAGGGCAAATTAGACTGTTTGCATGTCTCTGAGTGTTCACGTGGTGAGGGTGAATGCTATGGGCGGGGAGCAGAGGCGTATGAGCCAGCACTTTCTAGTAGAGCTGCCATATTTGAAATGGGGCAATGCTGGTACTCCTCAGTTAGTTCACTATACTCTTGATGGGATAGTACTGCTGCACAGGGCTTCTATAATTGTTGAATCTTCTCAGCGATAATACTATGCTTTTGTTGAGGCAATGCTAGTTCTTCTTAGTGGGGCTGCTATACTTTTTATGGGACAACATCAGCACCTCTCAGTTGAGCTGCTACACTCTTATTGACACGGCCCCAACACTTCTCAACAGATGTATTTCTTTTTATTTTAATTGGTTATTTATAATGCGTGTACTACCCAGAGGTTTCTAAGTGCGGACTGAGGGAGCGAACCTGTGTTGCGCGGACCGAGGGAGCGAACCTGTGTTGCACAGACCGAGGGAGCGAACCTGTGTTGCACGGACCGAGGGAGCGACGCTGTGTTGCGCGGACCAAGGGAGTGAACCTGTGTTGCGCGGACCGAGTGATCGAACCTGTGTTGTTTCTGTGTCGTCTTGCTTCCAAGGCGAGCACGTTGCCCCTGAGCTATCCTTCCGATACTCTAAAGATCTGAAGTACATTTAATGATACAGAACCAGAACTATTGAGCAAGTCTGTCATCATCAGAATAACTCAACACTGTCGTGGTTATACAAGAGCTCATATATTTAAAGGGATGGAATTACTCAGAATGTAGCAGCACTATTCAATAACCCAAAGTTCTTAAGCATAGTTAATGTGAAAATACTACACTTCTCACCGTTGGGACAGTACTGCCACTTCTCACAGAGGCTTCTACAACTTTTATGGGGCAGCACTGATCCAGCCTACTGCTCACATGCTGAGAATTTTCATTTCTCAGCAGGACTGCAACACTATTCCATTGTGTTCTGTATGTTGAGTGCTTCTTCACCACCAATGTGGATTCATGGCTCTCGCCCAGTGTCTAAATAGTAGATCTGTCTTCATTCAATTGGCAACAGGCATGTCCGGAGCTGCCTGCTGTCCATAAGCTGCCGCTCAGGATGTTGGGAGCCGTGATGGGGCAAGGGATAGAAGCTCCAAGCCTGTCCGATAGCAGAATCAGCAGGGTTTTAAAACCTGCTCACTCCTTCTGGAGGGGCCATGGGGCAAAATGAGCCTGATCCCACATATAGGGGGTTGTTACCCCTTTTTCTCTCCTGAATGAAAGAATGAGCTCTCTCAGACACAAGTTATCACCCCTGAACCCACAATGAATGAATATGGTATGGATTTATAGATCGATAAAACTGGAGTGACAATTCAGAGTGTTTTAACAGAAATATAATTGTCTTCCCAGATGGGAGACGGACTCCATTAATATACATGGGGTCACTGAGATGACCAAGAGTGAAACTGTACATTCAGTTGTGAGATTACCAGCAACGGTTGATACTATGCTCCAAGGAGTGAGGTGCCCACTCAATATATCACACTGTTTAAAGGTGTGAGACCCATCCTGAAAGCTTGCCCAAAGAGTCTTGGCCAGAGTTTCACACTGAAGTGAACATGTGATCCGGGGTCTGCAGCCCACACACACGCAGGGGATTCCCATGCTCCCACTTGCGAGATTTGCACCAAATTAGTGAGATTGTGCTCCAAGGTAGAAGGCACACGCACAGTCTTTGTTCTGACGTTTGACACACTCAGGATGGGATGGCATTTCGTTCTCCCATCCTAGTTGTGTTGCTCTGCCTTTTGAGGGCTACTACAACTTGGATGATTATAGAGGGGTGCAGTTGGGGCATTGATGGCCTAATGGAATGCAACTCGAAGGCTTAAATCTCCTTCTTACTTGACTTTAGTATATACAGTACCTGCTAGCCAATATTTCCACTGTTCTGTGCTGCGTGCACCTCCACCCCCCCACGCGCCATTGCACCAAGTTGGCGACTACATAAATGCCAGTGATGTCACTTCCTGTAATTGGGCCTCCCCCACCCCCCACCCCCGGGAAGTTCAGAAGTCAGCTCCCCTGACTACAGCTACCTTCCTGGATGTTATTGATAAAAAGTATCCTGCATGTACTAGAACATTAACCCCTTTGTAGACTGATAATGTTGGTCTTCAAATGCTACTTGTTTATCATTCAGATTAGAGCAAGAATGAAAAGGGCAAGCGGACGTAAAGGGAGTAAATGTGCGTATGAAGCTGTGAGACAGCATATCAACCTGTTGGTTGTGAGCGCGATGGGTGGGGGTGGGGGGGTGTGCGACCAGTATTCTTGATCCCTTGGGTTTGGTGGAGCGGGGGCCTCAAAGATGTCCGTGTCCAAGGCCCCGAAAGTGCTTAAGATGGCGCTGCGCCTCAGTACATCATAACTGCGTGCCAACGCCCCGTGCAGAGGGTCTGGGGGGGAACCAGTTCGAGTATTTGATGGGAAGACAGGCCATCTTGTGTGAAAGGGACTGGGTCTGGGTGACAGAAAAGCAAGTGAAGCCCACTTGCATCTTGGAGTGGGTTTGTGATGCCAATACTTAGGGTTAATTGCAGTGCGCATGGTGTGAATTGAACTCAGGTGGTGTGCCCAGACAGTTGGCCAAGCACATTCCCTTCGCTCATTACCTCTGCATCCCCCATAGTGGCCGATAGGATAGGCTGCAAGTGAAGGGCCCTCTGGGAGCCATTCCATAACAGGTCCAAAGGAATCCCCGCTAGGGGGCGCTTTAACAGCGGCCACATGGGGTGTGATTACAGCGCACGCCCCTTCCAATGACTGTATTCAGTGCTTTTCGAGTGTTGGCTGGGTGGTTTGCTCTTACGGTGGTCTTGTGTAAATGCTTAGTGTGTCTATGGCGCTTTGATTCGATTGATTTCCGAGGGCACACGTTTGCCTTTCTATGAAAGGACTGCCCAACGTGCCTGGGGTTACTGCTGATTCGAGCTCAACCCCCTGGTGGTTACCCCTGCACCCTGCTTCCAGTGAGTGGGCACACGTGACTACGCCCATGGCTGCCTCTGAGCCCGGCAGTTTAGAGAACAGAGCTGCTATGCGAGTGCTGCTCACTAAGCACCCGCTCAGAGAGCTGACAAGCCCCGCCTGATAGTACATCCGTGAGAGCGCCTGGGGTCCATGTACGAGACCGAGAGTGATGGAGAGAGACGCGCGCTGCTCGCTGGAGCCTAGCCTCCTCCACAGGGGCACGCCTCACGCGCTGGGAGGAAACCCCGCCGTCCCACCCGAGGCTGATAAGCCGCTCTCAAATACTCACAAAGATGTCATACGAATTATATTTCATGTTATATTGATGCTAGTATTGGTATTTCGTTTGCTTTGTTTCCGGGGTTACATCGCTCTGATTTGCGGCGTGCCTGCGTCAAGATACCTGTTTTAGTTTGGGCTCTTAGGTCGTGCTTTAGCGCCACCTATAAGCCAAACTACTGCATTAGGATACAGAGATGAGGGGCACATGGCACATGAGGAGGGACACGAAGCGTGTAGGTGTTGTATGGTTAGTTTGCCAATGCCACCCATTGATTGCCCTTGGCCATGATTATCCGTATGGCCATTTGCACTCAGTTCTTGCCCCTCCCAGACCAAAACACCTCCTCCTGGGAACTCTCTGAGCTCGCTCACTCAAGCCTTACCATCACACTTTGCACTCAAAATGCTTGCCAAGGTTTTTCAAAGGAGTCCTCTGAGAGTTAATGACTTAATTGGAGTTGTAAACACGCTACTTGTGTGATCAAAAAGTCTTAACCAGGGATGGCTTCAGCCACTCTATTTATAAGCACTATGCATGCCCTTCACTGAAGTCCTGTTAAAAACAAGCATTGGCAAAGCCAACTGTTTTGACTTGTGTATAAGTATTAGGCAGTTGCCAGGCACTGCTATTAGATGTCCATGCACTCGCACCACTTTGCACCTGCTAACATCAATAGCCAGTTAATACCACTACATCAGTGCCTGGCAAGTTTCCCATGCCTACATAAGAGCCCAAACTGTTGGCCTTGCCAATACTTGCCATAGAATGTTGTACACACAGCCACCCCCTGGGGCAGGTTGTTGAACATATAAAGAGCCCTTAACAGCTTGCAGTGTTCCTACACAAGAACCCGGCAATGGTATGAAGCAAATATATGCAGGTGGATATCTATAATTGGTCATGATTAATGTTTATTGGAATCATGAACAGCAGGAACCCAGTACCCCGACTACAATTAACCCGAAAGGACCTTCCCCTTCAAACCTAAAACAGCCTGACACCCAACAGGGCCGATCTAGTCCCTGAAAGCGCACGCAGGACTCTTCAAGAGCCTTCCTACTTCTCTATGCCCCAACTAAAACTCTTCCACCCAGCTGCTATCACCTCCACACTGCATGCACACACCCACATGTGCACTGCAGCCTTATGCCTGCTACTACCATCCCCATCACCACCACATTAAGCACTGCGGAGGCACCCAGAGCACTGCACAGCCCAGAACTCCTCCAGAATAATCACATAACCACCAGCCGCTCCTCCCAGACCAGTGGCTCCTACGGTGTCCCAGTGCTGTCAGCTGATAGGTTGTGGGCTCGCCCCTTTGGAAATAATATACCACCACGTGTCAACACCAGCAACCATGTAGAATCATACTGGCACGCGTGTCTCTGGTGCTCCTGGCCAGCACCCATCAACACCATAGATCCGTTAAGTGTCTCTCCCTCTTCCTCCATGAAGGCTACCTCCCCCTTTCTTACAGGACCGTGCACCAAAAAAAGTTTCCAAAATGGCGGCAGTGGGCCAAAGAAGACTACATTGCATTACAATGCCAGTACAACCCGTATACGTGCTCCTGCTGCTTCCACCATTACCAGTGATACACATATACATTACTCGTCATATTTGCATTACTGTTAGCACTAATAACCGCGACGAGTGAATTTGAACACTTGCGTTCCCACTGTAAGCATCAACCCCCACCAATTTCTTCTCAAAGCTAGGTTTGCACTCAAACACCCCAAATAAATTAAGAATACAAATACTACTAAGAACATGGCAATAATAATGAGAATATTAACAATTATAATGCTACGCACGAGTCACCAATAAATGAATAAATAAACAAGTCATCATTTTTCAGATCATAAACAGAGTTCTGTACTGGGGGATGATGGAGGCAGCCGGGGGCGATGCGTGCCCAGCGTTCACCGCTTTTGCTGGTCCTTTGCCCCGTGAGTGCTGCTGTTTTCTTCCCAAGTGCTCAAGTTGACTTGAAGAAGAGGAACAACCAAAGAATACATAGT